>NW_027507788.1:67776880-68438200 GCF_037356315.1 Lithobates pipiens | reverse complement strand
ACAGATAGATAGATAGATAGATAGATAGAGTATATCTATATATACACACACACATAGAGATATATATATATATATATATATATATATATCTCTCTCTATCTATAATGTGTGTGTTATATATATATATATATATATATATATATATATATATATATATATATAGTGTGTGTGTGTGTGTATATATATATATATCTCTATCTATAATGTGTGTGTTATATATGTGTGTGTATATATATATATATATATATATATATATATATATATATATATATATATATATATATATATATATATATATATATAACACACACATATATAACACACACACATATACAAAATATATATATATATACATACATATATACACGTGTGCATCTTCACTGGACTCACGATTCAATTACTATTATCTGGTCAACGTTTCGATCCCGCAATACATCTGTCAGGGCTGGGCTCAGCCCTTCCTTCTCTGAGCTGGCTGCTCAGCTGTTGGCTAATTGCCAGCTCCTCTCTCTCCACAGTCTCTCAGCTGTTGATATCTTGCTCGTCAGTCCTGCCTACTTAAACCATCCAGTCCAGAGGATCTCTGCCTTTGCCTTGGTCAAAATCACAGAGACAATCTCCTGCCTTCCTGATAAAGACTTGTTTGGCTGACATCCCTTCTGGCTCCAGATCCTGCTTGCGGTTTTACTACGCTCATGTCCGGCTCCCTGGCGTTTGGCTTGTCTGACTATCCGCTCCTGTACTTTGGCTATGTTTTGACTACGTTTGTTCTATTTACTTTTATTATTAAATAAGTGGGAGTTAATTGTACTTCTGTCTGATTTTATGGTTTCTGACAGCATGATTATTCCTGCTGATGATTTCCATAAAAAATAATTTAAGCATTTAGAAGAACTCAATTCTTTTTTTTTTTTTTTAAAGCAGGAAAAAAAAAAAAAAAAAAAAAGGACACTCTGAATGTAGCAGGACATTAAAGAGTTCAGGATACAAGGGAGGGGTAGGAACTGAAGGATATAAGAATCCATGGATAGAGAATGGAGGAGTCTGCAGATGAAGATGGAGGAATCCATGGACAGGAACAGAAGGATGGACACAAAAATGGTGGTGGTGAGGGAGGCTGAAGGACAGATCAAAAGGGAGGGTACAGGCATTTACAGGAGAGGAGTGATGGAATCTGCAGCTGACAAAAAGATCTGTGAAGTTCACTGTACTGGCTCCATGCTGAGAGTTCAGCTTGGCTTCCCTGGTTAACACAGTGGGAGGTGTGAACAGGGAAGACAGAGCTGAACTCTCAGCAAGGAGCCAGTACAAGTTGTAAGCAGAGTACAAACTCACATGTACTCTTCCATATGTTAAACGAACTGTATCTTATTGAAACCTGTCTTGGTGCATTTAGTGCCCCACTGTACATGCCTTATAAAAAAAAAAATATGTTGCTACATAGTACCACATTACAGCCTGTCCCTCGGCGCTCATGCGACTCAGGCTGCCCAGCTTGTTGCTTTCCGGGGGGAGGGGGGGGGATTCTCAACCGCGCACGCTCAGCCCCTGCCCACTGTCTGAAATGACGTATGGTATATAGCTGCATAGTCAGGGTGACCCGCTAATCGATTATGCCGGTTGTAGCATAGATGCTGAATCACGATGCACTGATGCTACAATTATATTCAACAATTATATTCAACACCTAACACAGCAACACTATATTGTCAAAAGTATTGTGACATCTGTCTTTACACGCACTTTAATGGCATCCCAGTCTTAGTTCGTAGGGTTAAATATTGAGTTGACCCACCCTCTGCAGCTATAACAGCTTCAATTCTTCTAGAAAGGCTGTCCACAAGGTTTAGGAGTGTGTCTATGGGACTGTTTGACCATTCTTCCAGAAGCGCATTTGTGACGTCAGGCACTGATGTTGGACAAGAAGGCCTGGCTCACAGTCTCCAATCTAATTCATCCTAAAAGTGTTCCATCGGGTTGAGGTCAGGACTCTGTGCAGGGCAGTCAATTTCCTCCACCCCAAACTCAGTCATCCATATCTTTATGGACCTTGCTTGCGATATATTTCAAGCATTTCTTTTAATTTTGATGATTATGGGTTACAGCTAGAGAAATTCCTAAATTCATTATCTCAGAAAATTTGATTACAGAAGACCAGTAAAAAAAAGTATTTTTAATACAAAAATGTTGGCTTACTGAAAAGTATGTCCATGTACAGTATAGTATGCACTCGATACTTGGTCAGGGCTTCTTTTTCTTGAATTACTGCATAAATGCGGCATGGTATGGAGGCTATTAGCCTGTGGCACTGTTGAGGTGGTGTTCTGGAAGCCCAGGTTGCTTTGATAGCAGCCTTCAGCTCGTCTTCATTGTTGGGTCTGGTGATTCATCTTCCTCTTGACAATACCCCACAGATTCTCTATCAGGTTTAGGTCAGGCCAAATTTGCTGGCCAATCAAGTACAGTGATACCATGATAAGTAAAACCAGTTATTGGTAAATTTGATAGTGTGGGCAGGTGCCAAGTCCTGCTGGAAAACGAAATCAGCATCTCCATAAAGCTGGTTAGCAGAGGGAAGCATGAAGTGCTCTAGAATTTCTGGGTAGAGTGCTGCGCTGACTTTGGTGAAACACAGCTGACCAACACCAGCAGATGACATGGCTCCTCAAATCATCACCGACTGGAAATTTTCCACTGGACCTCATGCAACTTGGATTCTGCATCTCTCCACTCTTTCGGACTCTGGGACCTTAAATTCAATGCAAACTTTACTTTTATCAGATAAGAGAACTTTGAACCACTGAGCAACAGTCCATTTTTTTTTCCTTAGCCCAAGTAAGACATGTCTGAAGTCGTCTCTGGTTCAGGAGTGGCTTGAAACAAGGAATGCGACAGTTGTAGCCCATGTCCTGGATACTTCTGTGTGTGGTGACTCTTGAAACACTGACACTAGCCATAGTCAACCCCATGTGAATCTCCCCCAAATTCTTGAATGGCCTTTGCTTCACAATCCACTCAAGGCTGCGGTTATCCCTGTTGCTTGTGCACCTTTTTTTTTTTTTACCAAACTTTCCTTTCACAGTCTGTGTAAGCTGGCTTTCCCTAAACAGATAGTGCAGGAGGGAAGGATCTGTGTATACAGGCTAAAACAGCCCTTTAACACAATGCAGATGATTAACCCCTTAAGTTCCACAGTGAGTATAAAAAGCATGCTATGCTGCATATACAGACAGATTTTACTGTTGTGGGTTTAGTAACACTTTAAGATATGTGTCAATGAGGCTGGCCTGGCCACACTTTCCAGCTCAGAGAATCAAATACAGTAAGTGACTAGACAGATACACGCTGGCTGGGAAGAGATAGGTTCAGCGCAGGAAAAGGTTCCTGAAGAGCAGGGACAGCATGAGGTAGTCTAGAGCACCTCCAAACACTACTTTGAGTTATGAGATGGACTTTGTTGCCCAGCCTGCCATTGGGAATTTGGTACAACTTTGCATCTTTCTCCACCAGCACAGCATAAGATCTGAAAGACCACTGCAGAGGCTTTAAGGGTACCTGGTTAAAAGAGCAATCTTTAAGCATACTTACAGTTCCTTACTGTCCACATTCCATTCCTACTTTGAAATAATCACACTGTTGTACTTTTTACTATTCATTGCATAAACAAGAAATTTCCCAGAGATGTTAATCAATGGAAACTTTCTATTTATATGCTTGGATACAGAACTCTGAACAGCCAGCTTCTTTAGCAATGACCTTTTGTGACTTACCCTCCTTATGCAGGGTGTCAATGACTGTCTGCTAGGGCAACTGTCTTTCTCACAATTGTGTAACCTACTGAACCAGACAGACCATTTAAGGCCCCTTTCACACATGCGGATGGTATGTCCGTGTTTCATCCATCCGTTTGCGGATGAAATACGGGCATACATTCATCCCTATGGGATAGCGGGTGTCTGCGGATGAGCATCCGCAGACACACGCTATTGTCCGCCTCCGCAACTGTCCGATTCTGCAGACGGAGGAAAAACCTATTTTTCTGTCCGTCTGCAGAGCGGATGGGATGAACACGGACAGACGGTCCATGCTCATCCGATCCCCATAAAGGAGAGTGGAGAGCCGACAGGGCGGTCCCTGCACAGTGTGCGGAGACCGCCCTGTCCGCCGCCGGCTCAGCGGGGACAATGGAGCGATTCCTGCTGAGCGAGCGGATCATTACTGATCCGTCCCGTGTGAAAGAGGCCTAAAGGCTCAGGAAACCTTTACAGGTGTTTTGAGTTAATTCACAGATTAGAGCGACACCATGAGTCTACAGTATTGAACTTTTTCACAATCTATTTTTCTGAGATACTGAATTTTGAGTTTTTACTAGTTGTAAGCCATAATCATCAAAATTAAAAGAAAAATGCTTGAATTATATCGTTCTGTATGTAATGACTATGTAATATAGGAGTTTAAATGTTATAATTGAATTACTTTAATAAAAATTAAATTTTTTGATAATATTCTAATATTTTGAGATGCAGCTGTATATAGCCAGTTAAACTAGTCCATCAGGAGTCCTAGGAGGATGGACATCTTTTTGATGGAGAAATATTTTACCATTTTTACTAGTTATTGTCGCTCTTTTTTCCAATTATTTTGTTCTTCAAATCAAGACTACATGCTGCTGAGCTGGCTCTTTATGCAACTACAGAGCCTGTCTGGAATCTTTGGGCTCTGAATACTGGCACTCGCTAGACATATGTTTACCGTGTTAGTTAACCAAAGAGCACTTTCCAGGTCCAGAGCTGTGGCACAACTGCTGTAAACCAATCTTTATATATATATATATATATATATATATATATATATACACACACACACACACACACACACACACACATCTACACACCTGTGGGTCATACAAACATGAAAAGAAATAAGTCTCCAGCCTCCAAACCATCATAGGGCTTTGAAGATCACATTGAGAAAACAAATCCATCATAGCGTGTTTAAAGCCTTGCCTGTCCCAGATATTCAACCTACATGGACAGGCCTTCTGTCCCCTCCCTAAGGAGAGAGCAGAGAAGCTTACTTGGAAACTCTTCGCAATATGACAATAAGCATGAGGTTCAGGAGAAGACAAAAAAAAGAGAAGGGATTACAGTAAAGCAATATAGAATTAACGAATAAAAACAATAAAATACTATGAAAAGGAATGAAAGCTCGCTTGTTCACACCAATAAAGATGCATATAAGATCACATAGAAGTTCACACCTGGTTTACTGCTGACTGGGTACAACTATGTCAAGGGCCTTGACTCCAGTGTTTTGGTCCACCTGGACAAGCTGCTTAAATGCTTGGTCTACAAGGGCCAACAATGCTAGGTCTAAGCTAGAGGACACTGTGGCAGAGTCAGAAATATAGGTACTCCAGGCCACCCAAGTTAAATCCAATTTTGCTCGGGAGCCCTTACAGGGGCTCTGCCTCCATAGTCTCCTGCACCCTGTCAACCCATTCAGTCTCGCTCTGGACATGCGGGCTCTTCCAGTGGTCTGGTATGAGGCGTTTTGCAGCATTGAGAAGGTGATGGAAAGCATTGGGAAGATTGACACTTAGGCCATTCAATACATGCTTACGGACCACAGACCAAAAGGGCCAACAGTCCCACCAAGTGTGTAGAAACCTTCCTTTCTGGCCACAAACCCTCCAGCACAGATCGGAGGCTGAGGGATAGCTTGTAATTATTCTCCTGTGTCTTACAGTCCATCGAACTCGAGCGAGTCAGATATGGTATCGGTGGTGCAGTTGCTCATCAGTAAACTCACACTGAAGGTCACGCTCCAATTCCCTAACAAAGAAAGGTTTTGAGTTCAGCTTAGCTGCAGCAAGCAATTTACAGAGGACTGAAATCACATGAGGAAGAAGATCTTTAGCAACCCACAGCTTTTCAAATCCAGTAATTGTAGACTGAATCTGAGAAACAGGATGTTGTGATGCAATAAAGTCAGCAAGCTGACCATGCCAATACACATGTCTGATTAACTGGTTATTAGCAAAGACTCTAAACCTTCAGTATATGAAGAGCAAAGCCATAGTAATGAGATATTTACTTTCCTCAGTTAATATGTAATGTTTTGAATCTGAACATCCCTATATTAGGAATAATGGGGAGTCAGCAAGACACAATAATCCTGCTAGGTCAAGTAAATAACTGAAACCTCCCATTTTTTTTTACCCATTTCCAAGCTAATTACATGCAAGACAATAATATGCATTTTACCTTTTCATTAAACCATATAATGCCTAAAACAAACTCAAAGAATTCCTGTCTCTTGAAGAGCACTACTGTAGAATAAATCTTTGAATATAACTGTTTGTGGTGTAAAGGGTTCATTTCTTAGTTAAAGCGGAGGTTCACACAAAAATTTAACCTCCGATTTTCAGACCCCCCCCCCACCCCCCGGTGTCACATTTGACACCTTTCAGAGGGGAGGGGGTGCAGATAACTGTGTAATACAGCTATTCAGCTATTTGCACCCACTTCCGGGCATAGACTCCCACGGGAGTCTGTCTCTTCCTGTTCCACCGCACTGTCTGCTGGGACACACACGGGTCTCAGAGAAAACAGGGACCATTCGGACTGTGCTGTGCAACTCACGCATGCGCAGTAGGGAACCGGGAAGTGAAGCCGCAAGGCTTCATTTCCCGATTCCCTTACCAAAGATGGCGGCGGCAGCATCTGAGGACCGAGGGATGGTTCGGCCTTGGGTCCCGACACCGCTGGACCCTAGGACAGGTGAGTGTCCTTATTTTAAAAGTCAGCGGCTGCAGTATTTGGAAAAAATTTTAATAAAAAATAGCGGGACTCCCGCTTTAACTAAACCCAGTGAAAATTGCTCTCAGCCCGATAGCACTTAGATTGTGGTACCACGAGCTGGAAAATCTTTGTGTGGGGTGAGGCCGAGAGTATCATTGTTGCATAATCAGTAATAGCGTAGTGCAAGATTGACCAGTCATTTGTTCTGAGTTGGCAAGAAGGGCAGAGGTCTGACCTGCATTTGTCACAACTACCTTTATTAGTATCTCTCTATTCGACAACTATTACAGCCTTTTTTTCTACTGGTTTCCATGGAGCAGTGGAGAGAGACCTTCCTGCTAGTTATCAGTGCTCAGTTTAAAAGCCTACATCTCATGGTATGGGGGTGCATTCGAGCGTATGAAATGGGCAGCTTGAACATCTTTGTGGGCGGCACAGTGGTGTAGTGGTTAGCACTCTTAGTGGTAAAAAGGGTCGCTGGTTCGAATTCAAACCATGACACTACCTGCCTGGAGTTTGCATGTTCTCCCTGTGCCTGTGTGGGTTTAACTCCGGGTACTCTGGTTTCCTCCCACACTCCAAAGACATGCAGGTAGGTTAATTGGCTTCTGTCCAAAATTGGCCCTAGTATATGAATGGGGACCTTGAGGGTAGGGACCGATGTGAGTGTGCCATGTACAGAGATAGGGAGAGATAGGGACAATTGTAGACACTCAGGTTGAACTGGATATACTAGTGTCTTTATTCAACCTTACTATGTAAATCTGGAAAGGCACCACTAATGCTGAAAGATACACGTGTGCAACCACTTTGCTAGAGACAAAACCTTAAAATATACAAGTGAAAGGAGCAGCCAGCACATATAATTTATAGGGTATAAAATATTTTAAGTGTATACACGTGTGGCCGCTCCACACACCACTCTACTCAAATCAGCCATGATCCGCAGGTCTGTCACACCCACTGCTAAGCCATGTCCCAATGAGTTTCATCAACAAGGCCTTTGTCAAGGGGATGGCTAAGCGTTGCACCCCACCTCTACTAAAATGCACCGAACATTAGGACTCATCGACTCAGATCCAGGATTCACTATTGGAAATGTAAAATGAATCAACTCCAGTGTCAGTTTATCTATATCTTATCTACGTTAGCTGTATAAAGCATGTTTCTGTGTTTGTGATGTCACTCCTCCTGTCTGAATTTCTAAGTTCTATGACTTCCTGTTTCCTTGCTCTGACAGTCCTGATACTACAAGCCTCAAGATCCTTTGAGCCACTGTAGTTTCAGGGTGGGCTATGGGAGTCACTTGTAGCAGCTGTGGGAGTTGATGTGGGTGGGTCTAAGGGTTACTGTGGGTTTCTAGGCCTGTCTAGGGTGGTGATTGAGGGAGGAATGGAATTATCGCCAATCCTTTCTGCAGTGAAGAGGGAACAAGCAGGAAGCAGTAGAACCTTATTCTTTTATTTTTTTTAAACAACAAACATGTCATACTTCCCTGCTCTGTGTAATGCTTTTACAGAGAGCAGCCCTAATCCTCCTCTTTCCCCACTGCCGCTTGCTAAGAGGGCACTCAAGCACCCCACACAGAAAATAAATGGCTATGCCCACCAAACACACATTGCTCTCACTGTCTTTTAGGCTGGGTTTGCATCTGCATGTTTCTGAATGCATGGCAACCCACACAGAAAACACACGCTTTCATGCGCATTTTTAAAATGTGTGGCAATGCACATCACACTTTCATTAGCATTTAGGCTGCATTCTCATCTGCACATTTCCAAGCACATGACAACCTGCAAAAACAAAAACATCACATCGCCATTCATTCACATCTGCCTGTTTCCAAATGCACGGCAACCTGAAATAAAAAAACGTATGCTTTTGAGGTGTGTTTCGGAAATGTGGAGCAATGTATGTCATGGTTCTGAAAGCAGCAAGCTTTCTGAGCATGCGCCATACTTAGTCCGTCCAACTTGCCTACACACGAGCGGACTGTCCGCTGAAACCAAAGTTGGACGGACAATATTACGGAAATTCCGAAAGACTTAGTCCGCCAGACTGTCCGCTGAAGCCCACACACGAGCGGACTGTCCGCTGAAACACGTTTCAGCAGACCAAGTCCGTCAGACAGTCCGCCCGTGTGTACGCGGCCTTCCACGTACGATGGTAAATCTTCTGAGAAGAGGGAAGGGGGGGCATAAATCAGCTGATATTGCCCCCATGGAGCCACCGTGTCTGCCCAGTGGTCTCTTGTCCTGGACACAAACCTCTGCACCTTCCGATTGAGCCAAGAGATCCACATTTGGTGTGCCCCACTTTAGGCAAATGAGCCGGAAAACATCTGGATGCAATGACCATTACCCATGGTCCAGCATCTGACTTAGCTAGTCCGCCTGCCAGTTTTTACCCCCGGAATGTATATGGCCGACAGGGCTACTACGTGCCGCTCTGCCCACTGTAGGATGTGAGCGACCTCCCATGCAGCAGCAGAGCTCCTTGTTCCTCCTTGATGGTCGACATACGCTAGGGTCTGCTCACGCTCGATAGCCAGACTGGGGAGACTACAAGGATCTATATTATCCAGCCTTAATTCTGAGATGGAAGCTGCCCTCAGAAGGATGTCGTCTAGGTAACCCATGATTACGATCCCACGATGCCTTAACAATGCCAAAATTGGGGCTAACACCTTGGTGAAGACTCTGGGTGCTGACGCCAGGCCAAAAGGGACAGCCACAAATTGGTAGTGCTCTTCCCTGACTGAAAATTGCAGAAACCTCTGATGCCTGAGGCATATGGGTACATGTAAGCAAGCGTCCTTGATATTCAAGGATGCCAGGAAGTTCCCCTGATGGAGTGCAGCGACCACGGAGTGAACAGATTCCATCCTGAACCTTTACACTTTCACAAAGCTGTTGAGGGTCTTGAGGACCAGGATTGGACGTACCCCTTCCTTCTTTGGGACTACAGATTGGAGTAAAATCCCTGAAACCGTTCCAGCGTCAGTACAGGTACTATCACGCTGTGCAGCAGCAGGTCCTGTACTGCCCCGAACAGGGCTTCCCGACGAGCCAGAAGCAGATGAAGGTTGGAAGGAAAGAATCAGCTTGGTGGACATGAAAAACTCTTGTATCCCGATGAAACCAGTTCACAGACCCATTGGTCAGACAGTAAGGAGGTCCACCGAGCTGCAAACTCCTGAAGGCGACCCCCCCCCCCCCCCATTCGAGAGTCAGGCGCTGTGCAGGTCAACCTTCGTGCAGTAAAATTTTTGCTTGCAGACTTGTTTGGCTTGTGAAACCAGGGACGCTTCTGTCCTTCAGCTGGGGGCCTTGTCGGACTGGGAACGCTTACCTGCCAACGGGCGAAAAAGCAGTTTGAGCGGTAAAAGAGGGCCCTTGCCTACATCGTGGCTCCTTACCCTTTCTGGACTGTGGGAGCAATGTGCTCTTCAGATTTATTTTTAATAATGTCAAAGCGAGGCTCCAAATAGCCTTACACCTTGGAAGGGCAAATCCGCCAGTGCTTTTTTAGATGCCTGGTCTGCAGACCAGCATTTCAGCCAAATCAGGCTCCGTAACACCACTGCTGATACTGATGCTCTAGAGAGCAGGGGGACTGTATCCAGGGCCACATCACAGACATAATTAAGGCCATGCACCAACTGATCTGCCAGTTCTACGCAGACCGGGGAAGTCTGTTGCTTCAATTCACGGTGCAACAACTTAGCCCATTCAGTAAGCGTCTGCGACACTAAGGCCGTGGCCAGCACAGGTCCCAACGCTGACCCCACCACCTTAAACATGGACCGGGCCACTGTCTCGGCCCTCCTGTTGGCAGAGTCCTTGAAGGCAGGAGTACCTTCTACTGCAGTCGTGGTTACTTTATTCAACCTGGATACCGGGGGGTCAACGACCGGAGGAGACGCCTATTTTTTTCAGGAGGCTCTCCCCAAAGGAGCAACGTACCACCATTCTTCTCAGGACTGAAAAGGCCCGTTGTGGGCTACCCTATTCCTTGTAGATGAACTTATCAAAATAAGTCAAATACGGACACCTTATTCTTGCAGCCGGGTTTGCAGGACCCAAAAGGGACCGCCACCTCTGCAGATGTCCCTGCTGCATCTTGTATCTTCAGGGTATCCCACATCGCTGTGATAAGTGCTCCTACTAGTGTTTTTCCCTGCGCTAACCCAGGCACTGAATCAGAGCTTTCCCCAGAAGACCGGGGGGGGGCAGTTTTTATCCACCTTGCGCCCGCACGCCGCTTCCACCCTAGCAACAAAGGTCTCCAGGACCGCCGACAAAGCGTCCATAGTCACTGTATTTTGTGCAGGTGAGCCGGTTGCAAAAGCAGGGATGTCTGGGGAAGAAGTGTCGGCTTCTGACGCCATGCTGACCCTCACTTAGTTACATAGTAAGGTTGAATAAAGACACCAGTACATCCAGTTCAACCTGAGCAAGTGTCTACAATTGTCCCTATCCCTATACATTGCACACTCACATCAGTTCCTACCCCTCAATCCAAAGGTCCCCATTCATATACTAGGGCCAATTTTGGACAGAAGCCAATTAACCAACCTGCATGTCTTTGGAGTGTGGGAAGGAACCTGAGTACCCGGAGGAAACCCACGCAGGCACAGGGAGAACATGCAAACTCCAGGCAGGTAGTGTCGTGGTTGGGATTCGAACCAGCGACCCTTTTTACTGCTAGACGAGAGTGCCAACTACTACACCACTGTACCGCGCCGACTTGCCTGCCAAAACTCCGGGACTTAAGGCAAGGTACACAAAATCCCACCCTCCTAGCTGTTCGCAGACTGAGGGGCCCCCGCAGAACTCGCCACCCTGACCGAGTGCTGTGCTGCCGCCGTCCGCTCAACCCTGTGTCAGTCACAAAGTGCCCAGAGTAAAAATTGCGCTGTTCTGGAGTATACAGACACAAGCACTAGAGGTAAACAGCACTGAGGCTGCAAGAAAATGGCCGCTGGACATTCTAGCAAAAAAAAAAAAAAAAAAACACCAAGAAAATAGCCACCTTCTAGAAACTGGCTGACAGCATATACACTGCATAAGGCGACAAGAAAATGGGCGCAGCCCAGGCGGCAGCCTCCCCTCATGGAGAACAGCCTGAATACCTCACTGTCAGGAAAAAAACAGGGAAAGAAAGAGCAGACCCTGAAAACTAGCGCAGCCCCCCCCCCCCAGCCAGGTACATACACCACACCTCATGCCCAGTCACACAGCGTCCCCAGCAGGGGGAGGAATGAATGAGGGATAGGGAGAGTGAGAGACCCTATAGTTGACCTCCCAGGGAATGCCCAGCTGCTCCATCCTGCCGAGGCGGGGGGAGCCGTACTTACCCCTCCTGTAATGACTGCTGGACACATTCCACCAGACCCATCACGCAAAGCAGTACGAGGTGGCTGTTGGTCACGGCACACAGACAGCAGTAACCCATTCATATGTGTGCCCCGGAGCATATAGCCCACCGGCCACCCCTGGACCAGAAGGAGCATGTCATGGCCAACCCAGCGCATAGCTAGGGTCTGCTAATGCTCGATGGCCAGGCTGGGGAGATTACAAGGATCTATATTATCCAGCCTGTCACCCAGCCTGGCTGTTGATTGTAGATCACAGGATCAAAATTGCAGAAAAAAAAAAAAATGAAAAAATTCTCAGGACCAATAGTCCCCTCAGGGAGCCAGGTCCTTCTACACTAGGCAGAAAAAAACGTGAGCTGCGGGAAGCAGGGTGAGGGGTTATAGCCAGTGGGACCACCTCCTGGACGGTGCTGTGCAGTCTTGCTGTTTTTACATGTTCTGCCTAGTCCTCTCCTGAAGGTGGAGTGATAACCCAAAAAAGCGTATATTGATTGGTTTGCACAAAAGTTATAGCATCTACAAAATAGGGGATAGATTTATGGCATTTTTATTTATTTATTTTTACTGGTAATGGCAGCGATCTGACACTTCACACTATTTTGGGACCACTGATATTTATACAGCGATCAGAGCTAAAATTAGCCACTGATTACTGTATAAATGTCATTGGCAGGAAAGGGGTTAACCCCTAGGGGGCGATCAAGGGATTAAGTGTGTTCCCTGGATGTGTAACTGTATGGGGTGGGCTCACTATAACATGACAGATCACTGCTCTCGATGAAACGGAGCAGCAAACATTGAGTTTGAGAGAGTCGCGCCTGCTAGGCGGGAATTTCAACGGGACATACGGGTATGGCCTTTTGTCTGCCCATGCCATTCTGCCGATGTAAATCAGTCGGCATGTGGTTATCAAGTTGATTTAAATCAAGCCTTTTTTACTAGTGATTTAAATCATGGTTTTAATCGTGATTTAAAACCAAATCCACCTTGCTGCATTCGCATCTGCATTTCCAAATGAGTGGCAACCTGCATGGAAAATGTGTGCTTGCATTTCGAAAAACCGTCATCTCCAAATGCAGGGCAATCTACAATAAGCAAGCATTTTCTCTGTGCGACGGTGGTGCTGGAAGTCCCATGAACTTCATGTGGTGCTGTGTGTACCAGGGCTGCCATTTCATCTCTCCCACCAGCAGCACAGCTAGCTTTCATGACAAACTGTACAAAGGAGTTTCCGATTTGATTTTGAATAATGCTGTGATCTGAGTTGGGAGGTTAGGACTCTTCCTGTAGGTGTGACTGGGTGGGACTGAATACTAATTAGGATGTATTCTATGCCACCCACCATTAGAGCTGTGAAGGAATGAGACTAAAGAGGGGTGTGTTTTAGGCTAGAGATGCAGCAGGAAGTGGCTGTAATGCCCCCTGTCGACATGAGACTATATAGACTGTCACATGGTACAAAGACGAAACTGAAACGTAGAATATCAGGAGATCTGCAGACAACAGAGCAACATAGTACAGAGGTATAATCTATGGGGGGGGGGCTTGGCTTGACAAAGCATGGAGTGGGATGCACGCGAGAGGAGCCCAGTCCATTAATCCTGCAAACCATGTAATCCTATGACCCTAGGATATTCTGCTTGACCCGATTTACCTTGGGAAAGATCCCTCATCTGGCCCCAACATGTCTCCGCCTTAAACTCAAAAGGCCACCCTGGCAAAACTGGATCAATACCGATGGCAGGACAAAGACAACTCAGGAGAAGATGGCAGTGCCGCGAGCGGTGGGAGGAGACACTGAAAAAGTGGTAGAGACAATCACATTCTGCCGTACCTCCTTGACTGCCCAAATCAAGGTTAACCACTTTAGCCCCGGAAGGATTTACCCCCTTCCTGACCAGAGCACTTTTTGTGATTCGGCACTGCGACGCTTTAACTGACAATTGCGCGGCTGTGCAAGGTGGCGCACAAACAAAATGTACTTCCATTTACCCTCAAATAGAGCTTTCTTTTGGTGCCATTTGATCACCCCTGCGGTTTTTTTTGTGCTATAAACAAAAAAAGAGCATCATTTTTTTTTTTTTTTTTTTAAAAGCATTTTTTTACTTTTTGCTATAATAGATATCCCCCAAAAATATATAAAAAAAGATTTTTTTCCTCAGTTTAGGACGATACGTATTCTACATATTTTTTTTGGGGGGGGGGAAATCGCAATAAGCGATTGGTTTGTGCAAAAGTTATAGCGCTTACAAAATAGGGGATAGTTTTATGGCATTTTTATATAAAAAAAAATTTTTAAATGGCGGCGATCAGTGATTTTTAATCGTGCCTGTGACATTATGACAGACACATGGGCCATTTTTGACACATTTTTGGGAACACTGTCATTTATACAGCAATCAGTGCTATACAAATGCACTCTGTAAATGACACGGGCAGTGAAGGGGTTAACCATTAGGTGGCAGTGTGGGAGTTAAGTGTGTCCTAGGCGCGTTTCTAACTGTGGGGGAGGGGGGCGCAGCTGTGGGACATGTCACCGATTTCTGCTCCGATCAAAGGGAGCAGAGATCAGTGACACTGTCACTAGGCAGAACGGAGAGATGCTTGTTTACATTAGCATCTCCCCGTTGTTTGTCCCTGAGAGGCGATCGCAGGTATCTCCGTGACCCGACCCATGGAGCTTGCTGCAGTGTGCCTGCTGGCCGCCTCTTAAAGGGCAATGTACAGGTACGCAATTCTGCCGATGTATATCGTGGTGAAGCATTCTCGCAAGTGGTTAGGGTAGACATTTCACTCAGACAAGACTTCGAGAAACTCCAGGAGCGGGTTAAAACAGCCGAGACTCGACTGGGGTAAGTTAAAGAGGTATAATCTATGCTGGGAACGATCATTCCATTCAGTTCTAGTGAAAAGAATGTTGGAGTTGAAAGTGGTTGTAAAACTCAGATGTGAAATATGAACAAAGCATATCCTGCTATTAGTATGTACCTGTCTCAGTCCAGAGCACCAAGTGTCATTTCTCTGCAGCCTTCTACCTTGATTATCAGCATGAGTCTCTTCTTGGTGTCAGGAAAACCTACCGGAGTTAAGGAGGTGACAGGGGGAAAGACTCAGTACACAGCCTGTGATTTACAGGCTCGGCTCTATCCCTTTGTGCTGTGTGAAGGGGGATATGTCCCTTCCCTCCAATCAGCTCTCCTCACTGAGCCCTGAAGACTAACTTGAACCCTACTTGAGCCCCTGTTTTCTGGAAGCTCAGAAAAGTTGTATAATAGCCTTTAAGGTAAGGTTCTGTTCAAGACCTGATTGCGGGGAGGCCAGAATTCAAGACATGGAGTAGTGTCTGGGATTGAGAGATCTGTTCACATTAAAGAAAAAAAAAAATAATAATAAAGATTTCCAGGTCTGACAGTGGATCTTTCTGGCAGTTCTTGCCTTTAGCAAGAGTGTGCGAGTAATATATATATATATATATATATATATATATATATATATATATATATATATATATATACACACACATACACACACAAAACAAAGCATCAGTCTTCCCGATAGCTATCACATCAAGAGAATGCAACAATTTTTCTTCCGCAGAGCGAGGTTCTGAGAAAATCTAAGGCAGGGAGACATCTTGGTTCAAGCGAAAAACTGGACACTACCTTGGGCAAAAAGTTTGGGTGAGGATGTAACACCATCTTGTCCTTATGAATAAGTATGGCTCTTTACAGGAAAAAGCTGCTAATTCTGACACTCTCCTTGCCGAAATTACTGCAACCAAGAAAACAAACTTCCTTGTCAAAAGGATCAAGGAAATATGGAGCAAAGGCTCAAAGCGTTGTCTTTGCAAGACCGACAAAACTAGATTTAAATCCCATGAGCACAATGGTCGCCTAACTGGCGGAGTTATACTAGATCTGACCCTTGACAATACTCAAGGCTAGCTTAATTTCTACTCCCAATTGTAGGAAGGCAAAAATTCTCCCTATAACATTTTCGAGTATGCCATTTCCTGGCTTCACACCAGGAAACATGGCCCAAGAGGCCAGCTTCCTTGCATTAATCAGGGTAGTCACCACTGAGCCCAGGAGCCTCTGATCCTTTAATTTAACAGTTTGGCTATTGAAACCCAAATTTTAGCAACTAAAGCATGATGGAACACTGGTCCATGCAAAGGCAAGTCTGGACGGAACGGAGTCCATGGTTTCCCTACTGCCAACCTTATGATCTCTGCATACCAGGCTCTTTTGGGCCACGCCGGAGCTACCAGCATCACCGGCTTCCCTTCCTCCTTGATCCTGCGTAAAAGCCACGGTAGGAGCTGAATTGAGGAAACACAAATAAGTGAAAACTGACCCCAAGGGGTCACTAGCGCGTCTGTCCTGAATGCGAGCGGATCCCTTGTCCTTGACACAAAGCTGTCCAATATTGGTTTAACCTGGACGTCAACAGATCTATGTCCGGGATAACCCACCTTCGGCATATGGCTGAAAAAACCTTAGGGTGCATGGACAATTCCCCCAGGGACAACGGTTGGCGGCTCAAGAAGTCTGCCTGCCAATTCCCCCCCCCCCGGGATGAAAACTGCCAACAGGAAAGGCGCATGCTTCTCTGCCCATATCAAAATATGGTCCACCTCCCTTTGGGCTGCCTGACTTCTGGTGCCACCTTGGTGGTTGATGTAAGCTGCGGCATTGTCGGATTGTATCCTGACAGGACAACCCTGCAACCTGAAGGTCCATGACAGAGCCAGACGAGCTGACCAAATATCTAGAATTTTGATGGGTAAGGCTTTTTGAGTTTCTGACCACTTCCCCTGGACAGTGGCCTCCTCCAGTACTGTTCCGCAGCCCAAGAGGCTGGCATCCGTTGTTACCATCGTCCAGGTTACCGACGTGAAGGATTTCCCCCTCTGCAAATTTCTGGTTATCAACCACCAATTGAAACTCTGGCATACCTTTGGGGACAGAAACATTGTACAGTCCAAGGCTTGGACCCTTTTGTTCCAAGCAGATAGAATACCATTTTGCAACAGTCTTGAATAAAATTGGGCATAGGGAATAGCTTTTAAATAAGCCACCATTTTCCCCATCAACCTCATGCAAAGGTGAACAGAGGGAGGCTTTTTCCCCTTGACCATAAGTACCAGATCTCTTATAGCCCTGACCTTCATCTGAACAAAAATACCTTTTCTTGGACTGTGTTTATGGCCATTCCCAAGTATTCCAGCCTCCTTACTGGCCGTAAGACCGATTTCTTTAGGTTGAGAATCCAACCCAGATGTTCCAAATATTTGGCGTGTTGGACACACTGTAATCTAGCCGTGACACTGACTGATCCACAAGCATGTCGTCTAGGTATGCCATCACTGATATACCCTGGACACATAATCTTGCTAATACCGGGGCCAAAAGTTTTGTGAACACCCGGTGGTGGTGGCTAAACCGAAGGGCAAGGCCACAAGCTGAGAATGATACTACTCTACCTCAAATCGCAGAAATTTCTGGTGAGTGGGGTAGATTGGCACATGCAGATATGCATCTGATGTCTATTGATGCTAGAAATTCTCCTCCTCTCAGAGAGGATGCGAGTGACCTGCAAAAAGCAGATGTTAGGAATGGATATAGGTCTTTGGTGATGTCACACATTCTAGATCTCATTCGGTTTTGACACCGTGAAGAGATTTGAATAAAACCCTATACCCTGCTCCTCTGTTGGAACTTCTGTAAGCACACCTTGTGATATCAACCGGTCCAGTGCCTGTAACAACCACCTTCTTTTTAATGGGTCTCTGGTAACATTCGATCTCAGAAACCAAAATGGTGGAAACTCCCGAAACTCTGGTTTGTAGCCTAGAGATAACGTGGAGATGACCCATCTGTCCTGGATCTCTTTCCGCCAAACTCCTGAAAACTGCAAAGCCTTCCCCCACCCAAGCGAGTGGGGGTGCCCCTTCATAAGGAGGCCTTAGGACTCTGTATGCTTCTGCCCCCATGGCTTGTACTGGCCTTGTGCTTGACCTTGAGGCTTACCTCTTGAACCTGACAGTGGAGATCGTCGAAACTGCTTGGAGGCTGCAGCACGTAGTGCTGGGGAAGAAGCGCGTTTAAAGAAAGTTAAATTTTTGGGATATATTTATCCAAGTCATCTCCGAACAACCATACCCCATGAAGGGAAAACTTGCCAATAGTTTTTTTGCACAGCAACTCAGCTGACCAATGCTTCAACCAGAGAATTATGCACAAATAGTTGAATAGAGTGAGACCTGTTGAATAGAACCTTTAAGGGTGTCCACGGCAAAACATAAGGCCCTTGGCAGCTTAGCTAACTCGCGGGCTGCTTACCCTTGAACAGGGACACTTAATTACTTTCTTGAGCTGGTCTCTTAGGCCGCGTACACACGCGGGGACTGTTCGCCCAACTTTGTCCGTCAAACAGTTTCGGCAAACAGTCCGCTCAAAATTAGCATGGACGGACATGGCCACACACGACGGACGAACAGTTTGCTGAAACCGTGCGCGATGGCGTGAACGGCACGTACGACGGGACGAAAAATACGACGTCCTATACACTGCATTATAACTTTCGGCGTGAAAATCCTTTCTGAGCATGCGCGCAACTTTGTTTGACGAACAAGCCTACACACGAGCGGACTGTTCGCTGAAACAAGGTTTCAGCGGACAGTTTTTCGGAAATTCCGAAAAACCTTGTCCGTCAAACTGTCCGCTGAAAGCCCACACACGAGCGGACTGTCCGCCCAAACACTGTTCAGCGGACAAAGTTGGGCGAACAGTCCGCCCGTGTGTACGCGGCCTTAAGGATTGACAACCCTATTGCTGCTACTGCAGGCTGTACGGCTGACCCAGCTATAGAAAAACAGGATTTTCAAAACAGCTTACCAGTAAAATACTTTGATGTACATCAGGGGACAAAGAGCCATAGTACTTACTATGAGGGTTTTTAAAGGCCACCTGGTGGACACTGGCCCAGCCTAAGGCAAGAAGTGTACTCCCTATATAACCCCTCAGTTTTGTAGCCAAGCAATAGAAGTATATACCAAGAAGGGAGGGACCTCTGTGTCCCCTGATGTACAAAGAAAAAGATTTTACAGGTAAGCCGTTTTAAAAATCCTGTTTTCTTTTCTTACATCAGGGGACACAGAGCCATAGTACTTACTATGTGAGATGTCCAATAGCAATGGCAACTGAAGGGAGGGAAACAACAAAAAAACAGGAGGCCAGAGGACTCATGACCTTCAATATCGATTTGATAAAATCTGATAAAAGTATGAACTGAAGACCAAGTCGGGGCCTGAAAGATCTGAGCCATAGAGGCCGGATGATGCACCACCCAAGAGGCACCAATTGCCCTGGATGAGTGCGCGCTAACATAAGGAAGAATTTTCTTCTCTAAGCTGAAGCTTGAGCAACCACTTGACAAATCCATTTTGAAAATAGTGGATTTTGACACTGCCTGTCCACATTTGTACCCTCTTGGCAGTACAAACAAAACATGCTTTTTGCGAACCTGAGCGGTCGCCTTTAAATAGTCTCTGATTGCTCTTACTACACCAAGGGAATGTAGTGCCTTCTCTTCCCTAGATTGAGGCTCTGGGAGAGAGAAGGAAATATCTTTGTTTAAATGAAAACCTGGCACCACCTTTGGTAGGAATTCAGGAGGACATAAAACCACCTCATCCTTATGCATGATCAAATATGGCTCTTTAAAACACAGAGCCGCTAGTTCCGATACTCTTCTAGCAGAAGAAATGGTAACCAGAAAGATTATCTTGTCAAAAAGAACAGTGGGAATTTCTCGTAAAGGCTCAAATGGCTGATTCTGCAAAGCCGATAAGACCAAATTTAAATCCCAAGGATTTATAGGTGCATTAATCTGGGTTACCCCTTGAATAAGCTACGCACCAAGAGTGGGAAGCAAGAGGTCATTGAAAAAACACTGACAAAGCCGGATCTGGCTTTTGATAGAAGCCAGGGTCAGCTTGATTTCAGATCCCATATGCAGGAAATCAGGGATCCAGCCTATGACATACTTCCTAGGGTGCCAACCCCTGGATCTACACCAGGAAACATATGCCTTCCAGACCCTATAGTAAATGATTCTGGAAGCTGGCTTCCTGGCATTAATCAAACTAGTCACTACCGAAGGAGATCACCCACGATCTTTTATAAAGTGGGATTCAACAGTCAAACCTCTAAATTTTTCATCTGTAAGGTAGTCCAAAAGGACTCTTACTGCCATCTCTATGATCTTGGTAAATTAAGATCTACTGGGACCCACTGGGGCCACCAGAATCCCCTCCTTTCGTTCCTGCTTAATCCTGCAACGAAGGCGCGGAAGTAGCAGAACTGGAGAAAATACATAGATCAGTGAAAACTGATCCCATGGGAAGACTAACGAGTCTGTTCCGCCTGCTAGTGGATCCCTTGTTCTCAACACAAAGTTGTCGACTTTGTTATTGAATCTGGACGTGAATAGGTCCATGTTCGGAATACCCCATCTCTGACATATCGCTAGGAAGATGTTGGGGTGAAGAGACCATTCTCCAGGAAATAATTGTTAGCGACTCAAGTAGTCTGCCTGCCAAATCTGTATTCCTGAAATCAAAATTGCCCATAGGCAAGGAATGTTGTGTTCTGCCCAAGCTAGATTATTCACCTCTTTTTGGGCTGCACGACTTCTTGTTCCCCCTGGTGATTGATGCAAGCCACTGCAGTGGCCTTGTTGGAGTGAATCCTGACAGGACAGTCCCGTAGTCTGACCGTCCCAGATTCTAGGGCTCGATGTACTGCCTGAATCTTTCAAAATGTCAATAGGCAAGGTCCTCTAACCTGGACCATCTCCCCTGGACAGAATCTTCCTCCAGGGCTGCTGCCCAGCCTAGAAGGCTGGCATCTGTTAATACTTTCTAGGATACAGGTAGAAAAGATTTTCCCTTTTGCTGGATAACAAACAAATCGACTTACATCGGGAGCCAAGCGTATTGGAAAAAACCAAGGCCTGAATCTTTTTATTCCGGACTGACAGGATGGTGTTTTGAAGCAGTTTTTGAGTGAAAACTGCATGTAAGGGATGGCCTCGGAGGCCACCATTTCGCCTAACATTCTCATGCACAGCCGAATGGAAGGAATTTGTTTTGATAAGTTGAATTAGTCCAAAAATGGACTGTAATGTATCTATAACCAGCCCCAAGTACTGTAATCTCCTTGATGGTTTTAAGGAGGATTTTCCTAGGTTGAGTATCCAACCCAGATTCCAGGTAGTTACAGCTGTAATCAGACTCTGGTTTAGACCTGAGGCTGAATGATTAAAGGTAGATCATCTAAATAGGCTAGGACCGTTATACCTTGAGCCCTTAATCTGGCTAAAGGAGGGGCCAGAATCTTTCAGAACACCTGTGGTGCTGTGTCTAAACCGAATGGCAGGGCCACAACTGAAATGATGATTTTATATTTCAAAGCGCAGAAATTTATGGCGAGCGGGAAAATTTGGCATATGGAGATATGCAACTTTGATATCGATTAAAGCCAAAAACTCCCCTCCTTGCAGAATGGACACAACAGATCGGATTGTGCAAAAGGATCGGATGTTTAAGTGCTGATTCAGATCTTTGAGATCTAGAATGGGTCTTTCCTCTCAGTTTGGTTCTGAAACCGTAAAAGCTTTGAACTAAACCCTTTGCACTGTTCCACTAAGGGAACCTCTGATATCAACGACTGGGATAATAGATGATCCAGAAAGACTTTTTTCTCTGGATCCTTGGGAACATTTTCCCTTAGAAAAAAAAAAAAAGACGGAAACTCTCGGAACGCTAGTCATAACCTAGAGAAAAAAATTGCAGAAGCCATCTGTCTTGACATTGTTCCTGACAGATCTTGAGAATTGCAGGAGCCTTTCCCCCACCCGAACAAGCGGGGCCGCCCCTTCATGAGGAGATCTCTTTTGACCCTGGTGCTGCCCTTGGGGACTTACCCTTGAACCTGACGGATGAGGCCATTGAGACCGTCTAGAGGCTGATGCCCCTGGCACAGGAGAGGCAGCACTATTAAAAGGAGAAAATATTTGAACTACTACTTTACAGGTAAAACAGCTTTTCCCATTAGAGGCCCTTTGGATGTACTTATCCAGATAGTCTCCAAATAGCGGTTCACTCTGAAATGTGAAACTGGCTAACACTGCTTCGGCTGACCAATTTTTCAGCCACAGAACTCTGCGAGAATGCACTAGTCCAAGCATAAGCCATGAGGATTAAATTATAGATTCTTTCATAGCATCTACTGTGAGACAGTGCGTCTGATACACCAGCCCATTGCTGGGCCTGCTGATCAGGCAGAATTTCAATTATCTCCACAAACAGTTCCTTAATGGACTGAGATACACAAATTTCAGCAAGAACCAGCTGTGCTACTGAACTTGCTAAAGACATATAGCTTTTAGAAAGAAGTTACAACTTTTTATCTGTTGGATCCTTTATCATCACTGCCTTATCCACTGGACATTGAGATTCTTGCTCATTGATTGCTGAAACCCCCATTTTCTTCATAGAAATCCTCTTCCATAGGATTAAGTGTGGAGAATTTCTTGGGAGGACAATATTGTTTATCCGGATGTTCCCATTCAGAATATATAAGCTTTTTTAGCCAGAAAAAAGTTAGAAAAACATCCCCATATGGGGGAGGTTCTAATGAACCCAATTAGGTTCCTCAAGAGCCTGCGCTGCAGGCAGCAAAAAGGTTGAGTAAGGATGTACACAAGCAACCTGTCTTGTGATGCTACTCCTTCCATATTAGGATCCTCAGAAGAGGATAAATAAGTATCTTCCAAATATTTGGGAAGATCTATCTGATCCCCAGCCTCCTGCACCTCAATAAGAGGGTCCTGAGCACTAGATGGGTATCTGCTATGTTTAGCCCCACTATGGAGAGACATCATAGCATCAATCTGCTTTCCTAATTACAAATGGTAGAAGAAAAAAAAAAAAACCTCTTGTATGATATATACAGGGACTGAAGTGTTTATGCAACAACAGTTTCCCCTGATGGCTCAATGTGACCAGACATCACTCTCAGAGGAGGATGACATTCTTTTGGAAATGGATTTAGTTTATAGTGAACACCACTGAACCCTTTAGAGGAGTTCCTGGTCCCATTGCCACTCATAGCCTGAAGCATAAAGCAGAGGCACTACCAGCAAAAGAACGTGCACTGCTAGGCTATAGTCCAGCGCCATTAGCTATTAATCCTAGCCTGTTAAAGTATAATGTGTCAAAAGGGAAAATGCCTGTGTCACTAACACGAACAAGCCATCCTCCTCATGTGTCCCTCCACCATCAGCAGCAGCTACACACACACCGCTTAAACACTTCCTCCACGTGGGGCCGGCATCTGACGCCGTTAGCCATGCCCCCTGCGCTAATTACGCCCCCCTACTTTTCTTGGTCAGAAACCATGAACCAGACCGAGACAGAAGTACAATTAAATCACACTTGTTTAGTACTAAAAATTAAAAGTTAAATAGAGTAAGCGTAGTCAAAGCATAGCCAGAGTCCAGTAACCAGATCGAGTAGTCAGCAAGGCCAGAGTTCAATAACCAGATTGGTAATCAGCCAGGCCAGAAGTCAGGGATCCAAGTGGAGCAACAGCAAGCAGGATAAGGAGCCAGAAGGGATGTCAGCAAACCAGTCTTAAAACAGAACCACAGGAGATGGTTTCTTGTGATGTGACCAAGGCGAAGGCAGAGATGAAGTGAGCAGGACAGCTTTAAGTAGGTAGGTCAGACGAGCAGGATCAGGGACAGCTGGATAACTGTGGAGAGAGATGAGAGCTGGCAATTAGCCGACAGTTAAGCAGCCAGCCCAGAGAAGGAAGGGCTAAGCCAGCCCTGACACTTTCAAAAGGAAAGTGTTTTCAGACGCGATCAGTGGTTCAGGCGCCCTGTAGAAAATGCAGACATGGCCGGGGGGGGGTGAAATTCTCCACTGAGCGCGCTCTGTCCCCCCCTTTAAAAAAAAGAAAAGGAAACTGCTTTTATATCAATTGCTCGAAGGTGAAAAGGATCAATATTGGGGGCGCAGGAGACAGATAGACACCCCTTTCTTACCGGAGGATCCCTTACCTTTTCCTCGCAGCAGGTTTATCTGAGATAAAAACCCAATCTTCACCTTTCACGGTGGGCGCCGAAACCTTCAGGAACAGGGGAACCTAGAGGTTACCCACAATCCTGGACCTGCGACAGCACCCTGCCAGTAAAAACTTTATGGCCTTACTACCAAAAAGTACTGGATCCTAGGGTCCAGCTCTCTAAAGAGAAGCGTTCGCAAGCAAAACCTAATTTCTTCAAACACAAGGCCCGGGTACCATCCATTTAGCCCATGAAAGGACATCAGAACGGATCCGGCCAGCATGGCTAGCCCCAGCAGGGAAGCTTCCAGTGGAGCTCAGCACATCTTTACTCGTGACCAACACCTTAGACACTGGCGAAAAAACGAAGGACTCCCAGTAGTGGGGGTTATATAGGGAGTACACTTCTTGGCTTAGGTGATGGACACTGGCACGCCCTATCAGTGGCCCTATAACCCACATAGTAAGTACTACGGCTCTGTGTCCCCTGATGTAAGAAAAGAAAGGAGGCTTTAAGTAAAGATTCCAGCTTCTTGTCAGCTGGATCTTTGAAAACCTGGACATTATATATATATTTTTTTTCCAAAATCTTTTATTGAAGTTTACGTGAAGTACATAGAATACAGGTACAAAAGAACTGCAAAACAGAGTAAAATGGCTCAGTAGCAGTGCTAACAAGTGAAATTAGATGCACAAAATGTATGCATCAACATGTAACGGGTAAACAACTATCGAAAAGTAGGGTTGTCGACCAGAGTATTAGCTAAGCTATAAATTACGGATCACATAAGGGTTAAGAGAACCCAAAAGCACTTGTAGAAATCCTTTCGCTGTCCTATGATACATCGACTAGATCATAGTCTTTCAAAGGGGTATACCTACAGATCGAAAGCTGGGGATGTCAATGACAACAGTGTAACAGGTGTTAGGTGGATGAAGCCCATGCGCGCTATGCTTAGCAAGATCTAAGGAACTAAAGGGATCAGGAATTTCCGTGTTGGAAACTACTCCTGTGTAAAGTTTGGGTGTCTGAATATCAAGGCGGGGGACTCCGGTTAACAATTGGCTACATTCAGCTGAAGTTCGGAAGTGATGCCAGCAAGCCCAGGTTGCCCAATATTTAGAAGGGGTGTCTTTAGCTTGACAGATCAAATTTTCCATTTCAGCTATATTTGAGGCTCTCTTAATCCAATCAGAGACTGAGGGCGGTGTAGTGGATTTCCATAGTGGAGGAATGCACATCTTTGCGGCATTTAACAGGTGCAATGTGAGAGAGCGGTAGTATGTTTTCAGTGGAAGTGCGGAGTGATGGAGAAGCATTTGTGCGGGGGAGAATTCAATAGGGAACGTGGTGAATTGGCAGATAAGGCGGTGTATCTCCCTCCAAAAAGGTTGAAGCCGAGGACAGGACCACCAAATATGTATGAATGATCCTTCGCTATCTGCACATCTCCAGCAAATGGGAGATATGTTGGGATCACGTTTGTGAAGCTTGATAGGTGTGAGATACCACTTAGTGAAAATTTTGAAACTATTTTCCTGTACCGAGACATTGGAGGATTTTTTTATGAATGCGAGTATAAATGTTTGACCAATTAGAATCTGTCAAGGACAGAGATAAATCAGTTTCCCAGCTGTGAATGGCCAAGTTGGTTTTTGGGCTGTGTGCTGAAAAGAATAGCGCATATATACTAGAAATGACAGGACGTTGCGGTTCCGATTGGTTGCATAATGTTTCAAATGGCGTAAGCTGCCTGGCAAAATCAGGTTTTGATTGGCGGTTCGTTAAGAAATGTCCTATTTGAAAATAGGCCCACAGCGGGAAGGGGCGTCCCTAAGGTTGTGTAGGGAGGTCAGATATAGATAGGAGTCTGGAATTGGAAAAAAAAAAAAGTGTAGAGCCCTAATGTCAGGTGTGTGCCATATTCCAGAGAGGAAAGCATCAGATTGTCCTGCTGGAAATGCGGGATTATGTTTTATCCGGGTCATTGGGCTTTGTGGAGTGGAAATGTGATGGGCGTGACAAGCCGAACGATACGCTTGTAAAGTACCCACGATTAGCGGGTGTTTGCAGGTTTGAGGGACATGTTCAGGGTGCAATCATGGTAAAAATTTAAGTGGGATAAGGAAAAAGCATTCTCTATTTGTATCCAGGCTTTAGTATCCGAGTGGACATTCCAATCTACAATTCTGGCCAAGTGACTAGCCCAGTAATATTTCTTGACATCAGGTAGGCCAATACCTCCTTTAATTTTTGGTAGGGTCAGTCAGGCAAAGCTTAACTTGGCTCTTTGTCCCTTCCAAATAAAATTGGTACAGAGAGACTGAAACGATTTAAAGAAGGCCGGAGGTAGCTTTATTGGGATCGTTTGAAAAAGATAACAAACGAGGTAGGACTTTCATTTTAATAATTGAGGCTCAACCGAACCAAGAAAATAGTCCGGTAGACCAGGCTTTAAGGTCTGTCTGGATGGTCTGGAGGAGAGGGACAAAGTTGGCAGAGTATAGGTTTCCCAGGCTAGCAGGTAGCTGAATGCCTAAATAGGTGATGGCTGTATTGTTCCAGCGAAAAGGTAAGTCCTTACGGCACAAATCAATCATTTCGGTGTTCAAGGATATGTTCAGGGCTTCAGATTTTGTAAAATGTATTTGTAAATTGGATAGCGCTTTAAAAGCTTTAAGGTATTTAAGGAGGTTAGGGATGGAAACGAGGGGTTCAGTAAGGAAAAGGAGAATGTCATCCGCGAAGGCGGCAATTTTATGAGTCTTAGTTCCAATCTGTATCCCCTTAACGTCTGGATTTGAGTTCAGGCTACGAAGGAGGGGTTCTAAGGTGAGGACAAATAATAAGGGTGAGAGCGGGCATTCCTGGCGAGTCCCATTGGACACGGAGAAGACGCTCGACAGTTGGCCGTTAATCCTGACCTTGGCCATTGGGGAAGCATAAAGAGCCATAATAAGCGATATCATTCGGTCAGGCAAGCCTATTTTTCGCAAGACTTCTGCCATATAGTCCCAGGCCACTCTATCGAACGCCTTCTCCGCATCCAACGAGAGGAAAAAACCCTGTTGTGTCGAGGAGGAGGTCAGCCAATGGTGTATGGAAAGCGCTTTGATCATATTATCTCTACCCTCCCTCCCCGGCACGAATCCCACCTGATCGAGAGACACCAGCCAAGGAAGGAGGGGGAGAAGGCGATTAGCTCACATCTTGGCAGATCTTCAGATCCACATTAAGTAACGAAATGGGTCTATAGTTCGTCACCTGTGTGTCATCTTTATTGGGTTTTGGAATTACCGTTATATGGGCCCCAAGTAAATCTCTGGGGGGCGGTTTGTCCAGAGTTAATGAATTAAATGCCGCAAGAAAATGTTTTAGGGAAATAAAAGATTTATAATAGCAAGTGGTAAGGCTGTCAGGACCAGGGCTCTTTCCCGGTTTCATTTGTTTGAGGGCTGCTTCGAGTTCTGATGCCGAGAGGGGCTCTTCCAATGAAAGCACCGTCTCCTGCGAAATGGGTGATGGAGCATATTTGTTTAAAAAGTTATCAATTAAACGCCTTCCGTGTGCCTGTTCCTCCTGTGGTGAATGTTCCCTGTTATATAATTTGGAATAATATTGAACAAATTGGTCTGCAATCATGTGGTTAGATACTACTTTGTTACCCTTGGGATCCGTGATGGAATGAATAGTTCTAGTGGCCCGTTGCTTTCTTTTTTTTTAACTCAAAACGGATTTTATTGGTACAAAAATACACAAATGACAATCACAGAATCAGCATAACATACATATTCATGCAACATACAAAGAAAGGCACTTTTCACTTAGCAATGTCATGTACCTCCATTGGTATAGATATAATCTCCTATACTAACAGCATACCAAATTAAAGAAATAGTATGTTCCATTCGGGCCGCAGCCCCTGTGTAACCTGGCCTGCCCTTACCACGTCAGTTGATATTTCTCTATAACTCTATATTCCCCAGTATATCTCTTCTCATACTTCCTAAATAAACAGCCTACCCATAACCAGCTCCAGGGGGGACAGCCCAGGGGTATCAAGCCAGGGACCCCATAGCCGT
Source organism: Lithobates pipiens (assembly GCF_037356315.1). Classification (NCBI taxonomy): domain Eukaryota; kingdom Metazoa; phylum Chordata; class Amphibia; order Anura; family Ranidae; genus Lithobates; species Lithobates pipiens. Next base: position 68,409,797 of record NW_027507788.1, on the reverse strand, counting down.
TCAAAGCTTCCCGCCCGACCCCTGTGTTGATAAATATACTTTTCCATGCTTAACATGTTCCCCATCTGAGATATCCATTCCTTCAACCTCGGGGGGGGGGGGGGGGGGGTGGGGGGTGGCTCGCTCTCCAGTGCTGAAGGATAAGTTTACGTGCCTGAAAGAGGGCTCTACCAATGGCCTCCTTAGAGAACACCTCCAAAGGGAGGTCGTCCATTATACCCAAAAGACAAACCTTTGGATCTTGTGGCACCTTTACCCGGAAAGGCCCCATTGAGAGTATCAATGACCCCCGACCAATAGATATGCAACTTGGGGCAACGCCATAGCAAATGAATGAGATTTCCCCGCTCCCTGGCGCACCTGGTACATTGGTCCCAATCCCCATCTTGTACAGTCTGGCCGGCGTGCGGTGCATCCTCATTACAATATACAGTTGTGATAATCTCTGTGCCGTATTCAGCAAGCAACCCTGTATTGCGTGTAGGGCCTCAGCCCATTGGTCCTCCTCAAATGCTCCCACATCACGCTCTCATGAGGCAGTTACCCGTGCGGGGAAACCAGGTACAAATGCATTAAGTAACATTGTATGAACTGGATATAAAACCCTTGTAACTGGTGATTTCTATCACATAGCGAACGATTGGGGTGGGAGATTGTATCCAGGGATTATTTCCTGCCTGTGCCTTAACGGCATGTTACAGTTGCAAATAATAGAAATACATACCCTGGGGGACACCATATCTTTCTCTCAACTCCGCAAATGAGAGCAGTTTACCCCCAGAGAAAATGTGAGTCAGGAGGGTCACTCCGTATCGTCTCCAACGTTCAGCACAGGTCAGACCAAGCAGCTCCCCATAATACCTATTATTCCATATCGGACTGCACTCCGTGAAGCCCTCCACATTTTGTAATTGACGTGTTTTGTTTCAAATTTTTTGAATTAGGGCATACGTTGGGAACTGCCTGTTAGACTTGGCGAACGATAACGTTTCTAAACCGGCTACTACCCCGCCCGAGCCCGTGATGTGTTTCAGGAGAGCAGTGGTGGGATCTCCCTCCCCTCCCCCAGTCTCCCGTCCGTTTGCTACGGCTCGGGCAATATGTTGAAGCTGTGCAGCCAAATAGTAAAGCTACAGGTTGGGAAGGGCCAGCCCTACCGCCTCCTTGGGTTTCTGAAGCTGTTCCAATCTTATTCTGGGAGGTTTGTTAAGCCAAATGAATGCTCTAAATAAGGAGTTAATAATTCTAAATATTTTAAGTGGAATGACCATTGGAGTGTTATGTAAAATATACAATAATTGTGGCATAAAAATCATTTTGATAAGGTTTACTCTGCCTATCAGCGACATTTTTAATTTAGCCCAAACTTTCGTTTTATCTCTGATCCTACTCAATAACGGGGAAAGATTCAGTGGTATGTAGTCACATAACCGTGGGGTGACCTATATCCCAAGGTACTTAAATTTTATAGCTACCGGGATGTCATGCAGTGTGGGAGCTTGCGGAGAGATAGAATCTAATAACATAATATGAGATTTGGTCCAGTTAATCACTAGACCCGAGAACGACCCAAAGTTGTTAACCACTTTGATGGCCTCCTCCAGGGACCCCGACGTATCCCCCAATAGCAGCATGGCATCATCAGCATATAACATTAATTTTTCGTGCAGCTGCCCGTATTTAAAACCCGTTATCAAGGGGTTACATCTCACCATAGCTGCCATGGGCTCAATGGCAATGGAAAAAAGTAAAGGGGACAGGGGGCACCCGTCTAGTCCCTCTAAATAAAGGAAAAGGAGTGGACACCCTTCCAGCTTCCCTTATTACCGCAGAGGGGGAGTTATACAATAGTTGTACCCATGATAAAAAGCCAGGTCCAAACCCAAATTTTTCAAGAGTCACCCATAGGTACCTCCATTCGATGCTATCAAAAGCCTTATGGGCGTCTAGCGAGAGCAGCGTCCTGTCTCCCACATTATCTGCGCTGGACTGCGTATTAAGAAATAACCGGCGGAGGTTAATTGCAGTAGACCTTTCAGGTATAAAACCCGATTGATCCAGATGGATGATAGAGAATATCACAGTATTTAATCTCCAAGCTAACACTTTGGCAAGAATTTTAATATTCTGCAAGAGTGAGATTGGCTTATACGAACCGGGGTCTAGCGGGTCTTTCCCTGGTTTGAGAAGGAAACCAAAGCTGGCTATTCTCAGACTCCGGGAGGCAGTGCGACTCCCTCGCCAAGTTTAGGGTACGAAGTAATTGAGGCAGTATTTCATCTCCAAACTGTTTATACACTTCGATCGGAACACCGCCATCCCCCGGGGCTTTGGAATTGGGGAACAAATTGGTAGCTATCAACATCTCCTCCAGTGTAATGGGCGCTTCAAGAAATTCCACCTGGGGCTCCGTTAAGCACAGTAGCTCTATCCCCTGTAGAAAATCCCGAACCTCCTCTTCAGAACATGTCATCTTGGATTCATAAAGCTCAGAGTAGAAGTCCACCAGCTCCTGCACCACCAGATCAGGGGTATTAACCAACCTCCCCGATTTGTTGCGCAAGGCCCCAATAGATGGGGAAGACCACTGGGAGTGCACTATCGTGGCCAAGAGCTTGCGGTCTGCTCACCCTCATAAAAAGCCAATTTATTAAAAAAAACGTTTTTGATCCGCTTTGGAAGCATCCATTCTATTAATGGCATCCTGTGCAGCTATCCAGGCTTCACGGGTGGTCCCACCCGAGTCAGCAATGTACTCCACCTCCAGGCGGCTTACTAACCGGTCAGCTTGTTCCCTCTGGACAGACGTATTGTGCTTAATGGCACTGACCTCAGTTATGAACAGCCCCCGCAGGAAAGCTTTAAAAGCGTCCCAGGTGACGTTCTATCAGGATACTCTGCATGCCTCTGCCAGTAAGCCACAATATTCATTTCAATTGTGTTGGTGGGAGGGAAAAGATGCAACCAGAAGGCATTAAGCTTCCATGGGGCTCTCTGCAAAGTGGAGGCTGGTTTAACCGTTACATGAACCAACAAAGGAGAGTGGTCAGAGATACTTCTAGTTAGGTACTGCACCCTTTTTACATACTGACGCTGAGGTCGAGCACAGGCACAAATCAATTCTAGATAAAGAAGAATGTGTCTTAGAGAAGCATGAAAATTGGCGTTCGGTTGGGTTCCTAAGTCACCACGGGTCCGTCCACCCCACCTCCCCCATAAACCTTGCCAAAGCCATAATGTTCTTATTGCAACCCCCTGGAGGGGGAGGGTGCTTATCCAAACCAGGATCTATAAATACCATTAAGATCACCCACCACTACCAATGGAGTCCCCGGGTTAGCCAATTGGAATGTTAACAGGGCACGTAAAACCATGGGACTGAAGGGGGGGGGGGGGTATATACACAGCTGCAAGAATAAATTGTAACTGCGAAACTCTACACAGCAAAAATACATATCCCCCCTCCTGATCAACCAACAAATCAATCATCTGAAAGTCGAGATTACGATGCACCATCACACTCAACCCCCTAGAATAGGAGGTGCGAGTGGAGTGGTACGCCCATCCCACCCATGCAAACCCCAAACACGACACTGTGTCCGGCGTCAGGTGGGTCTCCTGCAGCACACAAATACCCGGAAGATGTTTTCTAATGGCAGTGGAGACCATAGTACGCTTGAGGGGATCCCCAAGGCCCCTCACGTTCCATGAAATTAAGGGACTACACGCCATCATGTCATAACAACAGAATGAGTATTACAGAATAAACCACTATCCCTTAGAAACATATCATACTTTTCTCGATATACGCTGTTCTTGCACAGCCAGGGCCCCCTCCCATCCCCTGGTCGGGGATACCACGAGGAACAGTCTCGGAATGCCTCAGAGATCAAATAGTACCCCCAACTGTAAATAATAGCTGGACCCGAGCCCTCCCGCTCAAATGCTGTGTGGTAGTCCCTCTGCTGGGCTTGACCCATTACACTCATCTTTGTGAATCCTCCATAATGCTGTTTTGATGGCTTCTTGCTCCCCGCAGGAGCGAAAATTTCAGTATAGGAGAGAAAAATTACCTTCAGAGACTGAACAAAAAATAACTTTTGGGTGTAAACAAAAACCCTCACCGTCCTCTGTTGCAACAGGCATACAGTGACCAATGTCTCCCCACATAGGTGGAGCTTCAACCGTAAGGCTAATCGCATTGAAAACTTGGTGTGCGCTCATAGTCTGCCAATACGGTAAATATGTCTCCCGACCAAACATGCTTATGGCCTCAAAGCAGCCAATAGTCCCGAGCGCCCTTAAACAGGATTTTTTGTAATCCACAGGGTTCCATTAGGGGTCACAGTCAGATGTTTCGTAGGATCAGTTGGTCTCGTCCTCATTTCTTCCTTCCTGGGGAAGGAGATCATTCATTCGCCTCCAACTACGCAGAAGCTTCCGAAACAGATTCAAAGAAGTGTGCCCTACCCCCCGCTATCACACGGAGCTTGGCAGGGTATAACATGGCGTATTTGGCTCCCAAACGTTGCAGCCTTCTTTTCACATCCCCAAATTTCGCTCTGCGCCTCTGAACTTCCGCCGAGAAAAATCGGGGTAAAAGCAGACTCTCGCACCATTATACTGAACATTTCTCTTCTCCCTGGCCAAACGCAGTATGATCTCTTTGTCCTTATAATTGAGTAGTTTAGCCAGCATGGTGTGTGGCGGATTGCCCGGTGGTAAGGGCCTGGGGAGGGACCCGGTGCGCCCTCTCAATTGAGTAAAAAGGGGAAAACGCCTCGCGGCCGAAAACCTCCAGCAGCCAGTTCTCCACAAATTCAGTAGGGTCTCTGCCTTCCGTCTTTTCAGGCAATCCTACAATACGGATGTTGCTCCTTCTCAGGCGATTCTCAATGTCCTCATGTTTAAGTTCATTAGCATTTGCAATTCTGGCAGTGATCTGCAGTTCCCGTGCCATGGGCACCATCCTATCCTCCACCTCACTGATCCGTCCATCCACCGCCGTCGTACGCTCTCTGATTTTCTGCATGTCATGCCTAATCAGTCCCACCTCCTCCTTTAAGCTACCAAAGTGCTCCTGCAGTGTCTGTACCGAAGCGGTACATTTTTGCACCGCTCGCAGTATGTCAGCAAGAGTGAGTTGCTCAGCGGCGTCCCCTTCCTCCACCACATCCGTCTCTGGGGCAGGTTGCTCCACCACTGACTGCTGGTCCCGACTAGAGGATTCCCCCGTCTGCTGTGTTTTAAAGATAGCAGGCGTAGCATCCAGCGCTTCATCCGCCCGGGGTCCCTCCACGCCATTCAGTTTTTGTGCATAATACACCATATCATTCCCCTGGGCTTTGGGTGTTTTAGGGAGCGTCTTACCCTGATCTTTCCTGTCCCCTCGTGCACGCTGGGGGAACGCAGCGCCATCTTAGGTATCTTGTAATAGGCTCTCATCACCCTTCTGCTGTTTTCGGGCCGGCATGGCGAGTCCGTATCAGGTGGAGGGTCCGGATGGTGCCTGCTGGGTTCCCGGAGGCGTCAGTGTGTTCCGGTGCCCGGTGTAAGCCCCGGTTCGGTCGGGAGAAGGATCGTTAACAGGATATCTACAGGAAGCTCTGTGAGACACGTCCGCTCACATGCTGCTCTTGGCCACGCCCCGGCCCGTTGCTTTCTAAGTGCTCTGGCCAGAAGTTTACCAGATTTATTGCCATATTCATAAAATAATTTACGGGAAAGCATAAAGTTCCTCTTGATTTGGGAGTTCAAAATGTGGAGCAGATCTTGCCGTGCTTGGTTCAGATCAGCAAGGGTGTCTCTGATTCTGGAAAGTTTGTGGGCTTGTTCCAGTGTTTTAATGCGATTGGTAAGCTGTGCTATATGGTTATTTCTCTCCCTTTTCCTTTTTGCCGCTGCTGCTATGAACTTCCCACGAATTGTGCATTTGTGGGCTTCCCACACTGACATGGGATCTATATTTGGAGAGTGGTTCTCTTTGAAATAATTGGTTAGGTTGTCTTGAATGGAAGCTGCAATTACTGGATCAGAAAGTAGGGAAGGATCTAGTCGCCAAATTGGTGGCGTGTGGGGGTTATCTGCAATTTGTAAGGTCATAGATATGGGGTGATGATCAGAGATATACATAGCCTCTATAGAGGCGTCGCGGAGGCACGGTAAGTCTCTTTGCGATAGAAATAGATACCGTATATACTCAAGTATAAGCCGAGATTTTCAGCCCTTTTTTTTAGGCTGAAAGTGCCCCCCTCCGCTTATACTCGAGTCAGACGGTAGCCAGCGTGTCAAAAACATACAGCGGCCATTCCAGTTTTTAACCACTTGAGATCCGCGCTATAGTCAAATGACGGCTACAGCGCGGATCTCAATTTCCGGGACTACGTCTATTGACGTCGTCCCCTTTAAGAGTTCCCCGCCTGCTCCTGGGAGCGCGCATCGGGGAAAATCTGTGTTGGCCGTGTCCGCTGGACACAGCCAATCACAGATCGCTGTAAACGGCCAATCACAGCGACCGTTTACAGCGCGATCGCCTCCTCCAATGGGTGATGATCTCAAATGTAAACAAATGAGATCATCACCCATTGCCGAATGTGTCTCCTCACACAGCGATAGCGTGTGAGGAGACAGCGAACAGTGAGTGAGCTTCTCTGCCAGTCCAGTCATAAATAAACCCCGCCAGTGCCCAGATCTACCCCGCCAGTGCCCAGATCTACCCCGCCAGTGCCCATCTGTGCCGCCTCAGCAGTGCCCATCTGTGCCGCCTCAGCAGTGCCCATCTGTGCCGCCTCAGCAGTGCCCATCTGTGCCGCCTCAGCAGTGCCCATCCGCCGCCTCAGCAGTGCACATCCGCCGCCTCAGCAGTGCACATCCGTGCAATAAATCTGCACATCTGTGCAATAAATCAGTGCACATCTGTGCCGACCCATCAGTGCCCATTTGTGCCACCTCAAAAGCGCCCATCTGTGCCACCTCAAAAGCGCCCATCTGTGCCACCTCAAAAGCGCCCATCTGTGCCACCTCAAAAGCGCCCATCTGTGCTACCATGGCTAAACGTGTCTTTTCCGCTGAGGAGGCGTACCAAATTATTTCCGCGGCCGACGAGAGCAACGGGGAGCTCTCCTCTTCAGATTCCTTTTCGGATTCGGATTCTGAAGCCGACGTAAATTATGAGCCAGTCCTCAGCAGTGAAACACTGACTAATGAATCCGAGGAGGAAGATATCCGGCCCATCAAGCGAAGGCGTTCTAGTGAGGCAGTGCCGTCCACCAGCACCGCAGTGCCGTCCACCAGCACCGCAGTGCCGTCCACCAGCACCGCAGTGCCCCAGCAAGAAAGGCCAAGTACCAGTGGGGTGTCATCTCAGCCCCAAAGGGTTAGGAGCCATGCTGGCCTTCCCTATGCCCTTCAGAACCCCTTGTGGCTTCCTCCTAATTCAGGAGAGGCCAATGTTCCCCCTTTCACCGCCCAGCCAGGAGTCCAGGTGAACACGGAGAATTTTAGCCCTATCGATTTTTTTAATTTAATTTTTACGGAGGACATGTTGGCGTCAATTGTGGCCCAGTGCAACCTGTATGCACAACAATTTATTTTTCAAAATCCAACCTCCTATTATGCCCGTCCCTACGAATGGAGAGACCCAACGGTGGAGGAGTTCAAGCTTTTTTTAGGCCTCACATTTAATATGGGACTCAACAAAAAAAATCAATTACGTACCTACTGGTCAACCCACCCCCTCCACCACTCTCCGCGGTAATGCCCAGAACCAGATATCAGATGATCCTGAGGTTCTTACATTTCAGTGACAATTCCCAGCGCCTTCCACGAAATGATCCAAATTATGACCGCCTTTACAAAATTCGACCAATACTAAATTATTTTTCAGAAATATTCCCCAAATTGTTTACCCCGGACCAACACATATGTGTGGATGAGCCCCTTATTAAATTTAGTGGCAGGCTTAGGATGAAGCAATTTATGCCCAGCAAAAGGGCCCGCTATGTGGTGAAGGTCTACAAATTACGTGACCGAGCCACAGGGTACACATATTCCTTCAAGGTGTACGAAGGGAAGGACACCCAGCTACAGCCCCCTAATTGTCCGGACTATTTGGGATCCAGCGGAAAAATTGTTTGGGACCTCATATACCCCCTACTGGATAAAGGCTACCACCTCTATGTAGATAACTTCTACACATCTCTGCCCCTGTTCCACAACCTTCACCGGAAGAAGACGCCAGCATGTGGCACTGTAAAAAATAATCGGAAGGGCTTTCCTCAAAGTCTGGTGAACAAGAAGCTGCGGAAAGGAGAAACCGCAAGGCAGTGGCAGTGAAGTGAAGTGGAGGGACAGAAGGCAGTGAAGTGGAGGGACAGAAGGGATGTGTACATGTTGTCTTCTATCCACAACGATACCTTCGTGGAAATCCCCAGAAGGAATGGCCCCGTAAAGAAACCCCAATGCATTTCAGAGTATAATTTGTTCATGGGAGGAGTCGACTTCAACGACCAAATGATGGAACCATATCTGGTCACAAGACGGACATATCATTGGTACAAAAAAGTAACAATTTATTTTTTTCAATTGGCCATTTATAATTCATATGTCATTTACCGCAACGCCACCCAAAACCCCAAACGTTTCTTTGGCTACCAGGAGGAAGTTTTCACAGCCCTTATTTTCCCAAACGGCCCACCAGAAAATATTAGATCAGACGTTGTTAGTCGACTCTCCGAGCGCCACTTTCCGGATAAAATCCCCCCCACACCAACAGGCAAAAGACGCCAAAAAAGATGTAAGGTGTGTACCAAAGCAGGAGTCAGAAGAGACACATATTATTGTGCACAATGTCCTTCCCAACCAGGCCTCTGTATAGGCGACTGTTTTTGGCGTTACCATACTTCAATAAATTTTTAGTGAAGTATGGTAAACATAATCCTCAGTTCCTGCCTTCATACACCTTCACACCCCTTATGCCACTGCCTGCTCTGTAACAGACCCTGGCTTGTTATTTGACCACTCTTATGCCTGCCGATTCTGTACATACCGCTGCCTGATCTGGAACTGACCCTGGACTGTTATTCGACCATGCTTCTGTCTAACGATTCTGTACATATCTCTGCCTGATCTGGAACTGACCTTGGACTGTTTGACCACGATATTTGCCTGCCTCTTGGACTGATCTTGTATTCTGCAACTGGACTAGTGGGATTCAACACGGAGTCTCACATATGTGAGGGGCTCCAGTATAGTTTTTCTGGAAGAAGAAAACAATTTTCTTTGTTTTCTTATTCCTAGATTAGGGTCTGGAGACTCGGAGGCTTCAAAGAGATTTGGGAGGGAGAAGCCTCTATCCCTATCCCCATTCTGTCCTGAACGAGGCTCTACTTCTGTCTGCTGCCTGTAGGACTTACTGCCATCATGCCGCACTGACCACACCACAAGGACCTGCCTACTACCAGGACCAATATTTTTAGCACTGCTGACATCTCTGCACTAACCCTGGACTGTAATATGGACAGTATCCCTGCCTGCTGCCTAAAAAACTGTGTTCGCTGTTGCTGACCAAGTCCCTGCCTGCTGCCTGGACCAGTGATATCCTCCTGTGGACAACTGAGCTTCTAAAACCACAGGTAATCTTTTATTTACCCTTTGCTCAGCATAATGTATTTGGGGGTGTAATTCTTGGTATGTGCAGGCTATGTGTCCCTGGAACGCCGACGGTGTTTCTTGCATGTTGCGCCTCTGTATGTGGCCAGGCTGTGTAAACGTTTCACACATGTGGTATCGTTATACTCAGGAGGAGTAGTAGAACGTATTTTGGGGTGTTATTTTTGCTATGTAAATGCTATGCATTGGAAATATCTTATAAACGGACAACTGTGTGTAAAAAAAATGCGTTTTCATTTTTTTCCACATTTTTCGAAAACTTCTGGAAAAAAATGAACCATTGAAAAGACTCATTATGCCTCAGATTATACGTTGGGGTGTTAGCTTTCCAAAATGGGGTCATTTTCTGGACGTTTCCATTGCCCTGGTGTTCCAGGGCCTTCAAAACTGTAATAGGTGGTTAAGAAATGAAATGTGTAATTTATGCTCCTAGAATGCCTGAAGGTGCTACTTCAAAATTAGGCCTCTGTATGTGGTCAGGCTGTGCGAAAGTCTCACACATGTGGTATCGTTATACTCAGGAGTAGGAGAATGTATTTTGGGGTGTTATTTGTGGTATGCACATTCCGTGTGGGAGAAAAGCTATTACAATGAAAATTTTGTGGGGAAAAAAAAAAATCGTAATGTTGCAAAGAATTGTGGGAAAAAATGACAACCTAAAATAACTAACCATGCCTCTTACTAAATACATTGGAATGTCTACTTTCCAAAAAGGGGTCATTTGGGGGGCATTTGTACTTTCCTGGCTTGTTAGGGTCTCAAGAATTGAGATAGGCCTTAGTACATCAGATGTGATCTTTTTTTGCAAATCTTTATGATTTGCACCATAGCTTGTAGACTCTATAAATTTCACACAGATCATATAATATGCAAAAATTTGGGTTATTTTTACCAGATGTGTAGTAGTATAAATTGTGGCCAAAATTTATGAAGAAAAATGGCTAATTTGCTAAATTTTGTCACAGAAACGAAGAAAAATTCATTTTTTTTTCAAAATTTTCGGTCTTTTTTCATCTATAGCGCAGAAAATAAAAAACCGAGAGGTGATCAAATACCATCAAAAGAAAGCTCTATTGGTATGAAGAAAAGGACAAAAAAATCATTTGGTTACAGTGTTGCATGACTGAGTAATTGTCATTCAAAATGTGAGAGCACTGAAAGCTGAAAATTGGTCTGGGACTGAGGGGGGTTTAAGTGCCCAGTAAGCAAGTGGTTAAAAGCTGTGCCTCCTCCTCGCCTGATAGGCAGAACACTCAATTTCCCAGCAGTCAGTTTTCAACCTATCACGGACATCCCCTCATCCTCATACCTCAGACGAGGATGAGCAGATGTCCGTGATAGGCTGAAAACTGACTGCTGGGAAATTGAGTGTTCTGCCCATCACAGACGAAGAGGAGGCGCGGCTTTTGAATACTGGAATGGCCGCGGTATGTTTTTATGACACGCTGATCGGTGGCTGCAGATGGGCACACGGAGGCATGCACAGGACACAAAGGATGAAGATTAGCACAGGTAGGCTGCAATGGACACAGGGAGGTATACACAGGACACAGTGAGGTAGGCAGATCTGCACAGGACACAGGGAGGCATGCAGCTGCAGATGGGCATTGTTGACCCTCTTTGCCACTTACAGTAGCTGCTGCATTTCCCACCCCCGGCTTATACTCGAGTCAATAAGTTTTCCCAGTTTTTTGTGGTAAATTAGGGGCCTCTGCTTATATTCGGATCGACCTATACTCGAGTATATACGGTAATCCAATCTGGAGTACCGATTGTGAGGGATATAAAAAAAAAAAAAAAAAAAAAAAAGGAGTAGTCCTTTCCTCGGGGGTTCAATGTACGCCAGGATTCATGAAGGCATAAGTCTTGTATGATTTGATGGTGCGTAACACTTTGTACGGAATCAAAGAGGTACCGCTAGAAGAGTCTTGGAGTGGGTTAAGGGGGACATTGAAGTCCCCTCCCAAAATGAGGACACCCTCCTGGAAGGAGGCGAGCTTAGTCAAGGTCGTTCTGAAAAAAAAAAGAGGGTTGCCCTGAGTTGGGTGCATAAATGTTAGCCAAAGTGATAAGTTTGCCCCTCAGTCTGCCTTTAACAAAAATAAACCTCGCCTCTGGGTCCAGAACGGTGTCCACAATCTGGAGCGGGCAGTGTTTAGATATGAGGATCGAGACGCCTTTATATTTTGATGTAGGGTTAGTGGCATGTATGACCGACGGATATCGATAGTTAGAGCGCTTGGGGGTAGAGTTAGTCCTAAAATGTGTTTCCTGTAGGAAGACTATCAGTGCTGCATTTATGCGTGAAAAGTAGCACTTGCGACCGCTTTTCGGGCAAGTTGAGTCCTCTTGTGTTAAGGGAAACCAAGGGAATCTCGAGCATTCAACTGGTGCATAGGAGCCATACTATGAGCCAGGTAATGTCGTAGGAACGACCCCTTGTGAAATTGAGTGCCTTGGAGGAGGGCGCTGAGCAATGAGTGAAGTCGAAGGAAATAATACGGTGGATATTTAACCGGAGGGGAATGGGGCAATAAAGTGCAAGGCTAAGGGCAGTTAACCGGAGTCCCGTCTAGAGGTGTTTGGGAGGTGCCTAGTTGGATATGGGGGCTTCTCGTAGGAAGGGGCACTGGTCCCACGAGAAAGGATGGGCAGTATGCCAGAAGAAAATGTCCACTGTCTCCTGATGTAGAGTGGTTTAAAACTGTCACTACGGACAAGTCACTTGAGGACAGAAGGCTACAGGTGGGGAAGGAGAGAGCCTCCCGGGAGGTGATCCGGTGAAGTGTAAGGCCTGCTTGCACTTCCACCACTGATCGCAAAGAGGTACTATGCGACCATAATCCGGAGATAAACGGTGGGCAATCTGCGTGAAAAGTTGTAAATATCTATGCTGGTAGGTACCACCGTGAGGGGTGAAGGCCTAAGGCAACCAAAGAAGTGAAAAGGGGTGTACATCTCATATCCCGCTGACCGAGGAATCAGAAAAGGGTCCTGAGCAACCAGGGACCCTGCAATTAGAGAGGCTAGCTAAGGGGTGATACATGGAAATATGTTGGCATTTTCTAGTATGTTCTATGAATGTGCACTTAGATGTGTTAGACCACAAAACTGCTAGGGGCAGCTTCACTGACAAGCAATGATGCGGCCAGCTTTCTGTAATGGGGAAATTAACAAAAAAGAGAAATTTCAATCCACTTTAACATAGAACCATCCGCTCACCTGGGAGACCTAAACTGATGGTTGCAACCAGGGCGGGGAGGTGAAATACAGCCATTAAATGAAACAATAATAGACTTTTAGCTCTGACCTGAGAGCAGGACAGGAGGGATGACCAACCTGCCAAACAAAGAAACAACAATATTAAGGGTGAATGGGCTCCCCTAGAGGAAATGGACAGAAGGGACGTTGCCAACAGTAAACTCAGCTACATCCCCTCCCGGTGAGATCCCCGGGGCGAGCATGAGGTCAGTGCATCTGTCCCACGTAGGGGGTAGTTTCCCTTCTACCTATGTCTTCGGGTGCCCTTACTCAAAAATCAGGAAAAGGGAACCGAGACAGAGTCCTAAGAAAAGGGTACCTGCTGAAGCGCCCTCCGTTACATCAGAACATATTCAACAATCCGGTTGCATGAGTTATACTTAACATTAAACACTAAAAGGCAAAATGCTAAACAGACCCACTCCATGGGCGGGAGACAGAGGTGGAGACCCGGCATGCCGTCTGAGTGTGCTGAAACCTGGGATGCATACCCAGAAGTGTTGGTGTTAGATCAGATAAGACGGCCTATAGGATTTTAGTCATCAAAAAAAATTACAAAAATTAAAAAAACTGATCGTAGAGTGGCTCTAGCAACCGTTATAGTTCGGGGCGAGCATTAATCTCAGTGCCGCTAAAAGCTATAGCACTTGTCGGTCTCAGCAGGTCTCCAGACCCCCTATCTCCCCCACACCGATCACAAAACACAATGTACATTAGGAGAAAAGGTGTACATTTACGTGAAGAAAGTAACCCCTGAGATAACCTCCTTATGTACGAGCGAAATAAGTCACCAGAAAAGTAAAGCAACTTACTCCAGGGCATTCTAACGCCCAATTACTCGTCTGAGAGCGTTCAACATGTGAACAGGGACAAATACAGGGCTACGATGATCCTGTAAGCACTAGTACACACTGTAAGGGTAGGGTCATAACTAAAAAAGCCAAGACTGGGTCCACAGTGTGGCTCGGGATAAAATTCAAAAACTGCAAAGTTAGTAGCTGCAGAGATAAGCGATATGTGAAAACACCAAAATTTAAAATGGAGAGTCCGTATCAATTCCGTTCGGGTGACGAGGACCATATCAAGGGGGGCAGCAGGGGAGCCCATTTAGTAAAGCAAGCAGTAACGAGAGAGAGATAAGGAAGAGAGAGCAAGGTAGTCAGTGAGAGAGAGGAGGAAAAAGGCAGAAAGAAAGGAAGAAGCTAGCAATCAGGAAGACAAGTCTTACAACAGGTCTCACTCAGCGGTCTCTGCGAGCTCTCCTGGGGAGCGGTGTTCTCTGTGGGCTGGTACCCGAATCCACTGAGTCGAGTGTGATGAGCTCTGGGTTCCGATGGTGAACGGCGTCTCCTGAGGCAAGAATCCTGGTATTCCATGGGTTCCGGGAGAGCTTGCGTGCGTCTGGCTGTAGGTGGCCGAAACTCAGCGTACCAATCTGGGACATCTGTGAAGGGTATAGCTAGCGTGTCGCAGAAGTGTTGAAGATGTTCCGGTACTCGCAGTAGCGCGGTTCTCCCTCCTGAGGTGGCGGATAGAGCAAAAGGGAACCGCCATCGATATGGGATGCCTTTGGCGCGAAGCGTTTCCAGCAAGGAGCGGAGTTCTCTGCGCCTCTGCAGTGTTATGGCGGAAAGATCTTGAAATAGAGATGCTGGCGCCATTATGAGTAAGCGGTCCTGTCGCCCGCCTTGCTCTATGTAGAATCTCTTCCTTCAGATTGTAGTCGATCACACAGCACACTACATCACGGGGTGGGTCTGTCTCTTTCCCTTTAGGGCATAGGGCTCTGTTAACGCACTCTATGCCAATCGGAGTGTCAAGCGGCCTTCTCTAGAATGGTGTTGAATAAGCTTGTGACTTCAGTGGGCAGGCTATCCGGGTCAGGCGATTCCGGGAGGCCTCGTAGGCGAATGTTATGGCGCCTGCCACGGTTATCAAGGTCCTCGGTATGACGGTTAAGGTCACGTAGTTGTAAGGTGTGGATATCAATAATCTGGCAGGATCTCCTCAGAATCGATGAGTGGGTCGCCATGGTTTTTTCCACATCCTGAACACGAGACGCCATGGCCTGGAGGTCGATCCGCAGGTCCGCTATCGCCCCAGTCAGGGCCGCGGTGAGAGACTCTAATATCCTCTGCTATGGATCTCAGGTCCTGGCGGCTCGGCTGGTGATGGGGAGTGAGAACAACATCATCCGTTCTCAGAGCACTCCTTTGCGCTGAGCTGGCGGCTTGTGAGGCGGCCATATTAGAGCTGTACGATCGGAACATCTCCGGTATATTCTGAGAGATCCTACCAGTCTCGTCCCTCGGGGATCTGGAACGAGATGCAGACGAGCTTCGTGAAGATGTTCCCATGATTTTCCGGTATGGTAGGGGAATAAACGCCTCTGTTGGTAGCCAATTTATATCCTCGTCAGCGGGAGCTAATAGATTAAGCTGCCATCTTCAGCTGCGTCCCTTCCACGCCCCTCTATTTTATTTGCTCCAGCAGTGAGTGCAAAAGGAAAGCATGTGGGGCCTGTGAAGGCCTCAAAGAACCCATGGAAGAAATGGGGGCCTCAGCCACTTCTGCTGGGGGCAATTTATATGTAAACTCCGTAAGGGATTGGACCAGCAGCTTTTGGGATTGCGAGGCTGAGAAGGGCTCCTCTGAGATTGAGCCCTAAGAAGGAGTCATCTGCCTACCCCTCATCCTGGTCACCCAATGGCACCTCAATGTCATCTGTCCATTCTTGTTCCAAAAGTGGAAGGTCAGGAGGGGGAGAAGGGGACCTTTCGTATTTTTTTTTCCCAGGCTGGGAGACGGACGCGATCATGTTGGCTATTTTTTGCTCCAATCCAGCTAATGCTGAAGTCGAATAGTTCTTGGTGACGTATGCAGAAGCTGAAGTGTTGCATGTAGCCAATATGCCCGATAGCCTCAATGGCTCAGACTGGCCAGTTGCACTCGGTCTTTCAGGGGAGGATAGTACTATGGACATATGACTAGGATCCTCAGATCCTGACAGTGATGCTCTTGCACTCCTCCCTGCTGTATTCCCACCTTTAAATGCCTGTATCCATACCTATACAGCTCTTATATGCCCGAGTATACTCAGTGTCCCTCCATCAGCCACCAGACTCATCAGAGTCAAACTTTATGGCCTGCGCCCGTCTACATGCATGCCAGCTGTGCCTAAGCCACGCCCCCTACATACGATGGCCTATTTCCGTCTGGTCTTCTCATGCATGGATGAGGTGGCCCCATATATCTGGTTAGCTACTAGGGCTGAGTAATGTGGGGAGATGCTGCCAGCCCCGCACCCCCCCCCCCCCCATCATAACCACCGTCTGGGTGGAGGGCTGCTTGCCTGTGAGTTGGTGGGTGGTTCCAGGGAACTGGCAACCAGGATGAGGGGTAATGCTGTCTCCAAAGGAGCACCGTACACAGAAAACAAGCATGACAAGTAGGTATGTACAATATACCCTCTAGTGGTCAAAAACAGGCAAGGTATTCGCTACTCAGAAGAAATCCTTTGAAGTGAACCAAAATGTGTTCCTTTCCCATGTTCTTTTCTTTGTTTTTCTTACCATTCCCACCGCAGGGTTTGCTGGAGAAAAAACACAGCCAGACCAAATATTCACCCATCACGGCGAGCAGTCTCATGAAAGACCTTCAGAGACTGGGTCCCCCTTAATGTGGGGTCCACTCCCCTGGACCTGTATAGCAGCCTGCAGGAAAGCACCTTGGTCAGAACACTGCACAGGGTTCCATTACGCAGGGTCCAGCACCGTAAGGCTGCATTACAGGCAAACCTTGAGGAATCTTCTCTCCTTCCCATGAGGCTTAGTTACCATTAATTTAGGGTGACAGCTTTTTTTCGATTGGATCAGATTGAAGTCCATTATTCCTAATAAAATCGTCCAGACTTCCAAGTATGCTACAAGAGCACATGTAAACCGTGACCATCACCTTGAAGACACTGGTGAAAAAACTGAGGTACTTCCTGTATGGGAGGGGTTATATAGAAGGGGACTTCCTGTCTTTGGGTTGCCAGTGTCCATACGCTATCGGTGGCGTATAACCCACATAATTACCAAGGCTGCTCTGATGTACGATAAAGAAAGTTCATTTAGCAGCACCGTAACTGAGGCCTTACTGGTAACGTCTTTTAGGACAGTCACCTATGAGACCTCGGCTCCTCCTTTCTGAGGAGACACCGCCCAGCCTAGATATAAAAAGGCATGCTTCCCCGCCGGCTCCTCAGTTCAAGAGCAACTCCGGCCAGCTGGGGAATCACAAGAGCACATCATACACCATAAATTACTTTGATGGTTCCCAAGTCAGGAACCCTACAGAAAACCCACCAGGGTAGGTACACTGTGCTGTCCTGAAAGACTCCTGGAAAAGACGTTACCAGTAACTAATTTTCCCATAGCGTCTTTTAGGACAGCCACATGAGAGGATAAGTGAGCACTTACCCTTAGGGTGGGACTACGGCTTAAAGGACTCTGGGTCCAAAGAGCCTGATCCCTTTACTGACAACAAGATCAGCCTCTAGTGTCAGGTAAAAGATGGGAGAGCTGAATAATGTTGCCGCTGCACAGATCTGGCACGGCGTAGCATCAGCTTCTCTGAGATCTGCCTACATATAGGCTTGTGCGATTGTTAGCCAATGCCGTAACTCCTCCAAATCTCAGGTAAGTGGAGCATAAAATATAATCTTGCGGGATCCCTCCTAGTAGCCAGACCACAAGATTCCCAGAGCCCTCAGGACTGAGAACCGTGGTCCTTTAAGCCAGTGTTATACAAGAATGACCATAGTGTTCTCTGCCCACCGTTAAGACTGCGGGTGGGCGAGATAGCATAGCCCCTGGGGAAACACCAGCTCTGAGTTCTGCCATCTACCCAAGAGTGCCAACCCTATACTGGTTCCGACCCAAAGAGGAAGTTTTATGGGAGCAAACCAGAGTTTCCAGAGGAAACTCAAGATCCCAGGGTTAACCGCCCTATAGACTGTCCAGATGGAAGTGCCCACAATGGCAAGATGAGGTCTCCACTGAGTTTGGTTTTAACCTCTGTGATCAGACGAGATTGGGTGCATTCAGGGTGCTGTGGCCATAGGCTAGCATTCCTACCTGGGTCACCTTTGTATTTCACAGGAAGGGCTCTCTTCCTGTCTGCTATGCGATTCAAGAATCTCCTCTGGTCCAGGAAAAACAGGTCCCCTGTGAGAGGGACAGAGCAGTCTTAGACATGCTGTTGCTCACCCACCACTTGGGGGGGCTGCTTGTCCTCTTCCTGACCGTGCATCAATGTGTGCCTGCAATTGTGTCAGACAATATTCTGAGATGTGCGACTGAATCTGTGGAAAAAAAAATGCGTCTGGTGGGAGTGAAGGGTACAGAAATGAAGCCTTCCGAGAGGCTAGACCAGCCTGTCAACCTTTTCAACACAGAGGAACCCTTGAAATAGTTCTTTGGTCTCAGGGAACCCCTGCTAAAAATGTAATCTACAACTCCTGATACATTAGTGTGATGATCAGTGGGAAGAATTACCTCCTTTCATATAGCTAAAAAGATCAATGGTGTGAGTGGGAACTTATCGGAGAGGCAGAAATTGCCCAATGCTGAAGGAATCCCTAGCAACCTCTGGAGGAACCCTGGTTGAGAATCACTGAGCTAGACCTTAGTCTTCTCAGTCTTCCATTGGACCTCATGGACATGAATGCCCTTTCCCACTGCTCTGTTCCCGGTCATGGAGAAAGGGTTTCTTGTCCTCCTGCCACCACCTCCTCCGGAGAAATTTTGTAATGAGGAAGCCTACTGGATAAACCATCCAGGCGTTCTCCCACTTTTAAACAAGTGTTCTAGAAACCTGTGCATCTTACTAGGGTCTGGTCACCTGAAGGCCTTTAACACTTTGTGATGCCAGCCAGGAGGCCACCCCCTGATAGCAGGCCCTGGTCACCAGAGGTCCCCTGTTTAGTTTCCTATATCGTGGGCTTACAGGTGCTGTGGCCATCAGGAGGCACTTAAAAACACTAGTAAAAAAAAAAAAAAAAAAAAAAACATGCAAGGTACAAGCTTGGTTGGGATTTGAACTCATTATCTCAGTGCTTCTGGTTCATGAGTGCACGCCATCCAGCCAATGTACCAGGTATATAAAATGCCAGCATGTGTTTGGGGCATGCAAGATACCTCACACAAAACAAAGGGAGAACCCAAAACTTGATGAAAGTACTGGAATGTTGGGGATCTGAACTAACCACCCCAGTGTTACCAGGCAGAAGTGTCAGCCACCCAGGCCTTCTCCCCTGGATAGCATTGCCAGAGTCACAAGACCGCCCAGGGAACGGACTTTCAGACCCATTCTTGGCCAATTTGTTGTTGGCTGGATTAATAAAAATGCAAATCACAACAGAAAAGCACTACATGCTTTTCTGCAGCTTCTCCACTGAAGTCTACAGCCAAACACGCATTCCAATTCGCACCAGTGTGAACTAAGCCTCAATGAGATGTGCACAGCACAGGGATTCCGACGAGTGCTCAGGCCCAGCACTTCTGGAAACTGCAGGCACAGTCAGACCATACAGCATGCATCTACACCTAAACACTATACCGTGACCATCGTAAGTGAGATGCTTATGATGCTTTTCTTCATTATGATGATCACAGTAAAAGTGTTTAGGTGTAGCTGTATGGCTTTGCAAAAATGATACCCTCTGTCGTGTTCAGTAGGCAGTACTGACCACTGACCCATTCAATTTAATGTGTGCAATACATGTGCTGCTGCGTAGCTTAAGGGGCTAAAGCAGGTGGTAAAAAGTTGCTGCATGTCAAATGGTCTCTGAAGAGCGATCCAGATTGTGGATTGCCCTTCAGAAAACATTTGTGTAAAATAGCCCTTAGGGCTTACTGGTTTCATTTAAATATCATTGAATCACCATACTGAAGTACAGAAACAAGTTTTGTTTATTTTTTTTGGAGTTGGATGGTTTTGCAGTTAACGTCATGTCTGTGTATATACCTTCCCCCTTCTCCTTGCACTCCAGCTTTATCGCAGGAAAACTCACATATGGTTGTCTCCACCCACTCCCCCCAGGTACTTGCATATGGAAAGAAGTTGGTCAGTGGGTGGTAATAAAAAAAAAAAAAAAAAAAATGGTGATATATTAATGAGGAAGGTGTAATCCAGAGAGGTCAGGCACGCCCTGTTCTATGATGCAGTAAAGCATGGCATGATGGGAAAATATGTTTTCTGGATGTCCCATGAAGTCAGGGTTTCCAAAGTATTTAAAAAAATAAAAATAAAATAAATAGCAAGTATGTTCAGTTTCTAAGCTGGTATGCACAAGGTAGGCGAGAGAGAAGAACATAGTTTCATAGTTAGTAAGGTTGAATAAAGACACCAGTCCATCCAGTTCAACCTGTGAGTGTCTACAATTGTCCCTATCCCTGTACATTGCACACTCACATTGGTCCCTACCCTCAAGGAGCCCACTATCCTAGGTCCCAATTCATATACTAGGGCCAATTTTGGACAGAAGCCAATTAACCTACCTGCATGTCTTTGGATTGTGGGAGGAAACCGGAGTACCCGGAGGAAACCCACGCAGACACAGGGAGAACATGCAAACTCCAGGCAGGTAGTGTCGTGGTTGGGATTTGAACCAGCGACCCTTCTTACTGCTAGGTGAGAGTGCTAACCACTAAACCACTGTGCTGTGCAACACTGGGATTTCTGTGTTGAATTTATATTAAAAACTCTTATTTTAATCACTAAAAGTGAAACTCTGACAGAAAAAGGTGAACTTATCCTTTAACCACTTCAATACAGGGCATTTATACACCCTTCCTTCCCAAACCAATTTTTAGCTTTTAGCGCTCTCACACTTTGAATGCCAATTACTCAGTCATGCAACACTATAACCAAACAATTTTTATCATTTTTTTTCATACAAATAGAGCTTTCTTTTGGTGGTATTTAATCAACACTGGGTTTTTTTATTTTTTGCGACATAAGTGAAAAAAAGAGCAAAAATTTTGAAAAAAAAAACAAAAAAAAAAACAAACAAACACCTTTTAGTTTCTATGATAACATTTTGGAAAAGAAGTCATTTTTGTTCATAAATTTGGGCCAAAATTTATACTGCTACATCTCACTGAAATAGTTGTAGTATCACCTCCCCCCTCCCAAGGGGTTTCACAATAAGCTCCATCTTTTTTTTTTTTCAGATTTTGTTTTGTAACCCATGACATTGAATGTCGCAGTTTAGCACAACGTTACCTTCAAAGCTAGACCTAATTATTATATGTTTTACAACTTCGTAGATTGCCGTTTGTAAAGATCTACATTTTCCAATCTGCTTTCAATATTTTGTTAATGTTAATATATTGTTATCAATATTGTATACCTGACAAAAATCGAATAAAACGTTATTGAATAAAATGCCAAAAAAAATAAAAAAAATAACCAAATTAGTGGATATTATTTAGTCTCTTTGAAAGTTAGAGTCTAGAGGCTATGGTGCAAATCATTGAAAATTGATCACTCCTGATGCACTGACAGCCCATCTCATTTCTTGAGGCTCTGAAATGTCAGGAAAGTACAAATACCCCCCAAATGAACCCTTTTTGAAAAGTAGACAGTCCAAGGTATTTAGTAAGAGGCATGGCGAGTTTTTTGAAGTTGTAATATTTTCCCACAATTCTTGGGAAAAGGAAGGTTTTTTTGTTTTGTTTTTTTTTTTAACAAAATTGTCATAGCAAGTTATTTCTCATACACAGCATATGCTTACTTCCAATTACACCCCAAAATACATTCTATATATTTGGTGATACCACGTGTGGGACTTTTACACAGGCTGGCCACACAGAAAGGTCCAACATGCAGGGAGCACCGTAAGGGGTTCTAGGAGCATAAATGACACCTCTAATTTCCTAACAACCTATTACATTTGTGAAGGCCCTGGAGCACCAGGACAGTAGAATTACCCACAAAATTACCCCATTTTGGAAAGCAAACACCCCAACGTATATTCTATGAGGCATAATGAGTCTTTTGAACAGATAAATTTTTTTCCACAAGTCTTCGGAAAGCTTGGAAAGAAAATGAAAACCAATTTTTTTTTACTCCGAGGGGCCACTGACAGGTACTCAGGTGGGCTGTGATGGGTGATGACAGGTACTTTGATGGGTGGTGATAGGTCCTCTTTATTTGGGGGGGGGGGGGGGGGGGAATCAGTGTGTTTGTGTGTACACTAGGCAGTAACATCTCCTCCTCACACACTATCAGTGGGGGATGGGGATGGAAATCCCACAGATCGGGGATGGGCTGTGTCCGAGTAGATGGAATTCCGGTGGAATTCTATTCCATGTACCACAAACTCCCTGCCCCCAAACTTACTGTGCCCTTTGCCCAGTTTCTCAAAATAGGGTCCATGTCTGAAGCTGTGATTGTGTTGGTGCCTAAGCCGGATAGGAACCCCGAGGACTGTGCGTCCTACAGACCGATTTCATTAATGTGGACGCAAAACTGCTGGCCAAAATACTGGCCAACCGGTTGGCACAAGTCCTGGACAAACTTATCCATGTGGACCAGATGGGGTTTATGCCTGGTAAGGGCACCGACATTAATCTAAGAAGGCTCCATCTTAACCTGTCCATTCTCCATAACAACGCGGGAACTAGAGTCATTGCCTCATTGGATGCCGAAAAAGGCATTTGACTCGGTTGAGTGGGGCTACCTTTGGGAGGTACTAGGTAGGTATGGTTTTGGCCCCCAGTTCCTGGGTTGGTTGCAATTACTATATAGAAATCCCTTAGCTCGCATACGAACCAATGGTAGGCTCTCGGAGCGGTTTCCACTACAGAGTGGTACGCGCTAGGGATGCCCCCTCTCCCCTTCCCTTTTTGCTCTGGCGCTAGAACTCCTGACTATCCTACTACGGGTGTCTCAGAGGGTGGAGAAGGTATCATTGTACGCTGATGATGCTCTGTTATATTTACATGATGTGGACTCCTCCTTGTGGGCTGCTCTGGAGCTCTTCGATGAGTTTGGCCACTTTTTTAGGGTTAGAATAAATTGGACCAAATCTGTACTTTTTCCCTTAGACCCAGGGTTGAGAGATGCTGCGGCCACCACTCAGCTACAATGGGTTACCGGCTTTAAATACCTGGGAGTCCAGGTGAGTCGCGATCCCTCTACATTCTATTAACGCAATATGCGCCCCGTATTACTGCAGCTCAGGGCTAGATGTACTTCATGGGGAACTCTCCCACTCAACTTGTGGGGGCGTATTAATTTAATAAAAATGGTGTTTCCCCCCAAGTTTAATTATCTGTTCAGGAATTCCCCAGTGTGGATCCCAGGCACATTTTTTAAAGAACTAGATAGCTGTGTTGAGTCCTTTATATGGGGGGGGGGGGGCCTCTACACCCCAGTTGGCGCGGTCTACCCTATGTCTCCCTGTGAGATGCGAGGGATTTTTATTGCCCAATTTTCGGGTGTACTACTGGATGGCCGTGTTAGTGTCGGTTCGCTGGTGGTTCATTCGCTCCAGGGCGAATGCTGCGGTCCTGCCTTGAGGCGGTTTTTTTGGGTTCCCTCAGAGATTTGGGTAATCTGGTGTATAGGGGCTCTGGGGCGTATCCTAAACTCCCGCCTCAGACTAAGACGACGCTCAGGGTATGGGTAGCAGCTAGGAACGGGTTTCATAAACCGGATGTGTGGTCGCCCTTTCAGCCTCTGTGGGGTAACCCTGGTTTCCCACACTTACGTACAGTCCCGGACCCGCAGGTGCGGGTGAAATATGGGGTAAAGACCCTAAGTGATGTTATGCCAGCAGGAAGGTTAATGTGATAAGGACCTCTCAACTAAATTAAATTTGCCCAGATGGATGTTTTTTCATCATCACCAGCTGCGTCACGCAGCAAGGGCGCAGTTTCCGGGACCCACGGTCCTTTCCATGGATTCCAAGCCTCTCTCTTCCCTTTATGTGTCATTGCTTCGTGTGGACTCTCCCAAGTTGGAGAGACTGTGGGAGGAATGGAAGGAGGACATCCCCACACTGGAAAGGGAGGACTGGAACGATTGCTTTGAAGATAGCTTAGGGTTGGTTATCTCATCTAGAGATAAAGTGATACAAAGTTTCTTCAAAGGGAGCATTACACCCCGCAGCGGCTGCACAGATTGTACCCACAAAGAGATCCCCTCTGCAATAGATGCCGACAAGATGTAGGGACATACTACCATATATTCTGGAGTTGTCCTGGGGTGGCCCGATTCTGGGCTGCAGTGTTTGAAGCCATTAATGAACGCCTTGGGATGTCCTTGGTCCGGTCCCTGGAGCTGGCGTTGCTTGGCATACAGGAGGATGATCGGAGGCCACGATACACTAAACTTCTGTTGAATGAAGAGGAGGGTGTTTTTAGGGACTTTAAGGAAGCCAAGACCTGGTAAGGTCCCGTATTTCCATCCCTATGGGACTTTACATGAAATCATGAGCTGGTAAGGTCATGTATTTCCATCTCTTTGGAGTCAGAAGAGAGGGGGGACAAGGAAGGTGGGACTTTATATGAAGCACATGATAGCAAAACACAATACCAGTTGAACAGAGGAATTTTATTCACATAGCAGTATAATACACTGTTATTATCGAATAAGATATATAACATGGTAACAATAATAGCCATAGTGACAGCAGGGATATCAAAAGACATAACCACTGGTGTTGGTAAAAAAATAAACATACCGTATATACTCGAGTATAGGCCGACCCGAGTATAAGCCGAGGCCCCCAATTTACCCCCAAAAAACTGGAAAACTTATTGACTCGTGTATAAGCCGAGGGTGAGACATGGCTGTCCATCCCTGTGTGTCCGTCCATCCCTGTGTGTGTGTCCGTCCATCCATCCCTGTGTGTGTATCCATCCATCCATCCATCCCTGTGTGTGTGTGTATCCATCCATCCATCCATCCCTGTGTGTGTGTGTGTATCCATCCATCCATCCCTGTGTGTGTGTGTGTGTGTGTGTGTATCCATCCATCCGTGTGTGTGTGTGTGTGTGTGTGTGTGTGTGTGTGTGTGTGTGTGTGTGTGTGTGTGTGTGTGTGTGTGTGTGTGTGTGTGTGTGTGTGTGTGTGTGTGTGTGTGTGTGTGTGTGTGTGTGTGTGTCCAGCCTACCTGTGTCCCAAGCCTCCGTCCCGAGCCGCCGTCGTCCCGAGCCTCCTCCGTCCCGTGCCGTGCCTCCTCCGTCCCGTGCCGTGCCTCCTCCGTCCCGTGCCGTGCCTCCTCCGTCCCGTGCCGTGCCTCCCCCGTGCCGTGCCTCCTCCGTCCCGTGCCGTGCCTCCTCCGTCCCGTGCCGATGGATCGCCGCTCTTCTCGGCGGCCATTCTACAATTCAAAATTCCGCCTCCGCCTGTGATAGGCGGAACACTCAATTTCCCAGCAGCCTGTGTTCCGCCTATCACAGACATCCTCTCATACTCGTCCGTAGTATGAGAATGAGCGGATGTCCGTGATAGGCGGAACACTGACTGCTGGGAAATTCAGTGTTCCGCCTATCACAGGCGGAGGCGGAGAAGGAGGCGCGGCTTTTGAAAATTAATGTCCGCCGTCTGTCTGCTCGATACGCTGATCGAGCAGTCAGACAGCGGCGACTCGAGTATAAGCCGAGGGGGCACTTTCAGCCTCAAAAAAGAGGCTGAAAATCTCGGCTTATACTCGAGTATATACGGTAATAATAAACATTAGACAATTTAATGACAATGGTATCACAGATATGATCATTGTAAAACTCCATAGTTCAACATGGGCAGGCTTGGGTAAAATCAATATTGCACAATACTGTCTGCAGGTGCTTCATATAAAGTCCCTCCTTCCTTGTCCCCCCTCTCTTCTGACACTAAACTTCTGGTCGCGTTCCTGCTCTACTATGCAAAAAAAAAACTATTCTCCTGAGGTGGAATTCTGCACCCCCCCCACAATGACTCGTTGGGAAGATACTATTAACAAGGCTCTACCCCTGTGTAGAGCCTTGTTAATAGTGACATACCTAAATAGTGGCAATACCTAAATAGAAAATGTCCCAAGAAATTTGATGGCATTTGGTTACCCTGGACGGCATGAGGCATTGAATGTCACAAAGTGCCAGAGATGGCCCTTATACGTTGTGCCAAAATACCAATCTGGTTGTATTACGCTGACAGTTGATATACTTGTTCTGGAACCTTGACAAAGTGGTAACTGTACCTTCTTGAAATGTCTGTGTAACACCTTTAATATTTTGTATGCTGTAATGAATACCATCTGTCTGTATGCTTTGTACAATACTTGTTCTCTTATCAATAAATCAAAATTTTTAACCGTGAAAATTGCACAGAGATACTTAGACCCATATGGTCATATATGTTTGAGCCTGCATGTTGATTTACAGTATTGCATAGATTTGCACATTGATTATTTTTTTGCACATTAAGTCTAGTATACATAGTGGATTTTTCTAATATTTGCATAGATTTGCCCAGTACCATATTGATATACCTCTTCAATTTAGCTTTATCAACAGCGCTGATCATTTTCATTATTTATAATGCCAAGCTGCTGCTAACAAAGCAAACACAATATTGGCATGCATTAAAAAGGGGATCAACTCCAGAGATGAAACGATAATTCTCCCGCTCTACAAGACTCTGGCCTGGCCGCACCTAGAGTATGCTGTTCAGTTCTGGGCACCAGTCCTCAGGAAGGATGTACTGGAAATGGAGTGAGTGCAAAGAAGGGCAACAAAGCTAATAAAGGGTCTAGAGGATATTAGTTATGAGGAAAGTTTGCATGCACTGAACTTATTCTCTCAGGAGATGAGACGCTTGAGAGGGGATATGGATTTCAATAGACAAATGCCATACTGGTGACCCCACAATAAGGATAAAACTTTCGCAGAAGGGAGTTTAACCAGACTCATTAAAATTAGAAGAAAAGGAGGTTTAACCTTAAAGTGGTTGTAAACCCTTACAAACCACTTTGACCTACAGGTAAGCCTAGATTAAGGCTTACCTGTAGGTCCAAGAAATATCTCCTAAACCTATACGGTTTAGGAGATATTTGCCTGAAGACAGGCACCGCTGTCTACGGCGCATGCGCCGTAGACAGCGATGCGCAGGCGCACTGAGCGCGGCATTTCCAACAATGGATCTTCCGCGCGTGTCGGCTCCCGTGCGCATGCGCGGGAGTGACGTCATCGCGGCTCCGCCGAATGACAGCGGCGGAGCTGCGAGACGCCACCAGCAAGATGGATGCGGCGGACTACAGGGGACAGCGGCGACTTCGCTGGCTCCTGTGTCAGGTAAGTGACACATAATGGGCTACTATGCGATGCATAGTAGTCCATTATGCTTTGCCTTTGCAGGGAATGAAAGAGGAAGTAAACTCATCAGGGTTTACTTCCTCTTTAAAGTAGAGGGCTATTTACTGTAAGAGCGGCAAGGATGTGGAATTCCCTTCGGGACATTGATAGTTTCAAGAAACGATTAGGTAAGCACCTGAATGACCGCAACATACAGGGATATAGTTTCATAGTTATAGTTAGTAAGGTTGAATAAATACACTAGTCCATCCAGTTCAACCTGACTGAGTGTCTACCCCTATCCCTGTACATTGCACACTCTCATTGGCCCCTACCCTCATTATAGTTAGTAAGGCAGGCCTTTATTAGCTTTGTTGCCCTTCTTCTAATAACAGTGTATTACCGTATATACTCGAGTATAAGCCGAGATTTTCAGCCTCTTTTTTGAGGCTGAAAGTGCCCCCTCGGCTTATACTCGAGTCACCGCTGTCTGACTGCTCGATCAGCGTATCGAGCAGACAGACAGCGGCCATTCTAAAATTCAAAAGCCGCGCCTCCGTCTCCGCCTCCGCCTGTGATAGGCGGAACACTGAATTTCCCAGCAGTCAGTGTTCCGCCTATCATGGACATCCGCTCATCCTTGTACTACCGACGAATATGAGAGGATGTCCGTGATAGGCGGAACACAGGCTGCTGGGAAATTCAGTGTTCCGCCTATCACAGGCGAAGGCGGAGGCGCGGCTTTTGAATTTTAGAATGGCCGCCGAGAAGAGCGGCGATCCTGGAAGGACGGAGGAGGCTCGGGACGGAGGAGGCACGGGACGGCGGCTCGGGACGGCGGCTCGGGACGGAGGCTCGGGACGGAGGCTCGGGACGGAGGCTCGGGACGGAGGCTCGGGACACAGGTAGGCTGGACACACACACACAAGGCTGCACGGACACACACACACAAGGCTGCACGGACACACACACACAAGGCTGCACGGACACACACACACAAGGCTGCACGGACACACACACACAAGGCTGCACGGACACACACACACAGGGATGGATGGATGGACACACACACACAGGGATGGATGGATGGACACACACACACAGGGATGGATGGATGGACACACACACAGGGATGGATGGATGGATGGACACACACACAGGGATGGATGGATGGACACACACACAGGGATGGATGGATGGATGGACACACACACAGGGATGGATGGATGGATGGATGGACACACACACAGGGATGGATGGACGGACACACACACACAGGGATGGATGGATGGATGGACGGACACACACACAGGGATGGACGGACACACACACACAGGGATGGACGGACACACAGGGATGGACAGCCATGTCTCACCCTCGGCTTATACACGAGTCAATAAGTTTTCCAGTTTTTTTGGGGGTAAATTGGGGGCCTCGGCTTATATTCGGGTCGGCCTATACTCGAGTATATACGGTATACTGCTATGTGAATAAAATTCCTCTGTTCAACTGGTATTGTGTTTTGCTATCATGTGCTTCATATAAAGTCCCACCTTCCTTGTCCCCCCTCTCTTCTGACTCCAAAGAGATGGAAATACATGACCTTACCAGCTCATGATTTCATGTAAAGTCCCATAGGGATGGAAATACGGGACCTTACCAGGTCTTGGCTTCCTTAAAGTCCCTAAAAACACCCTCCTCTTCATTCAACAGAAGTTTAGTGTATCGTGGCCTCCGATCATCCTCCTGTATGCCAAGAAACGCCAGCTCCAGGGACCGGACCAAGGACATTGCACACTCTCATTGGCCCCTACCCTCATTATAGTTAGTAAGGTTGAATAAATACACTAGTCCATCCAGTTCAACCTGAGTGTGTGTCTACCCCTATCCCTGTACATTGCACACTCTCATTGGCCCCTACCCTCAATCCCACAATCCAAGGTCCCTATTCATATACTAGGGCCAATTTTTGGACAGAAGCCAATTAACCTACCTGCATGTCTTTGGAGTGTGGGAGGAAACCGGAGTACCCGGAGGAAACCCACGCAGGCACAGGGAGAACATGCAAACTCCAGGCAGGTAGCATCGTGGTTGGGATTCGAACCAGCGACCCTTTTTTACTGCTAGGTGAGAGTGCTAACCACTACACCACTGTGTTGCCCATGATATACAATGTAATACTGACATATAATCACACATATAGTTTGGACTTGATGGACTTGTGTCTTTTTTCCAACCTCACCTACTATGTCTATGTAACTAACTATAGAAATGAGTTTGAAAAAATTTTTTTTCTGCTTTTATGAAATAGATCTTCCGGAAATTGGCTGCGCCATCTTTACTCCCGATTTCTGGCTCTTGTGTGGGCATCATTTCCACCCTTTATTTCCCTGTCAACATCTCGCGCATGCGCAATCATGTGTGCTCTTATGGATGTCCGTGTGATGCTCTTGTTCCCTCACCTTATGTGACGTCATATAAGGGGAGAACCAGAAGGTGGAGGAGGAGGGCACACTATTGTGAGGCTTCCTCTGTGCCCTTCTCCGTGGATGGAATTAAACTGGCATGCAGAGGCTATTGAAACGGCACACATAGCATGCCGTTAACGAAACTACAGACTGTGCATGCGTCAGTGACGTCATTAAAGATTGAAGGATGGATTACGTAGAGACTAACAGTAAGTGAAATTTCACAGGCAGCAATAAGCGGTCTTATCACTGTAGATTAGAATGAGCTAAAGTGAAAGTATAGAGTTTACAACCACTTTAAAGAGGAAGTAAACCCTAATGGGTTTACTTCCGCTTTTATTCCCTGCAAAGGTAAAGCATAATGGACTACTATGCATCGCATAGTAGTCCATTATGTGTCACTTACCTGACACAGGAGCCAGTGAAGTCACCGCTGTCCCCTGTAGTCCGACGCATCCATCTTCTCGGTGGGTCTCGCTGCTCCGCCGCTGTCATTCGGCGAAGCCACAATGACATCACTCCTGCGCATGCGCACGGGCACCGCCACGTGCGACATATTCACCGTTGACGGTGCCGCGCTCAGTGCGCCTGTCTTTTGGCAAATATCTCCTAAACTGTGTAGGTTTAGGAGATATTTCTTGGACCTACAGGTAAGCCTTAATCTAGGCTTACCTGTAGGTCAAAGTGTGTTGTAAGGGTTTACAACCACTTTAAAGTCTTCTTTTAATACTGAACTTAGTGGGCTCTTTTCCTTTTTTTCTTATTATGAACTAGTCTGAGAATTCCTTCTGACACTGTGTCCTTTGATGAATAAAAAAAATTGTTTATAGAAAGGAAAAATGCAGCAATTAAAAAAAAAAAAAAAAAAAATTGTATTTACATTCATTTTTTAGGTTGAGCACAGGGACTAAGACCATAAGCTTGAATAATGGTCTGACGGATCCCCCTAGAGAAGGTGGAAACAGACTAGGAGAAGTTTATGAGTGCATCTGGAAAGAAAGAGCATCCATTCTAAAAGAGGCTGTGGCTGTGAAAGGTAAACCTGAACAGCACAAACCACATATAGTCACTGAAGAGAACATTATTTCTGGTGAACTGGCAGGAGGCAAGTTGACAAGAGAAGTCACAAGAGCAACCACTTAAAGTGGAGTTCCACCGAAAAATTGAACTTCCGCTTTAAGGGAGATGACCCCCTGACATGCAGGATTTGGCATGTCATTTTTTTTGGGTGGGTGGGGGCGGAGTGGAAACCCTGTTTTTAGAGGGTCTCAGCTCCCACTTCTTCCCCCCTCCCTCTCGGCAATCATCTGGGACACATCACAGGTCCCAGATTATTGCCCAGCCAGCCACGGCTCATGCATGTGCAGTGGGTGCCCGGCTGTGAAGCCACAGCCGGGCAGCCACAGTTATAATGTCGGCACCGCAGAGAGGGGGAGACGAGCGGGGCTTCATTCCCCCACATCAATGGACCCTGGGACAGGTAAGTGTCCGATTATTAAAAGTCAGCAGCTGCAGTATGTGTATCTGCTTTTTTTTTAAGCAGAACTCCGCTTTAAATAAAAGTCTTGAAAGTCAGCAAAGGCAGAGACCCAACATTTGATTATACTAAGGGCCAGCCATTGGTTCAGGCCTATGAAGGCA
Source organism: Lithobates pipiens (assembly GCF_037356315.1). Classification (NCBI taxonomy): domain Eukaryota; kingdom Metazoa; phylum Chordata; class Amphibia; order Anura; family Ranidae; genus Lithobates; species Lithobates pipiens. The sequence goes on along the minus strand of NW_027507788.1, from coordinate 68,378,428 downwards.
AATTGATTGCCCAAACATCTTTAATCCAGATAAAGTTTGAATATCATTGCCGCTCCTTTGGTCTTGGCCAAAGGAGCAGCAGTGATATTCAAACTTTATCTGGATTAAATAGGACGGCAAGATTGCTTCATTACAAGCGTGTAGTGATTTCTAAACTTAAATATTTGAGAAGGAAACACACCACTAGTGCCTATACTGTTCATTAGAAACTGTTCATAAGGTTACCCTTAAAAAAAAAAAAAAAAAAAAACACGCTAAGATAATAGGATTTTTCCTACAGCTTACCTGTAAGCATCATGGGACACAGAGCAGCCATTACTATCTGGGTTATACTCTACCTACTGGTGAATGGACACTGGCGGATAAAGATTTTGCCCTTTAAACCATAGGCATCTTCTTGCAGCACAAACCAGGATTCCTGACCTGTTCTGACAACTCAAGTAGATCCTGAGCGCCTGAACATCCTCTAGAGTATGTAGTGATCTTTATCCTGACTGTGGATAAGGAAAAAAATAAAAAGGCAAGACATCCCGATTCAATTGAAAACTAGAAATCACTCTAGGCAATAAAGATGGATGAGGACGCAACATACCGTATATACTCGAGTATAAGCCGAGATTTTCAGCCTCTTTTTTGAGGCTGAAAGTGCCCCCCTCGGCTTATACTCGAGTCATCGCTGTCTGCCTGCTCGATCAGCGTGTCGAGCAGACAGACAGCGGACATTCTAAAATTCAAAAGCCGCGCCTCCGCCTGTGATAGGCGGAACACTGAATTTCCCAGCAGTCAGTGTTCCGCCTATCACGGACATCCGCTCATCCTCGTACTACGGACGAGGATGAGACGATGTCCGTGATAGGCGGAACACAGGCTGCTGGGAAATTCAGTGTTCCGCCTATCACAGGCGGAGGCGCGGCTTTTGAATTTTAGAATGGCCGCCGAGGCGCCGACGAAGAGCGGCGATCCTGGCAAGGCACGGGACGGAGGCAAGGCAAGGCACGGGACGGAGGCAAGGCAAGGCACGGCACGGGACAGAGGCAAGGCACGGCACGGGACGGAGGCAAGGCACGGCACGGGACGGAGGCTCGGGACACAGGTAGGCTGGACACACACACACAGGGATGGATGGATGGAGACACACACACAGGGATGGATGGATGGAGACACACACAGGGATGGATGGATGGAGACACACACACAGGGATGGATGGATGGATGGACACACACACAGGGATGGATGGATGGATGGACACACACACAGGGATGGATGGATGGAGACACACACACACAGGGATGGATGGATGGATGGACACACACACACACAGGGATGGATGGATGGACACACACACACACAGGGATGGATGGATGGACACACACACACACAGGGATGGATGGATGGACACACACAGGGATGGATGGATGGATGGACGGACACACAGGGATGGACGGACACACAGGGATGGACGGACACACAGGGATGGACGGACACACAGGGATGGACGGACACACAGGGATGGACGGACACACAGGGATGGACGGACACACAGGGATGGACGGACACACAGGGATGGACGGACACACAGGGATGGACGGACACACACACAGGGATGGACAGGCATGTCTCACCCTCGGCTTATACACGAGTCAATAAGTTTGCCAGTTTTTTTGGGGGTAAATTGGGGGCCTCGGCTTATATTCGGGTCGGCCTATACTCGAGTATATACGGTAAACCTATCCTGATGCGAGACTAACAACGGCTCCTTGCATGAAAGAGCCGATAGCTCTGACACACTACTTAGTGAAGCGATAGCAACCAAGGAAGCGTTCTTCCCAAAATAAGAAACGAACAGTCTCCCAATTGATTTAAAAAAAATGGCCTCTGAAAAGACAGTCAAGAGCAAATTCCAGTCCCAAGGACACAAGAGTGGCCTGACATGCGGGACTATCTAAGTTACAAGTTGTATGAACCAAGGAGTGAGACACAATGGCCCCTGAGAAAAATGGATAGGGATGAACGTTAACCCTTAACGGTACTTGAGGCATGTCTCCTTTCCCCTACTGGTTAGAGAAAGGAAATAAATTACCCACTCAAATATTTTTGTGGGTACCACTTCCTGGCTTCCCCCAGGCAAATAACATTTCCAGGTCCTGCAATTGAAGTTCCCTGAAGCTGGCTTACAGGGCTCAACAGTGCTGAGATGCAGGCCTCAAGACCATTAGATCCCGCTGGACTGGGAGTGACCCCCGCAAAACTCTCCATGTCAGTGTACCAAGCCCTCCTGGGCTAATTCGGCTAACACCATCAGTGTTACCACCTCCCAGATTCTTCACAAAAAAGATGTGGGAGAAGTCGAAACAGAGGGAAAGCATCAAATAAGGGGAGAACTGGTCCCTAAGGTGTTACCAGTGCATCTGCCCTCATTTCCGGTGGGACTTTTGTCCCAGACACAACCTGTTCCCACTTGTTGTAGAACTTGAAATCTAGTATATCCACCTGTAGAGTTCCCCCTGTCATTAGTCTATACCTGAAACATGAACTAGTGATAGAGACAGCACTTGTTGTACTGTCTCAGACAGAACGTGGTTGACCTTCCTGAGTCGCATGATTCCTGGTGCCACACTAGTGGTAGATATATATGCCCCTGCAGAGGCATTTCCGGATTAAACCTACAACTGTTTGTCTCCACATACAGAGCAAGGCGTACTGGCTCAAAGTTCCAACATAGTGATGGGCAGTATTTTCTCCTGTGAAGACCAAGTCCACTGAACTAAAGCCACCTTCAAACCAACTGGAGAAGCTGGCATCAATGGTTACCTTTCCAATCCCTTCTCCAGATTTCAACCACCAATTTTAGCTCTGCAATAGCCTGGGAACAGAGCCCTCTGGCAATCCAATGCCTGGATCTTCATGTTCCAGACAGAGAATGATCCTCTACAAAAGACCTGGATTAGGACTCTACGTAGGGTATGTGCCTTGACCTAGATACAACTTCCTCCTGCAGGAATGTATCTGGAACAGACTGCTTCCTGAACAAAAGATTGAGGTATACCAAGATTGGCACCCTCTGTGTTTTCAGCAAGTCCAGCACTGGGGCTGGGAGCTTTGTGAACCCTCTAAGTTGTAGCCAGCCTGAAGATCAGAGTCACAAAAAAATAAAAATAAATACTTTGCACTGCAATTGTAAAAACCCTTGATGAGCCGGCATTGATGACTATGGACCCCGAAATCTACGTCTCAGAGAGGTCAACACTAAATGGAGAAACAGAAGGATGTCCAGTGGCTTAAGATCTAAGCTAGATCTTATGTCCCACTTTGGTTTTTGGACTGCTACTTTTATTTATTTATTTTTTAAATAATGAGCCCATACCTCTGTTCCAAGAATCGAATGCAAGGCAAAAGACTGCTGACTATGTGGCAGACCCAGAAGGCCCAAAGAGGCGCACTTAACCTACCAAGCTTCTGCTGGCTAAGGATGGAGCAAATCCACCTCAGAAACTGCCCCAAGATCTTCTGGCCCGAGATACTCTTAAAATGCAGCAGCCTCAGATGCCTTCCTCACCCAGGCTACATAGTTACATAGTGGGTGAGGTGGGGAAAAAGCTTACAGCATCTGGTATTCCTGGGCATTCTCCCATCCATATACTAATCAGGCTTGATCCTGCTTAGGATTCCATCAACAGATCAGGCATAATCAAGGTGATGTGACCTTGGTCTATCTGACGAAAAATGAATGCGTAAAGAAACACTGCAATGCCAAACACCATCGTGGCTCAGATGCACCTAACACTACTGTCCATCGCGAGATGTGGACACCGCCAGATCACTGAACCTGACTGCCTCATTTAACTGGTAATAACAACAGGTAAATAACTATTTTAGCCAACCCAATACGCAATGCAGGCCTAAAACAACATTGGTTTACCACTATGCAACCCCTTAACCACTTCAATATCTTAGATGTCATATGGCGTCCTTTACATTGAGTGGGGACATGTGAATGATGCCTGCAGCTACAGGCATCATGCAGATATTTTTTCAAGCTGCCGATTCTGTGCATGATAAGAATGATCATAGCAGCCAGGGCCGGATCACAATAGAGAAGACTGGTGACCATATGGTCACCGGTCATCTCTAGGACTGTTGGAGGTCCCAGAAGTAAACAAAGCCGCAATCATGGCTGTTAGCATGAGATCAGTGAATTTTTTTTTCACGATCTCATGCTTTTCAGCCTGGAGGAGAGATGCGGGGTCTTAGTGACCCCGCATCTCTCCATAAAGAGGACCTGTCACACACCATTCCTATTACAAGGGATGCTTACATTCCTTGCAATAGGAATAAAAGTGATCAAAAAAAAAAAATACACCGTCCCCAGTAGCTCGCATTCAGAAGCAAACGCACATCTAAGTCCCGCCCACATATGTAAACGCCATTCAAACAACATGTGCGGTAGATTGTGCAACAATTCTAGCACTAGACCTCCTCTAACTCTAAACTGGTAACCTGTAAAAATTTCAAAGCGTCGCCGAAGTTTGGCACCATCCCATGAGCGTGCCCAATTTTAAAAGCGTGAAATGTTAGGTATCTATTTACTTGGTGTAACGTCATCCTTCACATTATACAAAAAATGGGCTAACTTTACTGTATTGTTATTTTTTTAATTAATGAAATAGTTTTTAGAGCCGGCGATCGGCTTTGCAGCTATAACAACCGATGCAGCTAAAAGCCGCTCGGCTGTAAAAACCGGAGGAGTCGGAGGGGACATCGCCTCCCACAGCTCTTACCGGGGCTCCCGTTCGGTAAATTACAGAGAAATGGATTTTACAGTGAGTACAAAAAATCCTATTTCCTCTTATATTCACCGACCGACACAGCTCCTCTCTAACTAAATGGGACATTCCCAAGCAGTGCCAAACGAGGGGTGGGAAACACAGCATTTCAACTTAATCCACCATGGCAAGTGGGAACTAGTGAAACTAAACCCACAAAAAACAGCACCGCACGAAAAACACACTGCCACATAACCATGTATTCTCAACAGAAGATATCCCCAACACCGCAACCTTTCACGGAATCAATGCAACAGTGCATTAACAGAACAGTACTGCATTTTTATCGAAAAAACAGGAAAAAAATCTCAATTGCAACTACACGGCCGCCTACAAAACTTTGCAGCCAAAACAGACATCAGCCGATGCACTGACGTCTACCTTGTAGAACTTGATAAACGTATGGACAGACGACCAGGTCGCCGCCTTACACACCTGAGTGACCGACGCTTGGTGTCAGAAGGCCAAAGACGTTCCGATTGCCCTTGTAGAGTGGGCCTGAGTGGAAATGGAGTCTCCTGCCCCTTCAAGGCATAGGCTTGTACTACAATCTGTCTGATCCACCTGGAAATGGTGGCCGACGAGACCGCCATACCCTTCTTTGGACAAGCCACCGAAACAAACGATTCTGACTTCCGAAAGGGAGCTGTGGCAGACAAATACACCTTTAGAGCCGTAGCCACATCGAGAGCGTGAAGGGCCACCTCTTTGGGGTGCTTCGGCTTAGCACACAATGATGGTAATACAATGTCCTCATTGCTATGAAAAGCCGAGACCACCTTCAGAAGAAAGGACGGTTGCAGATGCAACACCACCTTATCCCTGTGGATGACCAGATAAGGTGACTTGCAAGACAAGGCTGCCAATTCCAAAACCCTCCTGGCTGATGTGATGACCACTAGAAAGACCACTTTCTGAAAGGGTCAACAGAGGAATCTCCCTGATATTCTCAAACAGCGGCTTCTGAAGCGCAAGCAAACACAAGGTTCAAATCCCATGGGGGTAACAGTGGACGCACCGGAGGGACATGTAGTACCCCCCGAACAAAGGTACTCACTAATGAGTGAGACGCCAGGGGTCGCTGAGAAAAAAAAAATACATTCGCCCCTTAATGGTGCTCAACGCCAATTTCTGGTCTACTCCTTGCCGAAGAAACAGCAGGATCCTGGATAAAGAAAAGGAGCGCGGATGCCACCCCTTTCTCCTCACACATGGAGATGTAGGCCTTACAGGTACGATGGTATATCTTCCCTGAAGAAGATATCCGTGCCCTCAACATAGTTGGAATCACCGAGTCCGACAGACGCCGGTTCCTCAGCACCTGGCTCTCAATAGCCATGCCATTAAAGCCAGTGATGGTAAAGCAGGGTGAACGATTGGACCTTGAGATAGGAGGTCCTCTCGCAGAGGCAGTTGCCAGGGAGCGTCTGCCACCGGACGCACCAGGTCAGCGTACCAAGGCCAATCTGGGGCAACCAGGATCACTGGAATCCCCTCGGCTTCCACTCTGCGAAGCAGATGTGGCAACAGTTTCAGTGGAGGAAAGGCGTAGATCAGCTGGTACTGGTCCCACGGGGCCACCAGCGCGTCTGACGCATCTGCCCATGGATCTCTTGTCCTGGACACGAATCTTGGCACCTTCCGATTGAGACGGGAGGCCAATAGATCCACATCTGGTGTGCCCCATTTCAGGCACAGCAGCCTGAATATCTCCAGATGCAATGCCCATTCTCCTGGGTGTTCAGCATCTGTCGACTCAGATAGTCCACTTGCCAGTTTTCCACTCGCGGGATGAAAATGGCCGACAGGGCTGGAACGTGTCACTCTGCCCACCGATGTATGTGAGCGACCTCACGAGCAGTGGCTGTGCTTCTTGTTCCCCCTTGGTGATTTATGTACGCCACAACCGTGGCGTTGTCCGACTATCCTGAACGGACGTCCTTGAAGACTCAACGAGTGGAAGCACAGCCTGATCGCTCTCAAATCGAGCAGATTAATCTGCAACTTGGACTCTTCCTTCGACCAGAGACCCTGAGCCAACTAAACACCCATCACTCCACCCCAGCCAAAAAGGCTGGCGTCCGTTGTGATCACCGTCCATTGGAGAGGTAGGAACGACTTTCCTGACCGAATCACCGGGGATCTCAGCTACCATAGCAGGGAGTCTCTGACTGACTGGCTCACCTGGATCGAGCGATCCAAGGACAATGAAGATTTGTCCCATTTTGACAAAATCTTTCTGCAAGACCCTGGTGTGAAACTGGGCATATGGCACGGACTCGAAGGCGACCACCAGAGAGAAGAGACGACCGCTCGCGATTCCACAGCAGTTTTATCGTGGCTCTGAGGGTCTGCACTTTGACGGGGAGAAAGACTCTCGCTTCCTTGGAGTCCAGCAGCAAGCCCAGGTACTCCAGACACTGGGTCAGTACCACCACCGACTTCTTTAGGTTCAACAGCCACCCAAATTCTTGCAAAGTCTGTATGGTGATCGCAAAATATGCCCCTCCAACTCTGAGGCGGAAGATGCTCTCAGGAGGTGATCGTCTAGGTATCCCACGATCGCGATCCCGCTTTGTTGCAGCAACGCCAAAACAGGAGCCAATACCTTGGTAAAGACTCAGGGGGCTGATGCCAGGCCAAATGGTAGAGTCACAAACTGATAATGGGCATCCCCAACTGCAAAACGCAGAAACTTCTGATGTCGCAGACATATGGGTATGTACAGGTACGCATCCTGGATGTCCAAGAACGCCAGGGAGTCCCCTTGATTAAGTGCAGTGACTACCGAACGAACTGATTCCATTCTGAACCTCTGCACTTTTACAAAGTGATTGAGGGCTTTTAAGTCCAAAATCAGACATACCCCTTCCTTCTTGGGGACCACAAACAGATTTGAGTAGAATCCCTGGAAGCGTTCGGATTTCGGAACTGGTACAATCACCCCTTAGGGGCCTTTTATGCGCACCTTTCCTTCCACAAACCGCCTCTTTTTCCAACAAATGAGTTCGGGACCGCCGTCAGGGTGTCCATGGGCACAGCGCTATCCGCAGGTGATCTGGTTGCAATAGCCTGGATTTCGGGGGAAGAAACACCAGTTTCTGAAGCCATGCTGACCCTACCCTGTCTGCCACCTGAAAGGGGACTTAGGACAGTGAAGGTCCCACCCTCCTGCTGCCGCTGGCTGGGGGGGGGGGCTCCTAGTGCCAGACTCACCACCCTAAGGCGTTCTGTGACGTGCCTGTAGTCCCCAGGAGGTTACCCAAGTGCAGATTGAAGCAGCTGTGTCAGCAGCAGCAGTGTAGAAGAGCGGTGAAACGATCTGCAGAGCTTGCACCAGCGTTCAGGGAATGGCCGCCCAGCATTCTGTATACACAGAAAACAGTGTGCGATAGCACATGGCATGCTGTCACTAGAGAGCTGCGGTGAAAAAGAGCGCTCGGGCCTCAAGAAAATGGCCACCAATGATCTGAATAGGAAAACCTTCCAGAAAATGGCCGCTGAAGCGCACAAGAGGAACCAGCTCTGCCCCCATCCAAAATGGCCACCGAACAGCGCCATGCGGTGACAAGCGAGAGCCACCCACAGAAACAGTGCTCCCTCCAACCAGCAAAAATACCTCCACAGGCACCCTTTTGGGACCCCCTCACACCGGAACCAGCACCTTTGCTAACCGCACAGACCCCATACAGGTGAGACTCAGCGATCCCCTGTACACACACCGCCAGCAGACACATGCAGGTGCCCCCCCGGGGGGAAGGAGGGAAGATAGGAACGTGGGAAATTAGAGAAGGAGGTGAGGTGGCCCCCCGAATCGACCCCCCAGGGAATGCCCAGCTGCTCAACCCCCTGAAGCAGGGAGAGCCGTACTTACCAGTCCTGAAGAGCTGGGAAAAATTCCATCACAGACCCACTCCTCTGCAGTTACAGGGTGGCTGCTGGCCTCGGTATACTGTGATCTAGACATCAGTAGCCTGGTCATATGTATACCCCAGAGCATTGAAGCTCACCAACCACCTCTAGAGCTGAGGTATGTCATGGCCTGCCGAGCCGCAGCTGCAACTTGCACACGCTCGATGGCCGCACTGGGGGGACTACAAGGATAACTCAACCAGCCCGTCACCCAGCCGGTAGTTGATAGAAGATCACAGGATCATTCATCTTGCGCAAAAGCATAAGTCCTGCATTAAAAAAAATGGCCCGAAGGGCCAGCAGGGTTCCTAGGTCATTCTCCTTCACTAGGCAAAATAAAACTGAAGGTGCTGGGGCAGCAGGGAGGGTTGTTAGCACAGGGACCGCCCCCCCTGGGCAGTACTGACAATTCTGTGTATTGTGTTACAATTTTGCCTAGTTCTACTAGTGGCAGGCAGATGTTTACATTCCTTGTGACAGCAATAAAAGTGATCAAATTTTTATTAAAATTTTTTATTTTTTATTAAAGCGCCCCCGATGCCGCGAGCTTGAGCAGCAAAGAAAAACGCATATGGAAGTCACGCCCGCATATGTAAACGGTGTTCAAATCACACATGTGAGTTATCACCGCGATCGTAAGAGCGAGAGCAATAATTCTTACACTAGACCTCCTCTAACTCTAACCTGGTAACCATAAAAAATGTTTAAAGTGTCACCTATGGAGATTTTTAGGTACCGTAGCTTGTCATTCCACGAGTGCGCGCAATTATAAAGCGTGACATGTTTGGTATCCATTTACTCGGCGTAATATCTTTCACATTATACAAAAAAAATTGGGCTAACTTTACGATTTATTTTTTAAAATTCATGAAAGTGTCCCTTTTCCCAAAAAGTTGTGTTTAAAACAGGGCTGCACAAATACCGTGACATAAAATATTGCAACAATCGCCATTTTATTCTCTAGATTCTCTGCTAAAAAAAAAAAAATATGTATAATGTTTGGGGTTTTTAAGTAATTTTCTAGCAAAAAATACGGATTTTAAATTGTAAACACCAAATGTCAAAAATAGGCTTAGTCATGAAAGGGTTACAATATGTATAATGTGGGTTGAAAATGTGGCGCCGCTCAGTAATGATACAAATACAATAAAATAAATTAATCTAAAATTTTAAAAAAATTAATGAGAATAGTCCAAATGGGAAAGAGATTCCATCAATCAGGAACAAGTAGCCAGCCACCATATCAAATCGAAAAGGGATAGTAGAGTCCAATCACCTTCACCCAATACAACTGACCCTTACCATCAGTACATGGGTAATTCACATATAATACAGGAACGGCTCAGATAGTGAATCCTCCCAGTCAGCGTAATTGTGTGGACTTTCTCACAACGTAGGACAAAGTTGGGGACCTCTAGATACGGCTCAATGATCATGAAAATATAGAGGGACACCGCTCATTGCGCATCTTAAATTAAGTTCAGCTTTTTATTATGAATAAAAAGATACACTCACATTTTAAAAGTCAGAATGTGCCAAAATAAGAAGCGACCAGCGTTTCTAACTATCAAGGTAGCCGCTGTGCTGTAGTCCTTTGGCGTCCTGCGCCATACGTAGCGCCACTCAACGTTTTGTCATTAGTATGCGTCATCAGGGGCATGGTTATGACGCTTACAGGACCAATTTATATAGAACGGACTGGACAGGAAATGGAAATACAATGCGTTCACAACTAGCAGGAACAACCAGCTAAACCGGAAGATTCCCACAACAGGAAGTTCCAGTGTTTATATGGAAAGATACAACGTAATTATAGAGCAAAAGAAAGCCCACACAACTCGCAGAGCAATTAAAAAAAATCTACATCTGCAGTTACATTAAATCAGCAGAAAAAACTGGAGTTAATAGGGAGAAGAAAGGATGCATAATAGACCGTGTGATAGGTTTACCCATGTATTATAATAACATAGGGATGCGGGAAGACAACAGAACAGCGGCACCTTGTGGTATAATTACACAAATACATCAGTAGAACGTTCACATAAATACACCTAGAAAAAAACAACCTACAAAAGATCCCAAAGGAAAATAATCAAAGTACTTGACAAAAATATTTACAAATCAAAAAATTCCTAAAGCAAACAATGAAAAAAAAACAAAAAACAAAAACAAAAAAAAAACACAGGATACATCACGAATAAGATTGTAAGCCCTCCTCTAGCTATTATTGATAAAGGAGTTCAAATCCCATGCAATATTCATTCCATGTGGATGGCAAGTCTGTGCTTCATAAATCCACTTGGTTTCCAATTGAGAGAGCCCCCAAACTAAATTGCCCCCCCCCCCCCTCCAATGACCCGAGAACTTAATGCCTAAAAAGGACATACTCTCTGGATTGCAATTATGTTTCAAGGCATAATGCTTAGACAAGCTATGTTTTGGATAGCCCCTCTTAATATTGCCCACATTGCTCACTAAGTAACGTGCAACATGCGAATCGTGCACACTATATATTGTAGTCCACAAGGGCACCTCATCACGTAGACCACGTTTCTTGTGGTGCACGTGATGAATGACTTAATTGGAAAATTCTCCTGTGTGGATGTAGCTAGAAACGATTGCATCCTCCTGCTCTTAATTGAATAAAGCTTACGAATGGAACACCTCCAACAAGGATAAAAGCCTTTCATATTTTGAAAGCAGGAAACTTGTTTAGGTGGGTCCACCACATTTGGGGCTATTTGTAGACCCAATGGGGGTACCCCCCCTATATACCATCCAGTGTTTAGCTGGTAAATTAGGGCCTAAAAATCTGTCACCCCTCAGAACCCTCCAGTGTCTCTGTATTATCTTATGAATGTCATAGTACTGACTACAATACAAAGTCACAAAGGAGAATTTGAATGAGTCATCTGTGGCCCTAGGTCTAGTAGCCAGCAGGTAGTCCCTATTCTTCTCAGAGGCACACCTGACAGCAGCATCCAACTCCTCAGCCACGTACCCTTTATCCAAGAAGCGTTTCCTGAGAACTAAGGCCTGTGATAAAAAGTCACGATCTGTACAACTACGCCTAAGTCTCAGGAATTGGCTTTTGGGTACCGATGCCAGCCAAGCCTTATGTTGACAACTTTTGGTGTCAATATATCCATTATGATCTGTATCTTTAAAAAATGTGGACGTTACTATTCGGCCTTCTATCACTCTAATTCTTAAATGTAAAAAGTGGATAGCAGTATCTCTAGCCTCAAAAAAGCTATCCTCCTACCATTCACATTTAGGCTGACAAAATTTAAAGACTCCGAATCGCCATCCCATAGGAGGAGGATGTCTTCTATATATCTTTTCCAGAGTACCAGTTCATCCTTGCACTCATGACAGACAACATCCTCCTCCCACTTGGCCATAAAGAGCTAAACCCCGGATGGTATATGGGGGGTGGACCCACCTAAACAACTGCAGATGTAGATTTTTCTTTAACTGCTCTGCGAGTTATGTGGGCTTAAGATTTAGTTTTTTTCTTTTGCGCTATAATTACGTTGTATCTTTCCATATAAACACTGGGGCTTCCTGTTGTGGGAATCTTCTGGTTTAGCTGGTTGTTCCCGCTAGTTGTGTGGAACGCATTGTATTTCCACTTACTGTCCAGTCCGTTCTATATAAATTGATCCTGTAAGCGTAATAACCACGCCCCTGATGCATACTAATGATGAAACGTTGGGTGGAGCTATGCATGACATGGGATACGAACGGACCACAGCACAGTGGCTACCTTGATAGCTAGTAGCGCAGGTCGCTTATTTTGGCACATTCTGACTTTTAAAATGTGAGCGTACCTTTTTATACATAATAAAACGCTGGACTTCATTTAAGATGTTTGCACAATGAGCGGTATCTTTATATTTTCATGATCATTGAGCCATATCTAGAGGTCTCCAACTTTGTCCTACGTTGTAAGGAAGTCCACATCATTATGCTGACTGGGAGGATTCACTATCTGAGATGTTCCTGTATTATATGTGCATTACCCATGCACTGATGGCAAGGGTCAGTTGTATTGGGTGAAGGTGATGGGAACCTACTATCCCTTTTCTATTTGATATGGTGGATGGCTACTTGTTCCCGATTGGTGGAATCGCTTTCCCATTTGGACTATTCGCATTTCTTTTTCTTAAATTTTAGATTAATTTATTTTATTAATTGTATTTGTATCATTACTGAGCACCACATTTTCAACCCACATCTATTCAAAAATGTAAGTTTTTTTGTTTTTAATGACTGCCCCCTTTTAAATAGCATACATAAGGAATTTATACATTAAAGTATAAGCTCACCTTTCATAACATGTTACACTCATATTCAGGGTGTAATATGCAACATGTTATGAATGCACTGGCCCTCGAACCTCCCACTGTGACAACTAGTGGGGGATCTTCATACTAAGTACGAGCAAGCCAATACACAGATCTGTAGGAGACTGGCATGGCAACAGCAATCTGATTGCTGGTGCAATGCTTTATAGGTTCCAGAAAAAAATAAAATGCACTTTTTTTACCTGCAGAAAGAATAGGATTTTTTGTACTCCGTAAAATCCTTTTCTCTGTAATTCACCGACCGACACAGCTCCTTTCTAACAAAATGGATTGTATAGCCTGCCATTAGGAGAAACTAGGCAAAATTGTTGTTACACAATACACAGAACTTTAACCCCACCCCATGGGGCGGGACCCGTGCTATCAACCCTTCCAACTGCACCTAGCAGCTTTAGTATGTCAACAAGCAGTATAACCTAGAAAAAAGGAGGGGTGGGTGCTGTGTCGGTCTGAATTACAGAGAAAAGGATGTTACGGCGAGTACAAAAAATCCTAGTTCCTCTTATATTCACCAACCGACACAACTCCTCTCTGTAACTAAATGCGACGTCCCCAAGCAGTGGCAAATGAGGGGTGGGAAAAATAGCATAAAAACTTCATCCTCCATGGCAAGTGGGAACTAGTGAAATTAAACCCACAAAAAACAAAACAAAACAAAAATAAAATAAAAAAAACAGCAGTGTGTGGAAAAACACTAGTATATATAACCCGGGTATCCTCAACAGGAGTGATCCCCAAGAGCGCAACATTGCTGAAGTAATGCAACAGTGCATTACTCAAAATAGTACTGTGTTTTTATCGAAAAACCAGGAAAAAAGTAAATTGCAACTACACGGCCGCCTGCAAAACTTTGCGGCCAAAACAGGCATCAGCCGATGCACTGACATCTACCTTGTAGAACTTGGTAAACGTATGGACAGACGACCAGGTCACCGCCTTACACACCTGAGCAACAGACGCTTGGTGTCGGAAAGCCCAAGACGTTCCGATTGCTCTTGTAGAGTGGGCCGCGACTGGAAAGGGAGGCACCTGCCCCTTCAAGGCGTAGGCTTGGACTACAATCTGTCTGATCCACCTGGAAATGGTGGTCAACGAGACCGCCATGCCCTTCTTAGGACCAGCCACCGAAACAACAGTGAGTCCGACTTCCGAAAGGAAGCTGTGGCAGACAAGTACACCTTCAGAGCCCTAACCACATCCAGAGCGTGAAGGGCCATCTCCTTGGGGTGCTTCGGCTTAGGACACAATGATGGCAATACAATATCCTCATTGATATGAAAGGCCGAGACCATCTTACGTAGAAAGGACGGTTGCAGGCGCAACACCACCTTATCCCTGTGGATAACCAAGTAAGGCGACTTGCAGGACAAGGCCACCAGTTCCGAAACCCTCCTGGCCGATGTGATGGCCACCAGAAAGACCACCTTCTGTGAAAGAGTCAGCAGAGGAATCTCCCTGATATTCTGAAGCATCGACACCACCAGGTTCAAATCCCACGGAGGACGCACCGGAGGACAGCCACCATGAGCCCCACTAATGATCCTCACTAATGAGTGAGACACCAGGGGCCTTTGAAAAAAGACAACCAGAGCTGAAATCTGCCCCTTGATGGTGCTCAATGCCAACCTCTGGTCTACCCCTTGCTGAAGAAAAAGCAGGATCCTGGATATAGAGAAGGAGCGCGTATGCCACCATTTCTCCTCACACATGGAGATGTAGGCCTTCCAAGTACGATGGTGCATATAGTTGGAATCACAGAGTCCGACAGACCCCTGTTCCTCAATACCTGGCTTTCAATAGCCAGGCCGTTAAAGCCAGCGATGGTAAAGCAGGGCGAAGGATTGGACCTTGAGATAGGAGGTCCTCTCTCAACGGCAGTCGCCAGGGAGCGTCTGTCACCAGGCGCACCAGGTCTGCGTACCAGGCCCGCTGAGGCCAATCTGGGCCAAACAGGATTACTGGAAGCTCCTTGGCTTCCACTCTGCAAAGCAGACGTGGCAACAGTTTTAGTGGAGGAAAGGCATAGATCAGCTGATACTGATCCCACGGAGCCACCAGCGCGTCTGCCGCGGATCTCGTCCTGGACACGAATCTCGGCACCTTTCGATTGAGCCAGGAGGCCAATAGATCCACATCTGGTGTGCCCCATTTTAGGCAGAGCCGCCTGAATATCTCCGGATGCAATGCCCATTCTCCTGGATCCAGCATCTGACGACTCAGATAGTCCGCCTGCCAATTTTCCACCCCCAGGATGTAAAATGGTTGACAGGGCCAGAACGTGTCTCTCTGCCCACCGAAGTATGTGAATGACCCCACGAGCAGCGGCTGAACTTCTTGTTCCCCCTTGGTGACTTATGTATGCCACAGCCGTGGCGTTGGACTGTATCCTGGTCGGATGCCCTCGAAGACACGCCGACTATGTGTGGAGTCTCAATTCGAGCAGACTGATCGGCAACTTGGATTCCTCCGTCGACCAGAGGCCCATCCCCATCACTCCACCCCAGCCGGACAGACTGGCGTCCGTGGTGACCACCATTTATTTTAGAAGAAGGAACGATTTTCCGGCCTGAATCACCGGGGACCTCAACCACCAGATCAGGGAGTCTTTGACTGGCCGGCTCACCTGGATCTGCCGATCCAGGGACAACGGAGATTTGGCCAATTGTCAAGATCTCCTTCTGCAGGACTCTGGTGTGGAACTGGGCATAAGGTACTGTACTCGAAGGCAGCCTCCATGAGCCCCAGCACCCGCATGCAAAAGCGGAGTGATGACCACTTGCGGTTCAACAGTAGTTTGACCGCAGATCTGAGAGTCAGCAATTTGTCGGAGGGGAGAAAAACCCTTGCTTCCCTGGAGTCAAATAGTAACCCCAGGTACTCCAGACACTGAGTCGGTACCACCACCGACTTCTTTAGGTTCAACAGCCACCCAAACGCAAGGTGATCGCCACATCCTCCTCTGAGGCGGAAGAAGCTCTCAGGAGGAGATCGCCTAGGTAACACACGATCGCGATCCTGCGTTGTCTCAACAACGCCAACACTGGAGCCAGTACTTCGGTAAAGACTCGAGGGGCTGATGCCAGGCCAAAGGGAAGAGCCACAAACTGGTAATGGGCTTCCCCGACTACCAAACGCAGGAATTTTTGATGCCGAAGGCATATGGATATGTGCAAGTAGGCATCCTGAATGTCTAAGGATGCCAGGAAGTTCCCTTGATGGAGTGCA
Organism: Lithobates pipiens; assembly: GCF_037356315.1. Taxonomy (NCBI): domain Eukaryota; kingdom Metazoa; phylum Chordata; class Amphibia; order Anura; family Ranidae; genus Lithobates; species Lithobates pipiens. The sequence continues at coordinate 68,362,097 of NW_027507788.1, read as the reverse complement.
GTGACTACTTAGCAAACTGATTCCATTCTGAACCTCTGCACTTTTACAAAGTGATTGAGGGCTTTCAAGTCCAAGATTGGACGTACCCTTTCCTTCTTAGGAACCACAAACAGATTGGAGTAGAACCCCTGGAAGCATTCCGATTCCGGAACTGGTACGATCACCCCCTGATTCAGCAAGTCCCTGCCTGCCCCTAACAGGGCCTCCCGGTGAACCGGAGACACGGGTATGCTGGAGGGGAAGAATCAGTTTGGTGGCCAAAAGAGAAACTATCTTGTAGCCTGTAGGAATGATGCAGACCCATTGGTCGGATAACCGGGAGGTCCAACAGACTGCAAACTCCCGAAGGCGACCCCCCACCTGAGATGTAGGTGGGGGCAGACCTTCATGCGGTAGCACACTTGTTCGCAGGCTTGCGGTTCCAGGAACACTTCTGACCGTCCATGGGTGTCCTGTCGGGCTGGGGTCGTTTTGCCGAAGCACCGGGCGGACGAAAAAGCTGATTGTGAGCAGAAAAAGGAGGGCCCTTGCCTGCGGCGTAGCTCCTTAGCCTTCCTGGCCTGTGGGAGTAGTGTACTCTTACCACCCATGGCATTTTTAATAATGTCATCCAACGAGACTCCAAAGAGCTGATCACCAAGGAAGGGAAGATCCGTCAGGGCTTTCTTGGATGCCTGGTCAGCGGACCAGCATTTCAGCCAAATAAGGCGCCTCAGCACCACAGCTGACACTGAAGCCCTGGATAACAGAGGAAGCGTATCCAGGGCCGCGTCACAGACGTACTTAAGGCCTTGCACTAGTTGGTCTGCTAGCTCCACGCAGACAGGGGAGGCATTCTGCTCTCCCAACTCACAGTGCAAACGTTTTGCCCACTCAGTCAGTGTCTGCGACACCAGTGCGAATGCCAGTACAGGTCGCACAGCTGACCCCACAACCGTAAACAAGGAACGAGCCACAGCTTCGGCCTTCCTGTCTGTGGGATCCTTGAATGCAGGAGTCCCCTCAACTGGGATTGTGGTTACTTTATTTAACCTAGACATTGGGGGGTCCACAACCGGAGGAGCCAAGCACTTTTTGAGAAGGCTTTCCTCAAAGGGGTAGCTCACCGCCAAGTTTTTGGGGACCAAAAAGGTCCATTGCGGGCGACCCCATTCCCTGTAGATGAATTTGTCAAAATAAGTCAAATACGGGAACACCTTAGGTGAACGTGCTGGCTTGCAGGACCCAAAAGGGACCGGTACATCAGCAGAGGAATCCGCTGGCTCCTGAATCTTCAGTGTATCACGCACAGCTGTGATAAGTGCTCCAACAAGCAATTTGTCGCGCACGGACACGGACTCAACCTCACTGTCCGAACGGTCCTGGTCAGCCACGTCTGATAGGTCAGAGCAGGAGTCTGCAGCCGCAGCAGGGCCAGAGTCTGCATTAGAGCTTTCCCCAGAGGAGGGGGGGGGGGCAGGGGCCTCTTATGTGCACCTTTCCTGCCACTTCTATCTTAGCAACATAGGAGTCCAGGAACACCGTCAGGGTGTCCATGCGCACCGTACTAAGCGCAGGTGACCCGGTTGCTATAGTCTGGATTTCAGAGGAAGAAACACCAGTTTCTGAAGCCATGCTGACCCTATCCTGTCTGCCACCTGCAAGGGGACTTAGGACAGTGAAGGTCCCACCCTCCTGCTGCAGCTGCGTGGGAGGGGGGTGCTTAGCGCTAGACTCACCACCCTGGGGCGTTCTGTGAATGCCAACAAACAGTGCCTGTAGTCCCTAGAAGGTTCCCAGAGGCAGAGAGGAGAAAAAAAAAACCATCAGCAGCAGCAGCTCTAACAGCAGTGCAACGGTCTGCAGAACAGCTTCAGCGTTCCACACAGAGCCATCCAGAGTCCCTCACATACAGGGAATACAGGAAGTGACAAGAGAAAGCACATTGCAAACTGTCACAAGAGGCCAGCGGTGAAGAAAGCATTTTGGCTTTCACAAAATGGCTGCCAATGTAATCCATAGGAATCGCAGGGAAAATGGCTGCTGAAGCTCCCCAGGGGAATCTATAGCTTTCCCAAATCCAAGATGGCCGCCGGAACAGCACCATGAGGTGAAAAGAGCAAAAAATAAAAACGAACTGCCTGCCGACACACACACATCCTCCACAAAAACTGCCTTTTTTGGACCGCCAGACCTGGACCAGGACAGCAACCGCACAGAGCCCCACAGGTGAGGAACAGCAACCCACACACAGTGCCCGCAGCGCATGCAGACACCCCCCTCGGGGGGGGGGGGGGGGGGAGGAGGGGTGATAGGAAATTGGGAGAGAAGAGAAGGTGGTGAGGTGGCCCCTGAATCGACCCCCCAGGGAATGCCCAGCTGCTCCCCCCACCGAAGCAGGGAGAGCCGTACTTACCAGCCCTGAAGAGCTGGGAGACATTCTGTGGTAGCCAACTCCTGCGCAGTTATAGGGAAGGTTACTGGCACGGTATACTGTGATCTAGGCATCGGTAGCCCGGTCATATGTATACCCTGGAGCATTGAAGCTCACCGACCACCTCTGGAGCATGAGGTATGTCGTGGCCTGCCGAGCCGTAGCTGCGGCCTGCTCATGCTCGATGGCTGGACTGGGGAGACTACAAGGATTTCATTATCCAGCCTGTCCCCCAGCCGGCAGTTGATAGATCTCAGGATCTCTCATCTTGCGCAAAAAGCAGCAAACCTGCAGCAAAAACATGGACCGAGCGCAGAAACAAGCAGAAAATTATCTTGTGTATGAAAAGGCTTTATTTGCTATTATCAATGAAATGTACAGTATGTAAGGTATCAGCAACCTCAGCTCACTTATCGTCAGATTTTTTATATGCATGGATAAAACAAACCTGCCCTAACTTAAAGTTTGACTTCCTGAACATGTTACACCCATATTTGGGTATAACATGTTCAGCATGTACACCCCCCCCCCCTTTGTGAAAGCGGGTGGGGATCCTCTTCCTGCTCCCACTGTCAATTTGAAAACAGCGCCCTGCCCACACGCCCATGTTATTCATTCATTTTACTGTGAATGAACAGACTACAAGTACTGTCACAGCCTTTGCGATTGATGACTTGTAGTTATCAATGAACTGTGAGGGTGCTGGCGAGTGCTCTCATAGTTCATTGATCTTCCTGCACTCAAGTAACTGCCTGCACATACTGATATGGGAAAGCAGGGGAACTGACAGGATCACCAGGTATTTCACTCAAAAGGAAGAAATAAAAAAACGGAATACTTTTAAACATATGTGTATGTTTTACCATGTACCTGTAAGGAATATGAAGTGTTTGGGGGTAAAACATTCTTTACAAATTGTATGTATAGCGCCCACCACCTTTAGGTGGTTGCTAGTAGATAAAGACAGGTTAAATTACCAGTGCCTTACTGTTCTTTCTGTACAGGCCTGGAGGTTTGGTTTAGGGTGGAGTTGTAGGTTAGAGGGGGGTGTGACTACTTGTTCATCAACCTGGAAAACCCTCCCCTTGCTTCACCAGAGGAATGTTCTGGAAAGGAGGCGAAAGCAGGGATTGAGGGACAGGCAGTGTATATGGCCCTAGTCCAATCATTAATTTGTTTGGACAGGGGCAGGTTCATACATATTCACTGGGGTCACATGTTCCCTGGGGGAGATTGGATGAGATTCAATCCAGAAAGGCTGCAAAATGTGACCCACAGGAGCAGGGCTTGAAGGCCTGAAGCCAGAAACTCCAGAGTTGGAAGGTTCACCATTCAAGAAGCATCTACTAACAGGACTGAGTAGAGCGGGGTCACCTGGACTTTCCTGAGGTGGCCTGGGAAGAAATCGCAGGAGGTGAGAAGGCAGGTGAGGTCTGGAACGTCAGCATTTCAACAGTACCACATGTCATTCAGAGGGACATGAGCCAGTTCATTAAGGGTTCTTTCTACTCGTGCAGCTCAACAAGAGAGGCAACTTATACTGTCCTGCATCACTTGCTGATCGAACACACACACACACACACACACACCATGGACTGCAGCATCAAGAATAAAAGTTATTGTTTCAACTGTTGAACTGTGTCTGATTAATACAGCAGGGGTTAAATCAGCCATACTGTAAAGAACTATTCAGCAGCTCTGAAGGGAGTAGTGCGCTACATACGCAAGTTTGCAATTTCTAATTACTAGTGGGAGAACAACATACCTCTCCAAAGCTCATCCGGTTAGCTTGTTTGCGAATTTCTGTGAGCCCCAGTCGCTCTTTCATCTTACGGTATCTAAGCGAAAAAAGGCAGGTATTGTTATTTGCATTCCTAGTGCCTACAAAGTTTATGCTTATACACAAAAATAGGTTTTAAAACCTATTACCTGTAAAATCTTTTGGACACAGAGCCATAGCAGTTACTAGACATGTGCATTCGTTTTCGTCCGAATGCATTTTCGTTCGAATTTCGGGTAATTTCGTTATAGTTTTAAAAAAACGATAAATGTGCAGAATCCGAAAACCAAAAGATCTGACAAACAAATGCTTTATTTTCGTTGCAGCAGTTCAATATAGATAGGATATTCGACTTGACGCTGACAACAGTGATCTGTGGCCATCGAACCTGTGGTCAAATGTGCCTAACCTTAGTTATATTCATTCAAGATTATTCTACATAGAGAGAAAAGATTCGACATTATAGAGACAATAGCAAAAAAGGTTGAATGTGCCTAACCTAACTATTAGTCCAAGATTACTCGACATAGAATAAAAGAGAAAAGATTTGACATGAAGATTCGACGAAGCAGTCACCGCGAGAGGACATTTATGGTCAAATGCTCTGCTCATAGGCTATAGAAGAATTCTAATGTTGGTTGACTAGTAATAATAAATATAATTATTACTAGTGTCATACAACATTAGATTTAGCTTGTAGGCGAAACATTCAGCTGGAATATATATACGATTGTGGCGTCTTACAGTTTAGCTGCTCCGTTGAATCTTCTTAGAACATTCGTCAGACACCATAAGCCTTCAATGACAGATTCGACCCAAATTATTTTGGATTTCTTCACAAAACAAATTTTGGGAGTAATTAAATAAATGTATTTTTCGGACGAAAACGAAATTCCAAAACAAAATATTTCACTGTGCACATATCTAGTAGTTACTATGTGGGTTATACCACCTTCAGGTGATGAACACTGGCACACCATAAGACAAGAAGTCCACTCCCTATATAACCCCTCCCACTACTGGGAGTACCTCAGTTGTTGTAGCAAAGCAATACACGTGTATACTATAAAGAAGGGTGGAAACTCTGTCCCATGATGTACTAAAAAGAAAAGGATTTTACAGGTAAGCCGTTTTAAAAATCCTATTTTCTTATCGTACATCACGGGCACAGAGCCATAGTAGTTACTATGTGGGATGTCCCATAGCTTGTTTAAAAGAAAAATGCTTAAACCTCATCTTAACTGGTAAAAGGGAACCTTTTCCATTAGAAATTCTTTGGATTTATCCAGATCGTCCCCAAACAACCGTTCACAGGGAAAGGGAAAACTAGCCAAGAGCTTTTGCATGGCACTTCGGCTGACCAATTTTCCAACCATAGAACTCTATGCACATGCACCAGCCCAAGCATAAGTCGTGAGGCCTGGAGAATAGAATCTCTAAGCCCTTGTACACACGGTCGGAGATTCCGTCGGAATGTGTCCAATCGGAGCGTTTTGTCGGATATTTCGACTGCGTGTGGTCTGCATCGGACTGCTTCCGTCAGAATATCCGTCGGACCAACTTTTCCAACTTGCCGGTAATATTTTCCGACAAAATGCTCCAATCGGACATACTCCGATCATGTGTAGAGAATCCCGATCGGACAAAGTGCCACGCATGCTCAGATCAAATTCCTACACCAAAGCTATTGGCTACTAGCATGAACATAGTCCCGTCGTAACGAAATAACGTCATCACGTCGGATTTTCCGACAACTTTGTCCGACCGTGTGTATACAACAGTTTCGGACAAAATCGGCGTATTTGGTTGTCGGAATCTCCGACCGTGTGTACAAGGGCTAATAGCTTCTATTGTAAAACATAACACCCCTGGTATCCCTGGTCGCTTAAGGACTGACAGACCGATCACTGCCAGCGCAGGCTAAACCACTGAACCTGCCAGAGAAAATACTTACCGTAAAATCCTTTTCTCTGTAATTCACTGACACAGCTCCTCTCTGTAACTAAATGGGTTCTTAGCCCTATCTCTGGAGATACTAGGCAAGTTGTAATACAACACTTACTGTGTTGCGGCACAGTGGTGTAGTGGTGTCCACCTTACCATCGCACAGTGGTGTAGTGGTTAGCACTCTCACCTAGCAGTAAGAAGGGTCGCTGGTTCGAATCCCAACCATGACACGACACTACCTCCTGCCTGGAGTTTGCATGTTCTCCCTGTGCCTGCCTGGGTTTCCTCCGGGTGCTCAGATTTCCTCCCACACTCCAAAGACATGCAGGTAGGTAATTTGGCTTCTGTCAAAATTGACCCTAGTATATGAATGGGGACCTTGGATCGTGGGCTCCCTGATGGTAGGGACTGATGTGAGTGTGCAATGTACAGGGATAGGGACAATTGTAGAAACTCAGGTTGAACTGGTTTACAAAAATCCTATTTTCTCTTATAGTCACCGACCGACACAGCTCCTCTCTAACTAAATGGGACGTCCCAAAGCAGTGCCAAACGAGGATCGGGAAAAACAGCATTGAAACTTCATCCACCATGGCAAGTGGGAACTAGTGAAACTAAACCCCCCCCCCAAAAAAAAAAAAAAAAAAAAAAAAAAAAACAGCAGTGTATGGAAAAAAAATACCACCACACAACCGGGTATTCTCAACAGGAGAGATCCCCAAAACCGCAACCATTTGCTGAAGTAATGAAACAGTGCATTAACAAAACTACTGCATTTTTAATCGAACAACCAGGAAAAAATCTCAATTGCATATGTAATTGCAACTACTCGGCCGCATGCAAAACTTTGCGGCCAAAACAGGCATCAGCCGATGCACTGGCGTCTACCTTGTAGAACTTGGTAAACGTATGGACAGACGACCAGGTCGCCGCCTTACACACCTGAGCGAAAGACGCTTGGTGTCGGAAGGCCCAAGACGTTCCGATTGCTCTTTTAGAGTGGGCTGTGACTGGAAAGGGGGGCACCTGCCCCTTCAAGGCGTAGGCTCGTACTACAATCTGTCTGATGCACCTGGAAATGGTGGCCGACGAGACCGCCATGCCTTTCTTAGGACCAGCCACCGAAACAAACAGTGAGTCTGACTTCCGAAAGGGGGCTGTGACAGACAAGTACACCTTCAGAGCCCTAACCACATCGAGAGTGACCAGCATTTCAGCAAAATGAAGCGCCTCAGCACCACAGTTGACAGTGAAGCCTTGGATAACAGGGGGAGAGAGTATCTAGGGCAGCGTCACAAACGTACTTAAGGCCTTGCACTAGTTTGTCTGCTAGCTCCACGCAGACAGGGGAGGCGTTCTGCTCTCCCAATTCGTGGTGCAAAAGTGTTGCCCACTCACTCAGTGTCTGCGACACCAGTGCGGATGCCAGTATAGGTCACACGGCTGACCCCACAACCGTAAACAAGGAACGAGCCACCGCCTCGGCCTTCCTGTCCATGGGATCCTTGAATGCAGGAGTCCCCTCAACCGGGATTGTGGTTACTTTATTTAACCTAGATACTGGGGGGTCCATGACCGGAGGAGCCGACCACATTGAGAAAGCTTTCTTCAAAGGGGTAACGCACCGCCAAATTTTTGGGGACCGAAAAGGCCCATTGCGGGCGACCCCATTCCCTGTAGATGAATTTGTCAAAATAAGTCAAATACGGGAACACCTTAGGTGAACGCGCTGGCTTGCGGGACCCAAAAGGGACTGGTACATCAGCAGAGGCATCCGCTGGCTCCAGAATCTTCAGGGTATCACGCACAGTTGTGATGAGTGCTCCAACAAGCGCCTTGTTGCACCCGGACAGGGAATCATCCTCACTGTCCTGGTCAGCCACATCTGATAGGTCAGAGCAGGTGTCACCAGCCGCAGCAGGGCCCGAGTCTGCATCAGAGCTTTCCCCAGAGGACGGGGGGGGGGGCAGGGGCATCTTACGGCACCTTTCCTTCCACGTGCCGCCTCTATCTTAGCAACATAGGAGTCAAGGACCGCCGTCAGGGTGTCCATGCACACAGCGCTAACCACAGGTGACCCGGTTGCTATAGCATGGATTTCGGAGGAAGAAACCCCAGTTTCTGAAGCCATGCTGACCCTATCCTGTCTGCCACCTGCAAGGGGACTTAGGACAGTGAAGGTCCCACCCTCCTGCTGCCGCCGTGGGTGTGTGTGTGTGTGGGGGGGGGGGGGGGTACTTAGCGCTAGACTCACCACCCTGGGGCGTTCTAGGGACTACAGGCACTGCTAGTGGCATTGACAGGAGGTTCCCAGTTGGAGAGGAGAAAACTATCAGCAGCAGCAGCTATAAACAGCGGTGAAACGTTCTGCAGAGCTAGCTTCAGCGTCCAGCAAAGAGCCATACAGCGTCCTGTACACACAGTGGACACAGCCAACAGCAAGTGAAAGCACATGTAATTCTGCCACAAGAGAACAGCGGCGAAAAAAAAAGCACTTGGGCTTCAAGAAAATGGCCGCCAAGGCCACTAAATAGGAGATCCTAAAGAAGATTGCTGCTGAAGCTCACCAGGGGAATACCAGCTTTCCCCCATCCAAGATGGCCGCCGGACAGTGCCATGCGTTGACAGAACAAAAAATAAAAAAAAAACGTGCTGCCTGCCTATAGCCAGAACAACTTCCACAAACACCTTTTGGGACCCCCAGACCGGGACCAGGACCAACGTCAGCTGCACAGAGCCCCCACAGGTGAGAAAACAGCGAACCCACACAAACCGTGCATGCAGCCACCCCCCTCAGAGGGGGGGAAGGAGGGGTGATATGGACTTGGGAGAGAAGATAGGGAGGTGAGGTGGCCCCCGAATCGACCCCCCAGGGAATGCACAGCCGCTCACCCCACTGAGGCAGGGAGAGACGTACTTGCCAGTCCTGAAGAGCTGAGAGACATTCCATCACAGACCTACTTCTGCGCAGTTACAGGGTAGCTGTTGGCCCGGTATACTGTGATCCAGACAGCAGTAGCTCGGTCATATGTATACCCCGGAGCATTGAAGCTCACCGACCACCTCTGGAGCTGAGGCATGTCGTGGCCTGCCGAGCCTTAGCTGCGGCCTGCTCACGCTCGATGGTCGGACTGGGGAGACTACAAGGATATCCTTAATCAGCCTGTCTCCCACCTGGCAGTTGATGAAAGATCCTGAGATCTTCCATCTTGTGCAAAAGGCAGGAAACATGCAGCAAAAACATGGACCGAGAGGACCCGCAGGGTTCCTAGGTCATTCTCCTTACTAGGCAAAATAAAAACTGAAGCTGCTGGGAGCAGTAAGGAGGGTTGATAGCACAGGGTCCGTACCCCTGGGGCTGGATTAAAAGTTGTGTGTATTGTGTAACAATTTTGCCTAGTTTTCCTAATGGCAGGCTATACAACCCATTTAGTTACAGAGAGGAGCTGTGTCAGTCGGTGAATATAAGAGAAACACCAGTTTCTGAAGCCATGCTGACCCTACCCTGTCTGCCACCCGAAGGGGACTTAGTGACCGTCCCACCCTCCTGCTGCCGCTGGCTGAGGGGCTCTAACCTGCTGGACTCACCACCCTGGGCCGATCCACGCTGTATTACCGCAATACCTGGTGATCTCCAGTGCTCCCAGATGCAGAGATAGCAGAAAACTGTCGGTGGTGGGCCGGTCGCACGATCGATGGACAATCAAACACACATGTTCAGAACACAGTATAACCTTCCCAGCGCCCTGTGATGACCAAACAGGAAGTAGAGGGTCCAGGGGCAGCTGCTAGAGCACAAAAACATGGTCTGGCTACAAGAAAATGGCCGCCGGTGTTCTCAATAGGGAATCACCAGGAACATGGCCAACTGAAGCCCACAGCCAGTCTGACCCTTGCCCATACTTAAAATGGCCGCTGAATAGCGCTATGAGGGACTAGAGAGAACATGTGGCAGCCACAGCGCTGCACCAACACAGGTACACGACTACACAGGCATCCAGCGGGACTAAGCTTCAGGACCCAGGCACCCAGCACAGCTAGAACCCCAAGGTGAGAGCCCAGACACACACATACTGCTCAGCACGTGAGGGGGGGGGGGGAGGAGGGAGTTGGGGACCAGGGAGAGAAAAGAGGGGGGTGAGAGGGGGCCCCTAATCAACCTCCCAGGGAATGCCCAGCTGCTAAACCCTGCCAAGACTACTGGCCTCGGCATACCGTGATGCAGACATCAGTAGCCCGGTCATATGTAAGCCCCGGAACATAAAGCTCAGCGACCACCTCTGGAGCCGAGGTATGTTGTGGCCTGCCGAGCCGTAGCTGCGACCTGCACACACTCGCTGGCCAGACTGGGGAGACTACAAGGATAAGTGAACCAGCCTGTCACCCAGCCGGCTGTTGATAGAAGATCACAGGATCATTCATCTTGCGCAAAAAGCCAAGCTTCTGCATCAAAAAACCACGGACCTATGGGCCCGCAGGGTTCCTGGGTCTATCTCCGTCGCTAGGCAAGAAAAAACTGGAGTTCTGCGTGAGCAGGCTGTGGGGTTGTGCCCCAGAACTAAAAGTTCTGAAGTGTTGTATTACAACTTGCCTAGTATCTCCAGTAATAGGGCTAACAACCCATTTCGTTACAGAGAGGAGCTATGTTGGTCGGTGAATATAAGAGAAATATTGTTTGTAAATAGGAATTCCAACTTCTTATCCGTTGTATCCATTATTTGAGCATTGTCCACCAAACAAGTTTTTATCCACAGAGGATATAGCAGCGTCAATTGCTGGAATCACCCATTTCTTATTCAACACTTCAATACCAGGCCTATTCTGGCACTCCTCTCCTACATGTAAAAATCATAATTTGCTTGCTAGAAAATTACTCAGAACCCCCAAACATGTATATTTTTTGTTAGCAGACACCATAGGGAATAAAATGGCGGTCATTGCAACTTTTTATCTCGCACAGTATTTGCGCAAGAATTTTTCAAACGCATTTTTTTCACGATTTAAAAAACAACAAAACAGTAAAGTTAGCCCAATTTCTTTTGTATAATGTGAAAGATGTTACACCGAGTAAATATATACTTAACATGTCACGCTTTAAAATTGTGCACACTCATGGAATGACGCCAAACTTCAGTACTTAAAAATTTCCATAGGTGACGCTTTAATTTTTTTTACAAGTTACATATTGAGAGTTACAGAGAAGGTCTAGAGCTAGAATTGTTGCTTGCGCTCTAACGCATGTGGCGATACCACACATGTGTAGTTTGAATGGAGTTTACATATGAGGGCGGGACTAACGTGTGCGTTTTTTTTTTTTACTTTAACTTTTTTGATCACTATTATTCCCATTACAAGGAATGTAAACATCCCTTGTAATAGGAATCATTCAAGACAGGTCCTCTTTATGGAGAGATATGGGGTCAATAAGACCCAACATCTCTCCTCCAGGCTGGAAAGCATGAGATTGTGAAAAAAAAAATTCACCGATCCCATGCCGACAGCAGTGATTGCAGCTTTGTTTACTTATGTTATTACGTCACACCCGGGCCTCCGACGGTCATAGAAATGACTGGTAACCATCTGGTCACCGGAAATCTCTATCATCATCATCTGGCGCCGGAAGATTCTTTCTCCGGGTCCCCGATGGCACGGGAAAGCCCGGAGAAGCAGGCGAATGCCGTCGCCTGTAAGAACGATCAAGCAGCAGAACTGCTGCTATGATCGTTCTTATGGTGCACAGAATCAGAAAACAAGGATATCTGAATGATGCCTGTGGCTGCTGGCGTCATTCAGATATTCCCACTGAAAATCCAGGACGTCATATGACGGCCTTGGGCAGGAAGTGGTTAAACTCTTCCTCCATAGGATAAAGTGTTGAAAACTTTTTTGGAGGAAAAACCTGTTTATCTGGGTGCTTCCACTCAGAATACATAAGATTTTTTAGCAATGAATGGCTAGGAAAAGCATGAATAGCTTGGGGAGGCTTCAGCAAATCCAAACAAGAAGTGGGCTCATCAACTGACTCCACTACTGGCAGCAAAAATGTGGAGTGGACCAATTCAGTGAGTTTGTACCATCAGATCTTTCAGATTGTGAACCTGATCCTTCTGTATTACACTCTTCAGAAGAGGAGTCATCAGCTTCTATCTGGTTCCCTGAGAGAAATTCATCTCTCCCCCCTGTTCTTCAGTTTGAGGGTCCTGGGTAATGGAAGGGGACCTGTCGTGCTTAGTCCCACTCTGGGATACGATTAAAGCATCAATCTTTTGTTCCTATCCTAAAATGGTTGAGGAAAAAACCTCTTCAGTAAAATATACAGGGGCTGCAGTGTTAAGAGCAGCTGCAACACCCAACGGCCCTGATGGCTCATTCTGACCAGCCATTTCACTCTCAGGGGAAGATGCCACCTTTCTGAGATGTTCTAGGCTTTTTTTTTTGCGGCTGTAGAAGTCTTTCTATAGCCCTTTTTTTTAGGCGTTTTTACCCCCCTTCCGAACATAGCCCGATGCACAAAGTAGAGGTACTACCAGAAGGAACGCATCCACTGCTTGAGCAATAGTGCAGCCCTGCTGCTGCTATTAATGCTCAGCCTGATGCAATAGTAAATGTGTCAATAGGAAAATGGCTGTGTCACCAAACCTATTTCATACCCTTCTTTGCTCATGTCCCTCCATCAGATTGCAGCAGCAAAAATTAAGCTTTAAAAAAAACAAACATATTCTCCAGGCTGGATGTTGGAGGATGCCAACACCACGCTAAGCCCTGCCCCCCCCCCCCCCTTTGCATTCGCCCCCTCTTTTTTCCTGCAGCCTCTGATCCTATGGGATCGTTGTGTCAGGCAAGAATGGTGAAGGAGACCTGGAAACCGCCATAGAGTAGGAGTGGCATGCAGATCTTTTTTTTTTTTTGCTCACCTCGTGAAGAGGGGGAGAGTACAGCCCAGGTGGGGGGGGGGGGGGTGTCTGGTGAAGACAAAACCCCCCACTAACTTACCAGAGGTCTGTCTGCTAGCTGGAGAAAAAGAAGCCTGCTGCTGTGGACACAGCGTGATCTCTCGAGGAAGCATGAGAAGGTATGTGCTCCATACAGTCCCCAGTGGTGACACTTAGGCATGACAACATTTACTAAATAAAAGGAGACATTTCATAAGACCTTTTTAAATTTTCTTAGAAAACTCCACTTGCCTTTCCCACCGCAGGGGTTTTGTGGTAAAAACCAACAGACCCAATGTTCACCCTTCATGGTGGGTTCCATTAATAAACCTTCATAAACCAGGGACCCTCGGGGGAACCAGCAATCCTGGACCTGTAATAGCACCCCGCCAGTAAAACTTTATGGCCTTAATACCAAGAGTACTGGATCCCGGGGTCCAGCTCTCTAAAAAGAGAAGCGTCACATTAAAAACCTTGTTTTTTGGACACGAAGCCCGGGTACCATTCAATTTGGCGTAAAATACACTTTGAATGGATCCAGCTGCATAGCTAGCCCCAGCAAGGATTGTTCCAGTGGAGCACAGCACAGCACATCTTTACTCGTGACCGACACTGGCGAAAAAACTGAGGCACTCCCAGTAGTGGGAGGGGTTATAAAGGGAGTGGACTTCTTGTCTTAGGGTGTGCCAGTGTCCAACTGAAGGTGGCCTATAACCCACATAGTAACTACTATGGATCTGTGTTCTGTGAAGTACGATAAGAAAGAACATCATCCTTACCTGCGGCCGCCACGTTTCTTCCTTTGTCCATCAAGTGGGGCTGGCAGGGGTTTCACTTGCTTAACAGGGGGAGGTTCTTGCCACTTGTCAAACTTTCTTTCAATCTCCTCTTTTAAGTCATAACCCACCTAGAATGTAGAAAAAGCACATTAATCTCTAGGCACTCAAGAGCTAGCAAATATCAAATTGTAGGCATTAAACTTCAGGTCTACCTCCGCTCCTGCACGCTCCTTAAAGGCCAGAGCAATTTTTACATTTTATATATGAGTGTATTGCCTTAATGGGATTTTTTATTTTTTAGAAGTACATCGCAGTCTAGAGTTAATGCTTAGATGTTATTCTCCCCCTCCAGGGTGGACACTGGCAAATAGCAAACCTTGACACAGCAAGCTCCCTCTCACTGCCAAACAATCACAAGGTTAAAATGGCACGCTCTGGATGTAGCTATATACATACAAGTATAAAAATATGGGGATGGAGGGGGAGGTGGATAAAAAGAAAGACAGGACAGGGTTGGGCAAAAAAGGGAGGGATGGGAGAACTTGGTGGTAATTATAAATATATCACTTCAAGCCCAAGCATTAGTTCATGTGAGGATAATAAGGGTGCTGAGTATATAAAAAGGCAGCCAGTCCATAAAAGCTGGAAGGAGCTCTGGAACAAGACAAGAAAGACCGCCTGACCCCATTCCCTGAAGAGAGAACACAACAATGTGAAGCATCACGGATCATTCCTCCGCCATTGCAAAACAATCTGCACTTGGAGGGCACCGTCCTTCTCTTTCTTGTCCCTCTCACTGCCAGCAGTGCTTCAGGTAGGTCAGAACATTACTGGAGTGAACCAAAACATGGCAAATTGTGTAATGAAATGAAAAAAAATGTACTACATGTGAGCTATCGCCACTAGCATTATAGCAAGAGCAATAATTCTAACACTAGACCTCCTCTAGCCTATTTAGATTTTTAGGTAATGAAGCTTGGTGCCATTCTGTGAGTGGGTATTTACTCGGTGCAACAACATTTTTTATATATTATCAAAAAAGGGCTTATTTATTGTGTTTTTTTGCATTAAAATGCATTTAGGAGTATATTTTGTCCAAATAAATTGCAACGACCTTCATTTTATTATCTAGGGCAACCCTCAAATTTTGCACTAAAATGAGGGCTTGGGATTGAATGGGAGCGGCTCTCCCAGTGATCACTCAGAGGAAGAGAGTCGGCCGGATCACCAGAGCATGGAGGAACATCGCTCTAACAGCTTTCATTTAAACTGCTGTGTGTTAACCACACTCGCTATAACATACAGCCCCGCCTCCTGGCCTGGATACTTTGATAGATAGAACACCTGTCCAATCCTGGATTGTGTGACATATCAAAGTCCCCTGGTCAGGAGGCGGGGCTGTATGTGATGGTGAGCACGGGGAACACATGGCAATTGAAATGAAAGCTGTTAGAGCAATGTTCTTCTGCGCTTTGATGATCCAGCCGCCAATCCTCTTCCTTTCCTCTCTTCCCCTGCACAGGTAGGCTGCATTGGACACAAGTGAAGCAGCATGGATGGACACAGGTGAAGCAGCATTGATGGACACGTAGCCTGCATTGTTGAGTACAGGTGAGGCTCCACTGATAAAGTTGTTGCTTTTACTTTTATAACCTAATTCTGCATAAAACATAAGTGTCATTTTATGAGATAATTTATGTTGGGCGTTTTTAGAGGTGGAATTAGGGGCAAGTAACCCTTGAGGCCTTGCTAGTAGCTCAGGACTTTGAGCCCTGCTCTAGGGTCTCTGCTAAAAAAATATACATAATGTTTAGAGGTTTGAGTAATTTTCTAGCTAAAAAAAAAATATGATTTTTCCATGTAGGCGAGAAATGCCAGAATTGGCCTGGGCTGAAAGTGGTTAAGGTATCCCCTTTTTACCCTCAGTAGCTTTTCTGTGGCAATTTTTTTTTTCTTCTTCTTCAGGTAGAGATTTTTTTGATAAAGTCACCAAAGCCATATATCAAAGATTCCAGAGAGCCCATGTACATTGCCAACTTGTCAACCAAAATAAAGTACATCGCCACAAATATAACACACTTAGTAGAACAGGATAATTATATTCTTTTACCTCACATGCACTGCCCCTATAAGACAAACATACAAAAGAGTTTTCATGTCAATTGCCTCTCCATCACCCTGCAGGGTAGTTTCCTGATGGTATTCATTTTACCCACACTATCCCGCTGGTGTTTCACATTAACAATCTGTCTATGAACAGGTCTACTGGGGCCAAGCCCAGCACCAACATCCTTACACCTTTTTCAAAACCTAGGCTGGATTCACACCTATGCATTTTTAGCGATTTTTGCATTTTGCAGATTTGCACTACAGTCCATATAATATGGTTTCCTATGGAACACAATCTGTAGTGCAAATCTGCAAAATGCAAAAACGCTAAAAATGCATAGGTGTGAATCCAGCCTTATGCGGGATACCTCTATGTGCATGGACCATTTTTTCATACTAAAGCACAGTACCCATGTGATATATCCACATCTGCTGCATTGGAACCGTTTGGGAGATCCAATGTAGTAGAACGAGTATGTGGGCCTGAAACAGAGCTCTGCCAGCTGCCTCCCTAAGGAAATTATCCTGCACCACCTCCTCCAAAATTCCTAAAAGGCATGGCTTAGGGTTTAAAGCTAGATCAGTGGAAAAAGCCCTATTACCGTATATACTCGAGTATAAGCCGAGATTTT
This sequence comes from Lithobates pipiens, assembly GCF_037356315.1. Classification (NCBI taxonomy): domain Eukaryota; kingdom Metazoa; phylum Chordata; class Amphibia; order Anura; family Ranidae; genus Lithobates; species Lithobates pipiens. Next base: position 68,345,505 of record NW_027507788.1, on the reverse strand, counting down.
CAGCCTCTTTTTTGAGGCTGAAAGTGCCCCCCTCGGCTTATACTCGAGTCATCGCCGTCTGACTGCTCGATCAGCGTATCGAGCAGACAGACGGCGGACATACTACAATTCGAAAGCCGCGCCTCCGCCTGTGATAGGCGGAACACTGAATTTCCCAGCAGCCTGTGTTCCGCCTATCACGGACATCGTCTCATCCTCGTCCGTAGTACGAGGATGAGACGATGTCCGTGATAGGCGGAACACAGGCTGCTGGGAAATTCAGTGTTCCGCCTATCACAGGCGGAGGCGCGGCTTTTGAATTTTAGAATGGCCGCCGAGGCGCCGACGAAGAGCGGCGATCCTGGCAAGGCACGGGACGGAGGCAAGGCAAGGCATGGGACGGGACGGGACGGAGGCAAGGCACGACACGGGACGGAGGCAAGGAGGCAAGGCACGGCACGGGACGGAGGCAAGGAGGCAAGGCACGGCACGGGACGGAGGCAAGGCACGGCACGGCACGGGACGGAGGCTCGGGACACAGGTAGGCTGGACACACACACACACACACACACACACACACAGGGATGGATGGATGGAGACACACACACACAGGGATGGATGGATGGAGACACACACACACAGGGATGGATGGATGGATGGAGACACACACACACACAGGGATGGATGGATGGATGGAGACACACACACACAGGGATGGATGGATGGATGGAGACACACACACACAGGGATGGATGGATGGATGGACACACACACACACAGGGATGGATGGATGGATGGACACACACACACACACAGGGATGGATGGATGGATGGACACACACACACACAGGGATGGATGGATGGATGGACACACACACACACAGGGATGGATGGATGGATGGATGGACACACACACACACAGGGATGGATGGATGGATGGACACACACACACACACAGGGATGGATGGATGGATGGACACACACACACACAGGGATGGACGGACACACAGGGATGGACGGACACACACACAGGGATGGACAGGCATGTCTCACCCTCGGCTTATACACGAGTCAATAAGTTTGCCAGTTTTTTTGGGGGTAAATTGGGGGCCTCGGCTTATATTCGGGTCGGCCTATACTCGAGTATATACGGTAATTGTTCTCAATACTGACTCCAAGTTGCAGTGTACTCAGTAAAATGCCAAATAGCCAAATTTTGTGTATAAGCCTGTACATAGGATATTGCCCGTTAAAAAAAAAAAAAAGTTGTGCTTCCAGTCCTTCAGCTAATGTTCTGGCCCTACAAAAGTGCATCATAATGAATAACATGGAGTCCTTAATCTCCTCTTCACAGCATGTATCCGAAGCCACAGTCTCCACTATGTGTTGCAGCTGAGAGGCTAAGTAGTAGAGCCATGGGTTGTGAAAGTGTCCAGGCTTGGAACAATTAACTATCACATTCACATGTAAATTAACTCCTTCCCATCCGCCTCAGCATCCCTTGAACTGCGCCATCATGGGGGGGGGGTTGGCGGGAAGGTCTACCTATTCATTGCCTATTATTGCCACAGTGGTCATATGATTGGGAGCCTGTCCTAATGGTTCCTGATTATTAGTACAGAAGGAACAAGTCTTCGACACTTCAGTTTCTGTGCTGGGAGTGCGCAGCGAGTGCACTTTCAGCACAGAAATCTATGTTGACTATAGAGGCATATGTGAAGAGTGTGGGCATTTAAGTCTAACCTCTATGTCGCCGCATAGGCGGCAAAAGTTTAGGAAGGACTTACGATATATTCCCTTGAAAAGTATAAGCTACACAAACATTAAAATCTGACCTTTCCCTCTGAACTCTCATGGAAACTGTCTACACGAGCAGCCAAGGTGCATTTGGCAGCTACTAATCGAGCTGCTTTCCGATGCAAGTCCTGAAAAAAAAAAAAAAAAAAAAAAAAATACATATAATATAATATTACACACGCATCTCATAAAATTAGAATATCACAAAAAAGTTGATTTCAGTAATTCAATTCAAAAAATGAAACTCATTTTATATAGATGCATTAAAAAAAAGTGATTTCAATAGGGCTGCAACCAACGATTATTTTCATAATCGATTAATTGGCCGATTATCGTTTCGGTTAATTAATTGGTTAATAACCTTAGAAATGTGCTATATAATTTAGTCAATATGTAAAGTTTTAAAACAAAAGGCAATTTATTCTTAAATATCTCTATATGTAGTGGTAAAATATAAATAACTATATGGTTAGGGAGCAAAATATCGAATCCACCCTGAACAGACACGAGATATACTGTATATATTAGAGGGGATATATACTATATATAGTATTGAAGAGATACAGTACTGTATATACTATTAGAGGATATATACTATTAGCAGAGATATACTGTATATACTATTAGAGGAGAGATATACTGTATATACTATTAAAAGATACAGTGTATACCATTAGAGGAGAGATATACTGTATATATTAGAGGAGAGATATACTATTAAATGGTCAATCTGGTAAACAGACTCATTAACTTTAACCCCATTTTGTTACTGGCCGATTAATCGATTATGAAAATAGTAATAGATTAATTTCATACGCGATTAATCGATTAGTTGTTTCAGCCCTATATTTCAAGCATTTATCTCTTCATTTTTATTACTACAGCTTACAGCTGGTGACCCAAAATTCTGTTTCTCAGAAAATTTGATTACAGAAGACCAATAAAAAAAAAAAAAAAAAAAAAAAAAAAAGAAGGTTGGCTTACTAAAAAGGAAGACCATGTACATTATAGTATGCAGTCAATACTTGGTAGGGGGTCTCCTTTTCCATGAATTACTGCCTCAATGCAGCGTGGCATGGGGGCGATCAACCCATGGCACTGCTGAGACGTTATGGAAGCCCAGGTTTCTTTGATAGTGGTTTCAGCTCATATGCATTGTTGGGTCTGGTGTCTCATCTTCTTGACAATACCCCACACGGGTATGGGGTTTAGGTCAGGTAAGTTTGCTGGCCACCCCGTTGGTCTAAGAAGGAAGGGCAGTGTAAGCGAGAGAGAGCCGGCCGGCTCGTTACTATAGACACGCTTGTATGCAGCTGAAATTGTGAGTTTGCATTTTTTGTTTTATTGCGTTCAAATAAAAGTTTTATATGGAGTTACACTATGGGAGCCCGTTTTATCTCATTAAATGATTGTGGTGGAACGGGAGACGCTCTGTGAAGGGGATACACGAGTTGGAGATATCAGCAGTGTCTTTTAAAGGGACCGGATTGATGATTTTGTTTGCAAGCATGTATGATCTCCCTAAAAAGAGATCTTGTCAGCTGGTAAGCCTCACTGAATCTGGTGGTGGAGGAATTCCTTTCTCTGGGTGCACTTGCTACATACTTGGAGGGTGTTTTGTACAGAGTCACCTTAATGGACTGAAGCCTCATCTTCTTGTCTCTCCCCTTTTTTTGGACTGTTCACTCTTTTAATTAGTTTAGGTCTTTATTTGTATTACTTGTGGCTATATCAATTTTCTTTTTGCACACAGGATAAATTATGTTATGATGTTAATGGTATCATATTGCACTATATGAGTTCTAGCGCAGCTTTCTTTTTGAATTATTGTATATTGTGTGTATCTCACATTAAGTTGCAGCAAGAATTTATAATTTAATTTCCTGTTTCACTGGTATAGGATTTTTTTTAGCATTTTTTGGACAGCGCTGTTTTCTCCGATTTTTTTTTAAGTTTGCTGGCCAATCAAGCACAGTGATACCGTAATAATTAAACTAGGGATTGGTACTTTTGGCAGTGTGGGCAGGTGGCCAAGTCCTGGTAGAAAATTTAATTAGCATCGCCATGAAGCTAGTTAGCAGAGGGAAGTATGAAGTGCTCTAGAATTTTCTGATAGAGGATTGCACTGACTTCGGACTTGCTAAAATGGAGAAGACCAACACCAGCAGAAGACATGGCTCCCCAAAACATCACTGAACCTCATGCAACTTACAGTTATATAGTTAGTAAGGTTGAATAAAGACACCAGTCCATCTAGTTCAACCTGAGTGTCTACAATTGTCCCTATCTCTGTACGTTGCACTCTCACATCAGTCCCTTACCGTCAAGGAGCCCGCAATCCAAGGTCCCCATTCATATACTAGTGTCAATTTTGGACAGAAGCCAATTAACCTACCTGCATGTCTTTGGAGTGTGGGAGGAAACCGGAGTACCCGGAGGAAACCCACACAGGCACAGGGAGAACATGCAAACTCCAGGCAGGTAGTGTCGTGGTTGGGATGTGAACCAGTGACCCTTTTAGTGGTAGGCGAGAGTGCTAACCACTACACCACTGTGCCACCAACTTGGATTATGTGCGTCTCCACTCTTCCTCAGACTCCACAGTCTGATGATTTGGGGAGTCATGTCATCTGCTTGTGTTGGTTCACTGTGTTTTATAACGTCCAAAATCAGCACAGCCCTCTACCAGGAAATTCTAGAGCACTTAATGTTTCCCTCTGCTGACCAGCTTTATGGAGATGCAGACTTCGTTTTCCAGCAGAACTTAAAGCCTGCCCACAGTGCCAAAAGTAACAATACCGGGTTTAATGATCATGGTATCACCGTGCTCGACTGGCCAGCAAACTCATCTCAAATAACCGCCATAGAGAATCTGTGGGGTATTGTCAAGAGGATGATGATTAAGATGAGACACCAGACTCAGCAATGCAGATATGGGCCTCGATAATGCCTCAGCAGTGCCACAGGCTAATTGTCTCCATGCCAGGTCGCATTGATGCAGTAATTAATGCAAAAGGAGCCCCGACCAAGTATGGAGTGCATACTACACTATAAATGGACATACTTTTCAGTAAGCCAACATTTATGTATTAAAAAGATTCTTTATTGGTCTTGCTTAATATTGTATTTTTATGAGATACTACATTTTGGGCTTTTTCCTAGCTGTAAGCCATAATCAAAAATAAAAGAAAGAAATGTTTGAAAATATATCACTCTGTGTAACGCATGTATATAAAATAAGAGTTTCACTTTTTGAATTGAATTACAATTCATGCTGGCATTGACCAAGAGAGTGACATTTCATTTAGATTGAGCAGCAGGCAGGAGATTGTTAGCGTACAGTAGCTGTACTTACTGATGGTAAAGACTGGACAATTTCACTGTGATAAATGTAACCGGTATGAGGTAAAACAGAGGTGCTGGAGAAACCGGATAATGTTTTCCTCTGAGCTCCCAGGAGCATGACATTACATGCAGGCATCTTTGAGAGATTTGTAAGACCACCAGCTATACCTAAACAAACAAAAAAAATAAGTTGCCAATGTTTTTACTGAACAGAAGGGGAACACATTACTTTTAGGCTATAAACAGATTTTGCAATAATAGTAAGAAAAATGTGTAGCCAGCAGTGTCCAGTGCTCCATATCTGCTGGGTGCACAAGATAACCAAAAGGTGTTCAACTGCAATTTTTTTTTTATTTTATTTTTTTAGGTAATAAAAAAAAAAAAAAAAAAAGAATTGGAGAAAAAACAAAAAACAAAATTCAAGTGAGACTTACCGGTAACTTGTCTTTCAGAACAGTACCTGAAAGATAGTGACACCTCCCACCGGACCACAGGAAACACCTTCCTCCTTCAGCTCTTTAATGGAAGGCACCTCCCTATCACACATCAGTTGTCACACAAACAGGCATTTAAAGTGATCACCTAAATTGGGCTACACCCCTCCCCCCCTCCCCCACCCCCCAAAGAAAAAAAAAAAAAAAAAACACACCTGTTTCAGGTAGCACCACATGCAAAAAAAGGAACATTTCAACTGACACCTGGCACGTTTGAAAACATTGCATGGATTTTAAAAAAATAATGCGATAGAAAATTTATATAAATATATACTTTTTCCTATCACATGCTTTTTTTAAATCCATGCAATGTTTTCAAATATGTCAGTTGAAATGTTTTCCCTTTTTTGCATGTGGTGCTACCTGAAACAGGTGTTTTTCTTGGGTCTAGCCCAATTTAGGTGATCACTTTAAATGGTTGTTTTTGTGAGCACCATCGATGTTGTGAACAAGCAAGCTATATGCTTGTGAAATTTGTCAACTGCAATCCCTGTATTTGTCTGGCAAACCTTTTACCATAAAGAATATATTCAAGCAAGAGTTTGTATTTCCAGTGTGCGACTGTTATCTATTGAGGACGGTGGTGAGCCAAGGTCTGCACCTGGTGTCCACCTAGAAGCGGTGTGGATTTGTTCAGAGGTTTTAGATAGAGAAGCAATCGGAATTTCCCTGTTGGCTTTCCAACCAAGAAAAATGAGAATAAAAACCCTGTTGCTGCTCTTCTGGTGGCACTTGGATCACTACACCCTGCTACAGCATCAGTTCCCTTAATGAGGACTTCATGGTCAGGGCTTTTATTGGATCCTTTGGGGTATTCGTCACAAGAAATCTTCTTGGGGGGATTCCATAAAAACTAACAGCTCTGCTCGTCACTGGCTCCTCCGGACCGATTTCATCACTAGACACGTGACTTTTCACGTGTCTAGTGATGAAACTGGTCAGAAGGAGCCAGTGACGAGCAGTGCTGTGTGTGCTCTGTTGGTGTGTGAGCGGATCCCAGCTGTTAGCTGTATGCAACTGACCTTACCATATGCAATTCATTCTGCTGGAAAGTGAGAGTGAAAGTTTATCGGGAATATTCTATATACTACCTGCGCAATGGTCTCTCTTGTTTTATACTGCGGAAGTTCTTTGAAAGCCAGTCCATGCTAAAGAGCATCCAAACAACTGATTTCTTCAGTGTTCATGTTAAAGAGCAGCTGAATATATGAGCAAGGCATTTCTATCATTGGGTTTACTCAATGAAACCGGTCTAAACTCAATCACTAAAAGACATTACATTTCTTCACAGCGGTATGCTGTTCTATTGAGATATTTGTGCACTGTGGTTCAGCACATTATTACATCTAATTTTTCTTTCTTTGTGTTTAATAATTTATCATCACATCGATATTTAGTTTTAGGATTTTGCCATGGTGAAGGAAGGATGTTAGGTTATTTATAATAGGCGCCATTTGCTTATTTTGCACAGGATTCACTGATTAACCATTAGGAGATTACACCGTGTTATATTGGGAGGTTAATATTGGTGCATTACACATTCTGGATTTAATGTTATGCCTGACCAGTGCGGAAGGACATTTTTCAGCCTTCCGCTCACCCACAGGGTCGAGTCGTTGGGATTTTTCGGCTTGCGCAGGAGGATGAAAAAAGGATTCCACCTTTGACTTTAGCTTGTGCGGACCAATTCTTCCTCCGCCCCTGGGACTTGTTGTCCTGCTCCTGAGCCCTTTGAGGCTTAAAAAAAGCACTTTGCGGATGGTTTCTTCTTCACCATGAAGCCCTTTTCCCTATCGGCAGTACTGTCTAGAATGGTATCTAGATCAGGGCCAAAGAGAAGGTCAACCGAAAAAGGAATCCCACAGAGTTTATTCTTTGATGCCACATCACCTGGCCAAATCTTCAGCCATAATGCTCTTCTTGCCAAATTTGTTAAGGCTGCCGATCTAACTGACATTTTAATTGCTTCAGCAGAAGCATCCGCTATATAGGCTACTGCAGAGGACAAGGTAGAAAAGGAATTTAAAATATCCTGTTTGAGTGAATCCGCTACTATATGAGCTTCAAGCTAGTTAACCCAATACTCAAGGTTCCTGGCTATGCATGTCGTGGTCATAGCTGGCTTTAAGTTGCTCATGACCGATTGCCAAGATCTCAAGCAAGAGATCCATACACTAATCCATTGGATTCCATTAGGACCCCCATGTCTTTAACCACTTCAGCCCCGGACCAATTGTCAGCCTAAGGACCAGAGGTCTTTTTACACTTTGGCACTGCGCTGCTTTAACTGGTAATTGCGCGGTCATGCAATGTTGTACCCAAACTAAATTTGCGTCCCTTTCTTCCCACAAATAGAGCTTTCTTTTGATGGTATTTGATTGCCTCTGCGATTTTTATTTTTTGCGATATAAATGGAAAAAGACCGAAAATTTCGAGAAAAAAAAGATATTTTCTACTTTTTGTTATAAGAAAAATCGAATAAACTCAATTTTAGTCATACATTTAGGGCAAAAGGTATTCAGCCACATGTCTTTAGTAAAAAAAAAAAAATGTCAATAAGTGTATATATATTGGTTTGCGCAAAAGTTATAGCGTCTACAACCTAGAGTACATTTTGTGGAAGATACACAGCTTTTAATTTATGACTGCCTATCTCATTTCTTGAGGTGCTAAAAATGGCAGGGCAGCACAACCCCCCCCCCCCCAAATGACCCCATTTTGGAAAGTATGCACCCCAAGGAAATTGCTGAGGGGCATGTTGAGCCCATTGAATACTCTTTTTTTTTGTCCCAAGTGATTGAATAATGAAACAAAAAAAATAAAAAAAAAAGTTTACTAAAAGTTGTCACTAAATTATATATTGCTCACACATGCCATAGTTATATGTGGAATTGCACCCCAAAATATATTCTGCTCCTTCTCCTGAGTACGGGGATACCACATATGTGGGACTTTTTGGGAGTCTAGCCGCGTACGGCACCCCGAAATCCAATCACTGCCTTCAGGATTTCTAAGGGCGCAAATTTTTGATTTCACTCCTCACTACCCATCACAGTTTCGAAGGCCATAAAATGCCAAAATAGCACAAACCCCCCCCCCCCCCCCCCCCAATGACCCCATTTTGGAAAGTAGACACCCCAAGCCATTTACTGAGAGGCATGTTGAGTCCATGAAATATTTTATATTTTGCCACAAGTTGCAGGAATATTACAATTTTTTTTTTTTTGCACAAAGTTGTCACTAAATGATATATTGCTCACACATTCTGTGGGCATAAGTGAAATTACACCCCAAAATAAATTCTGCTGCTTCTCCCGAGTACGGGGATACCACATGTGGGGGACTTTTTGGGAGCCTAGCCACGTACAGGACCCCGAAAACCAAGCACTGCCTTCCGGATTTAAATATAAAACGCTACCAAAAAAAACTGTTAGCGATCGCAGGGATCAGGCCTGAATCTGCGAAAGCTGCAGTTTTGTGTTTAGTGTTTTGTAAGTGACAGTGATCCATCGATACTGCACTTGGGTGGGCTGGGCGGAGTGGCAAAACGCAGGTGCAAGCAGGTATCTGGGCTGATCCCGCTAATGCGTTTTTTTGGAACCCTAAACTGCTGGGGACGCTAGTATAGATCTGATCAGATATTGATCTGTTCAGATTCTATACCACTACGGGTGGTTTATGCTTTGCGTGTGGGTGTTAGCGGTACTGGCACTAACCTAGCGCTGCCTGGGGCGACGCAGACCCTGACCATAAAATCTAATTGATATCACCCACCGGGTGATCAGGGGGTTAAACCTTTATTGGGTAATAAATGGTGGGTGCCCTGATGCTATAAAAAGCAAACTAACCAGAGTCACCCGTAACACTTCTACAGTGATCACTGGTGAAAGGGTTAACTAGGGGCAATCAGGGGGTTAAAATCTTTATTAGGTAGTATATGGGGGTCCCTGACGCTATATAAAAACCTGACGGGGAACCTAAATAACTGGCTAACCAGCGTCACCAGTGACACTTATACGGTGATCGCTGGTGAAAGGGTTAACTAGGGACAATCAGGGGGTTAAAACCATTATTGGGTAGTATATGGGGGTACCTAGCGCTATAAAAACCTGGCGGTGAACCTAAAAAAAATAACTAGCTACCTAACGGCACCAGTGACACTAATGCAGCGATCAGAAAAACGATTGCTTAGTGACACTGGCAAAAGGGTTAACTCTAGGGGCAATCAGGGGGTTAGACCTTTATTGGGGGGGGGGGGGCGTAGGGGGCTACCCTGGACCTAACACTAACTGCCCTGACAGTTTTTACTGTCACAACTGACACTAAATGCAGTGATCAATAAATGATCACTGCAATCAGTGACACTGACTGGGAGGGGGGGCAGGGGGGATCGGGGGGCGATCGGGGGGGTTTGTGTGCCTGTGTGTGCCTACATGTCAGTGTAGTGTTTGGTGCACTTACTTTCACTGTTCTCCTCGCAGTCCGGTCAAAAAGACCGCCCGAGGAGAATGACATCACTTCCTCCCTGCCTGTGTTTACTATACACAGCGGGGGAAGCTTCTCATTCGCCAGGAGCGATCGAGAGGGGATGGCCAGAAACCAACGGCCATCCCCTCATCCCGGATGGCTCCTGAAGCGAAACGGACCACCGCATCCAGCGGGAGGGGTCCGGTCGGACCCACCACCCGCTGGAAGGCGAGCACGTACATATACGCGCTTGTGCCTGTCGGTGCCATTGCACCGACGTACATTGCCATGCGGCGGCCCTTAAGTGGTTAAAGACCATGTCGGTGGATCTAGAGACCCGGGAGAAGGCAGCATCTAACCTAACCTGAGGACCTTGTTCCATACCACAGAGGGGTCTTCCCCAAGTGGAAAGCATCTCTTGTGGGCTTGAGGAAAATGGGTTCTCTCTGGTTCCTGCCATTCTTTTATGGAGTCCGAAATGATAGAATGAACCAGAAATGTCCTAACTTTAGGCTCCCTTAGATCCGCGTACATACGGTCGTGCAGATTCAATTGCTTTTTTTTCTTCACTTAGGCCAAGGGTAACACGTATGGCTCAAAGAAGCCTATCAATATCTTCCAGGGATAGCTTAAACTTGGAGTGGGCCACTTCAGCCCCTTCACCCCACTCCTCTCTCTCGAATCGTCAATGGAAGGTGTGGGGGATGGTTTTTCCCTGGTAGAAGGACCTTCAGACAGTCTCTAACACCGGGACAGGAAGTGAACGATTGGATGGCTGACAAGCAGACGGACAAACGAATGAAATATGGAATGTCTGAATCATGGCGTATTTTCTTCTTTACTGAGGCAAATGGAAGCAGATTCCTCTTTGACTAAAGCAATTTACTGCATAGGGCTTTTTTTCCCCAATTTTCTCCCATCTTGGCTTTGCATGAGGGGCATCTCTTTCCCTGGGTCAGAGCTTTTGGCATGAGAGAGAAAAGAAAAAGGGGAAAAAAAAAGGGGGGGGGGAACAAAGAACCCTTAGTGAGACCCAGTCTACGCTTACAGACCACCCAACAAGGTGCACTAGGGGAGAAAACAGCCTCCTGTGCCCAAACAGGCCCACCCCCAAGGAGAAAGAAAAAGACCGGAAAACCCAGGTAAAGGAAATGGGCAGACTTAATCCACTGCCCCCCTACCTGGGCCTTGCTGGTGCCTGTGCTTGTCCCCACCGCTGCAGACGCCGTACCCTCCACTCATGGCTTCACTTTCGGACTCCCATAGTGCCACTGCACAGGAAGTGGAAATGGGCACCAGCTTCTGCCCTGCCTCCTCCCCTGGAAATGATGTTGGGTGCTGACCCTCAGTATCACTTCCGGCATGGCCGAGAATTCCTCTTGACCAACGCATAATGCCCCAGGACGCTGGAGGTGGTCATTGGATCTTCTGCGGCTGTCCCCAAGCACCTAGGGGGCAAGAGTAGCCCAAACCTACCACTGCCAAAGCCCTGGTTTGATGGGAGGGCTGAAGGTCAAAAAAAGGAGGACTTTTTTTTTTTTTTAGGAGACCTTGTCCCTCAGGAGCACCTAAGAGATGCTGGTTCTCCTCCAAAAGATGTCCCCTTCGGGCCGGAGGAAACAAAAATGGGGGTGTGGTAGGGAGGTAAATGATCTGGAGGAATGTGGCGTTTCCTGTGGTCCGGTGGGAGGAGTCACTAGCTCTCAGTTGCGGTCCTGAAAGACGGCTTGGAAAAAGTTTGAGAATAATAATGTAGAAAACAGAAAAGGGGTGTGCTTAATTAAAAAGAAATGGCAATATAATATATATATATATATATATATATATATATATATATATATATATATATATATATATATATTAGTCCAGCGAAAGATTCTATGTGAATCAAATCAAATGTTCACCTGTTCGAATGTTATTTATTCATAAAAAATAAACGGGTTCAGGAATATACTATATTAGGGCAAATAGATGGAGCTAAAGCTTGTAGGAAAAAATAGGATTTTTGGGTCTCATCAACTTCATAACCCAAGTCCCTCTCCCATTTAGCTATAAATGGGATATGTCCTTGGCCTTCTATTTCCGATAAACAGTCATATAGCTGTGAGACACAATGTTTAACTGCTCTTTTCTTTGTACATAATTTTTCCATTGCTGTTAACCTTTTTTCATTTCCTATTGGTTTTGGGATGGAATTAACGAAGTGCTGAATCTGGAGGTATTCCCAGTCCTTCAATATTTGCCAATTGTGCTTCGTCATTAAATCTTGTTTTGACATTAACTTCCCCTCCCTTATGATGTCTTAATTGTAAATCCCTCATTCGATTCCCTAGTGATGTGTCGTGCCCTGGTGTGAAAAAACTCGTTCCCTCCAGAGGGATTAATGGTGAATTATATTGCCATTTGTTTTTGCGCTGTGTTGTGTCCCATTTTTTTAGTGCCGTTAAAGTGATTTCGTGCGTCCTACTACTAATTGCTCTAAATTTTGGTGGAATCCATATGTTTTTTTTTTTTTTTTAATTGTGACCCGGTCAATATCTCCTCCATTTTTGCCCATTTCTTTTTTGTGTTTTGATTTGTCCATTCAACCAATCTCGTAAAAATAATTGCTAAATAATATCTGTGAATGTCTGGTAGTGCCATTCCTCCCCTATTTTTTTTCCTAGTTAATAAATTAAATTTTATCCTGGGTTTTTTATTTTGCCAAATAAATTTTGAAAATAATGTTCTTAATATATTAAAAAAACCTATTGGGATATTTATTGGAAGCATTTGCATTTTGTATATAAATTTTGGTAATACCACCATCTTCAGCACATTGATTCTTCCCATCCAAGATATTTTTCCTTTATTCATCTTCGTTAATACCGATTTGACTTTGTTTATCAACGGGACATAATTAGCTTGATATAACCCCCGGATTGTTTTTGTTATTTTGATCCCTAAATATGTTATTTCTTTTTTTTCCCCATGTGAAAGGGAATTTATGCTGTATCTTTTCTTCCTCATGCAGATCTAATCCGATATTCAGGATAACTGTTTTAATTGGGTTTATTTTGAAATTAGAAAGGGCCCCGTAGTCTCTGATCTCCTTCATCATACCTGATAGAGATGTTTGGGGGTTGATCAAGTATAGGAGTATGTCGTCCGCGTATGCCGCCACTTTATGTTCTTCCCCCCCATTCTTATACCTTCTATGACTGGGTTGTTACAAATTTTTGCCAATAAGGGTTCCAGAGCTAACACGTATAGCAATGGCGAGAGGGGACACCCCTGTCTTGTACCATTCTGCATATCGAACGCGGACGACATACTCCCATTTACCCCCACTCTGGCTGATGGATATGTATTATAGATTGTTTACCCATTTTAGCATTTTTGGGCCAAGTCCCATTGACTGTAATGTTTCCATTATAAAGCTCCAATCGACTCGGTCAAAAGCTTTTTCTGCGTCGATCGAGACCAAAATCATTGGAGGATTGGTTTCCTTATCCTTCCCCATTAATAACAGCGTTTGCAAACTGTTATCGCGGCCCTCCCTCCCTGGTACAAATCCTGCTTGATCTTCGTTGATCAATTCTGGGAGTAGGTTTTTTATCCTCGTTGCCAACACTTTTGCGTACAATTTAATATCCGTATTCAAAAGTGCGATTGGACGGTAATTAGAGCAACTCGAAGGATCTTTACCCGGTTTTGGAATTAGTATGATATTAGCTAGGAGTGATTCTTTCCTCGGGAGCTCCTCCTCTGCCAGTTTGTTCCAGAGTTTACATAACTGTGGGACCAACAGCTGTTTGAATTTTTTATAATACCTGATGGTAAAACCATCTGGTCCTGGGCTTTTCCCGTTGGGCATGTCCTTTATTGCATACTCAATTTCCTCTGGAGTGATTGGGGCCTCTAGGCTATTAGACATTTCGGGGGTTATCTTTGGTAGATCTACTTCCCTCAGGTATTCTTGTATTTTAATTTTCCTGGTCTCCTTCTGACTTTCAGTCTCCTTGTTCCTGATTGAGTATAGGGCGCTATAATATGTTTTAAACGCGTTTGCTATTTCTGATGTTCTGTATTTTATTTCACCATTCGAGTTTTTGATTTTTTCTATATAATTAATAGCTTTTTTATCCCTTACTATTCTGGCCAATTGTTTCCCCGGTTTATTACCCCACATGTATCTTTCTTTAGCTACGTGTTTATAGGTTTTTCTTACTTCTTGCTCCAATCTATTGTTTAGTTGCATACGTTTATGTATTATTTCTTTATATGTGTTTTTATCGAGTTGACCCTTATGTTTTTGTTCTAATAAGTGAAGTTCTTTTTTTAAATCGTTTAGCTTCTTTTCACTCTCTTTTTTTACCCAGGATCCTATGGATATTAATTTCCCCCTGATTAGGGCTTTGTGGGCCTCCCAGAGTGTAGCCCTTGGGATCTCCTCTGAGTCATTGGCTAGGAAATATTGTTCAATTTCATATTTGATAGTGTTTTCTGTTTCCACATCTTCCAGAAGGGACTCATTTAGTCTCCATAACCCTTTACTATATTCTCTTCCTAGATCTTTTAATTTTATTATTACAGGTGCGTGATCCGAGAGGGTTATAGATCCTATTTTAACTTCCAATATATTTTCTAGTAGTTCGTGGTCTACAAATATATAGTCCAATCTAACATACATATCGTGTACTGTGGAATAGTATGTGTAATCCTTTTTCCTTAAATTAAGTATTCGCCAGGTGTCCATTAATTGATGCTGCAGCATCTTCTTTTTCAGGGTTCTATGTTGTTTGATTTCGTGTACCATGCCCAGTGAAGTGCTATCTATATACGGATCCATGGCGAAGTTTAGATCTCCTCCCAAGATTATATGGCCCTGTTTGCATGTTTCTAAAACATTCAGCATTTTGTTTAAATATTTCTTTGGGCCTTTATTGGGACAGTATATATTTACTAATGTGTATCTAACTCTTTCTATTAGTCCTTTTACAAATAAGTACCTCCCCTGTGGATCCGTTTTTATTTCTTCTACTTTCCAATTGACTTTTTTAGAGATCCGAAAAAATAGGATTTTTGTACTCACCATAAAAATCCTTTTATCTTTCGTTCATTGACGGACACAGCTCCAGTAATCTTGACCGTAGGGTTATTACGCCACCTTCAGGAGAGGACTAGGCAGAACATGTAATATATTGAAGAAGAAAAAACCCCAGAACTTTACAGTTCCACCCAGGGGGCGGTCCCTCTAGTAATAAACCCCCCCCCCCCCCCCCCCAGCCTGCTTCCTGCAGCTCAGTAAGTCAACAAGTAGTATAACTTAAATCAATAGGAGGGGAGGGTGCTGAGTCTGTCAATGAACTTCAGAGTAAAGGATTTTACGGTGAGTACAAAAATCCTATTTTGTCTTTCGTTCACTGACGGACATAGCTCCAGTAATCTTGACCATAGGGACGTCCCCAGTGTCATAACAAGGGGTGGGAACAGCAACATAACTTCACCCAAAACCAGCGGGGCTAGGGGAGTCACCATCTCACTAACCGCATAAGAACTTGCGGTCAACAAATGCAACAGCGCATTGATACTCAAAAATAACGTTTTTCTTAAAACAGAAGAAAGAAAGAATGCAGATCTGCAACATTACACAGCCGCCTGCAAAACTTTGCGTCCAAAGCAGGCATCAGACAATGCGATTACATCCACTTTGTAGAATTTTGTAAAAGTGTGAACGGACGATCAAGTGGATACCTTACACACTTGAGCGACTGACGATTGATGTCGGAAAGTCCAAGAGGTTCCAATTGCCCTGGTGGAATGGGCCGTGACAAAGGGGGGGTACCAGCTACCGAAACGAAAAGAGTCCAACTTCTGAAAAGGAGACGTGGCAGACAAAATTTACCCTTAGAGTCCGGACCGCGTCCAGGGAACGAAGGGCCACCTCTTTAGGATGTGTCGGTTTAGGACACAGAGATGGTAACACAATGTCTTCATTGATGTGAAAAGCCAAAACCACCTTCAGCAGAAAAGAAGGTTGCGCACGCAACACCACCTTATCCTTGTGGATAACCAGATAGGGCGACTTGCAAGACAAGGCCACCAGTTCGGAAACCCTCCTGGCCAATGTAATGGCAACTAGGAAGACCACTGAGAAAGAGTCAACAAGGGAATTTCCCTGATGTTCTCAAATGGTGGTTTCTGAAGCGCGAATAGGACCAGCTTCAGATCCCACGGGGGCAAGGGTGGACGCACTGGAGGGACTACATGCCAGACCCCTTGTATAAAGTGCTCACAAGAGAGTGAGATGCCAGGGGTCATTGGGAAAAAACAGCCAAGGCTGATACTTGTCCCTTAATGGTGCTTAAGCCCAATTTCTGGTCTTCTACTGGCTGTAGGAACAGCAGGATCCTGGAAACGGAATAGGTGTGCAGACGCCACCCCATCTCCTCGCACATGGAAATGTAGGCCTTCCAGGTACGATGGTATATCTTCAGAGAAGAAGATTTTCGTGATCTTCTTCATAGTTGAAATCACAGAGTCTGACAGGCCCCGGTTCCTTAGCACCTGGCTGTCAACAGCCATGTCGTTAAAACCAGCGATGGTAAAGCAGGATGGAGAATCTGACCTTGAGACAGGTGGTCTTCTCGCATCGGTAGTCGCCAGGGAGTGTCCACAACCATGCATACTAGGTCGGCGTACCAGGGACGCCGAGGCCAATCTGGGGCAATCAGTATCACTGGAATCCCCTCGGCCTCCACTCTGCGGAACAGATGTGGTAACAGTTTTAGCGGAGGAAGAGCGTAGATCAGTCGGTACTGACCCCATGGAGCCAACCACGCATCTGACGCATCCGCCCAAGGATCTCTTGTCCTGGATACTTATATCGGCATCTTCTGATTGAGACGGGAGGCCAGGAGATCCACGTCTGGTGTGCTCCAACGCAGGCACAGCAGCTTGAACACCTCCAGATGCAACGTCCATTCTCCTGGCATCTGACGACTTGTGGTTGAACTGTATGGACTTGTGTATTTTTTCAACTTATGCAACTATGTGACTTAGGCTGCCTGCCAGTTTTCTACTCCCAGGATGCAAATGTCCGACAGGGCCGGTACATGTCGCTCTGCCCACTGAAGGATGTGAGCGACCTCCCGTGCTGCAGCCGAGCTTCTTGTTCCTCCTTGATGGCTGACATATGCCACCGCCATGGCGTTGTCTGACTGGATCCTGATCGGACGGCCTCTTAGTCTTATCGACCATGTGGAGAGGCATAGCCTGATCGCTCGGAGCTTGAGCATATTGATAGGCAACTTTGATCCCTCCCCCCGACCAGAGGCCCTGGGTCGACTGTACTCCCAGGACTCCACCCCAGCCAGTTAGGCTGGTGTCCGTTGTGATCACTGTCCAACGTAGAGGTTGGAACGACTTCCCGGACCGAAGTGCCGGGGATCTCAGCCACCAGAGCAGGGAGTCACTGACTGACTGGCACACCCGAATCTGCCGATCCAGGGATAACAGAGATTTGTCCCATTTTGTCAATATCTCCTTCTGCAAGACTCCTGTGAAACTGGGCGTACGGTACCACATTGAACGAGGCCACTATGAGGCCCAGGACTGGCATGCAGAAGCACAGGACGACCACCTGCAGTTCATCAACAGCTTCATTGCGGCTCCGAGAGTCTGCAGTTTCTCTGAAGGGAGAAAAACACTCTCGCTTCCACGGAGTCCAGCAGTTAGCCTAGGTACTCCAGGCGCCAAATCGGTAAAGGGAAACAGACTTTGAGGTTCAACAGCCACCCAAATTCCTGCAGGGGTTGCATGGTGATCGCCACATTCTCCTTTAATACTGAGGCGGAAGCTGCGCTCAGGAGGAGATAGTCTAGGTAAACGATTGCGATCCCGCGTTGTCGCAACACCGCCAAAATGGGAGCCAATACCTTGGTAAAGACTCGTGGTGCTGATGCCAAGCCAAAAAGGGGGAGCCACAAACTGGTAGTGGGCTTCCCCTACTGCAAATCACAGAAACCTCTGATGCCTGAGGCATATGGGTATGTGCAGGTACGCATCCTGGATGTCCAAAAGATGTCAGGGAGTCCCCCTTGGAGTGCAGCGACAACTGAGCGAACTGATTCCATTCTGAACCTCTGTATTTTTACAAAGCAATTGAGGGCTTTCAGGTCCACAATTGAATGTACCCCTTCTTTTTAGGGACAACAAATTGGAGTAGAACCCCTGAAACCTTTCAGATTCCAGAACAGGCACCATCACCCCACGGCTTAGCAGGTCCCTTACTGCCCCAAACAGGGCCTCCCGGCGAGCTGGGAGTAAGGGTATGCTGGAGGAGAAGAATCTGTTTGGTGGCCAAGAGAGAAACAACTATCTTGTAGCCAGATTAAATCAGTTTGCAGACCCATTGGTTGGACAGCAAAGAGGCCTTCATGCGGTAGCACATTTGTTCGCAGGCTTGCGGGTCCAGGGATGCTTTTGTCCCTCAGAGGTCATCCTGTCAGACTGGGAGCGTTTAGCTGAAGTCCTGGAAGGATGAAAAAGCCTCTTTTGAGCAGAAAATTAGGGCCCTTGCCTGCGGCGTGGATCCTTCCCACCTGTGACATTCTTAATGATGTCATCCAACAAGGCTACAAAGAGCCGCTCACCAAGGAAGGGTAGATCCATCAAGGCCGCTCACCAAGGAAGGGTAGATCCATCAAGGCTTTTTTTTTTGTTTTTTGTTTTTTTGTTTAGAGGCCTGGTCTGCTGACCAGCATTTTAGCCAAATCAGGCACTGCAGCACTGACACTGGCCCTGGAGAGCAAAGGAAGCGTATTCAGGGCCACGTCACAAACGTACATAAGGCGTGCACTAAATGGTTTGCTAGTTCCACACACACAGGAGTAGACTTCTGCTTCTCCAAATCGCAGTGAAAAAGTTTTGCCCATTCAGTAAGTGTCTGCGACACTAGTGCTGTCGCCAGTACTGGTCGTATTGCTGACCCCACAACCGTAAACAAGGAACGGGCCACTGCCTCGGCCTTCCTGCCGGTAGGGTCCTTAAAATGCAGAAGTCCCCTCTGCCGGATCGTGGTTACTTTGTTTAACCTGGATACTGGGGGGTCCACCGGAGGAGCCAACCATTTTTTTTAAAGAAGGCTCTCCTCAAAGGGGTCCCGCATCGCCATTCTTTTAGGGACCCAGAAGGTCTGTTGCAGGCTTCCCCATTCCTTGTATATGAACTTATCAAAATAAGTCAGATACGGAAACACCTTAGGTGTACGGGCTGGCTTATGAGACCCAAAAGGGACCTCTACTTCAGCAGAGGAACCTGCTGTATCCTGAATTTTCAGGGTATGACGCACAGCTGTGATAAGTGCTCCAAGTAGTGCTTACTCCTGCACGGACGGGGAATCCTCCTAACTGTCCTGGTCAGCGTCATCTGAAACAGAGCACAGGCCTCTAGTCTCAGCGGGGCCCGAGTCTGCGTTAGAGCTCTCCCCGGAGGACAGGGGGGGGGGGGGGGGGGGCAGGGGCCGCTTTTTACCACCTTTGCGCCCGCACACCCCCTCCACCCTGGAAACAAATGTTTCAAGGACCGCCAACAAAGCATCCAACGGCACTGCATTGTTTACAGACGAGCCGGATGCAGTTGCATGGAGTTCTGGGGAAAAAAACACCAGTTTCTGAAGCCATGCTGACCCAACCTGTCTGTTACCCTTGGGGACTTAGGACAGGTGCACAATCCCACCCTCCTAGCTGCAGCAGACTGAGGGGCCCTCACTGCAGGACTCACCACCCCGACCGAGTGCTGCACCATTTAGTTACAGGCGCCAGTTCCCAGGTGTCCTGTGCAAAAGAAAAGTGCCGTTCTGAGCAACAGGGACCAGCGCTGAGGATTAAAACCGCACTGAGCTACAACAAAATGGCCACCTCCCACCCTGTATAAGGGAAAAATCACAAGGAAAATGACCGCTGAACTTGAGAAAAATGGCCCCCCGACCATGCTTTCCACTGAGGCACACAGAAAAACGGCCAACAAACAACTGTACACAGTGAATGAACAGAGATAATGGCGGCAGAACAGCGCTATGGCGATCAGCACATGCAGAACTCCAGACACCCAGTGGAGAGACCACAGACACCAAGGGACACAGACACCCAACGCAGCCCCCAAGCTAAGGTCAGACCCCCCCCCCTGGTTCAGGTACACACTGCTCAGCAGCCCATCATACAGAATCCCTCACATAGGGGGAGGGAAAATGGGGACAGGGAGAGAAGAGAGGGACCCCCTAATCGACCCGCCAGGTGCTCAATCCTGCCGAGGCAGGAAGAGCTATACTTGCCATCCAGACGAGCTGGGGACATCCCGTCACAGACCCACTCCCAAGCAGTACCGGCCGCCCCTGGAGCCGGAGGGGCATGTCGTGGCTGATCCAGAGCATAGCTAGGGTCTGCACACGCTCGATGGCCAGGCTGGGGAGATTGCAAGGATCTAGATTATTCAGCCTGTCACCCAGCCGGCTGTTGAAAGCAGATCACAGATATTAAAATCTTGCGCAAAAGGCAAAAATTTAAAAAAAAAAAAAACCACAATCAATCAAAAAAAATAAAATCACAGGACCGATGGTCCCGCAGGGAGTCTAGGTCCTTCTTTCACTAGGCAGAATAAAACAGCAACAAGAAGCAGGCTGAGGGGTTATTACCAGAGGGACCACCCCCTGATCGGAACTGTAAATTTCTGTTTTTTTCACATGTATTACATGTTCTGCCTAGTCCTCTTCTGAAGGTGGCGTAAAACCTATGGTCAATATTACTGGAGCTGTGTCCATCAATGAACGAAAGAGAAAAGAATAATTTTGACTTGTCTGTAAATTCCATATCTTGGAGTACAGTAGTGGACACAGACTGAGTATTCATAGAAACCTGGGCAAAAAGCTCATACCTTCAGGTGTTTGGACACTGGAAAAGCTTTTGAGGACACACCCTTGCCTTCCATATTAAAAATAATTAGCAATCGCTTTAGTGTTCTGGGGAGTAGGACACAAAGATGGAAGAACTAGACCTTTTACAAAAAGTATTTTTTGCATACACAACAGGGCCGGTGAGATGACACTTACAAAATCCACAGTATGTCAGGGGTCAGCAACCTACAGCACCTGGCCCACCAGCGCTAGATGTCTGGCCCGTCTGTGCCTGTGATCAATTCATGGGCACCCGGCCCGCTGTCATTTTCACCTCTCTCCTCTTCATTGTGGACAGCGACTGGTATCACAGGGCTGGACTGGGATGGGAACTGCTGGAGTTAACCTTTTACTTTAACCCTTTCATGACCAAGGGTAAAACAAACCTTAATGCCTCAACTCAGGTTTTGCCATTTTCACATGTGTTAAACTGTACATATTGTGGTAGTGTGGTACCCCACCAGCAGAAGAAGAATGCAGGGTTCTCAACCAGGCAGGTTGAGGGGCTCCAGGAAAGTTCTTTGTGAGGAAACTGGCTTTTCAGTTTTCTCATTGTTTTCAAGAATCCAGTTTGGGACATGGAGCCCGGAGATTCCATAGTGTTATGGGTGGGACGGAATCTCCAATCCTGGGACCGGGTTTTGGGAACAGCCAGAAGTCTGGCTGGATGATTGCACAGGTGGGTCCTGGGCTTATAACAGAGCCAAGACCATGGTTCTGGGCTCCACCCAGAGAGACGGGAGGTCTCCAGGAGTCCAGAGAGTGCAGGTGTGCACTAGAGAAAGCCAGAGACACAAGTCTGAGGATCAGAGCAGTGAGGGGCTGCTTTCTAGAGACACTGTGTGTTAAAGCTGTGCGCATTTGAGAGAAATGAGAGCCTTAAGTGGAAGGCCTAAGCAGCAAGGAAGCTGAAAAGAGGTACAGTAGTTGTGCGGGAACCCTGTTATATGGCCAAGAGGGCTGAATTGTAAAGCCTAGGTTGCAGTGCTGCTGAAGAGAGCCAGGTGGCTTGGCATTTTTCATGTATTGTTTTTTTGGCAGAAGAACCCCTGTGTGGGCAACCAAGTGCATGTATGAACTTTATGTTGTTCCTTTTTAATAAAAGTGGGCTACCATGCCCTTAAACGAAAGTTCCTGTTCGCTGTGAACTTACTGAAAGGCATCTGCCACGGAGTTAAACATACCCCAATGTTACAAGTGGTGGAGAATGCAGGCACAAGACGGTGGAATCCGGGTCCTTGCTCCACAGAACTGCGTTTGTGTGCATGAGACAGCACAATCTGTGTGTGCAGGTGAGGAGAGCTTGCACGAAGAGAAAAGCAACTTGCTTTAAAGTGACAGCGTTAAATTTTTTTTTTGCTGGAAGGCGCAAAAGCGTGATAAAGGAGAGACAACGTACTCAAATGAAGCCAGAGTTACCTGCTACAGATTATGGTAAGACTGTTGCAGTTTGTGGGACTAAGCCCAGTGAAGTGGGAGTATATCCAGCTGGGAGATCAGCAGGTGGTGTAAAAATGGACTTGCTGCAGTATGCTACCCTGAGTAGTGGGGAGACACAGGTTGAAGCTCAACCTGCAGCAAGGTTAAGAACTCAAAAAGACTGGACTGTGTGTGCCTGGTGTAATCCACCAGAGTGCTGGAAGTGGAAACCTAAGGGTGACCAATACAGTTTTTTGTGCCAGGTTCCATAGTGACTGGTGCTACAGAGATGCCCAGGGAAACCTACAAGGAGCCCGCAGTGGTGAGGCACATGGTTTCCCAGGACAAATGTGAAGCCGCCCTAATAGCCAAAATAATGCCTTTGGAGAGGAACGGTGGTGCGCTGAGCGGTACACGGGGTGCTGAGTGTACTGACCAAAAACAGCCTGTTAAAGCTTATAACACTGCTATGTCTATGAATGCTGATGGTAAAGGTATTGCCGATGATAAATGTACTTATTCTGATTTGTTCAAAAGTAATGAGGAAAGAGGGATGTCTCCCTTGGCAACCAGACGCAGAGCCACAGGGTTGTCCATGGAAGTCTCAGGGGCTCTCCATGCGTTTGAGCCAGAGATTTTCCAGGACAGCACTGAATTTGCTCTGGTGGAACAGACTGGGTCTACACCATGCAGTGATAGTTTGTGTGAGCAGTCTGTTTACCATATGTGTAAGCCAGTTGGTAAGGGGTTAAGTCCACTGGCCACAGCTGAAGGTACACTGCTGAGTGTGCTTGTGCTCCAGAAGCAAGGTGGTGATGGTGTATTGCAGCCTGCCTTGTTTGAAGCAATAGCAAAGAGTAAAAGCATGTCGTCAAAATGTGATTTATATAGAACTGACAAAGGTACTGATTGTGCTGCAGAATCCCAGGTGCCTCCTAAAGCAGATGAGGTACTGCTGAGCCCTCATTATGGAAGCACAATGGATTGGGACAGTTGGGCCAAACAATTACTAGCCATGTTAGACAAGGCTATGTTGAGTGACAGGGGTGTGAATACAACAACTGCTATGCCAGACAGGGAGATTGCAGAGCGACCGATGGTTGAGGGTGCATTGGTCACTGCAAGGGATGTTTCCCTCCAGTCGGAAGGACCAGATCAGGGTGCATGCATGGCAGATGTGGTGCTCACAACCCAGCCGCTAAATGTCAAGTGTCAAGGTGACACGGTAATACATTTTGACACGCAGAGGATTATTGGTGAGTTAGAGGGGATGAATGGGAGACATGCATCTAACTGTGGTCCAGAGGAGCATCAGGCTGTGATGGATACCTCTAGTGAGGTGGAGGCCCCCTTAAATGTCGTGGCCCCTCACGTGGCAGTGAATGAGCCCCTCTATGTCTCTAATAAGGGAAAGGTCCCCAAAAATGTTTTGCATATTGATGTGGAGTGTGTAGAATTTACAGATATGCTAGTAGAACTGCTTGAACTGATGAAAGCACATTCCTTGCACACCTGGGTGCCTGTTACAGTAAGATGTGGTAATGCTGCATGGTACTAAAGGGTGGAGCCAGGTAATGCAAGCTGTGCTGGGTAACATTAATCACCAGTGGAACTGGGTGGTATGGTGCTTAATAGTCTGGAAAGTGATCTCAGTGCTTCCGGATACGGTTCAGTACGGAAGGCGCTCTAGGGGGCTGCTGGAGACATCAGAGGTCTCTCCGCCTGGTGCAGTGATAGACATGTCTGCTAGTGCAGTCTGAGGTGCGGCTGAGCAGGGTATAGTAAATGGTGTGGATACTGCGTCACACGCTAGACCTCGTAAGAAGGAAGGGCCAGATATGGACACGGCAAAAGCAGAGATTCTGTCCATCACCTGCAGAGAGGTACAAGTTTGGGTACCCGGAGACGCTCTCAAATATAGTATGGAGAGGAACAAAAATTGTGACATGGAAAAGTGTGAGCTGGCAAAG
Source organism: Lithobates pipiens (assembly GCF_037356315.1). Classification (NCBI taxonomy): domain Eukaryota; kingdom Metazoa; phylum Chordata; class Amphibia; order Anura; family Ranidae; genus Lithobates; species Lithobates pipiens. The sequence goes on along the minus strand of NW_027507788.1, from coordinate 68,321,101 downwards.
ATTGAACAACGCATGACCTATTTTCACCAGTACCAATGTCAATTGTTAGGACAATTGCCCACAGAGATTTGGACAACAGGTGAAGTGAAGCCTTGTGAAGATACCATAGGGGATAGCTGCTCACTTGTGTGTTGTCCCTCCTTGGGCCTGGCCATAACAAATCCCGAGCAAGAAAAAACTGACGGTATTGGTAATTGGAGAAATGGTGGTATATTACTGAAGGTTGGTGTAAATAATGGCCTTGATATGAACATGAATAATTTCTTGGAAAATGAGCGTGATACAGGGATGTTAAGCTCTGGGGAGTTGGTGGTCAAGGATAAAGGCAAAGGAGTTGGTAAACCCAAGAGACCTGTTGTGATGGGGAAAACAGGTACCAGTGAGGGAAAAGGTAGTTCCTCATCAGGAGTAGTGTCTGAAGCAGGTTCCCTACGGAATCTGGAAACAGTTGAAAGGAAGTAGGCTGCGGATACAGAACTGTAGGACCCCGTTGCGATCCAGGGTAGGGCGTGCCTGGAAGCACACCCGAAAAAAGGCTGATGGCCAGCACAGAGGTGTCCCAACTCCTATGGTGGGTGCAGGTGTTTCTCCCTCCGGGTCGAAACAAGGGGGGAGGGGTATGTGGTAGTATGGTACCCCACCAGCAGAAGAATGCAGGGTTCTCAACCAGGCAGGTGAGGGGCTCCGGGAAAGTTCTTTGTGAGGAAACTGGCTTTTCAGTTTCCTCGTTTTCAAGAATCCAGTTTGGGACCTGGAGCCCGGAGATTCCATGGTGTTATGGGTGGGACGGAATCTCCAATCCTGGGACCGGGTTTTGGGAACAGCCAGAAGTCTGGCTGGATGATTGCACAGGTGGGTCCTGGGCATATAACAGAGCCAAGACCATGGTTCTGGGCTCCCCCCCGAGAGACGGGAGGTCTCCAGGAGTCCAGAGAGTGCAGGTGTGCACTAGAGAAAGCCAGAGACACAAGTCTGAGGATCAGAGCAGTGAGGGGCTGCTTTCTAGAGACACTGTGTGTGTTAAAGCTGTGCGCATCTGAGACAAATGAGAGCCTGAAGTGGAAGGCCTGAGCAGCAAGGAAGCTGAAAAGAGGTACAGTAGTTGTGTTATATGGCCAAGAGGGCTGAATTGTAAAGCCTAGGTTGCAGTGCTGCTGAAAAGAGCCAGGTGGCTTGGCATTTTTCATGTATTGTTTTTTTGGCAGAAGAACCCCTGTGTGGGCAATCAAGTGCATGTATGAACTTTATGTTGTTCCTTTTTAATAAAAGTGGGCTACCATGCCCTTAAACGAAAGTTCCTGTTCGCTGTGAACTTACTGAAAGGCATCTGCCACCGAGTTAAACATCCCCCAATGTTACAATATCTTTGCAACTGCTTAGTGTATCCAGGTGAATTATACCTTGTTTTTTTTCAGGACACATTAGGCTTTCTTTTGGTGGTAAATTTTATTACACAACTCATACATTTAGTTTTGTTATTAAAAGAAAACTGCCCAAAAAAGGTAAAAATAAAAACAAAAACTGTTTTTACATTTTGGCTGTATATTTTTTGCCGCTACCATGACCCACTACCAAAACACAACCCAAAATAACTTCTTCTATTACTTCTGTGAATATGCCACATATGTGTGTCTCATATGTTGTTTGTACCCATAATTGGGCCCAGAAACCATAGTGCACATTTTGCCTTTAGGAGGGCAATTAATCCAAGTTAACATTTCAGGTACTATGAATTCATTACAGATAGACACTTTGTGGTATCCAAATAATGGAATTACCCCCCAAATCCCTCCATTTCGCAATCAAGACCCCCTAAGGTATCTATCTAGGGGTAAAACTTGGGTTTTTAGCCTCTCAATTTTTGTGGGAATAATTTTGAATTTGGTAGGCAAAAACAAAATTGCATTTTTTTGACAAATGTTTAGCTATAAATTTTGTGCCATTACCTTGACCCACCATCAAAAATCAACCCAAAATATATTCTCCAACTTCTGACGTGCATGGGGATACTATAAACATGTGAAAATATGTTGCATTCAGAGTGGGCAATTGATCAATGTATACATTACAGGCACTCTTCAGTGTGATGCTACTTTTTAAAAGGATAAGTTCACCTTTTGTAACATGTTACACCCTCAATATGGGTGTAACATGTAACATGTTACATCTGCCCCCATACCCCCCAGTCCCCTGTTTTTGTGACAGTGAGCAGGGGGGGGAAATCCCCTGCTCACTGTCACAATCTAATGTGATTGAATGTGAAAACTACAAGTACCGGCAGCCTTTGTGGCTGTTGGCTTGTAGTTCTCAATGAACTACCAGGGCGATGTTGAGATCTCTAGGTAGTTCATTGATGCTTCCTGTCATTGTGTAACTGTCTGGCTGTATCAGAGGTTCGGGCAGACAGCTACACAGGCAGTGCACCGAAACGTGTAATGACACCCACGATCTGCTGACCGTGGGTGCAATGCTTTACAGGCTCCAAACAAAAAAAATGCATTTTTTTTACCTGCAAAAAATTTGCATTTTTTTTTAGTGGAGGTGAATTTGTCCTTTTAAGGCTAACCCAAACCCCTGCGTAAAATGCTGCGTAAATTACTGACATTTTATGAAAATAAAGAAATAAGGCAAACGTTAACCTCCTCCCTCACAATATTTCTGGTTTCTAATAATGCGGGATGGTGTGGTAAATTTCAAAACAAGGGTGGATGCACAGGCCTGGATTGGAAGGGCACGTGGGGCAGTGGTAACGAGTATCGCATCTTTTGCCATTTTTGCCACATACACACACGACACTTCTTCCTGGGGAATTTGGTGCTTGCTGTGATTGGGATAGGACACAGTGTGTGTGTTAGTCTTCTAACATCCTCTGATTCTGCAGGTTGTCTGGGGTCTGCTTGAAACATCAGGTGTTCTATAATTTTTTTTCCTGGTATTGTAGGAAGGTGTCAGTACCACCAGATTTTTTTATAAAGGACAAATGAATTGTAGATAGCCACCTGGATAAGGTATATTGCAACTTTTTATACCAGGTTTTAGATTTCCTCAGCACCAGGTAGGGCTGCAAGATCTGGTCAGAGAGGTCGACTCCACCCATGTATTTGTTGTATGCCGTAATGCACAGTGGCTTTTCTTTCTGTGTAGCTGACCCCCGTTCTTTTACGGTCACTGTGCCCTCTGGGTGGATTGTTGTCAGCATATAGACGTCTTTTCTGTCAGAGAATTTGACAGCCATCATTTCCTCCTGTTGGTAACTGAGTGATGTGCCTCTCTGCAAACGTTGTCTCACCAGCTGCTGTGGAAACTTTTCGGCTTTTCCGCATGGTCCCACATGCTCCTGTGCCAGCAGCATGCAGAGATCTAAAAAGTGGCACACTGCTGTAGTAATTGTCGACGTAGAGATGATAGCCTTGGTGGAGCAGAGGTTGGATCAGGTGCCAGACAAGTTTCCCACTAACTCCAACATTGTCTGGGCAGCCCTGGGGGTTGAGTTGTCAGTCTCGTCCTTCATAGATCAGAAATCCAGATGTATATACTGTTGTGCTTTCACACAGTTTGTAAAATTTTATGCCACACCGGGCACGTTTGGATGGTATGAACTGCTTAAAATGCAGTCGGCCTTTAAAATTTATCAGGGATTCATCAATAGAGATATTTTGATCCGGGGTATAAACCGTTGAAAATGTATTAGACAGAAAAAATTAGGGGCCGCAGTTTGAACAGGCGGTCATATCTGGCATCACTGCTTGGGGGACACTGCAAATTATCGTTAAAATGCAAAAAGCGCAGCAATGCTTCAAAGCGGTCTCTTGAAATAACTCCAGGAAAAGCTGGCGTGGCATGGATGGGACTAGAGGTCCAATACTGCTGAATTGTAGGCTTTCGGACTAGGCCCATGTTGAGTAAAACACCCAGTACAATCTTGATTTCTGTAAGGTGTGTTGGCACCCATCTCCTCCTGTGAGAAGATGTTGGGTTTTGGCATTAAGGTTAGTTTGATCAACCATGTGCTGTAGGAGCTCGTCATCCACAAATATCTTGAAGAAATCCACAGGGCTAAAACTTTCAACATTGATATTTATGCCCGGTGAAGCTGTAAATGTTGGTATTTGAGGGGTGAAAGAGTTTGCTGGTATCCACTGAGAGGTGTACTGCTGTGCAATTGATTGGGTGCTACCCTGTACATCATCTTGCTACCTACTAGTAACAGGCCTTTCATAGTCGGAAGAGCTGCCTGAAGTGACACTTTCACAGTCACAGATGAAATCCTCATCTGCTGAGCCCAACTCAGTTTCACTGTCCGAGCACAGGAGGGCATATGCCTCTTCAACAGTATATCGCCTACTTGCCATTTTTTTTTTAGGCACTCTACAGACCCCAAACTATGCAAAAGTAAACCTTTGTTACTAAAATCTAAAACTTTTTTCTTAAAAACACTGACCTTATCAATGACACTGACAGGAGCACCGATACTGGCCGAGGCACTAACTCACACTTGCGCAGACACGAATGGCAGTGTGGGCACAAACGACACCCCACACACTAAAACAGTAATAAATGTAGAATATGTATGTATGTATGTATGTATGTATGTATGTATGTATGTATGTATGTATGTATATATATATATATATATATAAAATTTTTAAACACTGGTGACCAAAAAGCTGACGCTGAGATGAATGAACGGTGACCAAAAAGCTGACGCTGAGATGAATGAACGGTGAACAAAAAGCTGACGCTGAGATGAATGAACGGTGACAAGCGCTGAGATGAATGAACTGTGACAAGCGCTGAGATGAATGAACTGTGACAAGCGCTGAGATGAATGAACTGTGACAAGCGCTGAGATGAATGAACTGTGACAAGCGCTGAGATGAATGAACTGTGACAAGCGCTGAGATGAATGAACTGTGACAAGCGCTGAGATGAATGAACTGTGACAAGCGCTGAGATGAATGAACTGTGACAAGCGCTGAGATGAATGAACTGTGACAAGCGCTGAGATGAATGAACTGTGACAAGCGCTGAGATGAATGAACTGTGACAAGCGCTGAGATGAATGAACTGTGACAAGCGCTGAGATGAATGAACTGTGACAAGCGCTGAGATGAATGAACTGTGACAAGCGCTGAGATGAATGAACTGTGACAAGCGCTGAGATGAATGAACTGTGACAAGCGCTGAGATGAATGAACTGTGACAAGCGCTGAGATGAATGAACTGTGACAAGCGCTGAGATGAATGAACTGTGACAAGCGCTGAGATGAATGAACTGTGACAAGCGCTGACGCTGAGATGAATGAACTGTGACAAGCGCTGACGCTGAGATGAATGAACTGTGACAAGCGCTGACGCTGAGATGAATGAACTGTGACAAGCGGTGACGCTGAGATGAATGAATTGTGGCAAGGGGTGACGCTGAGATGAATGAATTGTGGCAAGCGGTGACGCTGAGATGAATGAACTGTGACAAGCGCTGACGCTGAGATGAATGAACTGTGACAAGCGCTAACGCTGAGACTACTGACACTAGTGGTGACAATGACAATACAAAATACTCTAAACTGAAACTGTCCCTTTTACTGAACTGAAGCTGTCACTGCACAAACCTAACTAATGCCAACAGGGGTGATCAGAGCCTACTCTGAGACCTGTGGACTGATTAAAACTTATTTTCCTTTTTTCTTTTTTTTTTTTACTCTGAGAAAGATCTTAACTATCAATTTCTCCTCACAGACGATCTGAGGAGAAAGATACTCTGAAGCTGTTTGACAGGCTTCCCATTCATGTGCTCGTTGTGATTGGCTGTCACAGCGATCACATGACTGGAGGTGGGTTCTCCCACCTGTCAATCATTAGTCCGAGACCCGAAGGTGTAACTGACACTCTGTTCTCCTCGCTGCGTGCACGGGAACCGGTGCAATCCCGGCCAGAGCACATGTACTCAGACAGGGCTACTGGGAAAAACAGGGAGGAGGACCTCCAGGAAACTATTGAGATGGCTGACGGCATATTATAGAATATAAAAAAATATAATTGCAGCGCTAATTAATCATGAGAGATTAAAGTGAAAAATCCCTAATAACACGTAGCTAAAATAATTCCCACTTACACACTCAAAGCAGTGTTATATACTCTATTGTACATATATAAATTGAAAATAGAAAGAAAAAAAATATTTTTTATAAGACCAAGAGTAATGGTGAAAAAACGTAGAAAAAAAACAAAATACAAACTAAGGCAGACACCAAAAAAATAAGAAATGTGTGTGTGTGTGAGTATTGTAATCATTAAATCTTAAAACGATGCATTAATGAAAACACATGCTGATATTTGAAAGATCATAAAGAAGTGCAAATTAATACTCCAAACAGATAATGGTATAAGGCAGTGTATTGGTCAATCTCAACCAAATACATGAAACAAAATCCATAAAGTGCAAAAGTTGCTCCAGACACAACAGTGGAAAGATCCCAAGTCCAAGATGAATCGCACCAAGGTGAGTAGTAAAGCCTCTTACCAGCAGTAAATGACTACCACACAGTCTCTCCAAGCGTTAGGGGAAAAATTCAGGTCTCTCCCGCAACCTATATCGGCTTCCACACTAAGAAATAACTGTTTCGCTCATAAGACAAAAGCAGAAAAGGCTTCCATAGTGTTGTATTTTATAAAAAATTATAGAGTAAAAATTACATTTACAAGGTAAAACATCGTCAAGCAGCATATAATAATCTCGGAATTTGCGGCGTCTCCACAGGCTTCCGTCTGCCTGCCAACTAAGTCCCATAAATCTCCGGATATCAAACAATGTCAACGCCACAGGTGGTATTTGGTTGAGATTGACCAATACACACTGCCTTATACTATTAAGTGTTTGGAGTATTACTTTGCACTTCTTTATGATCTTTCACATATCAGCATGCGTTTTCATTAATGCATCGTGTTTTAAGATTTAATGAATACACACACACACTTTTTCTGCTTTATTTTATTTTTTCTAAGAGTTTTTTCACCATTACAATTAGTCTTATAAAAATATATTTTTTTCAATTTATATGTACAATAGAGTATATAACACTAGAGTATATAACACTGCTTTGAGTTTATAAGTGGGGGGGGGGGGGGGGGATTTTTCACTTTAATCTCTTATTAATTAGCGCTACACTTATATTTATTTTCTATTTGGAGTTTGGTATCAGGTTTTATGGTGCTGGCAGCTTTGTAATTGACTTTTTTTCTAGCGCAGCGTTTACCTCTTTGGTTTTATTCTATACTTGATGGTATATTATAGCCCAGGAGGCCTCAAGGTCACTCAAATACCTCTATTATTGAAGCAAATTATAAAGTGCTTGTGAGATGGTACATGGTTCCAGCTAGGCTGGCAACCTATATACACCATGAGTGGACAGGAGGGAACGATGTAACACATATGGCAGCAATGCCCCAAGGGAAGACATTACTGGACTAGGGTGTATAAATTTAATTTAGACTCTCACTTAAGTAAACCTTGTAAAATCTGAGACAGGCTCTGCTGGGTTGCAAGGTGGAGACAGCGTTGAAATCCCAGAGATGTCTGATAACATTTATATTCATATCAATAAAAATCATCATTGCAAAATCTTGGAAATCGGCTATCTTCCAACTCGAACAGCTCAAGCAAAAACTTTCCTGGATTATGATTAATGAGTGCATGACAGTGATCTTAAATGCTAAAATGCAGATGTTTGAGACAGTCTGGGACCCATGGGTGAAGTATCTGACTAGATATCCTCAATCCATACCATAATCCAATTAGAGCAGCATCTGGACCGTGGGATTCAGTGCATGGGGTCATAACCCACTTTTCCCTCAACCTTTCCTTTCTTCTCTTCTCAGCCTTTGCTATTGTCTTACATGGGTCCTCCCGGATATTCCCTATAAACCCGGAACAGTAGCTACTGCCTCAGAGAGGGACATGCTGTGCTAAAACCCCAGACTAAACAATGCGTAGCAAGCGGTCTTTGAAATAAAACCGATAATGCTGAGACTTGGCCCATAATAGTAGATAGGGCCAACTTCATCTCTACGCCCAATTGTAGAAAGGCAACGATTCTTCCTATAATATATCTCCAAGGGTGCCAACCCTTGGATTCACACCAGGAAACAAACTTTCCAAACTCTATAATATACAGCTCTGGAAACCGGTTTGCTTGCATTGATTAAAGTTGAGATAACAGACCTGGAAAGCTGTCACTTCTTCAGAATGTGGGTTTCAATAGCCAAGCCGTTAAATTTAGAGCTTGTAAAGTAGGATGGAATATCAGCCCCTGCGTTAGCAGGTCTGGCCTTAGTGGGAGAGGCCAAGGACCCTCCACTGCCATCTTTACAATCTCTGCGTACCATGACCTTCTGGGCCATGCTGGTGCTACCAGAATTACCAGCTTTTTTCCACCTTGATCCTGCAAAGAAGTCGAGGCAGCAACTAAATCGGGGGAAAAGTGCAGATCAGTGACAACTGATCCCACCGAGTTACCAACGCATCTGTTCCGTATGCGAGTGGATCCCTTGTTCTGGACACAAAGTTGACTAACTTCATGTTGAATCTGGACGCTAGAAGATCTATGTCTGGAGTCCCCCATCTTTGGCAAACAGCTCAAAACACTTCGGGGTGAAGAGACCATTCCCCTGAGAATAACTGCTGGTGACTTTGATAGTCCGCCTGCCAATTTTCTACTCCCGGAATGAAAATTGCCGATAGGGATGAGACATTCCTTTCTGCCCAAGTTAGGATATGGTTCACCTCTCTCTGAGCTGAGAGACTCTTGGTGCCCCCTTGGTGATCGATATAGGCCACAGCCGTGGCATTGTCGGATTGAAACCAGACTGAACAATTCTTTAACCTGGAGGTCCAGGTTTTCAGAGACCGATATACTGCCCAAATCTCTAGGATGTTGATGGGCAGGGCTCTTTCGAGTTTTGACCACTGTCCCTGGACAGTTGTCGTCTCTAGTACCACTCCCCAGCCTGAGAGGCTGGCATCTGTTACTAACTTTACAGATTATTGGTCTGAAGGATTTCCCCTTCAGCAAATTCTGGCTTCGTAACCACCAACTGAGGCTTTGAGACACTCTTGGGGTAAGCCGCATTGGCAAGTCCAAAGCGTGGATTGTCTTGTTCCAAGCAGAGAGTATTCTGTTTTGCAACAGTCTTGAAGGGGACTGCTTCAAATTAAGCAACCATCTTTCCTAACAACCTCATGCAAAGGCAAACTGAAGGATTTGCTTTTGACCTGACCACCCGTGCCAGCTCTTGTATGGAGCTGATTTTTGCTGGAGGCAAGAACACCAATTTCTCGGCTGTATCTATGATCAGGCCCAAGTAATCCAGCCTTCTTACTGGTTTTAAAGAAGACTTCTCTAGGTTGAGGATCCAACCGAGACTTTCCAGGTAACTGGTTGTAATGCGTACGTTTTGCCTTAAGTGAGTCATTGACTTGTTTATAATAGATCATCTAGGTACGCCAACACTGTTATGCCTTCATTTCTTTTTGTGCCAGTATTTTTGTGAATCCCTGTGGTGCTGTGTCTAGGCCGAAGGGTAAGACTGCGAACTGAAAGTGCTGTTGCTTTACTTCGAAATCGCAGAAACCTTTGGTGACCAGGAAATATAGGGACATGCAGATATGCATCCCTGATGTCAATGGACGCCAGAAGCTCTTCCCCCTTGTCGGATGGAGACCACTGACCTGATCGACTCCATTCGAAATTTTTAGGAACCGATCGTTTTTTTTAAGATCCAGAATGGGCATGACATCTCCAGTTTTGGTACTGTAAACAAGTTTGAATAGAAACCTAAACCTTGTTCTTCTGTGGGGATCTGTACGATTACCCCTTGAGTGAATAATCGGTCTAATGCTTGAAACAGGGCTTGTCTTTCTCCTGGATTCCTGGGAACATTTGATTGGGTACAGCGCCGTGCAACTGTCAGTTAAAGCGACGCAATGCCGTATCGCAAATAATGGCCTGGTCAGGAAGTGGGTCAATCTTTCCGAGGCTAGTGGTTAAGTCTAGCTTGATATTTAACCCGAGGTGTCAAATATTCATCTACTTTTATTTTGGGATATTTTCTTAATCATACTGGGACACCTCCAGTATCCCTTAACAGTCAATAGTGTAATGTACATTGAGTGCCGTTTGAAGGAATTTGGGGGCCCCAAGCAAAATTGACATGGAGGCCCCCCCCCCCCCCCGCATGCAAAGCCTACAGGAATCACAGCCTAGCGGTACAGTTTAAGTTTACCAACACTTTATATAGGGACGGACAGGGGGACCTTGGGATGTGAGGAGTCAACATGTGTGCAGTGATGCAGGAATACATCTTCAGCTCTGAGGGGCTCATGCTGGGACCTGTATTTCTTCAACTTTTTTTTTGGGGGGGGGGGGGGGGTCACATGCTCAAGGATTTCAAGTCCCAGCATGCCAACCTAATCCACCTGGCTATAGTATTTTCTAGAGGCTTTAGACTCCTTCCTAGCCCCGAAAAAGAAAAAAAAAAAATATATGAATCGGACTTCCTGAATTGCTCCGTAACCTCCAGGTATTTTAACACACACCTCCTGACATCTAACTTGTGGAAGACATGTTCCTGTTGCCTCACAGGATTCGAACAGAAAGTGGGCAAACAGATTTCCTGACTTCTATGGAAATTTGAAGATACCTTTGACAAAAAGGCCGGATCAGTCTTAAAAATAATCCGATCCGGAAAAACCTGAAAGAAAGGTGCCCTCCTTGAGAGGGCTTCTAGCTCACTGACCCTTCTTGCGGTAGTGATAGCTACCAAAAAAAACTGTCGAGGGTTAAAAATGTTACCGTACAAGAACTAATAGGCTCAAAAGGATCCTCTGTAAGAGCCTGCAAAACTAAAGAAATCCCAAACTGGAAAAGGATGTAAACTGACTGGTCTCTGTCTACTTAAACCTTTAAAGAACCTGGAAACCAATAGTGCTCATTCCCAAACCAGGGAAAGACCCGGGATATCCGGAATCATATCGTCCAATCTCCCTACTCCAGGTAGACATAAAAATTCTCGCCAAGGTACTATCCTTGAGATTGAACAAAGTTATCCTGTCCTTAATACATGTCGACCAGGCGGGATTCATGCCGGGTCGCAACACATCCTTTAACTTACGCAAATTGTTCATCAACCTACAGGCTACACACATGGAGGCAGGATCTAGGGTGGTGGTGACTTTAGACACGGCGAAAGCCTTTGACTCGGTGGAATGGGAGTACTTATGTTAATGTCTGGAGGGGTATGGCTTCGGCCCTAAATTCATCAAATGGGTACAATTGATGTATCAGTCGCCCACAGCCAGGGTAATGGCGAACGGATGGCCCTCCGAGCAGTTTGACCTCACCAGGGGCACAAGGCAGGGCTGCCCTCTCTCGCCGTTGTTATACGCCCTGGCTGCTGAGCCGCTAGCCATATCCATCCGGAATAATCCAGAAATCAAGGGACTATGCTCAGGTAATCTGATTGAAAAAATTAGTATGTACGCGGATGACACCCTTTTATACCTAGCAGATCCGGGTTCCTCCTTGCGGGTGGCACTGCATACAATCAAACAATTTGGGACCTTCTCTGGTTTAAAAATTAACTGGGAGAAATCGCAAATATTACCAATAGACAGTTTCCCACCAACCGAGTCACAGGCCAGTCTGCCACTTCAGAGAGTTAGTACCATCAAATATCTTGGGATCCATGTATCCAGAATGTCGACAGACTTTGTACGTCTCAATATTGAACCCCTCACGTCCTATGTAAAAACTAAGCTGAGGACCTGGGCTCGTTTGCCACTGGGGGTGTGGGGCAGAATAAACTTAATTAAAATGGTTCTACTTCCCAAAGTATTATATGTGATGTGGCACTCCCTGACATACTTGCCTTTGAAATACTTCAAGACTCTAGAAGCTCTCCTCAAATCTTTCGTATGGGGTCCTAACAGACACAAACTGGCATGGCAGACGCTAAAAAACCCACCTGACCTGGGAGGTATGGCACTACCAGATTTCAACCTATACTATATTTCGTCCCAATTATCACAACTATACCACATCGACAAGACAGACAGGGAGCGGTTCCTCCAGCTGATGTGCCCCAAGTGGGCCAGATGCACTAAAGACCCTATTTATGCGATAACAATAAACACCGGAAATACTGATTTGAGGACTGGTGAACTGGCCCTGCTGCGTCAATATAGACGCATATGGGACATCGCCTCCGCTAAACTAGAGATTCCCCAATATAACGACTTCACCCCGTTATGGCACAACAAGGTCCTACCTGAATTCTTGCAAATTCCTGATGTAGATTGCTGGTCCACCTATGGAATCTTCTATCTCCAACATTTACTTACCAATGGGACTCTAAAAACCTTCCACACACTCCAAGTGGAGTACAATCTTCCCAACCATATGTTTTTTAGATATCTGCAAGTCAAACATGCAATCCGCACTCAATTCCCGTTGTCCCCCCCTAAGCCCACTACAAATGTCGCTATGGCAATCATCAAAAACACTGATCCTCAAAAACTAATTTCAGCCTTCTACAATCTGCTTTCCACCCCAGTAGCAACTAAAATAGCTTATGGACTTAAACCTCGCTGGGAAAGGGCGGTGGGACCTATCGAGGACGGGGAATGGGAGCAAGCTCTGGAATGCTGTAAGACAGTTTCCCCAAAACTGTCGGACAGGCTGACTCAAATTTACATACTCCACCAAGCGTACCTTACCCCCCTCAGGGTTGCCAGGTACAGAGGCTCCCAGTCCTCCTTGTGCCAAATGTGCGGAAGGGAGACAGGAACATTCATTCACTTACTGTGGTCATGCCCCAAAGTACAGGGACTATGGACACAGATTGTAAGATTCCTCCATGACGAAATGGGCTCTCCAGCCACGCTGGACCCAAAAATGTGCCTTTTAGGACTCTTGCCAGACTCGACCGACAGGTACATGAAGACATTTCTGCACGAGACGTTATTCACAGCGCGAAAGACAATAGCTCGGAAATGGATGAGGACTTGTCCCCCGAGCATTGCAGAATGGAAAGCAGAAATAAACAACACCCTCCCCTACAAAAAATTTATATACACCAATAGGGGTTGTCCTGAGAAATACTAAAAAATTTGGGACAGGTGGCTGCAGGAGTCTAGCACTTGTTCATAGCCGGTCTATGCACAATACATAGTAATGTAAATGACAAGTAGATCCTCCGGCCTCTGGGTAGTGAAGTAGCCCAAACCACTGACACAAGGTACCTTTTGGCTTTAGTTATTTCATGCATAAAACGTGATGTGACATTGATGATTTGAGATGGTTATACAATTGTTATCTGAGGAGCTGTATGATCTGTAGCATTTTTGTAACTGTAATCTGTAACATGTATGCACTGTGAATCGAAATAAACCTGGTTGATTTAAAAAAAAAAGAACCTGGAAACCCAAGGATTCGCTGCCAATTGCTGCTGAAGAAAAACACTTAAGGCAGAAACCTGACCGTTAAGAGTACCGAGAGCCAGTCCCTTATCTGCCCCTCTGTAGCTCCAGCACTGCTACTGGACTATGAACGTTAAAAGGAGCTCTCCGCACACCAGAAATTTAATTTTTTCCCATACCTTCAAATAAATCCTGCGCGTCTCTTCCTTCTTGCTTTTCAGCATCTCCTCTTCAGTAGCCAGGCTGCCAGACTCCACCCGAGGGCAGCAGATTGGGCCTTGGAAAAGTAGATCTTCCCTGACCGGAAGTATCCAAGGTGGTTCCACCACTAGTTTCTTTAGTACAGAAAAAGAAGGGCTCCTGGGCCAGTGTGGGCTATCAAGATCAGAGTTGTATCCTCTAACTGGAATTTCCACAGAACTGCCGGCAACAACACGGGAGGGGGAAAGGCATAGCACTTGGTAAAAGGCCATCTCTGAGAAGGAGCATCCACTCCTATTGCTCTGTCTCCCCGATTCAGAGAGAAGAAAAGGAGTTTTTGCATTTTCCCTTGACGCAAAAAAGATCCACAGACGGTCTTCCCCACCTCTGGACAATCAACCTGTAGATTTCCAGATTCAGGACCCAGCCGCTCTCCCTCAGCTTCTTCCCGCTGAGGAAGTCTGCGCTCTGATTTAGCTCTCCTTTCAGGTTTACTGCTGATAGAGAGTGCACTGTTACCTCTGCCCAGATGAATATTGCTTCCGTTAGAGAGCAAAGGGAGCTGCTTCTTGTGCCCCTCGTCAATTGATGTGAGCAACCGCTGAAGAATTGTCTGAACGGACCTGGACATGTCCCTGGAGTTCCTGCTGGAAAAACCTTAGAGCCAAGAAGATGGCTCTCAGCTCCCTCCAATTCGAGGACCTCCGCATCCTTGAGACTCCAAGATCCTTAGGCCAGACCTTTCTCCAGGTGTGCTCGCCAACCCATGCCGCTTGCATTCATTGTGACGACCCTGGACACTGGGAGTACCCATTCTAGACCCAGAGATAGATTCGCTGCTTTTCTCCACCAGAGGAACCTCTTTACTTTTATTGGAATGAGAACCGTAGAGTCCAGAGAATTCTGAGTACGATCCCAAACCTACAAAATGAAAAGCTGCAGGAGGCAAAAAAGTGTGCTCCTGCCCACCTTACTGCTGGAAGGGCTGACGTCAGCAGTCCCAAGGCTGACATGGTTTTCTTATAGAAATTTGCCGATTGCTTTGAAGAACTGCCAAAGCCCTGTCTACTTTGCAAATTTTCTCCTCTGGGAGAAAGACTCGCTGCTGAGTTGAGTCTAGAACGTACACTAAGAAAGTCACTCTCTGTGATGGAACCAGGTTGGATTTCTCCAAATTTAAGAGCTATCCCAATTGTTCCAAAACATTTCTTGCTACCTGCAAATCCTGAACCAGCTAATAATTGAAGATGTACTACTTATGACCCTTACCTTACTCCCAACCTGAGTAATCTCTGGCTGTCCTCGGCAATTAGAATGTGCAGATAGGCGTCTCTTCGATCTATGGACGCCATGAAGCAATTTGGAGGCAGCAGTGTTTTCACGGAAAAAATGGAATCCATCCGAAACCTTTTGTAACAGATTGACAGATTCAAAAGTTTCAGGTTCAGGATCAGCCTGAAGTTCCCTGAAGGTTTTCTAACCACGAAAACGTGGGAATAAAACCCTCTGCCTACCTCCCCAGGAGGAATCCGTGACACCACATTCTGCTGCTCCAAAACCTCCAGAGAAGTCAGAAGGGCTACCCTATTCTCTGCACACCTTGGTAGGTCTGT
This sequence comes from Lithobates pipiens, assembly GCF_037356315.1. Lineage (NCBI taxonomy): Eukaryota > Metazoa > Chordata > Amphibia > Anura > Ranidae > Lithobates > Lithobates pipiens. Next base: position 68,305,813 of record NW_027507788.1, on the reverse strand, counting down.
GATTTACAGCCTGGGGGGGGGGGGGGGGACTTGAGAACTGCACCCCCTCCTTATAGTGCCTAGAATAAAAGGATTGGACGTAACCGACTTCCACTGTGGGAGGAAAGCCCCCATGGGGTTAACTTGTCATTGGGCCTTTTGGGATGGCTCAGGGGGGCGAAAAATCGCTCCCCCACGCCCTCTGCCCTTGTTGGTCTAGACTTTTTTCTGGGACTCTGTCCTGCGAAAGTTAACCTTCCTTTGTGGTCTCTTCAGATTTTTTCCCCCATTTTTTTCTTTAAGGGAAAAGCCTTCTTTTTATCCGTTGTCCGATTAAGGACAGCCTCCAGGTCTGGACCGAACAGTAAATTCCCCGTGAAGGGAATACCACAAAGTTTGATCTTTGAAGCATTGTCCTCTTGCCATGTCTTTAACCAAAGTGCCCTTCTGGCTGAATTAGCCAAGGCAGAGGATCTAGCAGACATGCGGACCGACTCTGCTGACGCATCCGCTATGTATGCAACTCCTTTTAAAAGAATTGGGAAAGAGGAAAGAATTGTCTTTTGCAGTCCCTGCCTCAATATGAGCTTTTATATGAGTCAACAAGTGTTCCATGTTGCGTGCCAGCACTGTGGCAGCCATGGCAGGCTTAAGATTGCTTAAAGAAGAATCCCAAGACTTCTTGAGGAGAGAGTCCATCCCCTTGTCAATAGGGTCGGTTAACATACCCATAGCTTCAAAAGCCAAATCTGTCCTTCTGGATACCTGAGAGAAGGCCGCATCCAATCTAGGAGATTTGTTCCACACAGCAGATTCATCCTCTGAAAAAGGGAACCTGTGTTTCAATGCTCTAGAAAAGAAAAGCTTCCTCTCTGGGTCTCGCCATTCCTTACTGATGGCATCTACCAGAACTTCATGCACTGGGAAGACCCTTTTCTTGGGTTCTCCTAGACCTTCATACATCTGGTCATACAGGGATCAGGGTTTTTTCTCTTCTTGGATACCAAGTGTAGTGTGAATAGCTCCCAGGAGCTCTTCCACTTCCTCCAAGGAAAGCTTGTAACGGGAGGATTTAGAGGACTCGCCATCCACCCTCTCTCCCTCTGACTCAGAAGAGAGTCTGAGGATTCGCTATCCTGCTCATCCTCTAGTAACGTTCTGTTACCCCCAGGCAACCCATAATTAGCAGAGGGACCTGTTGTCCCGGCAGAGGACTAGCTGGGGGCTGTATAGGCTGAAAATTCTCAAACAAGGTTTTAAAAGACTGAAAAGTGCTGGAGAGCTCTTTAACAGAAGCCGCCAGACTAGAACCTTGTTCCCCAGCATGATCCTTGACTAAGTCCTCAATGCAATTCCTGCATAATACTTTCCCCCAGGATTCCCCTAACACACTTCTACATAAGGGGCACTTCTTCTTGGACCCATGTGAGAGCTTAGACTTTTCCATGGACTTGTCCTGAAACGACAAAAAAAACCCCACCAGCATCAGCCCCTGCCAGCAAAAAAATTAACACCAGACCAAAACCAGGAGTGCACCCTCCCAGGACCAACCACCCCCAGGGTCCCAGACGTGCAACTCTCCCCCTCCCACCAAGGAGGGTAGATCACCCATGGAGCTAAATGGGAAGCAGTAAGGGAACACCACCCCAGGGTTCCACTTACCTTAGAGTGGCTGGTGCTGGCATCACCCGGAACCAAAATGGGAACCATCAGTCTCAGACATCCCTTTGGTCCGAACGGTCAACTCCCCCTACCTGTAGCTACAGCGTGAATGAGGCAAACACCAGCCTTCGTGCCGGTCGTTTTTGGCGTCCCACGACCGGAACCAGAAGTCGCGGGTGAACCGGACGTGACCTCTACCGTCGGAAAGAGACATTGCCCGTCATCCGACCCTGCGTTGCGCTTCATGCTGGCCCCACTAATGAGGGGAAGACGCAGACACCTCCCCCAGGCAGCTCCAATACGAATGTCCCATGCCTCCGCTTTCCCCAAGGAAGGATGAGACGTGCCAGACACTGCAGGCAACTGACTCCCCAGCCCTGCTACAATGTATGAGACTTTAGTCTCTTCGGACATCCCTTCGGCCAGAGCGAAAATTCTGCCTTCAGGATAGAACTGGACTCAGCCTCCCCAACTGAATTAAAACCAGGTTCCTAGAGATGTCTCCTCGCCAGAGGAAACACCGAAACTGAAGGGCTGGAGGGAAGGAATGGTTTTAAAGATCTGGTGGAGGCAGTGTTTACTGAGAAGGGAGGAGCCGAGGTCTCAAGTGTGCTGTCCTGAAAGACAAAAGAGGGAAAAGACTGCGCCAAAGAAATAATAAAATACAATAAAATTGCCTGCAGCAGTGTAAATGTGAGCCGACTAGCGTCACTGTGACATACAACATTCACACACTGATGAGTGAGTCACATATATATTTTCCAATTTCTATTTTATTTTAATTTTTTACATTTTGGTTTTCTATTCACTATGGAATTCTCTACATGTCCTCATGATTTTTAGTGCAGCTCATTCACCTGCTCTATTTTAAGGGTCTTCCCTTATGGGGGGGATCTCCCACATTCTAGTAGCAGTTTTAAAGGTCCTTGCACAATGCCCAGTTCCCTAAAAGTGAACCCACTGAAAGCACCATACGGCTCTTTAATACTATGCAAGGTAGCCCAGCTGGGAGATTTTCAATAGGAGATTGTCCTGCTGCAGCACAGTCCCAGTTGGTGCCCGAACATACAAAAATCGCACTTGCGCCGTAGATAAGATGGTGGATTCGCACATGCGTCAGAACGCTCAAGGTGGAAGTGTAAGATATTACAGTGTATGGATGTCTGCTCAAAGTAGGCCCAGCCTCCTAAGAAGTGACTGATGATTCATCAACAAGGTCCCTGGCTCTAATCCGCCCACTCAAGGACCCCGTCAGTGCCAAATCACTGACCATCATATCTGCCTATAATGGGCAAGCACCTGACTTGCCACATCCTGAGTTTTTAAATGCCCCCAGTGACAACACAAAACTACTTTGTCCACTTTGGTTAAGGCCATCCTCCTCTCCAATGAGAAAGGGAGTTGGGAGGAGGGGGAATCCTTGGGTACCGTGCAAGCAGACTGCTGCCTTGGACCTGTAGAGCACCTGGCGGCAACACACACACACACACACACACACTGAGAACTCAGATGTGTTGCCTATACCCCCAGGCCCAGTGCAGTCGCAAAATTACAGGCTAGCCCCACTGTCTTCCTATAGGATCTGGTTACAGTCCTTGCAGAATGAAACCGGGAAAACCAACACCCTCTGCAACAGTTACTACAAACTGCACCAGTTAGTTTTAAGTCTTGATAGGGATTGACAGAATAAAAGTGAATTCTTATATCTTCTCCCCCACAGAGAAGCATCAACTGAAGACACTAACAGAAAAAAAAAAAAAAAAAAAAAAAAAAAAAAATCACATGGTGTGAGAAGTTATAAGAGGGAGTATTAAATGTCGGAGCGGCATTGCCCGTGTCCATTCACCTGAAGGTGCAGCATATAACCCATCCGTTATGATAGGCAGCCTTTGTCCTGTACTGTACGATAAAGAATATGCATATTATAAAAGTTATCTTTATCTAGCTTCACCTATATCTTCTCCCATGGGAAACTTGAGCAAATCATTACGATAACTGTTTTTACAGTGCAATGGAGTGGTTGCCCATGTATAAAACTAATGCTTCCAGAACCTCAGAGCGGTTATTGCACTTAATTTGTGTTTTGCATTTCAACTAACAAGTACCAGGTTGTAACCACAGATTTTTATAACTGTGATCTTTGAGTGGTAAATATAAACATAGAACTCAATGACATTTATATATCCCTATGAACTTTAACAGCATTCAACAACAGATACCCAATTTGGGCCTGCAACTTACCCATAATTTTGGCAGCAGTAGAGGCTCCAACGATAACAGATAGATTGGGAGCAATGAAGGACATACGAGACTCTACATACTCATAAATTCTATGTTTAGACTGGTTCAGCTCTAGTGCCATGTTGCATGCCTCTTCTATATGCTCCAATTCTTCTTCTGTCAGTTGCTGGCTATATGACAAACAGATTCCAAGAAGTTTTAAATAAAACAGAAAATACCAACAATGTAAAAAAGTGAAGTTACATTGAATTACCCCTGTGTGGTGGAGGCGGTCACACTAACAACCATTATAGTGGCATTGGTCAATATTTGCTGAAGGTTCTCATTATTCTTGCATTTTGCCAAACAGTTTCCCAGTTCCTGCAATTTAAAACATTTTAAAGACTTAACTACTTGAGGAGCAGCGTTTTATCACATATTACAAAACAAAAAACTTCAGACATGAATGCCCTATGCATCAAAGCAGAATTAGTTCACACAAAGCCATTTCACGTATTTTTTTAGACTTTAACCCTTTCGCTGCCAGGCCCTGTGCGCCATTTTGTACACTTAGATTGCCAGACCATTTTTTTTTTACCATTACTTCTTTATTTTTCACTTATAGCTTTCAAAGTTGGTAAAAGACCTGCGCCCCCCCCCCCCCCCCACCCTATATTTTCTGAAAGCACATGATCAGTACCCTAAAAAGAAGGTACTATTGATTTCTAAGATCCAATGATAGCTGCGCAAATGTTTATCAAACAGTATTTTTTTACAAAAAATCATGATTAGCAGATAAATACACAGCAAATTTTACAAAATTCCTACTAAATATAAAAGCTTAACCTGTATGAGTTAATAAAAAAATATATATTTACATTGCCTTTTTGCAAAATGGAACGTACACAAAAATGAAAATATCCAACTTTCTCAAAAAATCTGGAGGTTTTCATTTTTGCTTTCAGAGTTTGTAAAAGACTGTGCTACTGAATTTTTTTAAGGCCCTGTGGTATATGCGCAAATGTTTATCAAAACAAGATTTTTGCTAAAAATAAACTAAAATTAGCAGAAAAAAAAAAAAAAGCTATTTACAAAATTCCTGCTAAATTCCAACTAAATATAAAAGCTTAATCTGTATGGAGTCGATACATAAATATTTGTAATTTTTACATTGCGCCTTTTTGCAAAATGGTTAAAAATTGAGGCAAAAAATGTAAATATAAAAAAAAAATAAAACACACACACACACACACACACACAACAAACACAAGCTTTTAATTTTTCCCTTACAGTATTCTGAATTTGTGAAAGACCCCAAACCATATCTTTTCTGAAAGCATAGGAACAGTAGAATAAAAAAAGAAGGTGCTATTGATTAACCACTTCCATACAGGGCATTTATACACCCTTCCTTACCAGACCAATTTTTAGCTTTCAGAGCTCCTCAAACTTTGAATGGCAGTTACTCAGTCATGCAACACTGTACCCAAACATAATTTTTATCATTTTTTTCATACAAATAGCTCTCTTTTGGTGGCATTTAATCACCACTGTTTTTTTTTTTTGTGACACAAGTGGAAAAAAAGCGAAAAAAAAAAAAAAAAAAAATAACTTCGTTTCTATGATAAAATTTTGCAAATAAGTCATTTTTGTTCATAAATTTGGGCCAAAATTTATACTTCTACATCCATTTGGTAAAAATAACCCAAATTAGTGGATATTATTTTGTCTCATTGAAAGTTATAGAGTATACAAGCTATGGTGCAAATCATTGAAAATTGAGCACACCTGATGCACCGACGGCCTATCTCATTTCTCGAGGCTCTGAAATGTCAGGAAAGTACAAATACCCCCCAAATGAACCCTTTTTGAAAAGTATACAGTCCAAAGGTATTTAGTAAGAGGCATGATGAGTTTTTTGAAGTTGTAATATTTTCCCACAATTCTTGGGAAAAAGAAGAATGTTTTTTTTTTGTTTTTTACAAAATTGACATAACAAGTTATTTCTCATACACAGCATATGCATTCTTCCAATTACACCCCAAAATACATTCTGCAACTTTTCCCGAGTATGGCAATACCACATGTGTGGGACTTTTACACAGGCTGGCCACACAGAGAGGTCCAACATGCAGGGAGCACCGTCAGGAAATTATAGGTGTCATTTATGCTCCTAGAACCCCTAACGACCTATTACATTTGTGAAGGCCCTGGCGCACCAGGACAATGGAATTATCCACAAAATTACCCCATTTTGGAAAGCAAAACACCCCAACGTCTATTCTATGAGGCATAATGAGTCTTTTGAACGGTTAATTTTTTTTTTACACAAGTCTTCGGAAAAACGTGGAAAGAAAATTAAATTATTATTATTATTTTTTTTTTTTACACAAAGTGGTCAGTTTATAAGATATTTCTAACACATAGCATGTACATAGCAAAAATTACACCCCAAAACACATTCTGCTACTCATCTCGAGTATGGTGATACCACATGTGTGTGACTTTTACACAGCCTGGCCACATACAAAGGCCCAACATGCAGGGAGCGCCGTCAGGTGTTCTAGGAGCATAAATGACACCTCTAATTTCCTAAAGACCTATTACATTTGTGAAGGCCCTGGAGCACCAGGACAATGGAATTACCCACGAAATGACCCCATTTTGGAAAACAAACACCCCAAAGTATATTTTATGAAGCATTATGGGTCTTTTGAACAGTTAATGTTTTAACACAAGTCTTCAGAAAACGTGGAAAGAAAAATGAAAATCTTTATTTATTTATTTTTTACACACAAAGTTGTCCATTTATAAGATATTTCTAACACGTAGCATGTATATAGCAAAAATGACACCCCAAAACACATTCTGCTACTCCTCTTGAGTATGGCAATACTACATGTGTGAGACTTTTACACAGCCTGGCCATATACAGAGGTCCAACATGGAAGCGGTACCTTCAGGTGTTCTAGGAGCATAAATTACACATCTCATTTCATTCCTACCTATCACACTTCTGAAGGTCCTGGAGCACCAGGACAATGGAATTACCCCCAAAATGACCCCATGTTGGAAAGCAAACACCTCAACGTGTATTCTATGAGGCATGATCTGCAAATAGGTACGCGGGTACTCAGGCGGGCTGGGGACAGGCACGCGGGTACTCAGGCGGGCTGGGGACAGGCACGCGGGTACTCAGGCGGGCTGGGGACAGGCACGCGGGTACTCAGGCGGGCTGGGGACAGGCACGCGGGTACTCAGGCGGGCTGGGGACAGGCACGCGGGTACTCAGGCGGGCTGGGGACAGGCACGCGGGTACTCAGGCGGGCTGGGGACAGGCACGCGGGTACTCAGGCGGGCTGGGGACAGGCACGCGGGTACTCAGGCGGGCTGGGGACAGGCACGCGGGTACTCAGGCGGGCTGGGATGGGTGATGACAGGTACTTTGATGGGTGATGACGGGTCCTCTTTATGGGGGGGGGGGGGTAATCCGTGTGTGATTGGTGTACACTAGGCGGTAACGAGAGGTTACCGCAATCTCCTTCTCACACACCATCAGTGTGTGAGGAGGAGAACCCGGTAACATCTCATTACCGTGGTTTGTTTACATTCTGTGATCGGCTGTGATTGGACACAGCCGGTCACGGGGTAAAGAGCCAATTTCATTGGCTATTTACTGCGATCGGGGTTGGACTGTGTCAGGGTGTGTGCACGAGTGCTGTGACTGCACAGTACATGTGACCGGCTGTGATTGGACACGGCCGGTCACGTGTATCGGGGATGGGTTGTGCCCGGGGGCCCGCAAGAGCGGCGAAATACAGAGGCCGTCATATGACGTCCACCCAGGATGGGAGATCCCATCTGTGGGCATCATTTGACTATGGACCGGTATTGAAGTGGTTAAGGCCCCACAATATTTGCACAAATGTTTACCAAAGCAATATTGTTTCACTAAAAATACACTAAAATCATTAGCAGATACAAACCAAGCAAATTTTACAATTCCTGCTAAATTCCTACTGAATATAAAAGCTTAAGCTGTATTGAGTTAAAAAAAATATATATATATTATTCAATTTTAAATTGAGCTTTTTTGAGAAATCGTGAAAATTTGACGTACACAAAAGTTTTAGAAAATCTGGGGGTTTTCCTTTTTCACATACAGCTTTCAGAATTTGTAAAATACCCCCCCAACCCACACATTTTCTGAAAGCACATGGCCAGCAGAATAAAAAGGTGCTACTGCTTTTTAAGGCAGCGCGAAATTTGTGCAAATATTTATCAAAGCAAAATCTTCACTAAAAATCCAAAAATCATTAATAGTGCACAAAAATACAACATAACTAACAAAATTCCTGCTAAATTGCTACTAAAGCATCATTCACATGTGGCATACTAAAGGCGTCAGGGAGGAGCCAGGTGTCACAATTGTCACTTCCGGTTGCGGCCGAGACCGGAAGTCCTCTTGTTTACCCATTTGCGATTGTTACTGCGAACTGTAAGTGTGGATATTGTTTAATAAAGTATTGTAATTTACATTCTACACATGGGAGCCCCCCCTCTCGTCTCTTTCATCCGGTTTATGGTTGGTGAATTATCTACACTGACGGGCTGTAAAAACGAGGAGAGAAGGAAGAGTCAGCGGGTCACCTTTACAACGCTTGATTTTGGCCATCGATGGTCTCTATTGGAGTCGAGAGGCTAGGAGAAACAGGCGGTGCACAAGTTAAGCACTGAATTGATGGTGGACCGTCACATTATCTGGAGCAGTTATAGCTTCCATTTCACTGCACGGATTTGGCATAGGATCACAGTATTTTATTGGAGCCTGCACTACACCGATCGTTTGTGTGTTTTATGAACAGTTTGAACTTTTTGCATTTTTTATGAACACTGCTACTGATTGGAGGTCGCACTGCACTGATCATCTGTGTGTTATATGGACTTTTTTGCACTTTAATTTATGTTCTATCTATATTGCATTTGCACAGGTTTATTTAACCACTTCAGCTCCGGACCAATAAACACCTTAAGGACCAGAGGTCTTTTTGCAATTTCGCACTGCGCTGCTTTAACTGGTAATTGCGCGGTCATGCAATATTGCACCCAAACGAAATTTGCGTCCTTTTCTTCCCACAAATAGAGCTTTCTTTTGATGGTATTTGATTGCCTCTGCGATTTTTTTTTTTTGCGATATAAATGGAAAAAGAGCGAAAATTTTGAAAAAAAAATATATTTTCTTCTTTTTGTTATAAGAAAAATCGAATAAACTAAATTTTAGTCATACATTGAGGGCAAAATTTATTCAGCCACATGTCTTTAGTAAAAAAAATGTCAATAAGCATATATTTTTTGGTTTGCGCAAAAGTTATAGCGTCTACAAACTAGAGTACATTTTCTGGAATTTACACAGCTTTTAATTTATGACTGCCGATCTCATTTCTTGAGGTGCTAAAATGGCAGGGCAGTACAAATCCCCCCCAAATGACCCCATTTTGGAAAGTAGACACCCCAAGGAAATTGCTGATGGGTATGTTGAGCCCATTGAATATTTATTTTTTTTGTCCTAAGGGATTGAATAATGACAAAAAAAAAAAAAAAAAATTTTTTTTTACAAAAAGTTGTCACTAAATGATATATTGCTCACACATGCCATGGTTATATGTGAAATGACACCCCAAAATACATTCTGCTGCTTCTCCCGAGTACGGGGATACCACATGTGTGGGACTTTTTGGGAGTCTAGTCGCGCACGGCACCCCGAAAACCAATCACCACCTTCAGGATTTCTAAGGGTGCAAATTTTTGATTTAACTCCTCACTACCTATCACAGTTTCGAAGGCCATAAAATGCCAAAATAGCACAAAACCCCCCCAAATGACCCCATTTTGGAAAGTAGACACCCCAAGCTATTTACTGAGAGGCATGTTGAGTCCATGGAATATTTTATATTTTGCCAAAAGTTGCGGGAATATTACAAACTTTTTTTTTTTTTTGCACAAAGTTGTCACTAAATGATATATTGCTCACACATGCTATGGGCAGAAGTCAAATTACACCCCAAAATAAATTCTGCTGCTTCTCCCGAGTACGGGGATACCACATGTGGGGGACTTTTTGGGAGCCTAGTTAACTAGCTACCTAGCGACTGTAGCGACACTAATGCAGCGATCAGAAAAACGATCGCTTAGTGACACTGGCAAAAGGGGGTGAAAGGGTTAACTAGCGGCAATCAGGGGGTTAAAAACATTTATTGGGTAGTATATCGGGGTACCTAGCGATATAAAAACCTGGTGGTGAACTAATAAAATAACTAGCTACCTAGCGACACATGCAGCGATCAGAAAAATGATCGCTTAGTGACACTGGCAAAAGGGGGTGAAAGGGTTAACTAGCGGCAATCAGGGGGTTAAAAACATTATTGGGTAGTATATCGGGGTACCTAGCGCTATAAAAACCTGGCGGTGAACCTAAAAAAATAACTAGCTACCTAGCGACTGTAGCGACACTAATGCAGCGATCAGAAAAACGATCGCTTAGTGACACTGGCAAAAGGGGGTGAAAGGGTTAACTAGCGGCAATCAGGGGGTTAAAAACATTATTGGGTAGTATATCGGGGTACCTAGCGATATAAAAACCTGGCGGTGAACCTAAAAAAATAACTAGCTACCTAGCGTCACTAGCGACACATGCAGCGATCAGAAAAATGATCGCTTAGTGACACTGGCAAAAGGGGTGAAAGGGTTAACTCTAGGGGCAATCAGGGGGTTAAATCTTTATTGGGGGGTGATAGGGGGCTACCCTGGACCTAACACTAACTGTCCTGACAGTTTTTACTGTCACAACTGACACTGAATGCATGATCAGTAAAGAAATGATCAATGCAATCAGTGACACTGTGACTGGGGGGGGAGGGGGGGCGGGGGGGGGATCGGGGGGCGATCGGGGGGGTTTGTGTGCCTGTGTGTACCTACATGTCAGTGTAGTGTTCGTGCAGACTTACTTTTACTCTTCTCCTCGTAGTCCGGTCAAAAGACCGCCCCGAGGAGAATGACATCACTTCTCCTTCCTGTGTAAACAATACACAGGGGAGGAAGCTTCTCATTGGCCAGGAGCGATCCAGAGGGGGTGGCCGAAAACGAACGGCCATCCCCTCATCACGGAGCGCTCCTGGACCGAATCGGACCGCCGTAACCAGCGGGAGGGGGTCCGATGGGACCCCCCACCCGCTGGAAGGCAATCACGTAGAGTACGTGATTATGCCTGCCTGTGCCATTGTGCTGACGTACAATGGCAATACGGCGGTCCTCAAGTGGTTAATGTGTGTTTATTTTGGTATACTGTTTTGCGGATTTGTACATTTATTTTTGACACATAGGTATATATTTTTTATTTTTTTTAAAGTATTTTTTAGTAATATTTGTAGTTTATGGGTAAGTGGGGTAGCGCCGCATATTTCTTTTAACAAATTCCATACTGGTGTAGAGATCACTTTCTATGCTGGCTGCTTCCCTTGATTATTTTATTAGGGCTAATAGTTAGGTGGAGCGCACTAGTATCTTTTGTTTACATACCAAGATGTACCCACATTGGAAGGGGGGGGGGGGTCATGTTTACCCGCAAAGGAGTTCCATGATACAACAGCTGCACAGGTATCGCTGCTGTTCCCAATCTGACATCTGTGTGGGTACACCACTCCAAACGCAGACAGCGTGAGCTCAGGGGCATGCATGAAGACCTACATGGATGGAAAAATTGGGAGCAACGGCCCTGTCCGTGCAGTTTCTACATCCCAAATTAATATCAATGGGACTGCCTGCACATAGATGCAACCCAGTAAAGGTACGCCGTGTATGCTCTGTGTGAACAAGGCCTTAAGCCCATTTCACACAAGTATACGGTCGGATCTCAGTCTGTTTTTCAGGCGGGCCCAATCAGACTAACCCATTTTTCTCTATGGAGAGGCCAATGTAAATGTACATGTGTGTTTACACAAACCTGCATCCGATCCAGTTAGTCTGCTAAAAACAGATGGATGGGGATCCCATTCTCCATCCATCTAGCAGATCGGATTGGATGGCATCTGATGGAACATAGGTTGGACTATATGGACTTGTGTCTTATTTCAAACTTACCTACTATGTAACTGAACAGGCGGTCCATTTCCATCCGACCGCCCCAGAGAGAACAGCGGGCTGTGTCCGTGTCCTCTCTGCATCAGTGGAGCAGACACGGACCTGTCATCTGCCTGCTCAGCAGGCATAAGCAGACAGGTCCCCCGCCGAGCAGGCGGATCTGCTCGACAGTATCTGCTCAGTGTGAAAGGAGTCTTACCAGGAGCAACCAGGTAATTAGGGGTACCAGGCTCAAAACGTTTGTAGGTTTGTTCCCCCCCCCCCCCCGAGCCACATGATTAGAACCTGGGGCTCTAATTGGCTATAAAAAGGTTGGGCTCAAGGCACAGAGCATTGCCCCCAAACGCACCCACTTGTGACAATAGCAAATTAATATTCGCCATTGTCTTCCGACTTCTCCTGGCCATACAGACGGATTGGGTTGGCCAGGAGGAGAAGCGGAGGAAGCAGTGGAGGGGTAAATGAGGGGCAGGGGGAACGACTGTCACCATGGAGAGTCTAAATGCGGGCAGACCTGGGGGGTTTTACTAGGTTTGTGTCTTTGAAAAAAAAAAAAAAAAAATGTAAAAAGTAAAAAAAAAAAAAAAAAAAAAAAAACCGTATATATATAAACAAAGGGAAAGGTTCTTTGGTGAAATATCAGAGGTCCAAACTTATTTTTTTGAGACCGTCCCTCTCTCTGTAGTACTTTACTTGCATAAATGAGGACTCTGTATAGATGTTCACCAAGCACACCCCCCGGCACAACTTCAACTCCACCTCTATGTCAGCCCCCCCGTCATGCTCACCAGCCTGACACATCGCAGAGATCAGTGGAGAGAGAGGCTGCAGGCAGTGGGAGGTGCTCATACTGGCCCACACACCCCCCACCTCAGCAATGAATGGGGGTTGCATGGGCCGGTACGAGGGGGCTGACTGGCAGGGGACACACACACACACACACGCCTAGAACCCACCCAAGCCCCATGCAGCACCAGAAGCTGGCAGGAGTGGAAGAGGAGGGATGCCAGCTAATGAAGGTCACGGCTTTGCGGGGGGTTGGATCAAGTGGAAGAGGGGGATATAAAAGGAGAGTGGGAGAGTTTTAGGTGGAAGGGAGCGGCGGGGGTGGAGAGGCTGGGGAAGAGGTGGCATGGGTGGGGAGGTCACATTTAGGGTTAATAACTGATCAGCGGGTTGTAATTCGCTGATCAGAGTTATGGAATTGTTCAGCAGAGTCTGCTAAAACAATTCTGATATAAGCTTATGGTCATTGAAATGACCATAAGCTTATAGAAGAGGGAGAATGAGGTCCGTAAGGCCTGGCCACCTGCAGGCACTTCTGTAGGTCTGTACGGACCTGGCAGTGAAGGGTTAAAGCCATATACCACAGACATTATGGGGTCGATTTACTAAAATTGGGAGAGTGTAAAACCTGGTTCAGCTCTGCAAAGAAACCAATCTGCTTCTAATTTTTTTATATTTTTTTGTCAAAGCTTAACTGAACTAAAACTAGAATACCGCTGAGCAGCCATCTTGCAGCACTGGACACATCCCACACTGCAGTACTGGATGGCCACAAGCTCAATCATGTGCGTTTTTATACCATCTGTTTTTTATGGTTTATACAGCAGTTGGTCAATAAAGCTTTTTTGGAAGTTATGCTGCTTGGTCCTGAATAGAACTTTACTTCTGGGTCTCCTTTAGCCCTGCTTTTTGCACTGGATCCCATGCTTCTGAGGGTCAGGGACCACTGCTGCAAGCAGAGGGACACACAGCAAGCGGTATATCCAACTGATGTGCCTTATATCTTACCCACCTCAATGGAGTGTTTTTATACAGTGGAGCTACATGATTCTGGCTAAAATGAGAATCTCAATTTTTGCCTAGAATAAAGATAAGGATTCTCCCATGATTCTCACAACGTAAAATCTTTAACATTATACAAAAAAACTTTACTTTTTTTTCATTCATTAACCACTTGCTTACTGGGCTTACTGATAAGAGACACTATTCTGCCAACTGACAACTATGGGGCATCATTTCTCCTACTGACAATGGGGCACTATTCCTCCCATTGACACCAATGATGCATGAAAAATTTACACTCCCGCTGGCCACAGTTTGGCCTCCGTGAAGTCTGAAGGACAATAAACTGGCCCTTCTTTAGATCAGGGGTCTCCAAACTTTCTAAACAAGCTAAATGTTACAATGTTTCTCTTTAGCGATGTTGTGAGAAACTTGGCAGGCTGCTGTTTTTTGTTTTTTGACAGCGGTTGGCTTGAGCACAGAACTCTGCACTGAATGGAGGAAATGCTTTAAGATCAGGAGGAGGGGTAGAATTGCGATCTCAATTCTTTAACGATTTTGTGCAGCTATAATGTACAGTGCCCATTTAATTAGAATAAATTGGTAATAAATTGGCTGGCTACTATACTCTTTTCTTTTTCACTTCTAGCGTGCACTCCACATTTTTTGTCTTCATCCTGCAATGATGCCTCCAAAAAACAAATCTGATGCAAGTGCTGGTGGTACAGCAAAGAAAAGAAAAACCATCACCATGGAAAATAAAGTAAAAATAATAAAGTGATCAGAGAAAGGTGAAACTCCATCAGTCACTGGCAGAACATTTGGCTACAATTGCAAAATTTTAACCACTTAAAGCAGAGTTCCACCCTAAAGTGGAACTTCCGCTCATCGGAACCCCCCCTCCCCCTCCGGTATCACAGTTGGCACCTTTCAGGGGGGAGGGGGGGTGCAGATACCTGTCTAAGACAGGAGTTTGCACCCACTTCCGGGCATAGACTCCCACGGGAGTCTTATGCTTCTTCCTGTCCCGCCACGCTGTCTGCTGGGATACACACAGGTCCCAGAGACAGCACGGACCATTCCCACTGTGCGACTCGCACATGCGCAGTAGGGAACCGGGAAGTGAAGCAGCAACGCTTCACTTCCCGATTCCCTCACCAAGATTGGCAGCGGCAGCAGCTGAGAGATCGATCGGACTCAGCTGCTGACATCGCTGGACCCCGGGACAGGCAAGTGTCCATTTATTAAAAGTCAGCAGCTGTAGTATTTATAGCTGCTGGCTTTTAATACTTTTTTTCCCAGTGGACTCCCTCTAAGGACCGAGCCTCAGATTTGTTGTTTACTGTTTATTGTTGTCTTTTTGCTAGAAATTACTTCGAACCCCCAAACATTATACATTTTTTTTTCTAACACCCCAGAAAATAAAATGTCATTGCAATACGTTGTCACACCGTATTTGTGCAGCGGTCTTACAAGCGCACTTTTTTGGAAAAATGTTTTTTTTTCCAAAAGACAGCAGCAAAGTTAGCCCAATTTTTTTTTTTTTTAGATTGTGAAAGATAGTTACGCTGAATAAATTGATACCCAAAATGTCACGCTTCACAAATTGCGCCCGATGGTGGAATGGCGACAAACTTTTACCTTAAAAATCTCCATAGGCAACATTTAAAAAATTCTACAAGGTAGCAAGGTTTTTGAGTTAGAGGAGGTCTAGGTTAGAGGAGGTCTAGGGCTAGAATTATTGCTCTACTCATTGCGGCGATACCTCACGTGTGGTTTGAACACCGTTTTCATATGTGGGCGCAACTCACGTATGCGGTCGCTTCTGCGCATGAGCTCGTCGGGATGGGGCGCGTAAAAAAAAAAAAAAAAAAAAAAAAAAAAGACACTTTTTTGGCCCGTTAAGAGCTATGGGCGGAAGTGACGTTTTGACATCGCTTCCACCCTGCAATGTCATGGAGACAGGTGGGGGCCATATTCCCCCTCACTTGTCTTCATGCACAGTCAGTGAATGGACTGGATCGCCTCTGCCGACAGCTCTAGTAAGCAGGAGGGTGGCCTTCTCCCGCCGCCAATAAAAGTGATCTAGTGGCAAATCTGTCGCAGAGACCACCTTTACCTTGTAGTCGATTGCCCGCTGAATACAAGGATACTGGTGTTATGGCAGCTAGCTGCTGCCATAACGATATCCATTCTAAAAATTAGGACGTACATCGGTGTGCTTGGTTGGCAAGTTGTTAAAAAGATAAAGAAAAACGTGCACAGATTGCACTGGATAAATCCCCTTGGGCTTTTAAGGCACAAACTTGTAATAACAGTAAACTACATTTAAAAGGCAGTAATGCCACTTATTGATACAAAGAGTACACGAGCTGGCACAGATAGCCCTACAATGATGAAAACAGTAGCACATAAATTGGAGAGCAATTCTACACAGTGGAATTACAAAATATGATCAAACCCATTAGATACAAGTATCTCCATATGCTGCCAGAGTCATACTGTGGTCAGTTCATATAGGTTTCTTGGATCACCCAACAGGTTTCAGAATTTGCTACTGTATATTCCTTTTTCAGGGGAGTTTTAAATGCTGGGTGATTGTCTTTCTGAAATATAGATATAGTTACTAATAACGTTGCAACATCATGAAATTAAAGCCATTAAAATCATGTACCGATTAATATATACATACCTGGTTGAATACTTGCATAAAAAACAAATACAGGACAAGCAAATGGATTGGTTGATATTTTGAATTTGGCCGAGATGATCTACACAGACCAACAAGGTAAAAAGATTACGCATCCAGCACGGATCATACACCACGTATTCACAAGAACCTCCCCATGGACTACACTAGCAGTCAGATAATGTCTGAAACCAGAGAAAGATGGTGCAATGGAGCAAATATGGTAAAGCTAATATTATAATATACACACACACAAATATATATATATATATACACACACACACACACACACACACACACACACACACACACACACACACACACACACAGTGGGGACGGAAGGTATTCAGACCCCCTTAATTTTTTCACTCTTATATTGCAGCCATTTGCTAAAATCTTTTAAGTTCATTTTTTCCTCAATGTACACACAGCACCCTATATTGACAAAAACAGAGTTGTTGAAATTTTTGCAGATTTATTAAAAAAAGAAAAACTGAAATATCACATAGTCCTAAGTATTCAGACCCTTTGCAGTGACACTCATTTAACTTAGGTGCTGTCCATTTCTTCTGCTCATCCTTGAGATGGTTCTACACCTTCGAGTCTAGCTGTGTTTGATTATACTGCTTGGACTTCATTAGTAAAGCCCCACACCTGTTTATATAAGACCTTACAGCTCACAGTGCATGTCAGAGCAAATGAGAATCACAAGGTCAAAAAGGGACTGCCAGAAGAGCTCAGACGGAATTGTGGCAAGGCCCAGATGTGACCAAGGTTACCAAAAAAAAAAATTCTGCTGCACTTAAGGTTTCTAAGAGCACAGTGACCTCCATAATCCTTAAATGGAAGATGTTTGGGACAGCCAGAACCTTTCTTAGAGTTCACCAAACCTTGGTGAGAGAGGCAAAGAAGAACCCAAAAATCACTGTGGCTGAGCTCCAGAGAAAAAGTTGGGAGAAAGTTGTAGAAAGTCAACTTTCACTGCAACCCTCCACCAGTCGGGGCTTTATGGCAGAGTGGCCCGACGGAAGCCTCTCTTCAGTGCAAGACACACGAAAGCCCACATGGAGTTTGCTAAAAAAAAACAAAAAAAAAAAAAACAAACACAAACCTGAAGGACTCAAAGATGGTGAGAAATAAGATTCTCTGGTCTGATGAGACCAAGATAGAACTTTTTGGCCTCAATTCTAAGCGGTATGTGTGGCGAAAACCAGGCACTTCACTTGCCCAATACAGTCCCAACAGTGAAGCATGGTGGTGGCAGCATCATGCTGTGGGGGTGTTTTTCAGCTGCAGGGACTGGATGACTGGTTGCAATCGAGGGAAAGATGAATGCAGCCAAGTACAAGGATATCCTGGATGAAAACCTTCTCCAGAGTGCTTAGGACCTCAGACTAGGCCGAAGGTTTACCTTCCAACAAGAATGACCCTAAGCACACAGCTAAAATAACAAAAGGAGTGGCTTCACAACTCCGTAACTGTTCTTGAATGGCCCAGCCAGAGCTCTGACTTAAACCCAATTGAGCATCTCTGGAGAGACCCAAATGGCTGTCCAACATTTACCATCCAACCTGACAGAACTGGAGAGGATCGGCAAGGAGAAATTGCAGAGGATACCCAAATCCAGGTGCAGAAACTTGCAGCTTTCCCAAAAAGAATCATGGCTGTATTAGATCAAAAGGGTGCTTCTACTAAATATTGAGCAAAGGGTCTGAATACTTGGGACCATGTGATATTTCAGTTTTTTTTTTTTTTTTTTTTTTTAATACATCTGCAAAAATGTCAACAGTTTTGTGTTTCTGCCAATATTGGGTGCTGTGTGTACATTAATGAGGAAAAAGTGAACATAAAATGATTTTGGCAAATGGCTGCAATATAACAGTGAAAAATTTAAGGGTTTCTGAATACTTTTCTGTCCCCACTGTATGTATTATATATATCTCCATACATACACAAAAAAAAAAATTATATATATATATATATATATATATATATATATATATATATATATATATATATATATATATATATATATATATATATATATACACACATATACACACATATACACACACACACACACATAAAAAAATATACATATATACACACACACATATATATATATACACACACATATCTATATTTGTGTATAACCCCTGAGGGAGCCAATCCTCAAGTGGGAGGGGTGCTGGACGTCTGGCGCCAAACGCTGCTAATTAAGCAACTAGCGTCAAACCTAGAACAATTCTCCGAAGCAGCGGCGCGCAAAGTAGCCCGGCCCCTAAAAGCAGGATGGCGCGAGGTGTCGGCGGTAAACAACTTAGGAGTGATGACACTACATATGCTACACAACAAACAGATTAAATACATTTTGAATAAGCATTAGCACTTACTATGGACTCTTGCCCTTGCTCCTTTTGTATCTAACATGTTGGCTGTCGTCTACAGGAGGGCCCGCTTTGTGGGTGACAAATTAACATCAAGCGAGTTCAAGCTGACCAGAGGTGATGCACGTAAAATGTTGGGCACCATCTCATGTGGAGGGTGCATGTACTGTAAATACATGGATAGGCGTAGACACTAAATTGCCCAATGGATCCAGCTCTACATATTGGCTAACATATGGCTCTCGTCCATGCAGATTCGATTCCTAAGGTTTACTTTCTAGCATTGTATTGCATTCACCCAAACCAAAGGGGAGGCGATCTCAAAACATTTATTACATTGTGAACTCTCCCAGGAGTCACATCAGGGGATGTGAACTCCACTTGTATTCTGTGATTGTTATATATTCAACATTCCTTCATATCCACCATACATATATACACAATTTTCTTGTTTTTCATCTGTAGTATCCAAGTCACATTTTATGTGTTCCAGTTTTGTGTGCTATGGTATTCCTGGTAAAGTGATCTATTGACTGCCGTGCCTGCATCGTTCACCGGGTGTCTCCCTGTGCACCTCCTGCGTGGTCACCCATGTTGGGCTGATGTGAACTGCATCTGGTTGACCCCTGGCCCTATTATGGGGAGGAGCTCTTCTGTACTCCCATCGCACAGTTTATTACTGCTGCTGTGGGGTTTCATTCTGCTAGAGATACGCTGACACGTGACGTCTTTAGGGGCAGTACTGCACCGCACGCCCCTGCCTCGGAGAATCGTTCTAGGTTTGGCTCCGGCAGTTTTACTAGCAGTGTTTGGCACCAAACGTCCAGCACTCCTCCCACTTGAGGATTGGCTCCCTCAGTGGTTGTTCTCACACACACACACACACACACACACACACACACACACACACACACACACCTTGTGCTCATAAGTTTACATACCCTGGCAGAATTTATGATTTCTTGGGCCATTTTTCAGAGAACATGAATAAGAACAAACATTTTTCACTTGTGTTCGGCTAAAGCCATTTTCTATCAATCAACTGTGTTTACTCTTTAAATAACAGAAACCCAAATGACCATGATTAAAAGTTTACATACCCCAGTTTTTAATACAGTGTATTGACCCATAACGTCAATGAAAGCTTGAAGTCTTTAGTGGTATTTGTGGATGAGGCTCCATCTTCTCAGATGGTAAAACTGCCCATTCCTCTTGGAAAAAAATCTCCAGTTCCAGTACATTCTTGGTTTGTCTTGCATGAACATTTGAGATCTTCCCAGAGTGGCTCAAGGATATTGAGGTCAGGAGACTGAGATAGCCACTCCAGATCCTTCACTTTATTCTGCTGTAGCCAATGACAGGTCGACTTGGCCTTGTGTTTTGGATCATTGTCATGTCATGGATCATTGTCATGTCATGGATCATTGTCATGTACTTGGAATGTCCAAGTATGTCCCATGCGCAGCTTTCTGACTGATGAATGTAAATGTTCCTCCAGCATTTTATTTTTATTATTATTATTTATTTTTTTTTATAAACATACCGCATTCATCTTGCCATCAATTTTGACCAAATTTTCTGTGCCTTTGTAGCTCACACATCCCCAAAACATCAGCAATCAACCTGTTTCACAGTAGGAATGGTGTACCTTTCATCATATACCTTGTTGACTACTCTCCAAATGTAGTGTTTATGGTTGTGGCCAAAAAGCTCACCTTTGTTCTCATCACTCTAAATGACTTTGTGCCAGAAGCTTTGAGGCTCGTCTCTGAGCTGCTTGGCGTATTATAAGCGGGATACTTTGTGGCATTTGCGTAGTAATGGCTTTCTTCTGGCGACTGGACCATGCAGCCCATCTTTCTTCAAATGCCTCCTTATTGTGCATCTTGAAACAGCCATACCACTTGTTTTCAGAGAGTCCTGCATTTCATCTTAAGTTATAAGTGGGCTTTTCTTTGCATCCCGAACAATTTTCCTGGCAGTTGTGGCTGAAATTTTAGTTGGTCTACCTGACAGTGGTTTGATTTCAACAGAAACCCTCATTTTCCACTTCTTGATTTGAGTTTGAACACTGCCAATTGGCATTTTCAATTCCTTGGGTATCTTTGTATATCCCTTTCCTGTGTTATACAGTTCAACTACATTTTCCCACAGATTCTTTGACAATTCTTTTGCTTTCCCCATGACTCACAATCCAGAAACCTCAGTGCAGCACTGGATGAAGGATGCAAGGGTTTGTCATGAGTCCAGAAACTCATTGAACTTTTATACACACACACACACACAATTACAAGCAAACAGATCACAGGTGAGGATGGTTACCTTTAATAGCCATTCAAACCCCTTTGTGTCAAACTGTGTGCATGTTATCAAGCCAAAATCAGCAGGGTATGTAAACTTTTGATCAGGGCCATGGTCATTTCTGTTGTCATTATGATTTAAAAAAGAGTACACAGTTAATAATTGGCTTCAGCCAAACACCAACTGTGAGTGAAAGAAAACTGACAGTTACTTATCGGTAACTGCTTTTCTAGGATATCTTCCAGGATGGCACAACCCGAGAGATGATTGGTCCACCTGACTGGAAACACAAACACCACATGAGGTTAAAAGGCCCCTTCCTTCCCCTGGCACCTCAGTTCTCCCAAAGTAATAGATTATCCAGGTTTCAGAGAGAAACTCTTCCTGTAGTACATACATTAAACCAAGGGTGGTAAGTAGGCCTGCCGTCCTGGAAGATATCCTAGAAAAGCAGTTAACGTAACTCAATTTTCTCTAGTCATCTTCCAGGATGGCACAACCTGGAGAATAGACAAGGAGTTCAAGGCCTACCTTAAGGCGGGATCACGCTTGCAAGACCTTCCTTCCAAAAGTCAGATCCTGAGGCAATAGCAGTTCCACTCTATAAAGCCACAAGAAGGTGTCCTGCTTCACCCATGTGGCTGTTCGACAGATCTGTTCTATTGAGGCTCCAGCTCTTTCTGCCCAAGATGCCAAAGATCTTGTTGAATGGGCTTTAAGGTTATATAGTACTGAGGAACCTGTCTGTTCATAAGCCATTCCTATGGCCTGTCTAATCCACCTAGCCACAGTAGATCTAGATGCTTGCCCTCCATTTCTAGGGCCGCTAAATAGAACCAAAATGTGATTCGATGTCTTGAAGTCTTTCAATCTAAATGTGTCAGCAAGTGCTTCCTGACACCTAATTAAATTTTTTCCTCTTGTTTTTTGGATTTTCGCAAGAGGAGGGCAAAATGATCTCCTGAGATCTATGAAACTGATGTGACCTTTGGAAGATAGAGTGGTTCTGAGACCAGACCCACAGAAAAGGCTCCTTAATTGAAAGGGCCTGAAGGTCGCTTACCCTTCTGGCTGTAGTGATGGCCAGTAAAAAGGCTAACTTAAGCTTCAAAAATTTAACTGAGATCTGTACTGGTTCGAAAGGCGCTTTCACCAACAGTGGGAATCTATTAATCTTTACGGGGGGGGGGGGGGGGGTTAACCTCTCCCTAGCTAGTAGAAATATCTCAATCAGGGGCTCTACCGTGAGCCTCTGGTCCAGAAATACAGACAGGGCTTCCATCTGTACCTTCATGGTGTTCAGGGCAATCCCTTGATCCCCCCCCAGCTTGTAAGAATTCAAGTACCACTGGTACCGAAGGATTAGAAACCTCTCTACCCCGGCACCAGTGTGATAAAGAAAAATAGTGTCCGCTTTCCGGCTACCTAGGAGGGTCTAAATTACTATGGGAGCATCTCTTGTCTCTGAGAATCTCTCTCTCTCAAGAGCCATGCCATCAACTTGAACTCAGGGTCGGGTTGAAGGACTGGCCCTTGAAAGAGATTCCGCTTGGGCGGGAGATGGAATGGAGGAGAAACTGGTTTTCTGAGAGTAGCAAACCATGTCCTCTTTGGCCACCATGGGGCTATCAGGATCAGTTTGCACTGTGAGTGGGCCAACCTCTGTAGGAACTCAAGATATTAAGGCTAATGGAGGGAAAGCATATGCTAGGTGGCAATCCCAGTCCTGAGATAGAGCATCCACTCCCTGCGATCCCCACTCTCTGGTGAAAGACAACGCTCCACCTTTCGGTTCCCTCTGTGGGCAAAAAGGTCTATCTCCGGAATTCCAAACATCTGACCTATCTGGAGGAAAATGTCCTGGTTTAACTCCCATTCCCTCTGGTGGATGGGCTGTCGACTTAAGAAGTCTGCCACCACATTGGCGGCCACTTTTATGTAGGCCGCCGATATTGACTGAAGGTTTACTTCGGCCCAATTTAGAACATCCAAAGCCAGGTTCAGCAGCTTCCTGGACCTTGTACCACCCTGACGGTTCAGATAAGAGAGACAGCTGTCACATTGTCCGACAGGACTTGGACCTCTAGTCTCTGAATCCTGCCTCCAAAGGCCTTCTTTGCCTGATCGATCACAAGGAGCTCCCTGTGGTTGGAAAAAGCCCTCGCCTGGGTCAGGGCCCAGGATCCCTGTGCTTGGAGGACCCCCAAGCACTTGCATCGGTAGTAATCCTTAGCCTAATTCCACTGGGGCCAGTGATGACCCAACGTGAGCCTGTCCTGATCCAGCCACCATTTTAGGGCGGCCCTTACCTTTGCTGGCATGGACATCTTTTCGTCCGACTCCCTCTTTTTGTCCCAGAAGGAAAGAGGGGAAAAACTGCAACTCCCTGGAATGGAGCGGAGCCCAGAGAACCACTGGAATACATGAGGTCATCAAACCTAGGACCCCTCAATCTCTCTGCGAGAGCAGTCCCTGGGTTCCATTAGAGAGGAGACTGCCGTTACCACTTTTAACCTTTTTTCCTCTGGGAGAAAAAAAGTGAGCCCCTGCAACCACCAGATATCCTAGGTAGGTTTTTATTTGGGATGATACGAGAGAAGATTTCTCTTGGTTCACTATCCTGCCCAAGGACTCTAGAACTGGAGAGAGGAGATGAGGACCACTACATTCTGGAGAATGCCTATAGACCAGGTCACCTAGGTAGGGTATAAGGGATACCCTCTGTAGATGCAGGTAAGCTACAACCTCCGCCAGGACCTTTGTGAAAACCAATGGGCTTGCAGTTCATCCAAAAAGGGAAGAGCTCGGAATTGCCAGTGTTGTATTCCTTTGCTCATAAGGACTGCGAATCTCAAAAGGGATTAGTGTTCCTGGGTAATCTGAATATGAAGATGCGCATCTCTGCTAGAGCTCTTCTGGTGGAACGGGGATGATCACCTCCTGGTTCACCAATCCCTGCAAGTTGTCCAACAACCCTGCTGCCCTCAAAGTATGCTTGGGGAGATGGGTCAGAATAAAGTTTTGAGGGGGAGGGGAGAGAAGTTCTAGCCAATATCACTGTCAAGATCTGTAAGATATAGGGTCTTTCAGAGATCTTGCTCCGCTTAGGGACAAAGCGCGAAAGTCTCCCCCTATCCGGACGTCACTTTAACTGCTTGCTGGTATCTAGGTCCAGAAAAGAGCAGGCCACCCTTTTGTCTGCTTTCTCCCCTTCCCCCACCTAATTGGCCCTGGTTGGGGGGGGGGAAGAGATTGAAGGGGGACAGGAAAAAAATACAAAAATAAATACAAAAAAAAAAAAAAAACCCCTTTCTGCCTTTCCCTCTCCTGGCTTTTACCGGAAACATGACAAGACCCGATTCCAAGCCAGGCCCAAAAAACTAGGAACCCTCAAAGGGCAACCCTCAGAGCCATGACCTGGACATATGGTCCCGTTCCCATGGTTTAACCCACACGACCCCCCCTTGCGGAGTTAAGGAGGGCCGTTGATTTAGCCGTGGTTCTGACAGTTTCCACTGCTGCATCTGCCAAATATGCCACAGCCTTGCTTATCTCTAGAGAGTCTGACTACTTTGGCATTACTCCCTCTAGCAACATGGCCGGAAAGCCTGCCCAACCACGCATCCACATTTCTTGCTACACAGGCTGACACCAAGGCAGGAGAGCCACAGCTGCTGCATTGGCATCCCACGCTCTACGCAGAAGCGGTTCAGCCTTTAAGGTTTCCCAAGTCCTCAAATTACATCAGATTCTGCGACAGGGCTGCGATTAATTTGGGGGTCTTGAAGAACTTTTCTTCTCCACCCCAAAGGGAAACCTCCTCTTCCAAGTTTTGAGTTTAAGGACCTTTCTTTCCGGGTCCTTCCACTCTCAAAATGACCCCTTTCAAAAAGTTTGATAAACTGGGTATACCCTGGACTGAGGTTTACCCAACCCCCTATACATCTTATCCCAGGCTGTCGCCTGAACTGGAGGTCCTGGGATATCCTCAGAGGCATAGATTGCCCTAAGCAACTGCCCTATGTACTCCACAGGAAAAAGGTGTACTACATCTAGGGCTGTCACTATCCCAGCTCTCAGAGTCTGAGTTTTCCCCCTCCTCTAATGAGCTTTCATCTGACTCCTCCAGGTCCTCAAACTCCTCTACTCTTTAAGTGAAAGAGGGAGGCCTCTGCTGGGTTTTCGGACTTCTGTCTGACCTTGAGAGGAAGTACCTTCTCTAGAGGACAGAGTCTCTCTGCCACTAGTGCTAGGCCCTTCCTTGGATGCTATAACTGTCTTCAGAGATTGGAGCGTAGAAAGCATCTCTGATTGTACCGTAAGGAAGTCCCTCATAACCTGTGAGGTTCCCTTTGCCGACTGTTTATGTATGCACCTGTAACAAAAAGGTTTTACATTATCTTGTGGGAGTTTTTTGTTGCAATACCCACACCTTTTTGTTCTGGGGGAGAAGGGTTTTTGCCCTTAGCCTTGTGGGCCCCTTGAGCAGATCCACTGGGTTCCAAGGAGACAAAGACAAAACCCAAACTTTAACAGTCTACACTCTTTCTCCTGCCCCCCAACCCCCCCAAGGGGTGTGGGTAAGACCCCTCTTAACACACCACCTGCCAAACAGAGGAGGACTCACCACCTGTGGCCTGCTTTCTGGGTTTTAGACACCGCTGTATCCTCCTCTCTTTCCATACCTAGTCCCTGCAATTTCTGTACCGAGGAGACCTGCTGTGAGGATCCAGAAGGTGAGGGCTTGTGGGGCCTCCACCTGTCCCCACTGGAGTCTTATAGCCAAGACGCCGCCAATCAGCACCATTTTGCTGTAGTCCTGCCTGCGTTTTCGCCCATAGTGTCTCCGGATCCAACATTTTGGCGTAGACTGGAACCGGAAGTGAAGCCGCCCGGAAACTGAAGTGGCACTTTGCCCCTTCAGCAGCCTGAACTCCAGCTGATCCTCCGGCTCCTTCAGCCACCATGTACCTGGACTGGTTGAAACCCACAGAAGCTCCGGGATACCCCTGTGCCTTGCAGGGAGAAGGGAGGGGCCTTTCAACCTCATGCGTTTGTCAGGTGGACCAGTCATCTCTCAGGTTGTGCTGTCCTGGAAGATGACTAGAGAAATGTTTTTGTGTTATTCATATTCTCTGAAAAATGGGCAAGAAACCATAAAATTGTGCCAAGGTATGTAAACTTAGGAGCACAACTGTATATGGCTCCAATCATGGGGCATGTCAGTCTCAGTTTTGAGCATTGCCAATATGGACACATACACACAAGGCCGTTTAAAAGGTAAAATGTTCTTTGACAGGGAGACTTTGCTTTGTCTATGCCCCCTGCATGTGCTATACATTATTCTAGCTCTAAACCTTTACCATATTTATTACTCCATTGCACCAACCTTCTCTGGTTTCAGACATCGTTACCTGACTGCCGGTGTAGTCCATGGGCAATTATTGTGAATGCATGTTGTATGATCCGTGCTGGATGTGTACCCTTTTTACCTGGTTGGTCTGTGTAGATAATCTCAGCCATATTGAAAATATCAACCGATCCATTTACTTGTTCTGTATTTGTGTTGCACACTGCTTTTTTATGCAAGTATTCAACCAGCTGTGGCGTGTCCAAGATGGCCACCTGCTGAATGGCTGCATGTTCTTGAGCACTGCTGGCAAGCATTTTATCCTCCTTCCATGCTTTTCCATCACCGTGACTAGGGGAAACCACTCTTCTGGAACAGAAGCTAGCAGGGGGAAAAGGCTCAGATTCTCGCTGCTTGAGGAGATACAGACTCCCTCTCTTCCCGCACAACGAGGAAGATTAATCACTTCAATAGCCAGCCATAGTAAAATTACGTTTTCTAGTTTGTGGGGGGATATCTGAATGATGCCTATAGCTACAGGCATCATTCAGATATCAATATTTCTGGCCGGCGATTCTGTGCACGATAAGAACAATCATAGCAGCAGTTCCACCGCTTGATCGTTCTTATAGGCAACTGGAGGGGACATTACCTCACCCCCTCCCGTCGCCATCCGGTGCTTCTCTGGGCTCTCCCATGCCATTGGGGGCCTGGAGAAAGAATCACCCGCCGCTGGATGACGAGCATAGAGATTTCCGGTGACCATATCATACCAGTCATCTCTATGACCGTCAGAGGCCCAAACGCAACGTTATGACGTCACGCCTGGATACCCCGGAAGTAAACAAAGCCGCGATCGTGGCTGTCAGCATGAGAGCGTGAATTTCCCCCCCCCCCCCCCCCGATCCCGATTGACCCCATATCTCTCCATAAAGAGGACCTGTCACAACAACAATTCTATCACTAGACCTCCTCCAACTCTAAACTGGTAACCTGTAAAAAAATTTAAAGCGTCGCGTATGGAGATTTTTTAAGTACCGAAGTTTGGCGCCATTCCGTGATTGTGCACAATTTTAAAGCGTGACGCGTTAGTTATTTGTTTACTCCGTGCAATAAATTTCACATATAAAAAAATTTGGGCTAACTTTACTGTTTTGTAATTTTTTAATTCGTGAAACCGCTTTTTTTCCCAAAAAGAAAAAAAGGCATTCGAAAAATGATTGCGCAAATGCCGTGCGAGATAAAAAGTTGCAATGATCGCCATTTTATGTATGGGGGTTCTGGGTAATTTTCTAGCAAAAAAGGATTTTTACATAAAAAGGAGAGAAGTGCCAAAATAGGCCTGGTATTGAAGTGGTTAACATGGCATCGCAGATGGAGTCGGACACCTCTCTTCACCCAAGCTTCGTTGCCAACATGTCGGTGATTGCCCTGTGCCAGTGCACACTCACTGCGAAAATTGAAGCAGTGCAGCTTGACGTGGGCGTCATGTGGCAGGATGTAGACAAGCTCCGGCCCCATGTTACAAAGACAGAGCAGTGTGTAAGCCACACGGAGGACACTGTCATTGAACATTCCTCCCCACACGTTGCATACTAAAAGTGAAAGCCCTGGAATATAAAGTGGACGATGCAGAAAACTGCAATCAAAGAGAACCTCCGCATTGTGGGGCTGGCTGAGGGAGTGGAGGGTACCAACTCCACGATCTTTGTAGAGGAGATCTGCTGGGTACTCCGTTGCCAAATGCTCACTTTTCTCCCCATATACTGTTGAGAGCACACGAATTCCCCCCAGGCCTGGGCCCTCCAGGGGCTACCCCATGTACCCTCATCCTACGGTTTCTAAACTTCTGGGACAGGGATGAAGTGCTACATGCCGCTAGAGTTCAGGGAGATGTCCGTTACCAAAACAGCAAGTTGCTAATTTTGCCGGACTAATCCATTGAAACCCAGAAGCTCAGGAAATACTTTGACCAGGTGAAGGCAGTGTTGATCGGCAGGAAAGAGAGGTACCCTGCCTCCTTCATTCTTCTGGATCACCGATCCTCTCTTCCTTTTTTCAGTACATTGCTAGCACAATCTAGCACCCTTGTGACTGTGCAAAACTTGGTTTTCAACAGTTTAAGTTGGTGTCCCTGCTTGCAGGTGTTAGTTTCTGCATAAGGATGTTCTTTATCCCTGCCTTGGGAAGACTATATTCTTGGTTACTAATTTGCTAAATGTTCCTGCACTGATCCTACTACTTCATACAGACTTCTACATGGTCTTGCCCAGTAGACAAAATACTGCTACTGCAAGTGTACTCTTGTGCCGTTTGTCAGCATCTCCACTGTACTGTGGGTGCTTTTCTACACGAGCCAATCCCCCTGGCTCACGTCCCTCTAGGTCAGGGGTAGGGAACCTCGGCTCTGCAGCTGTTTTGAAAATACAAATCCCATCATGCCTCTGGGAGTCATGCCTGTTATTGTTAGGGTCTTGCAAAGTCTCATGGGACTTGTAGTTTCAAAACAGCTGGAGAGCTGACGTTCCCTACCCCTGCTCTAGGTTAACCCTTACTGACTAGTTGTTTGAGGTTATGCTCTCCATGGTTGGGATGGAGTTGTGGGGAGAGGGGGAGCGGATTTGCTCCTTAAGGGTTGGGGTGGTTTGGGAGCAGTGTTAGGTTTTGTTTTAAATACTTTTTTTCCTTTTGATACCTTTGGTGCTTTATGGTCTCTTATGACCCGGACTTTGGGGTGCTCCATTACTTAACACAATCTGTGCTGAACTGTGTATTTGGTGTTGTGTCTACCGTCTGGACCCTTTTCCCTGCTGATACCATTTTATGCCACTGTACTTCTACCTTTACTCTATGGTTATAACCGCTCATGTCTCAAATTACTGTGATTTCATAGAACGTCCGTGGCCTCAACTTGGCAGTGAAACCGTCACTTGTGTGTAAATTCCTTCAGAAGTACAAACCACATGTCTGCATTTTGCCAAAGACCCACCTATAGGGCTCCAAAATGAAATGGTCTATAGCGACCCTGGGTTGGTGTGCATTACCATGCCACCTACTTCAACTATGCCAGGGATGTACGTAATTGAATCTGTAGAACACTGCCTTTGAATACCAGAGGAGCATACTGACCCGGATGGGAAATAGATTACATGGCAATATTTACGACAAAAATGTAGTTGTGCTGGAACTGTACTTGCTCCAACCAGCCCATCCCTTGTCAGTCGCCATACTGAATGCTATTATGCCGATGATCAAGTCATAGTGGATGCCATTAAACTTCCCACAATTAATGGGGCGGACAGGGAACGCCTAGATGTGGATAGATCTCTGGAGGAGAGACAGACAGACATTGGGAAATTACAGACGGGTAAAACTCCGGGTTCAGATAGGCTCCCTGCTGAATTTTACTCAAACTTTGCCGAAACTGTAGCTCCCAAGCCTTTTTTCAGATTAGTCTTCCATGGACACTCTCCCAGAATCCATGGAAGAGGTGGTTATTGTATTGATTCCCAAGCCCAGCAAGGATACCCAAAATGGTGCCTCTTACAGGCCCATTTCACTTTTAAACGTTGATGCCAAAATTCTAGCGAAAGTCTTGGCTGGTCGGCTGTCTACCGTTATTGAAGATCTGATTCATGTTGACCATGCTGGGTAAGTGAACAACCATAAACCCAAGATGCTTATTTCTTAAGCTCTCTATCCCACATGACAACCAGGGCAGTCGTCGCTTCATTAGACGCAAAAACGTGTTTGACTCAGTGGAATAGGTATACCTATGGGAGGTTCTGAGGCAGTATGGATTTGGTCCCAAATTCCTTTGCTGGTTACAGATGCTCTATAGGACTGCCAGGGCACGTGTCGGTAAATAAATGGCTGTCCGCATCGTTCTCTATTCATAGAGGTACGCGTCAGGGATGCCCCTGATCTCACTCCTTGTTTGCTCTGGCTTTTGCACCCTTGGCTATTTTGATTAGGGGATCTGAGGTCAGGTGCCTGAGGGTGGGACGCTTGAAGAAATTGTCCCTGTACACAGATGATGTCCTACTTTATTTGAATACCCTTAGCACTATTTTTGACGCATTTGGTTCCTTTTCGGGCAAAAACTGGTCCAAATCTATTTTTTCCAATTGATTATCAGGTAATTCAATTTGGCCCCCTCCTCCCCACTACAATGGGCTGGGCAGTTCAGGTGACTAGTAGACTAGAAGAACTGACTTTTTTGATCGTAATCTCCAACCACTGTAGACATCACTCAAAGCGTGCTGCTCGTCGTGGTCTGGGCCCCTTTTACTAGGCAGAATAAAATTTGGTAAAATGATGCTTCTGCCAAGATAGATGCCTGCTTTCCTTTATTTGGAATGGGGCTTCTCTCCCCCCTGTTTGGCTAAAGCTACGCTATCTACGCTATGCAGATCAGTTTTGGGCACCAGTTCTCAAAAAGCATATTAGGGAACTGGAGAAAATGCAGAGAAGGGCAACCAAACTGATAAGAGGCATGGAGGAGCTCAGCTATGAGGAAAGATTAGAGGAACTGAATTTATTCACTCTTGAGAAGATGACATTAAGGGGGGATATGATCAACATGTACAAATATATAAGGGGTCCATATAGTGAACCTGAGGTTGAGTTATTTACTTTACAGTCAACACAGAGGACAACGGGGCACTCTACGTCTCCAAATACAGAAAGGCTTCTTTACAGTAAGGCCACTTCCCCACTGCGGGTGCCGGCGGTAAATATTTTTAGTGCCGCTTTACCGTTGTTTTAGCAGTGGTATGCGGCCTCTAGCGGGGTGGTTTTATCCGCCTGCAAAGCGTCAATGCAGCGGCGCTTTGCCGGTGGTGTAGCCGCGCTGTCTCATTGATTTCAATGGGTAGGAGCCGTTTAGGAGCGGTGAATACACTGCTCCTTCACGGCTCCAAAGAAGCAGCTAGCAGGACTTTTTCACCGCCCTGCTAGCGCACAGCTCCAGTGTGAAAGCCCTCTGGGGCCGTTTTTTTTCCAGGCGCTACACAGACACCTCTGTATGAAAGGGGCCTAAGAGCTGTGGAAATGTGGAATAGACTACCTGCAGAGGTGGTTCTGGCCAGCTCAGTAGATTGCTTTAAAAAAGTCCTGGATTATTTACTAAATCTCTCCCTCCACAATTTGGAGGCTTGGCACTAGCTAACTTTTGGGTTTATTTTTGGTCAGCAGTACTGGTATCTGCCTATTGGTGGTTCCAGAGTTCTAGAGCCAATGCAGCCACCTGCCTGCGGGCTGTCTTCTTGGGATCCCTACTGGATCTCCACAATCTCATTTATAGGGGACCAAGGGCATACTGTTTTCTCCCTGGGTCGACGCGTACCACATGGAGAATCAGGAAATTGTAATGCGACAGTTCTCCACTCCAGGCCAACTAGCTCTTGCTCAACCCCTAGACTAATTTCCATACTATTCAGGATCCCCAGTTGTGGGCACGATATGGGATCAAAACTATTGGGGATATCATGCCCATGAGTACCCTCTTAAAAAACTTCTCACAATTGTCTGAGGTTTGGTCTGCCAAGCTGGATGCTGTTCCGGTACTTCCAGCTGCGACATGCTGCTGGGGCCCAGTTCCCTCAGACTCCCGTTCTCAAAGTTGACCCTATTGAGGGCCTTTTAGCTCCTGGGGACCTAGATAAACCATTATCGACCTTATATAGAGCTCTACTTTGTACTGATATACCTAGAATATTAAAACTGATAATACTGGAGGGGCGATATTCCCTCCCTGGACAGGGAGGACTGGGAGGATAGCCTAGAGCAAGGCCCCAAGCTTGCAATTTCCTCCGGAGATAAACAAATTCAGGTTAAGTTTGTCCACTGGGTCCATTATGTTCTTGTAAGGCTGCAAAGAATGTTTCCCGTTTCCCCACCTGTCCTGGCTGTCAACTTCAACCCGGTTCATACCTACATATGTTCTGGGAATGTCCTTCCATAATGACATATTGGAAGGCTTTTTATGGAATTAACCCCTGGTTACAACTTAACCTAACACCTACTGCCAAGTTGGCTTTATTGGGCATCCCCGATGACAACCAGCTCTCTCATCACTCCAAGCTTCTCATAGCATACCTCATACATTATGCCAAAAAGGAAGGTCTAATGAAATGGTCATCTGTAGATAAACCCACTGTATCTGCCTGGGAGGCTATGGTAATCGCTGCCCTGCCCTTGTATAAAAATGACACTATTCAAATAGGGGATGCCATTGGCAATTTGAAAAGTTATGGTCCCCCTGGACATTGACCTGAGCTCACACAGGTAGGGGGTCATAACCTGGTGCTGGAAGTACTCTATTCTGTTATAATGAAGGTTCCCTTTGGCAACACCATCACATGCAATTTTTGTCTGACTTATATTAGGAATTCTACAGACCAAAATTTGTTCAGATGACTACTGCTGGTTCACTATGATGCGCTATAGATTTCTGTTCAACGTAGTAATGATGCCAACCTATATCTTCATATATGCTGTGAACCATAATTATTTCAATAAAGCACCTTTTTTTGCCGCAAGATCACTTTTATTGGCGGCGGGAGAGGGGCCCCCCTCCCGCCATGCTCGGGTGCCCTTCACCGCTTACCGGAGCCGTCCGCAGCGGTGGAGGTGATAGAGTCTGTCCCCTGCCTAGGTATGGAGACAGACGAGGGGAGGATGGCCCCCACACGTCTCCATATGCCTGCTGGTCGGAAGCGACATCAATACGTCATTTCCGCCCATAGCTCTTAAAGAACCATATTTTTTTTTTTAAAGGACAAATTATTTTTTTAACGCATTTTAACTACTTTAGATCCGCGCTGTAGCTAAATGACGGCTACAACGCGGATCCACATTGCCGTCTTCCCTTTTCTTCGCTCCCACTCATGAGAGCGCATTGGGGAAAATCTGTGTTGGCCTTGTCCCTTGGACACAGCCAATCACAGATCGCTGTAAACGGCCAATCACAGCGCGATTAGCGTGCCCAATGAGAGACTATCTCAAATGTAAACATATGCGATCATCTCTCATTGCCGTGTGTCAAACAGTGTGAGGAGGGAGAGCTCCTGTGAAGACTTGCGAGTGCTTTTACAATGAAAAAATAAAAAAAAGCGTGCCCAATCAGTACCACTGACAATTAGCATCTATAGCTAGTGCCATCTGTGCTCACCTATGCGCATCAGTGCCCCCTCAACAGTGCCGATCTGTGCCATCAGTGCCCATCTGTGCTATCTCATCAGTGCAGGCTTGGCACACACCTGTGCAGTCTCATCACCACCAGCAACCATGCCCATAAGATGTTTTTCCGCCAAGTAGGCATACGAAATGCTTTCCACAGCCAAGAGCAATGAGAAGCCCTCTTTTTCGGATTCCCTTTCAAATTCGGATTCTGAGTGATGTAAATTATGAGCCAGTCCTCAGTAGTGGAACACTGACAGACTCAGGAGGAGGAAGATATTCTGCCCGCCAAACAAAGGTGTTCCGCTGAGGAGGCAGTGGCATTCACCAGCACCGCAGTACCTCTGCATTTGGTATCGCCATACTCAGGAGTGGCAGAATGCATTTTGGGGTGGTCATTTTAGCTATGTAAATGCTTTGTGTTGGAAATATCTTATAAAAAAAAAAAAATATATATATATATATATATATATATATATATATATATATATATATATATATATATATATATATATATATATATATATATATATATATATATATATTTTTCCACCACATTTTCCAAAGACGTTTGGGGAAAAAAAAAAAAAAAAAACTGTTCAAAAGACTCATTATGCCTCAGATTATACGTTGGGGCGTTGGCTTTCCTACATGGGGTCATTTTGTGGGCGGTTCCATTGTCCTGGTGCTCTAGGGCCTTCAAAAGCGTAATAGGTAGTCAACAAGTTAGATGTGTATAAAAAGGAGTTATTCCTGCGCCTAATCAGGAAAAAAAAAGTCTAATTTTTGTACCGCTGCACACACTGGAATGGGGTACTTGAACCCCAATTACAGAGTAAAGAGGGCAGAGAAGTAGTGATGCGCAGTACTATGATGGAAAGTTTAGCCTAAAAAGACTAATAAATTCTATAGGCACTCAAATAGTTGGGTGATAAATATACTACCGTCCAGACTAAAAAGATGGTGTATAAAAAAACAATATGCGTGTTGGGGAATGGTGAGGAGCCCTCACTGCTATAACGTAGTAGTAGTAAGGATCAAGTGGATATATAAACATAAAAAAGAAAAAATTCCAATGGTTAGAGCTAGTGATTCCCAATACGATTTTTTGAAATAAACAGAGTTGCATAAAGTGACAGTGCTGGATATAAAGAAGGTTCGTGAAGATATCTACTACATCATAAAGTGAATTAAATAATATACATAAACAGTCGACAAAATGTATAGTGATTCCCAATGCAATTTGTTAAAGCTGACAAAGTCACATAAAAGTGCCAGTGCTAGACAGTAAATGGGTCTGTGGAAATATCTACTACATCAAAAAATAAAAAACAGTATACATAAAACAGTCACTAACTCAATGAATCAGTAGTGCAAAGAGTGGTTGGTTGTGACTGAAGAAATCGCATAAAGTGTCAATGCCAGGAGAGGGTTATAAAGAACCGATACGTGCAGGTGTCATCTACCATACAAAATATCAATGCAGTGAACAGCTCAATAACACAATTGTGCAAAAGGTGGCAGAAAATCAAAAAAAAACGCATAAACAATCTTAATGTTGAAGGAAGGGAGAAAATCCCTCTGGAAATAATCCAAAAAAAGGGGGGGTGTGCACAATATTTGAAAGCTATGTAAACAAAAGAAAAAAATTGAACAATGATATTTGGCAAAAAATGTCCATTTAACTTGTGCGACAACCGGTGGCGATTATATCGAAAATCGCATATATCAAGGCAATCGCATACAGTGCTGGTGTTTGAATATATGTGCACTATAAAGTAGCAGTATAATCGGTGGTGGTAGTGGTGATGGTGAATATATCCCACGTGGTCCTGTGTAATCGAAATATGGGTGTCCCCTTACCTTACAGCTGTAAGGTAACAGCATATATGTGTCCTCAGGGTTCCTGGTGATCGTTATCCCTCGAGGTCCCGTTCCTGTGTCCCCAGATCCTGGCGTCTCCTGCCTATTGCGCTGTATTGGTCTCTTTATATAGTCGCTCAGCAGTACTTCAACGTGGGGGGGTACCTCGGCGGTCAGTGTTTATGTAAGGGGTTAAACAGATGAGGAGGAAGGGAGCCCCATAGTGTAGTAATTTTTTTTAAACAGTATTGAAGTTCATTCAAAAAAAGCAGATCAAGTACTCACAAACAAACAGTTCTCTTGTATAGGGTATAAACGAGCCTCGAGCTCGATTGCGTCACTTCCGGTAGATGTGTAATTTATGCTCCTTGCTCTCTGCAGGTTGGGTATCTGTATGTGGCCAGGTAGTGAAAAAGTCCCACACATATGGTATCATAATACTCAGGAGGAGTAGCAGAATGTATTTTGGGGTGTCATTTGTGGTATGCACATTTCACGTGAAATAAGCCATTACAATGACAATAAAAAAAAAAAAAAAAAAAAATTTCTTAAAAGAGGAAGTAAAGCCTCAGAAATAAATAGTAAAATAAAAATAAAAAAAACCCTGCAAGACAAACGCATAATGAGCTAGTATGCATAGTATAGCATAGCTGTGACTGGCCGGAGCCGCAATGACGTCACTACTGCGCATGAGCGCTGGTGCCACCACTAACGGCATGATCGCCACCGGGAACGGCATGCTCAGTGCACCTTCGACCGATGTCTACAGCGCATGCGCCATAGACATTGGAGCAGCTAGTTCTGCAAATATCTCCTAAACCTTTTAGGTTTGGGAGATATTTCTTGCACCTACAGGTAAGCATTAATCCACTTTAATTTTGCAAAGAATTGTGGGGGAAAAAAATTACTACTTCAAATACCTCACCATGCCTCTTACTAAATACCCTGGAATATCTACTTTCCAAAAAGAGGTAATTTGGGGGGCATTTATACTTTCCTTGCTTGTTAGGATCTCAAGATATAAGATAGGCCGCCAATACATCAGATGTGATTTTTTTTCATGATTTGCACCATAGCTTGTAGACTCTATACATTTTACACAGACCACATAATATCTACTAATTTGCATTATTTTTACCAAAGATATGTAGCAGTATAAATTGTGGACAACATTTATGAAGAAAAATTGCTGAATTTTATCACAAAGAAAAATGCTTTTTGTTTAAAAATTCTCAGTTTTTTTTCCATTTATAGGGCAAAAAATAAACCAAGTTAGACTTACCTGTTTTCCAGACGTCTTTCAGGACAGCACCTGAGAGATAGTGACTCCTCCCTCGTCCTTAGGAAACACCTTCTTCCTCCAAACTTTAAAGGGAGGCACCTCCCTACCAAACCTCAGTTGTAGAAGAGAACCTCCGGCCCCGGCTGGAACACAAACATATCGTTAATCACAGTATAGCATAATAAAATATAATAGGGCGGGATGTTGCTGTCCTGAAAGACTTCTGGAAAACAAGTTATCGGTAAGTCTAACTTGGTTTTTCCTAAGGCGTCTTTCAGGACAGCACCTGAGAGGATAAACAGACTTACCCCTTAGGGCGGGACAACAGCTTGCAGGACCTTCCTGCCAAATGCCTGATCGCTGGCAGATGTGAGGTCCAGCCTATAATGTTTCACAAATGTGTGAAAACTCGTCGCCGCCTTGCAGATCTGTTCAGGGGTGGCACCAGCTCTCTCTGCCCATGTAGACGCTAGAGCCCTGGTTGAGTGTGCACAAATCCCTGCTGGCAGGGATAACCCTGCTTGGGAATATGCCTCTGAGATAGATAATTTCAGCCATCTTGCTAAAGAAACTTTAGAAGCCTGGAAACCCTATTACCTGAAAAAAGTACAAACAGTGAATCTGAACGTCTGAAAGGCTTTGTGCTTTCTAAGTAACACAACGGAGTCCTCCTGACGTCCAACATGTTGAAAAGGGTCTCCTTCTCTCCTTCTGGGTTAACGCATAAGGTTGGAAGTACCATGTCCTGAGTACGGTTCTGTACTGAAGCTACCTTCGGTAAGACTTTAGCATCTGTTTTAAGAATGACTATCAGGAAAAATAGACAGATACGATTCTTTAATAGAGCATTTAGCTCACTGATCCTGCGTGCAGAGACAATGGCAATCAGAAAAATGGCCTTGAACGTGAGATATCTGAGGGGCGCATCATCCAGAGGCTCAAAAGGACCCTTCGGTAGAGACTGCAGGACTACCGACAGATCCCATTTAGGAAAAACCTTCAGAGGTGCTGGTCTAGACCTCTTGAGAGTTTTAAAGAATCTGATCACCAGCGGATCTG
Source organism: Lithobates pipiens (assembly GCF_037356315.1). NCBI lineage: Eukaryota > Metazoa > Chordata > Amphibia > Anura > Ranidae > Lithobates > Lithobates pipiens. The sequence continues at coordinate 68,267,915 of NW_027507788.1, read as the reverse complement.
AGGCCACAGATCTTTCTAAAAACATAGTTAGTGCTGCCACCTGCACCTTCAGAGTACTAACTGCTAGTCCCTTGTCTGCTCCATCTTGTAAAAACTCCAGGATGGAAACAAGGCTCCCTGGGACCTGGGTGGAGGAAATAACAGCATGTAATATAAACCTTTCAAACCTTAGAGTAAATGACCCTTGTAACCCTTTTTCTACTTGACAAAAGAGTTGAGATCAAACAGCTGGAAAAACCTTTGCTCCCAAGGAGCTGCTTCTCAAAAACTAGGCTGTGAGTGCCAAGCTGGCCACTCCTGGATGATTTACTGGGCCTTGGAACAGATTGTGCCTGAGGGGCAAATGCCAACAAGGCTTGATTGTCAGTGCTAGAACGGTCGAAAACCAGGCCTTTTGGCTGAAAGGGCGTGATTAGTATGACTGGTACCTTTTCCTTCTAAATTTTCCTTAACATTAACGGAATTAACTGAAATGGGGGGGGGGGGGGGGGGGGGGGGGAAGGCATAGCAAAAACGGAATTCCCATGGATATGCTAGCGCATCTGTCTCCAGTGACCCGTCGCGACTGTTCAGGGAGAAGAACTGGGGAACCTGGGCGTTCTCTTTTGAGGCGAACAGGTCTACCTTTGGTAGTCCCCATTTCTCAGTAATCATTGCGAAAACCTCTGGGTTCAGAGACCATTCCGCTTTCTGAATAGGGTTCCTGCTTAGGAAATCCACCACCCTGTTCAGATCCCCTTTTAGGTGGACTGCTGATAGCGATGACAAATGCCTTTCTACCCACCAAAGGATTTCCAGGGCTAGTACTTGCAGCAACCTGCTCCTTGTACCCCCCTGCCTGTTTAAATAGGCCACAGCCGTGGCATTGTCTGTTAGGACCTGAACATGCTGGGACTGAAGATCCTGAGCAAACGACTCCAGAGCTAAGGCAATCGCCTTGAGCTCCCTCCAGTTTGAGGTCCTTACGGCCTCTTCTTTGGACCAGGTTCCCTGAGTGAAAGACTTTCCTAGGTGGGCTCACCACCCCCAGGAACTAGCATCGGTTGTTAGTCTTTTCTCGACTGGAAAAGCCCAGACTCACCCCTCCGATAGGACATCCTGTCTCTTCCTCCACCATAGTGACCTTTTCACCTGGGTTAGCACTCTTACCTCTGTCTCTAGGGATGCCACTGTGTGGTCCCAAGATCTCAGAAGGAAAGCCTGCAGACACCTGAAATGCAGCCTTGCCCACTGGACAGCCGGCATTGTTGAGGTCAGAACACCCAAAGCTGACATAACCTGTCTTACCGTCAGACGTTCACTGGTCTGCAGCATTGACACTGCACCGTGAATTCTGTCCTTCTTGTCTAATGGAAGAAAGATCCTTTGATCCACAGAATTGATTAGATATCCTAAAACCCGAATCTCCTGGGATGGGTTTAGGGAAGACTTTGAGGTTCAAAATCCACCCCAGAGCCTCCAAATGGTTGCGTGCTTTGCCTAAATTGATCTGCAATTCTTTGCTTGATAGGGCGAAAAATAGCAGATCGGCTAAATAAGGAATAACTGCAATTCCCTGAAGATGCAGCAGAGCCAACACTTCTGCCATCACTTTGGTAAAAATTTGGGGTGACAATGACAGACGGAAGGGTAAGGTTCTGAACTGGAGATGAACCACGCCCCCAACCTCACTGCTAGCCTGAGGAACCTCTGAGACTGGGGCGAGATTGGGATATGCAGGTATGCATCCTTTAAATCTACTGACGCCATGAAGCAACCTGGCGTCAGAAGATTCCCAACTGAGAAAAATAGAGTCCATCTTGAATCTCCTATACTTGATTGATTCTAAAGCCTTTAAAACGAATCCATCAAAATTTCCTGTCGGCTTTTTTACCAGGAAGACATGCGAATAAAACCCCTCCTGCTGTTCCTCTAGTGGTACTTTGAGTACTATAGCCTGCTGCATCAGTTCCTCGAGAGAGAGAGGACTTCATGGCCAGGGCCCTTAACGAGTCCTGTGGGGGTGTTTGTAATCAAGCACCTTTTTTTTTTTTTTTAGTAAACTCGAGTGTGTGGCCCTGTGAGAGAGTGGACAGAATAAACTAATTTGAAGTTATCCTTGACCACTGCGGAATAAATTCTTGCAGTCTTCCGCCCACTTGCAGGGACGAGTCATTGAGATTTCTCGGCCTGTGTAGGAGGACGGAAGAGAATTCCGCCTCTACCTTTCGGTTTCGGGGCGGACCAATTTTTTCTTCTCCTCTGCAACTTGCTGTCTTGATCCTGAGTTTGAGGTTTTGCCACTTGCTTTTTCTTTTTGACCGGTAAGGATCTGTTTATAGGCCATCCTGTCAAGAATATTATCCAGGTCAGGGCCGAAAAGAAGGTCACCCGAAAAAGGGAATCCCACACAGCTTGCTCTTTGATGCTGAATCACCTGGCCAGGTTTTAAGCCATAAAGCACTTCTTGCAGCATTAGTTAAAGCTGCTGACCTAGCGGACATCTTAATTGCCTCAGCTGAGGCATCTGCAATATAAGCAACTGCAGCAATCAGGGTAGGAAAGGAATCTAAGATTTCCTGTTTAGGGGAATCTGCCGCTATATGCAACTTTAGCTGGTTAACCCAGTATTCCAAACTCCTGGCTGCACATGTTATGGCCATTGCTGGCTTTAAATTGCTCATAACTAATTGCCTTGATCTCTTGAGCAAAAGATCCATGCGTTTGTCCATTGGATCTTTTAAAACCCCCATGTCTTCAAAAGACAGGTCTGTGGACCTTGAGACCTGGGAGAAGGCAGCATCCAGCCTGGGCACCTTGTTCCACACCACACCAGGGTCTTCCTCGAAAGGAAAACATCTCTTGTGGGCTTTGGGAAAAAAAAAAAAAAGAAAAAAAGGGCTCTCTCTGGATCTTGTCATTCTTTTTTAATGGCCTCAGAGATGACCGAATGAACTGGGAACGTTCGCCCCTTAGACTCATCTAACCCAGCATACATGCGGTCATGGAGTGATAATTCCTTTCTTTCCTCACTTAAGCCAAGCGTAGCATGAATAGCCTTAAGAAGCCTATCTACCTCTTCAAGGGACAGTTTGAATGGAAGAGAGAGACCAAAAGCCAGATATAGGAGAAAAGGCAGACTTTAACCGCTGCCTCCTACCTGGACTTTGCTGGTGCCTGTCCCCACTGCTGCAGACGCTGACTCCTCCATAGTAGGTGTGCAGTATTCCACCTGTGGCTTCACACGCCGCCTCCGGACTCCCATAGTGCCTCTGCACCGGACCAGAAGCTGAAATAGGCACCAGCTCCTGTCCTCCCTCCTCCCCCCTGCGTCCACGCCGGAAACAACGTTTTCGCCGACCCAGTGACCCGCATTGTTGTTTTTGGTGCAACCGCCGAAAAACATGGCGGCTCCTATGATTGTGCGGGCCACCGAACCTTCGGCTCTCTCAGAGCGCTAGGAGGGGAAGAGGAGCCCGCTTGCTACCGCTGCTGAGGCCTGGGTAGGTCGGGAGGACAGCAGGTCCCTAGAAGAGGAAAAAAAAAAAAGGGAAGGAAGCCTTGTCCCTCAGGAGCACCCAAGAGACCTTGACTACCTCCCAAAAAGATGTTCCCTCCTGGCCGGAGGAAACACAATAACTGAGGTTTGGTAGGGAGGTGCCTCCCTTTAAAGTTTGGAGGAAGAAGGTGTTTCCTAAGGACAAGGGAGGAGTCCCTATCTCAGGTGCTGTCCTGAAAGACTCCTTGGGAAATCTCTATTTGTATGAAAAAACGGACAAACAAATCATTTGGGTACAGTGTTGCATGACTAATTGTCAAAGTGTGAGAACACTGAAAGCTGAAAATTGGTCAGGGCAGGAAGGGAGTTTAAGTGCCCAGTAAGCAAATAGTTCATGTAAACATGAGATCTGAGGTCTTTTTGACCCCAGATCCCATATTTAAGAGGTCCTGTCATGCTTTTTTTCTATGTTCAAACCACACATGTAAGGCATCAACGCGATCGGTAAAGCGAGAGCAATAAATTCTAGCCCTAGACCTTCTCTCAAAACATGCAACCTGTAGAATTGTTTTAAACTTCGCCTATGGAGATTTTTAAGGGTAAAAGTTTGTCGCCATTCCACGAACAGGCGCAATTTTGAAGTGTGACATGTTGGGTATCAATTTACTTGGCGTAACATTATCTTTCGCAATATAAAAAAAAAATTGGGCTCTCTTTACTGTTGTCTTATTTTTTAATTAAAAAAAGTATTTTTTTCACACCAAAAAAGTGCACTTGTAAGACCGCTGTGCAAATACGGTGCGAAGTATTTCAACAACCGCCATTTTATTCTCTAGGGTGTTAGGAAATAAAATGCATGTTTGGGGTTCCAAGTAATTTTCTAGCAAAAAAAAACGTTTTTAACTTGTAAACAACAAATCTCAGAAACAGGCTCGGTCCTTAAGTGGTTAAAGTATTCAACCATCTATGTATATATTGTTAATCTATACGTGATTTTAATTACAGGTGTTGCAATATTATTCGCAACTATATTTATATTTTAGAAAGAATCACCCAGAATTTTAAACGCCCTTGAAGGAATATACAGTAGCAAATTCCGAAACATGTTGGGCGATCCAGGAAACCTATATTGACTCACCACAGTATGACTGGCAGCATATGGTGATACTTGTATCTACAGGGTTTGATCATTATATTGTGCAATTCCACTGTGTAAATACTCTCCAATTTATGTGTCATTGTTTTTGTCATTATAGGGCTATGTGTGCCCCCTCGTTTACTCTTTGTATCAATAAAAGTGGCATTACTGTTTAACCACTTGCTGCACACCATATAGCAAAATGACGGCGGCAAAGTGGTTTTAATATCCATACCACATATGACGTCTTCAGGATATTCAGCCGCTGCTCCAATCATTGTTGCGGGGTGTCAGTCTGACGCCCTGCAACACCTATCTTGGTAAAGAGTCTGACAGACTCTTTACATGGTGATCAGCCATGATTGGACATGGCTGATCATGTGGTAAACAGGAAGAGCCGGTGATCGGCTTTTCCGCACTCACGTCTGGCAGACACGAGTATTATTATACAGGATTTATATAGCGTCAATAGTTTGCGCAGCGCTTTACAAAATGAGGGCAGACAGTACACTTACAAGACAAATCAATACAGGAGGGCCTAGAGGGCCCTGCTCATTAGGGCTTACAATCTAAAAAATAGAGAACCTATAGATTATCAGCACAGGCACGCAACCCCCACCCCGAGGATGCCCACACTGGATCACCAGGGACACCACTAGGACCATCAGAGATGTGACCACCAGGCATGCCACCCTAGACCACCAGGGATGTCAATCAGTGCCCACAATAGGCATCACTAATTGGCAGGCATTGTTTGGCATCCATCGGTATCATACATTATGGTACATCAGTGTTGCATATTCGTGCCCACCACTGCCACCTCATCAGTGCTGCCTTATCAGTGTCCTTCAGTGCAGCCCCATCAGTGAAGGAGAAAAACGTAGTTACAAAGCGTTTCATTTCCCCCAAAAACTTTTCTGACTTATTTTATTGGTTTAGCAGAAAATAATCCCAGAGTTGATCAATCACCACCAAAAAAAAAAAAAAAAGCTCTATTTGTGGGAACAAAGGGATAAAAATGTATCTTAGTACAGTGTAGCATGACTGCGCAATTGCCATGTCAAAAGTGCGACAGCGCTGAAAGCTGAAAATTGGTCTGGGCAGGAAGCTGTATTGAAGTGGTTAAATATAGTTTACTGTTATTAAAAGTTTGTGTCTTAAAATTCCAAGGGGATTTATCCAGTGCAATCTATGCACATTTTTCTTTGTATGTCAGGATGTTGACAGCCTCTACACCCCGCTCCCTAACATTATTTCCATTTTAAAAGATAAAAAGGTAGAATATTGCAGCATGCGAAAAGCCATATGCATGCTATGATTATTACCAAGTAATGCAGTGGTTTATTTATCGATATGGAAAGGCTGCTGACAATTTGTATAGAAGATCAAAGATTAGTCTTTTAGTCCAAGAAAAAGCATAAAGCCTTTTCAAAGATTAAAAAGTTGTTCGTCCAGTAAGCGAGGACAATTGCAAAGAAGAATTTGTTGCAAGTAGGGGTTGGTTCACTTTAAAGAAAGCACTAATTTGAGTCATATTAAAGTTCAAGGTGAAGCAGTCAGTGCAGATCTAAGTGCTGCAAGTGATTTTTTCCAAGATATTGGAAGATAATACTGAGGAAAGATAATTTCCCAGAACACATTTTTAAATGTAGACAAAACTAGCTCGTTTTGGGGGAACACAAAAATGCCAGAGGACCTACATTTCAAGAGAGGAAAAAAAGTGCACCAGGACATAAGGCAGGCTTTTTCAACCAGAGTGCCTTGGGCTTTTTTCAGGTGTGCCTTGGCAAAATTACAAAAAATTGCTCCAAAATTATACACAAGTTGATGTGTGGATAAAGCGGCCTTTTAGTTACACAAAGCCACAGGTTTTCATTGTGCCTCATTAGCACATTCTAGCCGTTGGCATCCCAATGACATCATCTGATAAGGAGAATGTCAGACACATCCTTGTTTGACCCTCCCTTGTTCCTCTCCATCGGAAGTGAAGGCAACTTATCTGAGTGATGGGAAAAAAAAAAAAAAAAAAAAAAAAAAAAAAAAAAAAAAAAAAAACAGAGAAGAGAAACTTTGGCATACTAGCAAGTACCAGTTTGCAAAAGTGCATTTGCTTTGGAAGAATAAATCCCCTCTAATATTGGGTGTGCTACTTGTGTGGCTGTTGCTGCATTATGCCAAACTATTAGAATTTAATTTTTTTGCATTTTAGAATGGGATGCCTCATGACGGTCCATAATTTTTAAAGTGTGCCTTGACTGAAAAAAGGTTGAGAAACAATGACATAAGGCATCAAAGGACAGGCTTGACTATACTACTTGGGAGTAATGAATCTGGGGATTTAAAGTTCAAGTCTTTGCTAGTGCATCACTTCTTAAATCCGAGGGCACTACGTAATGTCACTAAGGCATCTTCCTGTTATTTGGAGGGCAAATTCAAAGGCTTGGGTTACAGTTATGGTCTTTAAAAAATGTTTTTTGAATGTTATTGCTTGTCCAAAAACATTCCCTTCAAAACTCTTCTCCTCCACAATGCCCGTTGACATCCAAACACTTTAGATGACATGCACCCCAATGCAAAGGTGGCACTTACAACCTCCCCCCCCCCCCCCTTCCCAACACATTACTTCAGCCAATGGATCAAGGAGTCACAGCCTCCTTTAAGAACTATTATTTCTGGAGGAGATTCTCACAGGGCTACCAAAAGGATGAGATGACCCTAAGCGAGTTCTGGAAGAATTATAACGGGTCATCACAAAAAAAAATTGCGGATGCTTGGGATTAAGTGAGACACACAAATATGAGTTTGGAACAAATTGTGCCCCCAATTCACACATTTCTGGGGTTTACAGATAAAAAAAAAAAAAAAAAAAAAAAAAAAAAACCAAACAGACAAGCCATGTTTGCTTTTGGTTATCAACTGCAGTTGGACATCAGTGAAAATATCGAGTTACTCGACTCCCACAGCAAAGCATTCACCAATGAATTAGAGAAGCAAATGATAGCATTTAGGGAAGAAAACCAGGACCTAGAAACTCAAATATAGAAAAGGCTTTCTAAAAAAACAGCTGATGCTTTTCATCGCATTGAAGCAGGAATGGTAAATTTAGAGGAGCAAGATCCTGATACAGAAAGGTCCATCAAAGTTTACTGATCAGTTACTGAAGGCCTGAGAAGCTACAGGGCTATTTATGAGAAGAAAGAAAAGCTATGTGCAAACCTCACTTAATGCCTACTTCAAGAAACCAGAAAATTGTATACTTGCCTTTCCGTAATTTTCCTTTCCGGTCACATCTTCATGGCAGCATACACTCTGGGTTGTGACTCCGCCCCCACAACCTGATAGGACCACATAGCTATAAGATGACGATACGCCACCCGCCCCGGTATTCTCTGTATATATGAATCACCTTTGCGGGGATATTGTATGCTGCCATGAAGATGCGACAGGACAGGAAAATTACGGAAAGGTAAGTATACAATTTTCCGGTTTCCTGTCGCATCATGGCAGCATACACTCTGGGGATTAACTCGCAGACTGGATGGGAGATGCAAAGGTAAATTTTTTTTAGCAAGGGATAGAAGAGTTGGCTTGAATAATGGACTTTCCAAATGCTACTGTTGACAGCCGAGCCAAGTCCACCTTGCAGCGAGAGATAAAGGTGTTCCTGGAGGACCAGGTGGCCGCCCTGCAGATGGTTTCCACTGAGTCCCTTCAATATGCTGCCCAGGAAGTGGCCACTGCTCTGGTGGAATGAGCCCTCAATTCCTCAGGAATTTGCAGATCACTTAGCAAGTAGGCCTTTCTAATGGTCTTCACCAACCAGGAGGCAATGGTTCGGGCTGACGCTGCTTGACCTCTCCTAAGGCCGTAGGGAATGATAAAGAGGTTCTCTGAACTTCTAAGGCAGGCCTTCTGAAATTGCATAACAAGGGGATCATGAGCCCATTTAACACCTGTCAGGGCAGATAGAGCTGACACCTGAACCTTCAGTGTACTAGAACTAAGACCTTTGTCTAAGCCTGACTGCAAAAACTCTAGGATCAGTTAAGCCGAAAGGGAGGATAGATCCCAGCCAAGGTCCTGAGCAAAGGCAACAAACTTTTGCCAGACCCTGCGGTAGGTGCAGTTGGTAGGTTTTCTGGCCTGGAGCAGGGTATCAATTACCTTCTGGGAGCAGCCCTGACCTAGATACCTAGCCCTCTCAGCCTCCAGGCCATCAAGTGCAGCTTCCCCGGATCTGGATGTAGTAGCTGGCCCTGGGAGAGCAAGTCGGCTGACAGAGGCAGAGGAAGTGGGGTCTGCCGTGCTCAGTTGTAGAAGGGTGTTGAACCATGGCCTCCTGGGCCAAAAGGGAATCACTGCTATCACCAATGCTGTCGATCTCTTGAGCCTTAAGAGAAATCTCGCTATTAGGGGAGTCGGAGGGAAGATATACCCGAGAAGGAAGTTCCAGGGATGCTGGAGGCAATCTGTCTCCTCTGCTGAGGGGAAGGGGAACCTCGACAGGAATCTCCGGCACTTTGAGTTTGCCGGAGTTGCAGCAAGGTCTATGTCTGGTTGACTCCAGATCTGGCAGATGAGGGAGAAGGCCTGAGGGCTCAGGGACCACTCATCGTTGGATAGCTATGTGGTCCTATCAGGTTGTGGGAGCGGAGTCACAACCCAGAGTGTATGCTGCCATGATGCGACAGGAAATGGATTTCAGCAACAGCGTCAGATTCTGACTCCAATACCAGTCCCATCCTCTCCAAAGTTTGTTTAAAGTTGTTCTGTACTGTACAGTATTTGAACATGTTTAAAGTTTTTGTTAAGCCACTAACCTGCATACACCATCAGCACTGCCTTCTAATGTAGTGCCGCCCTCTGTGTGTGATTTATAAAAATAAATGCTGCAAATACCTAAATTTCACTGCCGAGATGGCAATCACATGACTGGCCATGTAGCAGGCAGGGCTGAGATTCCCCTGCTGAGGTCAGTCTGGAGGGGAGGAGGAAAGAAAGATGGCTGGTCATGTGATCGCAATCTCAGCTCTTAAATTAGGTATTTACAGCATTTAAATTTATAAATTGTTCACAGAGAGGGGGACACTGCAATACGAGGCAGTGCTGATGGTGTATACAGGTTAGTGTTATGAGAGTAGCAGGAGAGGGGGAGAGGACACAGGAGCAGAGTGAAGAGCAGATAGCAGGCTGCTGAAGACTGAGGTGCCTAAACTGACCACGGTGTCGAGGCTCAGGAGCCACGATACACTGTGGTCAGCTTATAGAAGGTTTTTTTTTTTTTTTTTAGGTGTTACAGGGGGCCAAATGACACGGGACATGCTTTAAAGGAGCAGGATCCTTATTTTTGGGGGGGTGCAAAATGGTGTTCAAATCTTCTCCCATTGAGAAATGGGATTTTTGTACTCACCGTAAAATCCTTTTCTCTGAAGTTCATTGACGGATACAGCTCCTTTAAAACTTGACCTTAGGGTTATCATGCCACCTTCAGAAGAGGACTAGGCAGAACATGTAAAAACAGCAAGACTGCACAGCACAGCCCAAGGGGCGGTCCCACTGGCTATAAACCCTCAGCCTGCTTCCTGCAACTCAGTTCGTTAAAAAGCAGTACAAAACTAAGAGGGGGTGGGTGCTGTGTCCGTCAATGAACTTCAGAGAAGAGGATTTTACGGCAAGTACAAAAATCCCATTTTCTGTTTAGTTCATTGACGGACACAGCTCCTTTAAATCTTGACCTTAGGGACGTCCCCAAGCAGTGTCAAAAGAAGGGGGAAAAAAAAAAAAAAAAACAGGGGTGGAAACAAGAAATAACTTCACCCACAACAAGAGGAACTCCTCAAACAGAGATATTTCCACCTTAAACTGCCGCCATCAACACCAGCGGCCAACATATGCATCTAAAGATGCCTTCACAACAAACTTGTAACTTAATGAAAGTGTGAATTGCAACCTTACACCGCCGCCTGCAAAACCTTGAGGCCAAAGCAAGCATCCAAAGAAGCGCTTACATCAATTTAGAATATAGTTAAAGTGTTAACGGACGACCAAGTCGCTGCCTTACACACCTGGGCAACAGACACTTTATGTCAGAAAGCCCAGGAGGGTCCAATTTCCCTGGTGGATAGTTGTTGGGATAGTTATTTACATGTTGTTTAGTTTGGACTTTTTAATTGTATCCATATGCAGAGCTGGAGACCATTCAGTTATATTTGAGTTAGTTTAACTTAAATTTTGCTAAACTGTTATACCTCTAGAGAGATTCTTTGAGGCTTAGTACATATAATATTCCTTCTCTTTGGCAGGCATTCATTCCTAGCCCTTCCCTTTGTGGCTTTCTCCGTATGCACTGGCGTGCTGCTTCTTGTCTGGGAGAGGAGTCTGTCCAAGTTATGCACACTGTCTAGCTCTTGAGGACAGTTCCTATATGTCTGCCCTCTTGCTGTTCTATTGGGGTCCACCACATTAATTCAGCAATATTCGATATCTGAGGGATTATCAGCCAGGATCCATGCTAGTAATATCTTTCATATGATCTGTAAGTACTCTAAGATGTGAAAACTATCTGATCTCTGCCATAAAATGCATATATTGTAAACACAATGTAAATATTTTGTAAATGTTTATTATATGTATATTTGTTTCCTTTGTATTTGCATACATCTATATTTTTTAAATAGAACAGTATCACAAGGCTACCTTTTTAACCCCTGAGGAAGGATTTGGATATGCCACCAATATAATCGTGTGGTTGTTTTCTCTGAAGCATGTCAGGATCTGTTGCAACTATCACTCATATCTGACTTAACCACTTAACAACCGGCCCATAGCCGAATGACAGCTACAGGGCGGTTGTTTAACTCTGGGAGGACGTCATATGACGTCCCCCCAGAATTCCGCTCTCGGGCGCGCACTCGAGAGCATCCGGATCACGGAAACGGCCGCTCATCGCGGACGTTTATCACGCGATCGCTCCGTCAAATGACAAAACAAACCGGCGTCATGTTATGCCGTTGGTTCCTCCCTCCCCCTCTCTGTACCGATCGGTATAGCGGAGGGGTAAGAGATCGGTGTTAGCAGCGCTGTGGGCTGCATCTGCAGTGCCCACATCACTGCTCACCGAAAATTAACACTGCAACGCCCGGCCATACCCTGCAACGCCATACCCTGAGATACCCAGCCATACTCGGAGATACCCAGCCATAGTCGGTGATACCCTGCAATACCCAGCCATAGACACCCCCCCCGCTGCCCTCCAGTGCTTCTACCGACTCGCCAATACGATCAAAGCCAGAATCTTTTTTTTTTCAGGCTTCCCAGCTTAGAGGTGAGATGCGGGGTCTTATTGACCCCATATCTCACTGTAAAGAGGACCTGTCATGCCATATTCCTATTACAAGGGATGTTTACATTCCTTGTAATAGGAATAAAAGTGATAAAAAAAAATGTATTTTTGGGGAAAAAAAGTCAAACTAAAATAAAAGTATACTGAACAATAAAAATTTTTTTTTTTTTTTTTTTTAAAGCACCCCTGTCCCCATGTGCTCGCATGCAGAAGCGAACGCATACGCAAGTCCCGCCCACATATGAAAACTGTGTTCAAACCACACATGTGAGGTATCGCTGCGAACGTTAGAGCGAGAGCAATAATTCTAGCCCCAGACCTCCTCTAACTCAAAACATAACCAGTAAAAAAATATTAAATCATCGCCTTCGGGGATTTTTAAGTAGCGACGTTTGGCGCCATTCCACGAGCGTGTGCAATTTTGAAGAGTGACATGTTAGGTATCCATTTACTCAGCGCAACTTCATCTTTCACATTATGCAAAAAGTGGGCTAACTTTACTGTGATTTTTGTGCTAAAAAAAAAAAACAAAAAAAAAAAAAAATTTTCCAAAAAAAAGCATTCGAAAAATTGCTGCGCAAATACCGTGCAAAATAAAAAGTTGCAACGACCACCATTGTATTCTCCAGGGTGTTTGCTAATTTTCTAGCAAATACAGTGCCTTGCGAAAGTATTCGGCCCCCTTGAACTTTTCAACCTTTTGCCACATTTCAGGCTTCAAACAAAGATATAAAATTTTTATTTTTTGTGAAGAATCACCAACAAGTGGGACACAATTGTGAAGTGGAACGAAATCTATTGGATTTTTGAAACTTTTTTAACTAATAAAAAAATGAAAAGTGGGGCGTGCAAAATTATTCGGCCCCCTTGCGTTAATACTTTGTAGAGCCACCTTTTGCTGCGATTACAGCTGCAAGTCGCTTGGGGTATGTCTATCAGTTTTGCACATCGAGAGACTGAAATTCTTGCCCATTCTTCCTTGCAAAACAGCTCGAGCTCAGTGAGGTTGGATGGAGAGCATTTGTGAACAGCAGTTTTCAGCTCTTTCCACAGATTCTCGATTGGATTCAGGTCTGGACTTTGACTTGGCCATTCTAACACCTGGATACGTTTATTTGTGAACCATTCTTTTGTAGATTTTGCTGTATGTTTGGGATCATTGTCTTGTTGGAAGATAAATCTCCGTCCCAGTTTCAGGTCTTTTGCAGACTCCAACAGGTTTTCATCCAGAATGGTCCTGTATTTGGCTGCATCCATCTTCCCCTCAATTTTAACCATCTTCCCTGTCCCTGCTGAAGAAAAGCAGGCCCAAACCATGATGCTGCCACCACCATGTTTGACAGTGGGGATGGTGTGTTGAGGGTGATGAGCTGTGTTGCTTTTACGCCAAACATATCGTTTTGCATTGTGGGCAAAAAGTTGGATTTTGGTTTCATCTGACCAGAGCACCTTCTTCCACATGTTTGGTGTGTCTCCCAGGTGGCTTGTGGCAAACTTTAGACGAGACTTTTTATGGATATCTTTGAGAAATGACTTTCTTCTTGCCACTCTTCCATAAAGGCCAGATTTGTGCAGTGTACGACTGATTGTTGTGCTATGGACAGACTCTCCCACCTCAGCTGTAGTTCTCTGCAGTTCACCCAGAGTGATCATGGGCCTCTTGGCTGCATCTCTGATCAGTCTTCTCCTTGTCTGAGCTGAAAGTTTAGAGGGACGGCCAGGTCTTGGTAGATTTGCAGTGGTCTGATACTCCTTCCATTTCAAAATGATCGCTTGCACAGTGCTCCTTGGGATGTTTAAAGCTTGGGAAATCTTTTTGTATCCAAATCCGACTTTAAACTTCTCCACAACAGTATTACGACCTGCCTGGTGTGTTCCTTGGTCTTCATGATGCTCTCTGCGCTTTCAACAGAACCCTGAGACTATCACAGAGCAGGTGCATTTATACAGAGACTTGATTACACACAGGTGGATTCTATTTATCACCATCAGTCATTTAGGACAACATTGGATCATTCAGAGATCCTCGCTGAACTTCTGGAGTGAGTTTGCTGCACTGAAAGTAAAGGGGCCGAATAATTTTGCACGCACCACTTTTCAGTTTTTTATTTGCTAAAAAAGTTTAAATTATCCAATAGATTTCGTTCCACTTCACAATTGTGTCCCACTTGTTGGTGATTCTTCACAAAAAAACTGAGTTGCGTACCGGTAACATCCTTTTCCGGGAGTCTTTCAGGACAGCCACCTTAGAGAGAGACACTGGCTCCTCCCTTCTTAGGAAACACCGCCTTCATTTCCATGATTTAAGCCTCATCCTCCCTCCGTTCCTCAGTTCTTCCAGAGTACCTCCGGCCAACTGGGGAGACACAAGAACACGTCAAACAAATAAACTTTTAATCTTACCCGACGGTCTCATGTGATGAGTTCCCGACGTTCTCCAAAAACCTGGGTGGGAACCGGTGCTGTCCTGAAAGACTCCCGGAAAAGGATGTTACCGGTACGTAACTCAGTTTTTCCCAAGTTCCTCTTTCAGGACAGCCACCTTAGAGAGGATAAGCGAGCACATTACCTTAGGGTGGGATCACTGCTTGCAGCACTTTACGACCAAAGGCCTGGTCTTTGGCTGACAGAAGATCCAGTCTATAGTGTTTCACGAACGTAGAAAAACTGGACCACGTTGCAGCTCTACAGATCTGTTCAGGAGATGCACCAGCCCACTCTGCCTGAGAAGTTGCCACTGCCCTGGTTGAGTGCGCTCTAATCCCAACTGGGGGTTCTAACCCCCCTGCTACATAAGCCTGCCCAATGGCTAACCTTAACCATCTGGCTATCGTACGTCTAGAGGCTTTGGAACCCTTCCTAGCCCCCGAAAATAACACAAAAAGTGAATCAGACTTCCTGAACTGACTTGTGCAATCTAAATAATGAAGGACACATCTTCTAACATCCAATCTATGAAAGATGTGTTCCTGCTCTCTTACTGGATTTAAACAGAAAGTAGGTAGCACAATCTCCTGGACTCTATGGAAACTAGAGGCTACCTTAGGTAAAAAGGACATCCTAAAAACCAAACGGTCCGGAAAGATCTGAAAAAAGGGTGCCCTGACAGAAAGGGCTTCGAGTTCACTCACTCTTCTTGCTGTAGTGATCGCCACCAAAAACACCATTTTGAGAGTGATCAGCTTTAATGAGCAAGATTCCAATGGCTCAAAAGGTTCTCCTGTGAGAAACTGTAAAACTAAAGAAAGATCCCAAACTGGGAAGGGAGAATTTGAAACAGGTCTCTGCCTACTTAGGGCTTTGAAGAAGTTTAGGAGAGTGGCTACTAAGCGATCCGAGAAGCCCTTGCCCTTCAGCAATTCCTCCTCAGAAGCCAAGCTGCAAGGTTCCGCCGCTCCACCTGAGGACAGCAGATTGGACCCTGAGACAGGAGATCTTCCAGGATTGGGAGAATCCAGGGGGGTTCTACAGACAGACCCTTCAGAATGGAGAACCACGGCCTCCTGGGCCAGTGAGGTGCGATTAGAATAAGGGTAGTATTCTCCACCTGAAACTTCCTTAACACTGCCGGAATCAGCACGGGAGGGGGGAAAGCATAGCACCTGGAGAAACCCCAACTCTGTGCTAGTGCGTCCACCCCCAACGCCCCGTCTCCCCTGTTTATGGAAAAGAAGATGGCTACCTTCACGTTTTCCCTCGAGGCAAAGAGGTCTATCGAAGGAATCCCCCACCTCTGGGTGATCATTTCGAAAACTTCCTGCTTGAGAACCCAGTTGCCTTCTCTCAGCGTTTTCCTGCTGAGGAAATCTGCCACCTGATTCTGCTCTCCTTTCAAGTGGATCGCTGAAAGGGACAGGACATTTGCTTCGGCCCACCTGAGGATGGCTTTTGCTAGGGCCCATAAGGTTTTGCTCCTGGTGCCCCCTTGTCTGTTGATGTAGGCTACCACCGAGGAGTTGTCCGACCTTACTTTTACATGATGCCCCCGGAGTTCTCTGAAAGGTCCTGAGAGCCAGATCCACTGACCTCAGCTCCCTCCAATTCGAGGATCTCTTCGACTCCCTCCTCTCCCAGGTACCTTGTATCAAACGGGAGTCTAGGTGTGCACCCCAACCTGAGCTGCTCGCATCGGTTGTGACCACCCTGGATATTGGTAGAATCCACTTTAGGCCTTGGGACAAATTTGCTCCCTTTCTCCACCACCAGAGGGACCTCTTTACCTGATTTGGAACCGAAACCAAAGAATCCAGAGACCCCTGGCTGTGGTCCCAAACCTTCAGAATAAATAATTGCAGGGGACGGAAATGTAAACCCGCCCACTGAACCGCTGGGAGTGCGGACGTCAGCAAACCCAATGCCGACACGACCATCCTTACTGAGATCTGGTGGCTGCCCTGAAGAAACAACAGTGCCTTGTCTACCTTTTGAATTTACTCTAAAGGGAGGAAGACTTTTTGTTCTGTTGAGTCCAACACATACCCCAGGAAGGTGACCCTCTGGGAAGGATTTAAGTTGGATTTCTCCAGGTTCAGAAGCCAACCCAGGCTTACTAACAGGTCTCTTGCGATCTGTAAATCTCGAGTCAGCTGCGTTGGAGAAGGGGCAAACAGGAGAAGATAGTCGAGATACGCGATCACCGAGATTCCCCTGAGACGCAGAAATGCCAGAACTTCTGCCATCACTTTGGTGAAGATTCGGGGGGAAGAGGATAGCCCGAAGGGAAGTGCTTTGAACTGCAGGTGTAGCACCCCTCCTGAGGTTCTCACTCAGAGCCTGAGAAACCGCTGGTGGGTCTCTGCGATAGATTTAAAAGATGCATACCTGCATATTCCTATCGATGCCATGAAACAGTTTGGTGGAAGAAGTGCTTTCACCGAGTAAACTGAATCCATCCGAAACCTTCTGTAGGTGACAGACATTCAGAGGCTTCAGGTTCAGGATGAGCCTGAACTTTCCCGAAGGCTTGCGAACCACAAAAACGTGAGAATAGAAGCCCCTGCCTGTCTCTCCTACTGGGACCCGTACTACCACTTCTTGTTCCTCTAACTCCTGAAGAGAGGAAAGAAGAGCAGATGATTTTTCTGCGCATTTTGGCAGATCGGTGACAAGGAGTCTCAGAGGGGGGAGTTCTGAAAACTCCAAACGGTAACCTCTTCTGATGATCCCCAACACAAACTGATTGGAGGTGATCATCTCCCACTGTGGGAGAAAGGCCCCCAACCTTCCCCCCCCACTGTGACCCTGTCACTGGGACTTTTTGGGCTGTTCAGGAGGGCGAAAAATTGCTCCTCCGGGCCCCTTGCCCTTGAGCCCCCAACTTTTCTTCTGCCGAACAGTTCTAGGGGCTTCCAATCTTTTCTGGGGACGAGTCTTTGACTGCTCCCCTAATTTCCTCTTAACTGGAAAGGCCTTTTTCTTGTCCGCTGTGCGATCTAGCACTGCTTCAAGACCTGGCCCAAACAGCAAGTCTCCTGTAAAGGGAATCCCACAGAGCTTTGCTTTGGACACATTGTCTCCCTGCCAGGTCTTCAGCCATAAGGCCCTCCTGGCTGTGTTGGTCAGAGCCGAGGACCTTGCAGACATTCTCACGGACTCAGCCGAAGCGTCCGCAATGTATGCTATCCCCTTAAGCAGCATGGAAAAGGAGGATAGAACAGTCTCCTTTGCCGTCCCTGCTTCAATTTGCGCATTAATCTGGGTAAGCCAATACTGCATATTACGAGCCACCACTGTGGCTGCCATGGCCGGTTTAAGGTTTCCCTGTGATGAATCCCAGGCCTTCTTTAGGAGTGAATCCATTCTTCGATCCATAGGGTTTGAAAGTACCCCCATGTCCTCAAAGGCCAGATCAGTGTGTCTGGACACCTGGGAAAAAGCAGCATCTAATCTGGGAGATTTATTCCAGACCAGAGTCTCCTCTTCCGAAAAAGGAAACCTTTGTTTTAATGCCCCAGAAAAGAAAGGTTTCCTTTCGGGATCCTGCCATTCCTTCCTGATGGCATCGATCAAAACGTCATGCACCGGGAACACCCGCTTTTTCTGTTCCCCCATGCCTTTGTACATCTGATCATGGAGTGACAATGTCTTTGTTTCCTTTTGTATGCCTAAAGTGGTATGAATAGCTCCTAAGAGCTTGTCCACTTCCTCCAGGGAAAGCTTATACCGTGAAGTTCTATTGGATTCCCCATCCAACCCCTCATCGTCAGATTCCCCTTGGAAGTCTGAGACGACACTGTCAACTTCTTCCTCAGCTTCCTCTCTGGAGCCCCCTGGATTCTCTCCACCTGCGGGAGGAACATCCATTAGGCTAGATGGTACACTCTGCTGCGCTGGTGTAGGAGTGCTCTGGGGCTGAGGCCACTGGAAACTGGAGAAAAATGTTTTGAAGTACTGGAAAGTACTAGAGCAGTGATGGCGAACCTTGGCACCCCAGATGTTTTGGGACTACATTTCCCATGATGCTCATGCACTCTTCAGTGTAGTTGAGCATCATGGGAAATGTAGTTCCAAAACATCTGGGGTGCCAAGGTTCGCCACTGTACTAGAGAGTTCCTTCACAGAAGCCGCCAGATCTGCACCCTGTTCTGCTGCCTGCTCCCTAAGCAACCCCTCAATACACTCTTTACAAAGTGCCTTGGACCAGGAATCCCCCATAGAGGCTCTACATAAAGGACACTTCTTCCTAGAACCATGGGGGGACTTGCTCGCGGCTTTCTGAAAAACAGAAATAAGAGAGAGAGCAGCATAAGATTTAAAAGGAAAAAGAACACCAGCGCTACATAGAGGACCACCGGGAGTGCTCCCCCCCCAGGATCAACCATCACCAGGATCCCAGACGCACTACCCTTCCCCCCCGACCACCAAGGAGGAAAACACCAGTGGAGCTACCGGTTATAAAGTAAGGGAACACCTCCCCAGGGTTCCCCTTACCTTTGAGTGGTTGGTGCTGTTGTCTCCAGGAGCTCTTGGAGCCTCTGCTTCAGACATTCTCCTGTTGAGGAAGAGTGGTACGAACGTGCCTCCTACAGCTGCCTGTACAACTTTAGAAAGAGAGGCTGCACCAGCCGAACGCTTGGTCCCCTATCGCGTGCCGCGTCCGGAACCAGAAGACGCGGATCCAACGAAGAGGTCCGCCCCCACCAGAACTGACGTCGCCCGTCATCCGGTCCGGCCTCCAGCTCCAAGCCGACTGTAAACACAGGGGGACCTTGGACGTCTTGTTGCAGCGCCCCACTGGGCGAAACGAAGGGATGGACCTCCCCCAAACTTTCTGCTTTCCCCAAGCGAAGTTTAGAGTGTGTGTAAAAAAAGGTCAGTACAAGAGTTCGGCTCCCCAGCCGACCGGACTGCCTATCCTGTTGAAGCACCCTCCTGGGTGAACGAACGGATGATCCTCTAAAACTTCCTGCTTTCTCCAAGCGAAGTTTAGAGTGTATGGTCAGTACGAAAATTCAGCTCCCTACCTGACCGGACTGCCGAAAGTAGACCGATAGACGATCGGACTGCCGAGTGGGGCCGGAGCTCCGCTCGGATAGCTTCAGTCTCGCCAACTGATTTAGCTAAGGTTCCTTAGCGGTGTCTCCCCACCGGAGGAAACACCATAACTGAGGAACGGAGTGAGGATGAGGCTTAAATCATGGAAATGAAGGCGGTGTTTCCTAAGAAGGGAGGAGCCAGTGTCTCTCTCTAAGGTGGCTGTCCTGAAACACGAACTTGGGAAAAATTAAAATTTTATATCTTTATGTTTGAAGCCTGAAATGTGGCAAAAGGTTGAAAAGTTCAAGGGGGCCGAATACTTTCGCAAGGCATTGTAAATGATGATTTTTACATGTAGGAGAGAAATGTCAGAATTGTCCTGGGTGCTCCAGAACGCCTGATGGCGCTCCCTGCATGTTAGGCCTCTGTATGTGGCCACACTGTGTAAAAGTCTCACACATGTGGTATCGCCGTACTCGGGAGTAATAGCAGAATGTGTTTTGGGGTGTAATTTGTGGTATGCATATGCTGTGTGTGAGAAATAAAGTGATTATGACAATTTTGTGAAAAAATAAATAAAAAAAAGTAAAAAATAATCTTGATTTTGCAAAGAATTGTGGGAAAAAATGACAACTTCAAAAAACTCATCATGCCTCTTGCTAAATACATTGGAATGTCTTCTTTCCAAAAAGGGGTCATTTGGGGGGTATTTGTACTTTTCTGGCATGTTAGGGTCTCAAGAATTGAAATAGGCCGTCAGTACTTCAGGTGTGATCAATTTTCAGATATTGGCACCATAGCTTGTGGACTCTATAACTTTCACAAAGACCAAATAATATCCACCAATTTGTACTTTTTACCAAAGATATGTAGTAGTATAAATTTTGGCCAAAATTTATGAAGAAAAAAAATTACTAATCTGCTAAATTTTATAACAAAGAAAAATTCATTTTTTTTACAGATTTTTCTGTATTTTTTTCTTTTATAGCACAAAAAAAAAACCGAGCGGTGATCAAGTACCGCCAAAAGAAAGCTCCATTTGTGTGAAAAAAAGGACAAAAATTTCATATAGGTCCAGTGTTGCATGACTGAGTAATTGTCATTCAATGTGAGCACCGAAAGCTGAAAATTGGTCTGGTTATCAAGGGTGTTTAAAGAGGAAGTAAACCCTTCCAAACAACTTGGACCTATAGGTAAGCCTAGATTAAGGCTTACCTGTAGGTCCAAGCAATATCTCCTAAACCTATATGGTTTAGGAGATATTTGCCCGAAAATGGGCACCGCTGTCTACGGCGCATGCGCCGTAGACAGCGGCGCGCAGGCGCACTAAATGCGGCAAATCCAAGAATGGATTTGCCAAATTTGTCGACTCCCGTGCGCATGCGCGGGAGTGACGTCATCGCGGCTTCGCCGTATGGCAGCGGCGGAGCTGCGAGACGCGACTCCCGTGCGCATGCGCGGGAGTGACGTCATCGCGGTTGCGCCGCTGTGATTCGTCGGAGCTGCGAGACGCCACAAGCAACATGGATGCGGCGGACTACAGGGGACAGCGGCGACATCGCTGGCTCCTGTGTCAGGTAAGTGACACATAATGAGCTACTATGCGATGCATAGTAGTCCATTATGCTTTACCTTTGCAGGGTTTACTTCCTCTTTAAGTGCCCAGTGGTCAAGTGGTTAATGTCGGATATATCTGTGTATTCCAAAATTTTTTGGCAGCTGTTGTATCTTGTGTTTTATTGTATGGTCTATTATCTTAGATGTGTATGTAATGATTTTTTCTACATAATTTAATGTTTCAATACACTTTATACTTTTTTTTTACATTGTATACAAATTATCACTTTTTGAATCCTATCACTTTTTCTGCCCATAGAATCCCTGGGGCAACCCTTACCTGTTTTTACATGACAGGAAAAGGGGCATCCGCTCTTTTAAGGCATAGACCTGAACCACTGCCTGATCGACTGAGAGGTGGTGGTCGACAAGACCGCCAGACCTTTCTTCGGACCAGCCATCGAGAGTCCTCCTCAGGAATGGAGCCGTAGCAGACAGATACACCCATAGAGGCCAGACCACGTCCAGGGAATGTAAAGCAACTTCTTTCAGATGTGTCGGCTTAGGACATAGGGAAGGAAACCTGATGTCCTCATTTAGATGAAAGGCTGAAACCACCTTTGGAAGAAAAAAAGGGCTGTGGACGTAGCACCGACTTATCCTTGTGGAGGGCCAAACAGAGAATCTTGCATGACAAGGCCTCCAACTCAGAAACCCTCCTGGCAGATGCAATGGCCACTAGAAAGACTGCTTTCTGAGAGATTCAAAAAGGGAATCTCCCTAATATTTTCAAACAGCAGTTTCTGAAGAAACGAAAGCACCAGATTCAGATCCCATGGAGGTAGTGGTGGTCCAACCTGAGGGGCTACGTGTCAAACCCCTTGCACAAATGGACTCACATGCAGAAGCGCGGCGATGACCACCTGCGGTTCACCAACAACTTCACTGCAGCTTGAAGAGTTTGCAGCTTGTCTGAAGGGAGAAAAACCTCTCGCTTCTGAGGAGTCCAGCAGTAAGCTCAGCTACTCCAGGCATTGAGTCGGCACTAACACAGACTTTTTTAGGTTCAGTACCCAACCAAACTCACAGAGAGTTTGGTGATCCCTATAGCCTCCCTTAATTCTGTGGCGGAAGCTGCCCTCAGAAGGTTGTCTGGGTAACCCACGATTGTGATCCCACGTTGCCTTAATGCCAGAATTGGGGCCAACACCAGACCAAAAGGGAGAGCCACAAATTGGTAGTGCTCTTCCTTGACTTAAAATCGCAAGAAACCTCTGATGCCTGAGGCATATGGGTACATGCAAGTATGCATCCTTGATATCCAAGGACGCCAGGAAGTCCCCCTGATGGAGTGCAGCGACCACGGAGCGAACTGATTCCATCCTGAACCTTTGCAATTTCACAAAGCTGTTGAGGGCCTTGACTGTAGTCCCAAACTCCGGAAGGTGACCGAGAGTTGAGTGGGGGGGGGGAGCAAACCTTCATGCAGTAACATTTTTGCTTACAAACTTATTATTGCAGAACAAGGGATGCGTTTGTCATTCAGCCGGCGCCATGTCAGACTTACCTGCCAACCCGCGCAGGCGAAAAAGTTACTTCTGAGCAACAAAAAAAAAAAAAAAAAAAAAAGGAGGGCCCTTGCCTACGGTGTGGCTCCTTACCCTTTCTGGACTGTGGGAGCAACGTGCTCTTCCCATCGGTAACCTTTTTAACCACTTGGGATCCGCGCTATTGCAAAATGACGGCAACAGCGCGGACCCACATTTCCGGGACTACGTCTATTGACGTGGTCCCGGTTACGAGCGGCCTGCGCGCCCCCTGAGGGGCGCGCGCGGCGCGCTCTGTGATCGGCGAGTCCGTGAGACTCGCCTGATCACCGATCCGTGTAAGGGGTCGATCCCGACCCCTTATCACGTGATCAGCTGTCAGCCAATGACAGCTGATCATGTGATAAAACGGAGCCGGTAATCGGCTAGTATTCCTCCTCGCGCTGACAGCGCGAGGAGAAAAAAAAAAAGCCGATCGCCGGCGGCCGTGTTCGGGACATCAGTCCCGATCACGGCCAGCAATTCAAACGGACACCTGCCCCCTGCCAGTGCCCACCTGCCACCCGCAGTGCCATCCTGAAATAAAGTAAGTGCCCCCCTGTCAGTGCCACCCAGCAGTGCCCATAGTGCCACCCAGCAGTGCCCACAGTGCCACCCAGCAGTGCCACCCACAGTGCCACCCAAAATCTGCCTCAAAGGTGCTGCACCCCAGTGCCGCCCATCAGTGCCCAGCAGTGCCGCCCATCAGAGCCACCTATCAGTGCCCATCAGTCCCATCTATCTGTGGTACCTATCAGTGCCCATCCGTGCCACTTATCCGTGCCACCCATCTGTGCCATCTTATCTGTGCCCATCTTTGCCCATCAGTGCCACTTATCCGTGCCACCCATCTGTGCCATCTTATCTGTGCCCATCTTTGCCCATCAGTGCCGCCTTAACTATGCCTATCAGTGCCCACCAGTGCAGCCCATCAGTGCCCACCAGTGCAGCCCATCAGTGCCCACCAGTGCAGCCCATCAGTGCCCACCAATGCAGCCCATCAGTGCCCACCAATGCAGCCCATCAGTGCCCACCAATGCAGCCCATCAGTGCCCACCAATGCAGCCCATCAGTGCCCACCAATGCAACCCATCAGTGCCCACCAATGCAGCCCATCAGTGCCCACCAATGCAGCCCATCAGTGCCCACCAATGCAGCCCATCAGTGCCCACCAATGCAGCCCATCAGTGCCCACCAATGCAGCCCATCAGTGCCCACCAATGCAGCCCATCAGTGCCGCCTAATCAGCGCACTTCAATGAAGGAGAAAAATGACCCGTTTGCAAAATTTTATAACAAACTATTAAAACATGATTTTTTTTTTTTTTTGCATCTTTTTTTGTTTGTTTAGCAAAAAATAAAACTCCGAGCTGTAACTAAATACCACCAAAAGAAAGCTCTATTTGTGGGAAAAAAAATGATAAAAATTTCATTTGGGTACAGTGTTGTATGACCGCGTAATTGTCACTCAAAGTGCATCAGCGCTGAAAGCTGAAAATTGGTCTGGGACTGAGGGGGGTTTAAGTGCCCAGTAAGCAAGTGGTTAATAATGTCATCCAGAGAGGCACCAAATAGTCTCAACTTGGAAGGGCAAATCCGCCAGTGCTTTTTTTTTTTTTTCTGCAGACCAGCATTTCAGCTAAATCAAGCGCCATAGCACCACTGCTGATACTAGAGAGCAGGGGGACCGTATGCAGGGTCGCACCACAGACATACTCAAGGCCATGGACCAACTGATCTGCCAGGTCTACGCAGACCGGGGAAGTCTACTGATTCTCCAATTCACGGTGCAACATGGGTAACGCACCGCCATTTTTCTTGGGACTGAAAAGGCCCGTTGCAGGCTTCCCCATTCCTTGTAAATGGGCGGGTGCGGGCCGGTTTGTGGGACCCAAAAGAGACTGCCACCACTGCAGATGTCCCTGCTGCATCCTGTATTTTCAGGGTATCCCGTACCGCTGTGATAAGTTCTCCTACTAGCGCTTTTTCCTGCGCTGACCCGGACATCGTCATTCTCACTGTCCAAACGGTGCTGGCCCGCATCCTCTGACACATCAGAACAGGGGCTGCCTGTCACCGCGGGGCCAGAGTCTGAATCATAGCTGCCCCCCCCCCCATCTTCTGGGGAAAGCTCTTGGGGCAGGAGGCATTTTTTTACCCCTCCCTTGCGCCGTCACGCCGATTCCACTCTGGCAAAGGTCTCCAGGACCATTGTTACACGTCCATAGGCACTGCATTTTGTGCAGGTGAGCCGGTTGCAATGGCAGGGATGTCCGAGGAAGAAGCGCCGACTTCTGACGCCATGCTGACCCTCACTCGCCTGCCACAACTCAGGGACTTGAGGCAAGGTACAAAAAAACGCACCCTCCTAGCTGCTCGTAGACTGAGGGGCCCAAGACCCTGGCCAAGTACTGCGCTGTGCTGCCGCCGTCCCCTCTGCCCTGTGTCAGTCATGAAGTGCTCGGTGTAAAAACGCACTGTTCTGAAGTATACAGACACCAGCACTAGAGGTAAAACGCGCTGAGGCTACAAGAAAATGGCCAACGGCTGTTGTAGCAAAAAAAATAAAAAAATAAAAATAAAAACCCACCAAGAAAATAGCCACAGAACCTTCTAGAAAATGGCTGACAGCATATACACTGCATAAGACTACAGGAAAATGGCAGCAGCCTCCCCTCATGGCAAACAGCCTGAATACTTCACTGACAGGAAAAAAGCAGGGAAAGAAAGAACGGCCACCCGACAGCCAGCGCAGCCTCCCCTCAGAGGACCCCCGGCCAGGTACATACACCGCACCTCATGCCCAGTCACACAGCAGCCCCAGCAGGTGGAGGAGGGAATAAAGGATAGGGAGAGAGGAAAGGGAGAGTGAGACCCCCTAGTTGACCTCCCAGGGAATGCCCAGCTGCTCCATCCTTCCGAGGCAAGGGGAGTCATACTTACCCCTCCTGTCGGGACTGCTGGACGCATTGGCACACTGACATGGACAGCAGTAGCTCGGTCATGTGTGTGCCCTGGAGCATATAACCCACCAGCCGCCCCTGGACCAGAAGGGGCATGTCGTGGCCGACCCAGTATGTAGCTAGGGTCTGTTTATGCTCGATGGCCAGGCTGGGGAGACTACAAAGATCTATATGTTGATTGTAGATCACAGTATCAAAATTACAGTAAAAATTCTCTGGAGCAATAGTCCCCTCAAGGAGCCAGGTCCTTCTACACTAGGCAGAAAAAACAAAAAAAAAAAAAACTGAGCTGCAGGAAGCAGGGTGAGGTGTTATAGCCGGTGGGGCTGCCCTCTGGGCAGTCTTGCTGCTTTTACATGTTCTGCCTAGTCCTCTCCTGAAGGTGGCGTGATAACAAGGTCAAGATTTAAAAAGGAGTTGTGTCCGTCACTGAACAAAAGAAATATCAGCCACACACTGCCTCACCTGCACTGGTGATCTCTCTCCCCAGCAGAGAACGCATTCACCAAAATTCAATGCCTCCCATTCGAACGGTCGGCACAAAACACTTGTGTGAAATCTCTCGCTGTACAGATCAAAAGTGGTCACCACGTATCTATGTAGGAATCAATGGCCACATCCATATTAACCCCCCTTGCAGGATTCCCGAGTCTGGCTTGGGTTGGGATTTCACTAATAGGAGCGGTAACCCCCGAGCCAGGATTGCTTCGCTGGATGCAGGGGAGGACACAGTGAGTTACTTACCTTGTCCCCTGGATCCAGCGATGTCCTCCGCGATGTGTGATCGAGCTGTCCTCCGCTCGATTCAAGTGCCGAATGCCGCCGAGCTCCGTTCCCTGCGACGTTACGGCAGCAAATTCAAAAAAGTAAAAAAAAAAAAAGACACAAACACACAGCACTGTAATCTTACAGATTACAGTGCTGTATTAAAATTGACACACCCCTTTGTGCCTAGTGGTCTGTGCAATGCCCTGCATGTACTTTTATATTATAAATACTGTTTTTTCTGCCTGGAATTTTAAGATTGTCCATAGCAACCAAAACTTGTCCCGTTTTCAGTGTTTTAGGATTTGATTACATTATTGAATAATTTTTATTTTGATCTTTATTATATTATAAACTTTATCATACCCGGGATGTCTGCTAGACTCTGGTTTGAACAGATTTAAGAGAGTTATTCCTAAGAATTACAGGACTACAAAATAAAAACGCCAAATTTCCATGCAAAATAATTGTACCGCTTTCAGCACCTAAAACCAGACTGAATCATACCGCCAGGGGAGGTTAAAAACACAAAAACTCGCAGGTAGGTATAATAAGAGACGACATCAGGTGCTTTGCTTAAGTGATAGAGTGAAGGTCTTACCACCTCCGGACACCAAGTATGAGCCTCTACGTTTCCTTCCGATACGGATTTCACCAGCAGTCGTGTTACCACACCCAACGCGTTTTATCCCTTCAGACTTCGTCACAGGTGGTGGCTACATGGCGCGCCATCCGCGCTTATGTATCCTCCTTTTCTTTAGAGGTCATCACCATAGTTACCACTCAAGTACTAATCCTTCGCCAAGTGTCCGTAATAAACTGCATATGTTCCTCTGCAGCCAAATTGGCCAACTGTGCAGTTAACCTCTAAATTGACAATGATGTTTTTACCTCCCATCTCACCCCAGGAGGGGTATAGGTTTTCAAACTCTGCATCCTGCTGGGTAAAATGTGATGGGAGGATATGCACAGCATTCACAATGAATAAAACTAAAATGATTACAAATAAAAAAATAAAAATAAAAATGTATTAATACCCGGACCTCCCTAAAATTCATATTAGGTTAGCCACTCAATATACCGCAAGTAAATGTGATTGCAATATATAAAAACCTTTGATCTGTACAGTGGGATATTCCACACAAGTGTTTTGTGACGACCAAGAGAGTGGGAGTCATTGAATTTTAGGCCCCTTTCACACTGAGGCGTTTTTCAGGCGCTACAGCGCTAAAAATAGCACCTGTATAGTGCCTGAAAAAAGCGGCTCCTTTCACTCCAGTGTGAAAGCTGGAGGGCTTTCACACTGGAGGAGTGCTCTGGCAGGACGGTAAAAAAAAAAAAAAAAGTCCTGCTAGCCGCATCTTTGGAGCGGTGAAGGAGCGTTTTATTCACCACTCCTACCCATTGAAATCAATGGGGCAGCGTGGCTATACCGCCGGCAAAGCGCCGCTGCAGCGGCGCTTTGCGAGTGGTTTTAACCCTTTTTCAGCCTCTAGCGGGGGTAAAACAGCCCCGCTAGTGGCCGAATACCACTGCTAAAGCGACAGTAAAGTGCTGCTAAAAATAGCGATGCCTGCACCGCCCCAGTGTGAAAGGGGCCTTGGCAAGTGCGTTATCTGCTGATGAGAGGGATCACCAGTGCACATGAGGCATTGTGTGGCTGATATTTAAAAAAAAAAAAAAAAAAAAAAAGGGAGAAGATTTTAAACACCATTATGCACCATATGGTGGACTTGTTTTACCTTTTTTCACATTTTTATTTTATTATGGACATTTCACTGTGATAAATGTGGATGTTATAAGTGAAAACTTATAATGGAGGTTTAACCACAGTGCTACTTTTTTGCATGATAATTGTTTTTTTACACTTTATTTGCAAACATAAAAAATATGATATATTTATTCATTAGTTTTGGCTAGTACAGTATTGTATGGTGTGGCGCCCTAGCTCCTGAGGATTTACTGCCTTGTATATTCTCACTAGAAGGATTCACTTCCTGGAGGTGAGAGGAAAATCTACCACTAGGAAAGGAAATTGACTCCTGTAGATTTTTTGGTGAAAAATAAATAAATAAATTTACTGTTCCAACTTAGCAAAACTATAGTCGCCATCTTGTCCGTAACCCATGGACCGTCTGTACTTTAAAGTTGAAAATGGCCACAATGGAAAGGAGACTTACAAGAGGTATTCTAAATAAACCATTGACAGAGCAAAATTATATTCAATCGGCAAGGCATAGGTGCCTGTGGCGATGTTCACAGAGGATGGCAGCAATATATGCTTGGGAAGGGAGCGGAGCATATTTTGCTGCCATTCTCTGAACATGGCCACAGACACATAACTAGGCCTTGCCGACTAGAGAGTATGGGGTCTTTACTCTCTCTGTAAGGCCCCTCTTACCATTTGTCCACGATTTATTCATGAGTTAAATTACCTTTTTGGTCATTCATTTTCAGATACATCTTACATTCACCCCCCTCTGAAGAGAGTCATATCTCTTGAAACGCGTTGGCTGTATTAGAAGTTATGTATACCTTGTATATAATGGAATATTGTATAGGCTTTGCTTTGGTTTAGGCTACCCTTTCATGCGTGATCATTTCTGCAATAAAGGTTTATTGTATTTGTCAATATCATTGGCCAATTGTGCACACCTCACATAAAGTCCCAAAGGGCGAGACCTATATTTTTATTGCAGTATTAGGGATGGAGGTGCATCACTGGCGAGACCAGATCTTTCTTTAATGAAGAAAAAAAAAAAAACATACTCCATGTATTTTAACAACTTGTTTGGTATGCTTATATGCCCAGACGCTTTGTGGTATGCTACCCCATGTGGAAGTCCTTCTAAAGAGTTTGGCTTCTCCACCTGTGGTGGATCCACTGCAATCTCTGTGGCAGAAAACCCTTCTATTAAGGATCCTGCAGATGTCTGTTTTGGGAAGTGAAGGACCTGCTTCTGCAGGGAACGGTGTCCTGGTGACTTTACCAAAATCCGTTTACAGTTTACAAGCAGAATGGGATTCTCCTGAGCCTGGTCTTAAAGACATTGAATTCTTTCATGCGGGATCAAAATTTCAAGATGGAATCCATTTGTTTGTGGTGGCCTTTCTTCATCAATGGGTTTCCTGGCCTCCATAGCCACCAAGGACCCTTACCTGCACATTCCCATCTGTGAAGGACATCATTGTTGTTTTACACCTTGCGATCAGGGACATGCATGGTTAGTTGTAGCATTCCCCTTTTGGTCTTGCCTACACTCCCAGTTATTTACCAAGGTTCTGTCTCCAGTTCTTGCCTTGCTGGGATAATGAGGGTTTGCAGTGATTGGTTTCCTGGGTGACTTGGTCCTGCATGCAGAGATTCACTTGGCCGTGATCTACAGTGTCAAGTTCATCATACGCACAGAGCTGGACTTCAGACAAATGTGTGGGATAACAATTACAGAAAAGACAGTATGAAATATCACTACAATCCACTTTTTTAATATTTTCTAGGGGACATAATTGGTTTAGGACATTTTTAGAATATCTTTGTAGAAAAATGTGCCTTGTCACACCTTTGCTTTACTCTGACATACCAAAGGCATGCAAGTATACATGGAAACACATGCTTTTCATTTTTATCACTTTTCAGGAGGAATGAAGCATTGCCTCAATGAACTATAGGGTACACACACACACACACACACACCTACCTTCACTGTTCTGATATAGTCCAAAGCATTGGGAACCAAGGATTCTAATTCTGGAAACCTTTTAGAGTATTTGTCTCTGATAAACTTGTGAATGATATCTGTAAAAATATAAAGTATCAATTATGATATAAGGAGAATTATAGTTTACATAATTTAAATTCAGATTACCCAATATTATATCTTATTGTAATTCCAAACCGCCACACAATATATGAACAGGATCTATACTCAAACTTAACCTGCAATGGATTTTAAATTTCACAGTGCCGTTTTCCTATATTTGGAGATGCAAAGACTCAGCATTGCAATGGTCACAAAGCAAAGCTTGTGTCTATAACTGTAGCTGGCAATATCTTCCAATTTTTTAAATTTTTTTATTTTTAACTTTATTCATAATTTTCCAGTTCTTGTACTAGATAGTCTACAATGAAAGCAAAAATGTACTCTTTTAAACAAACAGCTCCTGGAATGTATTATGTATCTTCTGCATATCCCCCTCGGTGCAATTCCCTACCAGACTCCTAAAGACACACATGAAGACCAAGTACAGAGGCTCCTCCAACCTGGCACAGGAAACACATGAGCCACATAAAAAATAAAATAAAAAAAAGCCCACAGGCAGTAGCCCCTTCAGTATTAATAAATAACTCAAGGCACAGATAAAATAAAAACTCCCTTTAGTGCAACAAGCTTAGGATTACATCATTAGACTTATAAAAACAAGGAAGGGAAACGATGCCCTGGAAGATTCCTGGAAAAGGACTCAACAGGTAAACTCTTGTTTTCCCAAGTCATCTTCCAAAATGACTTACAGAGGACAAAATAGAACTACCCGATCAGGGTGGGACCACAGCTTTAAGCACCTTCCTCCCGACAGCCTGTTTCTGGTTAGAGAACAGGCCCGGTCAGTATAGTTTATGAAGGTTTGGAAGCTGGACCCGGATGCAGTTTTTTTTTTAAAGATCTTGGGAGGAGAAGCACTGATTTTTCCAGCCCTAGAAATGGCCCTTGCTCAGTCTGAATGAGCTTTGATGTTTTCCAGAGGAAACAGAGATGATGCCTGGTAGGCTTTCATCATTGCATATTTCAATCAAGCTGTGATAGCAATATTTTGAGGCCTTCTTGCCTTTAACTGAGTGAGCTCCAGAACAAGCAAACTAGAAGTTGATCTCCAATCTATAGATCACTTCCTACATAATGTTCATTCAATGAGATACCCATTGACATTTAGATAACCGGCCCTAGATATTATCCAGTGAGAATATTTAAATATAATATACCATATACATACATACACACACACACACACACACATTCTGAAATTTAATCGGCCGAAAATGGCCTTTTCAGCAATTTGCCGAAAGAGAAATCTTGCCGATAATTGAGCCGAAAACGGGGCGTGGCCTGCTGGTCGGGGCACCGTCCATTATGGGGGTGTCCTGGCACAGCTCGCCGCAGTCACCTCCTCTCCTCATCCAATGTCACACTGTCAAATCTGTGCACGTTGTCCCTCCCTACCACACATTCGTCGTTCCTGCCCTCTCTCCAGAGGTCACATGGTACCATGACATCAGCTCTCACCCCGGTCACATGGCTGTGGTTCCTCCTATCCCCTCTAGCGGGTCACTCAGAGCCGTGTGTCATCAGGCAGCATGCTGTCTCTGCAACTCCTCCTCTACAGCCTGTCCCGGTAGGTTTGGGGGGCATCCGGACATCGCTCTGTCAATACAGGCTGGGCTCCTGTCGACGCATTCAATGTGATGCAACAGAGGAGGCTGTATGTGTTCGGGAAGAGGACAGTGAGAGGCGGCCTGGGGGGTGTGAGCTGTGCCTAGTGCTGACCTGTGACCCCACATCTGCCAACACTGACCTGTGAGACTCAAGCCCTCGTCTCCTAATGCTGACCTATGATACCCTGTTCTGACCCCACGCCTCTGGACCCTCATGTTCCCCTCCTCTGACCCTTGTCTCCTGACCCTAATTTCTCAGCACTGACCCTAATCCCCAAATCTCCCAGCACCGACTCTTCTCTTGACCCATGTCTTCCAGCTCTGACCTGTGTCCCCCTCCTCTGACCCTAGTCTCTCTACCCTGACCCTCATTTCCCAGCATGGACCTACATTCCCACATCTTTCTGCATTGACCTGTGTCTACCTGCTCTAACCCACTTTGCCATATCTTGTGGCACCAACTTGATTTTGCACTGACTCGTGTCTCCTGGCACTGAACCACAACCCTATGTCCCCAGTCTCTGACCATCTCCTGTACCATGTCACCAGTCTCTGACCATCTCCTGTATAAAAATATTTTTTAAAAATAGTCGGTATTGGTGCCGTTTCGGTATGCGGCCTAGTGTATTTTTTCATTTTCGATATCGGTTTCGGGCACCAAAAAAAAAAACATTCGATAATATCTCTATCTCTATTCCCAAAATGCATATGTCTAGAACGATGACTTTTCTTCCCTCTGAATGCTGGTACGGCAGCTATGAGTGACTGGAAAGGAACTGGGTAAAAAATTAACCTGACAACAAAGTTGAAAGTCTGAGTTCACACAGCACATTGTGATGCTAGTGGCAAGTTATGCAGATCACTACTCCAGAAGATTGAGCCTGCAGTAACAGAACATTTACCTTGACTAGCTACAGCTGTTCTGTTAGGAAGGCAGTATAAATGATGCACTGATGTTTTTAACATATACAGGAGTACTGAACCTAAACATACCTAGTCAGGTATAGGGGACAGAGACATAGCAAGATGTGAACTCAAACCTACAGGCCATATTCCTGCCCATTAGTAGTGCAAGGAACACATCACAAGAAGGAGCTGTCTGCATCTGCCACAAAATGGCTGTTACACCACCAGTCATACAAGTTTATACTGCTGTATAAATCCTAAACCCTAGAAAAGATTATAGGGACCACACAACCCCAATTAAAGAGCTCAGTGATGCAAATCGATAGAACTTTACATATTCAACTATGATGTCAAAGTGAATGTAAACCCAATTCATAAATTTGAGCTGGGCACATCTGCAGTGTCCCGTAGCCATCTCCTGCTCCGTTCTGTTATCATCCTGATAACTTCGGACAAGTTCTTTGTCAACCAAGAGAAAAATCAGCCAGAGTATTGTGTTGGGGAGGATACTAGAAGTAGATTAGCAGAGTGCTTAACTATTCAACAGCTTTGAAAGTCTTTATCCATGGCGGAGAGGGGGTGTGTGCCTTTCTTCCAATCAGCTGTCTTGACTATGCCCAGACCACATTTCCAGTGCTGAACAGGAAGAGAAAATCTCTAACATGATCTGAACTTTCTATAAAAAAAAATATATATATATATATATATATATATATATATATATATATATATATATATATATATATACACACATATACATACACACATACACACACACACACATATATACACACATATACACACACACACACACACACACACACACACACAGGAGACAGCAGATATGCAAGGAGATGGGCCCCATTCCCCTGTGCGCCATCCGAGGCCGTTCACCCCACTGGGCACATGCGAGGGTCCACATCCACACCAAATCCTTCCTGGAAGAACACCACCAAAAATACAATATAAGATGAGGGAACTTCCCAAGTTACTTTTCAAATTATTGACTTGCACTCTTCTACTCTCCTTCCACTGGCAGATGGCTAGAACCAGGGTCTCTAATCTTAGCAGATCCAGGGAGGGAGAGAGCATATGGTACTGCATGCTGAACGTAAGGGGATCCTCTGCTGAATGAAGGCTCAGCAGCAAAAAAACATGAGCCTTTGCTGTACATATTCAAAAGACAAAATACCTTGGTAAGGTCTCAGCGACCAGACATTTTCTCTCTAAACCATTTACACACCTGCTGTCTATGAATATTATTGCATTAAAGCGGAGTTCCACTTTAAAAAAAAAATAATAATTTAAGTCAGCCTTAAGCTTTAAGCAAACTTAATAAATCGGACACTCACACAAGGGTCTAGCGATGCAGGGGAACAAAGCCCTGCTAGTGTCCCCCCTCCTCTCTGTGGCGCCGGCATTGTCACTGTGGGCGCCCGACTGTGGCTTCACAGCTGCGTGGCGTTGGTTTGTCGATCTACGGTGCTACAGTGCGCCAGGAGGAAGTGGGAGCTGGAACTGCCCCAAAAAAATTACCTGCCAAATGTGGCATGTTAGGGGATCACCTTCCCTTAAAGCGGAACTTCCATCTTTGGGTGGAACTCCGCTTTAAGACAACCTACTGGAGATTGTACGAGACAATGTAAAAGGTCAGGTAAAAGCCTCCCGATATATACAGCCATATATACAAATGAGGGCTAAACTTCAAGCAAGTCATTAGAACTAGTAGGTTCAGTTTCCACTAGTGCAACACGCCATGTGATCCTGGAAAGTCGCATGACAAGTCACGGCCCATTGATTTTAATAGCACCCGGTCCGATCTATGCAACTCAAAGTTGCAACGGCCTAGAAAAGGCCCCAGCAAAACCCGATGCAACCCCGATCCAGAGGCTGTAAAGTTGGATCAAAGTTGCAACAGTGAAAACTGTTGCAACAGTGAAAAAAAGAGAGCCCATACATTAGATCACCACATGTGAGGCATGAACCACAAATGCTACCAAAAGAACATAACCCAAATGGACACAAACATAAGCGCCAATGTTGTGTATTTAAAGTGAC
This sequence comes from Lithobates pipiens, assembly GCF_037356315.1. Classification (NCBI taxonomy): domain Eukaryota; kingdom Metazoa; phylum Chordata; class Amphibia; order Anura; family Ranidae; genus Lithobates; species Lithobates pipiens. The sequence continues at coordinate 68,233,219 of NW_027507788.1, read as the reverse complement.
TGTAAAAGGATCGTTTATTTTAAAAATATTTACCTCCACTGTGCAGCTCGTTTTGCACAGAGTGGCCCTGAACATCCTCCTCTGGGGTCCCTCGGTGGCTCCTCCCCGCAATAGATAATCCCCTAGGAGAAGTGCTCTCCAGAGGGGGTAACCTCGTGGGCATGCTCCCGAGTCCAGCTTTTGCGTCCACAGACAAGAATGCTGGACTCGGCCCTACCCCCCGCATCATTGTATTAGATTGACAGCAGCAGGAGCCAATGGCTGCGCTGCAATCAGTCTATCCAATCAAGAGACGGGACCCCGTGGAGGGAGGGACATCGCATCCCCTACCTAGGAGATAAGGGGGGGGGGGGGGGGGGAGTAGCTGCCAGGTGTTTTTTCACCTTAATGCACAGGATGTATTAAAGGTGAAAAAACACTACTGTTTACAACCCCTTTAATCGCCTCACGCATATATACTGCGGCAGAAGGGCACGTACAGGCAAAATCATGTACCTGTACATTGCCCTTTAAGAGACGAGTTGGCCTGGGAGCTTCACGAGTGCTATTGCGGGTCCCGCGGACTCTATGTCCACGGGCATACCCGCGATAGTCTCAGAGAGGAAGAATGGGGATATGCTAATGCAAACAAGTATTTCCCTGTTCTGCCTAGTGACACTGTCACTGATCACCGCTCGGAGCAGTGATCAGTGTTGCGTCACACACAGCCCCTCCCCCCCAGTTAGAATCGCTACCTAGAACACACTTAACCCCTACACTTCCAGTCACATTTACACAGTAATCAATGCATTTTTAATTGCACCAATTGCTGTATAAATGAATGGTCCCAAAATTGCGCCGAAAGTGTCCGGTCTGCCATAATGTCGCAATAAAAAAATAAAAAAAGAATAATAAAAATGGCATAAAAACTATCCCCTATTTTGTAAATGCTATAACTTTTGCACAAACCAAACGATTATTGCAAACAGTTTTTACCAAAAATATGTAGAATAATACGCATCGGCCTAAACTGAGGGGGAAAAAATGTTATATATTTTTTGTGGAAATTAAAGCAAAAAAATGTGTTTTTTTTCAAAATTGTCACCATTTTTGTTTATAGCGCAGTAGATGTAGCCCATTCTTTGGCTACCAATCTATTCTACATCTATCCAGTGGAGGAACCCAGGAAACTCCAGGTGATAGAAGTCTAGGCACAAAAAGGAGTGCATAGCTGATACCATTACCTCATAAAAGGTTCAGCTCCTAGACATAACTTTTTTTTGTTCCAAATAAAATAAGTCTCCTTAAAACATATTTAACCACTTTCAGACCGGATCATTTTGCTGGTCAATGACCAGAGGTCTTTTTACAATTTGGCACTGCGCTGCTTTAACTGGTAATTGCGCGGTCATGCAATGTTGTACCCAAAGAAAATTTGCGTCCTTTTTTTCCCCACAAATAGAGCTTTCTTTTAAAGGTATTTGACTGAGTCTGCGATTTTTAATTTTTGCGATATAAACGTAAAAAGACCGCAAATTTTGAAAAAAAAAAAAAGATATTTTCTACTTTGTTATTAGAAAAATCCAATAAACTCAATTTTAGTCATACATTTAGGCCAAAATGTATTCAGCCACATGTCTTTGGTAAAAAAAAAAAAAAAAAAAGTCAATAACTGTATATTTATTGGTTTGCGCAAAAGTTGTCACATCTACAAACTAAGGTACGTTTTCTGGAATTTACGCAGCTTTTAGTTTATGACTGCCCATCTCATTTCTTGAGGTGCTAAAATGGCAGGGTAGTACAAAACTCCCCCAAATGACCCCATTTTGGAAAGTAGATACCCTAAGGAAATTGATAAGAGGCACGTTGAGCCCATTGAATATTTTATTTTTTTGCCTCAAGCGATTGAATAATGACAAAAAAAAAAAAATTTTTTTTTTTTTTTTTTTTACACAAAGTTGTCACTAAATGATATATTGCTCACACATGCTATGGGCATATGTGAGATGACACCCCAAAATAAATTCTGCTGCTTCTCCTGAGTACGGGAATACCACATACCGTATATACTCGAGTATAAGCCGAGATTTTCAGCCTCTTTTTTGAGGCTGAAAGTGCCCCCCTCGGCTTATACTCGAGTCATCGCCGTCTGACTGCTCGATCAGCGTATCGAGCAGACAGACGGCGGACATACTACAATTCGAAAGCCGCGCCTCCGCCTCCGCCTCCGCCTGTGATAGGCGGAACACTGAATTTCCCAGCAGCCTGTGTTCCGCCTATCACGGACATCGTCTCATCCTCGTCCGTAGTACGAGGATGAGACGATGTCCGTGATAGGCGGAACACAGGCTGCTGGGAAATTCAGTGTTCCGCCTATCACAGGCGAAGGAGGAGGCGCGGCTTTTGAATTTTAGAATGGCCGCCGAGGCGCCGACGAAGAGCGGCGATCCTGGCACGGGACGGGACGGAGGCAAGGCAAGGCACGGCATGGGACGGGACGGAGGCAAGGCACGACACGGGACGGAGGCAAGGCACGGCACGGCACGGGACGGAGGCAAGGAGGCAAGGCACGGCACGGGACGGAGGCAAGGCACGGGACGGAGGCTCGGGACACAGGTAGGCTGGACACACACACACACACACACACACACACACACACACACACACACAGGGATGGATGGATGGAGACACACACACACAGGGATGGATGGAGACACACACACACAGGGATGGATGGATGGATGGAGACACACACACACAGGGATGGATGGATGGATGGAGACACACACACACAGGGATGGATGGATGGATGGACACACACACACACACAGGGATGGATGGATGGATGGATGGACACACACACACACAGGGATGGATGGATGGATGGACACACACACACACAGGGATGGATGGATGGATGGACACACACACACACAGGGATGGACGGACACACACACAGGGATGGACAGGCATGTCTCACCCTCGGCTTATACACGAGTCAATAAGTTTGCCAGTTTTTTTGGGGGTAAATTGGGGGCCTCGGCTTATATTCGGGTCGGCCTATACTCGAGTATATACGGTATGTGGGACTTTTTGGGAGCCTAGCCGCGTACGGGGCCCCGAAAGCCAAGAACCGCCTTCAGGTTTTCTAAGGGCGTAAATATTTGACTTCACTCCTCACTACCTATTACAGTTTTGAAGGCCATAAAATGCCAAGATGGCACAAAACCCCCCCCAAATGACCCCATTTTGGAAAGTAGACCCCCCTAAATTTAGGGGTACACTAGTGAGACTCACAGGTAAAAAAGCACCTAGGCTGTCAGCGACTGTATCAAAACGCTACAAAAAAAAAACTGTTAGCAATCGCAGGGATCAGGCCTGACTCTGCGAACACTGCAGTTATGTGTGTTGTGTTTTCTAAGTGACAGTGATCGATCGATACTGCACTTGGGTGGGCTGGGCTGGGCGGAGGGGCTAAACGCAGGTGCTAGCAGGACCCCATTTTAGAAAGTAGACACCCCAAGCTATTTGCTGAGAGGCATGTTGAGTCCATGGAATATTTTATATTTTGCCACAAGTTGCGGGAATATTACAAACTTTTTTTTTTTTTCCACAAAGTTGTCACTAAATGATATATTGCTCACACATGCCATGGGCATATGTGAAATGACACCCCAAAATAAATTCTGCTACTTCTCCTGAGTACGGGGATACCACATGTGTGGGATTTTTTGGGAGCCTAGCCGCGTACGGGGCCCCGACAACCAAGCACTGCCTTCAGGATTTCTAAGGGTGTAAATTTTTGATTTTACTCCTCACTACCTATCGCAGTTTTGAAGGCCATAAAATGCCAAGATGGCACAAACCCCCCCCCCAAAATGACCCCATTTTGGAAAGTAGACACCCCTAAATTTAGGGGTACACTAGTGAGACTCACAGGTAAAAAAGCACCTAGGCTGTCAGCGACTGTATCAAAACGCTACAAAAAAAAAACTGTTAGCAATCGCAGGGATCAGGCCTGACTCTGCGAACACTGCAGTTATGTGTGTTGTGTTTTGTAAGTGACAGTGATCGATCGATACTGCACTTGGGTGGGCTGGGCTGGGCTTGGCGGAGGGGCTAAACGCAGGTGCTAGCAGGTATCTGGGCTGATCCCGCTAACAATGCGTTTTGGGAAACCTAAACTGCTGGCGACGCTAATATAGATCTGATCAGATACTATATTACTAAGGGAGGTGTACGCTTTGTGCGTGGGTGTTAGTGGTACTGGCACTAACCTGACGCTGCCTGGGGCGACGCAGACCTTATCCCACCCTCGTACTTATATCACCCGCCGGGTGATCAGGGGGTTAAACCTTTATTAGGTAATAAATGGCGGGTGCCCTGAAACTAAAAAATAACTAACCAACCAGCGTCACCTGTAACAGTTATACGGTGATCACTGGTGAAAGGGTTAACTAGGGGGCAATCAGGGGGCTTTATGCGGTAGTATATGGGGGTCCCTGGCGCTATAAAAAGCTGCGGCAAACCTAAATACCTACCTGCCTAACTAGCGTCACCTGTGACACTAATACAGCGATCAGAAAAATGATCGATTAGGCTGGGTTCACACTGGAGCGATGCGGGAACGCCGCGAATCCGTGGCGGGTTCCCGCATCACACTGCCCTATGCGAACTGCTGGGAGTGTCAGTGAAATGTTAATGACACCCCCAGATCAGTTCGCATATCGCAGTGCGATCTGCAAACTCGGACAGGAATCGGATCGCATGGTGTGAACACCCATGCGATTCGATTCTGCTGCGGACCAAAAAAAAGGGTCCCGTGCGAGTTTGCGGCGGGTGCGATGCGAATTCAGCCATACTATCTGTATGGCTGAACTCGAATCGCACAGAGATCAGATGCGATTTGCACTGCGGTGCGAATCACATCAGTTCTCATAAACCGCTGCAATGTGAACCCAGCCTTAGTGACACTGGCGATGGGGGGTGATCACGGGGTTAAACCTTTATTGGGGGGGTTAGGGGGTACCCTAGAACTAAAGGGGGCTAACCCTAACTGCCCTAACAGTTATTACAGTCACAAATGACACCAATGCAAAAAAAATAAAATAAAAATAAAAAATGCAATTGGTGTCACTGTGACTGGGGGTGCAGGGGTGATTGGGGGGGTGATCGGGGGGGTGAGAGTGTGCCTGGCATGTTCTACTGTATTGTGTAGTGTTGGTGCAACTCACCGATCCTCTCTCCTCGGTGCCGGAACGAAAAATGCCTGTGTTTACATTACAGGAGAGGAAGTGATGTCACGCTGCACTTCCATTCGTCAGGAGCGATCGCGAGGGGGTGGCCATGAACGAATGGCCGCCCCCTCATCCCGGATCGCTCCTGAACGGATTCCAACCGCCGCTGGCACCGGGGGGGGGGCGATCGGGCCCCCCACCCGCGGGAAGGCAGGGACGTACAGGTACGCCCATATGCCTGCCTGTGCCATTCTGTCGACGTACATCTTCATGCGGCGGTCGGCAACTGGTTAAACAATGTACTGTACATTAACGGAAATTGCTGTACACTTAACTTGCTATATGTAGCCCACACTAAGACCCGTTTCACACTGCCAGCATTTTTCATACTCTACAGCGCTAAAAATATCGCCTGTATAGTGCCAGAAAAATGGAATTACGTACCGGTAATGTCCTTTTCCAGGAGTCTTTCAGGACAGCCACCTTAGAGAGACACCGGCTCCTCCCCTCTGAGGAAACACCGCCTTCAATTTCATAATTTAAGCCTCCTCCTCCCTTCGTTCCTCAGTTCTTCCAGAGTACCTCCGGCCAAACTGGGGAGACACAAGAACACGTCAAACAAATAAACTTTTTAAGTCTTACCTGACGGTCTCATGTAATGAGTTCCCGATGATCTGCAACAATTTGGGTGGGAACCGGTGCTGTCCTGAAAGACTCCTGGAAAAGGACATTACCGGTACGTAATTCCATTTTTCCCCAATCGTCTTTCAGGACAGCCACCTTAGAGAGGATAAGCGAGTATATTACCTTAGGGTGGGACTACTGCCTGTAGCACCTTACGACCAAAGGCTTGGTCTTTGGCTGACAGAAGATCCAGTCTATAGTGTCTCACAAACGTAGAAAAACTGGACCACGTTGCAGCTCTACAGATCTGTTCCGGAGATGCACCAGCCCACTCTGCCTGAGAAGTTGCCACGGCCCTGGTTGAGTGTGCTCTAATCCCAGCTGGAGGATCTAATCCCCCTGCCACGTATGCCTGCCCAATGGCTAACCTTAACCATCTAGCTATGGTACGTCTAGAGGCTTTGGAACCTTTCCTGGCCCCTGAAAATAAAACAAAAAGTGAATCAGCCTTTCTGAACTGACTTGTGCAGTCTAAATAATAAAGAACACATCTTCTAACATCTAGTCTGTGAAACATGTGTTCCTGTTCTCTAACTGGATTTGAACAAAATGTAGGTAGCACAATCTCCTGCATCCTGTGGAAACTAGAGGCTACCTTAGGCAAAAAGGCCGGATCTATCTTCAAAACCAGACGATCCGGAAAAACCTGAAAAAAAGGAGCCCTGACAGAAAGGGCTTCGAGTTCACTTACTCTTCTTGCTGTAGTGATCGCCACCAAAAACACCGTTTTTAGAGTGACCAGCCTTAATGAGCAAGATTCTAACGGCTCAAAAGGTTCCCCTGTGAGAACCTGTAAAACTAAAGAAAGATCCCAAACTGGGAAGGGGGAGCTTGAAGCCGGCCTTTGCCTACCTAGGGCCCTGAAGAACCTTACGACCCAAGGATCTGACGCTAGATGTTTCTCTAAAAACACGCTCAAAGCGGAAACCTGAGCCTTTAGTGTTCCAAGCGCTAACCCCTTATCTGCCCCTGCCTGTAGGAACTCTAGAACGGCTACAGGGCTGTGTACGTTGAAGGAACCCTCTGAACACCAGTTGTTAAACCGTTTCCATACCTTTAAGTAAATGGACTGGGTTTCCTTTTTCCTACAGTTTAGAAGAGTGGCTACCAACCGGTCTGAGAAGCCCTTGGCTTTCAGCAATTCTTCCTCAGAAGCCACGCTGCCAGGTTCCATCGTCCTACCTGAGGGCAGAACACCGGACCCTGAGACAAGAGATCCTCCTGCACTGGGAGAATCCAGGGGGGTTCTACAGACAGGCCCTTCAGGATCGAGAACCACGGCCTCCTGGGCCAGTGAGGTGCAATTAGAATGAGGGTAGTGTTCTCCACTTGAAATTTCCTTAATACTGCTGGAATGAGCACGGGAGGGGGGAAGGCATAGCACCTGGAGAAACCCCAACTCTGTGCTAGTGCGTCCACTGCCAATGCCCCGTCCCCCCTGTTTATGGAGAAGAACGTTGCTACCTTCGCGTTTTCCCTTGCGGCAAAGAGATCTATTGCAGGAATCCCCCATCTCCGGGTGATCATTTCGAATATTTCCTGCTTGAGAACCCAATTGCCTTCTCTCAGAGTTCTCCTGCTGAGAAAATCTGCCACCTGATTTTGTTCTCCCTTCAAGTGGATTGCTGAAAGGGACAGGATATTTGCTTCGGCCCATCTGAGGATGGCTTCCGCTAGGGCCCATAAGGACTTGCTCCTGGTGCCCCCCTGTCTGTTGATGTAAGCTACCACCGAGGAGTTGTCCGACCTTACCCTTACGTGATTCCCCCGGAGCTCCTTCTGAAAGGTTCTGAGAGCTAGATCTACTGCCCTCAGCTCCCTCCAATTCGAGGATCTCCTCGAGTCCCTCTTCTCCCAAATACCCTGTATTAATCGGGAGTCTAGGTGTGCCCCCCAACCTGAGCTGCTTGCATCGGTCGTGACCACCCTGGAGGTTGGCATGACCCACTCTAGACCCTGGGACAAATTTGCTGCCTTCCTCCACCACCAGAGGGACCTCTTTACCTGATCTGGAATCGAAACCAGAGAATCCAAAGATTCCTGGCTGTGATCCCAAACCTTCAGCACAAATAATTGTAGAGGGCGGTAATGTAATCCTGCCCACTGAACCGCTGGAAGAGCGGATGTCAGCAACCCTAGCGCTGACATGATCTTCCTTATGGAGATCTGGTGGTTGCCCTGAAGAAACAACAGAGCCCTGTCTATCTTTTGAATTTTTTCCAAAGGAAGAAAGACCCTTTGTACTGTTGAGTCCAACTCGTACCCTAGGAAAGTGACCCTCTGGGAAGGGATTAAGTTGGATTTCTCCAGGTTCAGGAGCCAACCCAGGCTTACTAACAGGTTTCTTGTGACCTGTAAATCCTGAATTAACTGTGCTGGGGAAGGGGCAAACAGAAGGAGATCGTCGAGATATGCGATCACCGGGATTCCCCTGAGACGCAGAAATGCCAGAACTTCTGCTATCACTTTGGTGAAGATTCGGGGGGAAGAGGATAGCCCGAAAGGAAGCGCTCTGAACTGAAGGTGTAGTACTTCCATTGGAGTTCTCACTGCCAGTCTGAGAAAACGCTGGTGGGACTCTGCGATGGGAATATGCAGGTATGCATCTTTCAGATCTATTGATGCCATGAAGCAGTTCGGAGGTAGGAGTGCTTTTACTGAGTAAACCGAATCCATCCGAAACCTTCTGTAGGTAACTGAGACATTCAGGGGCTTCAGGTTCAGGATGAGCCTGAACTTTCCCGAAAGCTTGCGAATCACGAAGACGTGAGAGTAGAAGCCTCTGCTTGTCTCTCCTACTGGAACCCGTACTACCACCTCCTGTTCTTCCAACTCCTGAAGGGAGGAAAGAAGGGCAGATGATTTTTCTGCGCATTTTGGCAGCTCGGTGACAAGGAACCTCAGAGGAGGGAGTTCCGAAAACTCCAAATGGTTACCTCCTCTGACGATTCCCAAGACAAACTGATTGGAGGAAATCATTTCCCACTGTGGGAGGAAGGCCCCCAATCTTCCTCCCACCGTGACCCTGTCACTGAGATTTTTTGGGCTGTTCAGGAGGGCGAAAAATTGCTCCCCCGGGGCCCTTGCTTTTGAGTCCCCAACTTTTCTTCTGCTGAACAGTACGGGGTGGTACAACCCTTTTCTGGGGACGAGTCTTTTTGGCTTGTTCCCCAAATTTCCTTTTAACAGGAAAGGCCTTTCTTTTGTCTGCTGTGCGATCTAGCACTGTTTCAAGACCTGGTCCAAACAGTAGATCTCCTGTAAAGGGGATTCCACAAAGTTTAAGTTTGGATGCATTGTCTCCAGGCCAGGTCTTCAGCCATAAGGCTCTCCTGGCAGAGTTGGTCAGGGCCAAGGACTTTGCCGACATTCTCATGGATTCCGCCGAAGCGTCCGCTATGTAGGCTATCCCTTTAAGAAGCATGGGAAAGGAGGATAGAATAGTCTCCTTTGCTGTCCCTGCTTCAATGTGTGCGCTAATCTGGGTGAGCCAATACTCCATGTTGCGGGCCACCACCGTGGTTGCCATGGCTGGCTTAAGATTTCCCTGTGATGAATCCCAGGCCTTCTTAAGAAGGGTAATCCATCCTTCGATCCATAGGGTTAGAAAGTACCCCCATATCCTCAAAGGATAGATCAGTGTGTCTGGACACCTGGGAAAAAGCAGCGTCTAGTCTGGGAGACTTATTCCAGACGAGAGTCTCTTCCTCCGAAAAAGGAAACCTACGTCTTAATGCTCCAGAAAAGAAAGGTTTCCTTTCGGGATCCCGCCATTCCTTCTTGATGGTATCGATCAAGACGTCATGCACTGGGAACACCCGCTTCTTTTGTTCCCCCATGCCCTTGTACATCCGATCATGGAGTGACAATGTCTTAGTTTCTTCTTGAATGCCTAAAGTGGTATGAATCGCTCCCAAGAGCTCATCCACATCCTCCAGGGAAAGCTTATACCGCGAGATTCTGCTGGATTCCCCATCCAACACCTCGGCGTCAGACTCCCCCTGGGAGTCTGAAACGACACTGTCAATTTCCTCCTCAGCTTCCTCCCTGGGACCCTCTGGATTCTCTCCCCTTGCAGGAGGAACATCCACAGGGCTGGATGGTACACTCTGCTGCGCTGGTGTAGGAGTGCTCGGAGGCTGGGGCCACTGAAAACTGGAAAAAAAGTTTTGGAAGGATTGAAAGGTACCGGAGAGTTCCTTCATAGAAGCTACCAGATCTGCACCCTGCTCTACTGCCTGTTCCTTAAGTAAATCCTCAATACATTGTTTGCAAATAGCTTTAGACCAAGAGTCTCCCATAGACGTTCTACATGAAGGGCACTTCTTAGAACCATGGGGGGACTTGCTCGTGGCTTTCTGAAAGACACAAAACACAGGAAGGAGCAGCATGAGCCTAAAAAACAGCAACACCAGCGCTACATAGAGGACCACCGGGAGTGCCCCCCCCTAGGATCAACCATCACCAGGATCCCAGACACACTACCCTTCCCCCCGACCACCAAGGAGGAACACCAGTGGAGCTACTGGATACAAGGGAACACCTCCCCAGGTTTCCTCTTACCTTCGAGTGGCTGGTGCTGTTGTCTCCAGGAGTTTTTGAAGCCTCTGCTTCGGACATTCTCCCGTTGAGGAAGCGTGGTACGGACGTGCCTCTAACAGCTACCTGTGCAACTGTGAAAAGAGAGGCTGCACCAGCCGAACGCTAGGTTCCCCTTCACGTGCCGCGTCCGGAACCGGAAGACGCGGATCGAACGAAGGGGTCCGCCCCCACCGGAACTGACGTCGCCCGCCTACCGGCCCGGCTTCCAGCTGGCTGCATACACAGGGGGGCCCTGGACGCCTTCGTTCAGCACCCCACTGGGCGAAACGCAGGGATGAACCTCTCCAAAGACTTCCTGCTTTCCCCAAGCGAAGATTGGAGTGCGTGTAAAGGTCAGTCGAGTATTCAGCTTCCCCAGCCGACTGGACTGTTTGTTCCGTTGAAACACCCGCAGGTGAACAAACGGACGACCCCATAAACTTCCTGCTTTCCCCAAGCGGAGTTTAGGGTATATGGACAGTACGAACACTTCAGCTCCCCGCTGATAGGACTGTCCTGGACCGACCGATGAACGGTCGGATAGCCGAACGGGGCCAGGGCCCCGCTCGGATGGCTTCAGTTTCACCAACCGAATTTAGCCTTAAGGTTCCTTGGCGGTGTCTCCCCGCCGGAGGAAACACCATAACTGAGGAACGAAGGGAGGAGGAGGCTTAAATTATGAAATTGAAGGCGGTGTTTCCTCAGAGGGGAGGAGCCGGTGTCTCTAAGCTGGCTGTCCTGAAAGACGATTGGGGAAAAATAGGATTTTTGTACTCACCATAAAATCCTTTTCTCTGATGTTCATTGACGGACACAGCACCTTAATCTTGACCTTCGGTTATATCACCACCTTTAGGAGAGGACAAGGCAGAACACAAACAGCACAACCCAGGGGGCGGTCCTACTGGCTATAACCCCTCACTCTGTTCCCAGCAGCTCAGTTCATCAAAAAGCAGTACAAACATGCATCGGAGGGGTGGGTGCTGTGTCCGTCAATGAACATCAGAGAAAAGGATTTTACGGCGAGTACAAAAATCCTATTTTCTCTTTCATTCATTGACGGACACTGCACCTTAATCTTGACCTTAGGGACGTCCCCAAGCACCCACCCATAAACAAAAATCTCCTCCTCAAAGGGTCGCCTACTCAAACGGCTGCTTGCAAAACCTTGCGGTCAAAGCACGCATCCGAAGACGTGCCCACATCAACCTTGTAAAATTTGGAATGTAAATAGACTTCATTGGGATGCGACGGCCGAGGACATAAAAGATGGGAGCACAATGTCCTCATTTCGATGAAAGGCAGAAACAACCTTTTGTAACAAAACAAGGCTGCGGCCACAGCACCGCCTTATCCTTATGGAGGATCAAGTAGGGAGACTTGCATGACAAGGCCGCCAACTCAGAAACCCGCCTTGCAGAAATAATCGCCACTAGAAAGAGTACTTTCTGAGAGAGCGTCAATAAAAGGGATCTCCCTAATGTTTTCAGAGGTTTCTGAAGCACCGAAAGCACCAGAATCAAATCCCACGGGGGCAGTGGCGGTCGTATCGGAGGGGCCACATGCTGAACCCCCTGAACAAACGTGCGCACCAGTGAGTGAGTCACCAACGGTCGCTGAAAAAAAAAGAAAAAAAAAAAGCCAGCCAAAGCCGATATCTGCCCCTTAATGGTGCCTAATGCAAGTTTCTGATCCAACCCTCGCTGAAAAAACAGCAGGATCCTGGAAACTGAATATGTACGTGGCCGCCACACCCTCCCCTCACACAGAGATGTAGGCCTTCCACGTGCAATGATAAATCTTCCGGGAAGACGACATCCGCACCCCCTGCATAGTGGAAATTACCGAAGCCGACAGTCCTCAGTCCCTCAGCACCTGGCTTTCAACAGCCATGCCGTTAACAATCGAAGGTAAAACAGGATGAAGCATCGGACCTTGCGACAGCAGGTCCTCGCGCATCAGCAACCGCCAAGGAACATCTGCCACCATTCGTACTATGTGTGCATACCAAGGACATAAAGACCAATCTGGGGCAATCAGAACCACTGGAAACCCCTTGGTCTCCACTCTGTAGCAGACTAGGGAAGAGTCTGAGCAGGGGAAAGTCATAAAAATCATCTGATAATGCCCCCATGGGGCCACAAACGTGTCTGCCCAGGGATCTTTTGACCTGGCCACAAATCTCAGAACCTTCCGTCTGAGCCACGAGGATAGGAGATCCATATCCGGAATGCCCCACCTTAGGGAAATGAGCCGAAACACTTCTGGATGCAGTGACCCCCCCCCCCCAGCAACTGACGACTGAGGCGCCTGCCAGATTACTATGCCTGGAATGCATACAGCTGACCGAGCCGGCATGCACCGCTCTGCCTACTGTAGGATGTGAGAGACCTCCAAGTGCTGCAGCCGAGCTCCTTGTCCTTCCTTGGTGATTGACTGATTAACATACGCCACCGCCGTGGCATTGTCTGACTGGATGCCTTTGCAGCCTCCGCGATCATGTGGAGAGGCACCGCTTGATCGCCAGAATCTCCAGCACATTGATCAGTAGGTGGGATTCTTCCAGTGTAAAGCAACCCTGGGTTGACTGGATGCCCCCCAAACTCCCATCCAGCCAGTCAGGCTGGCGTCCGTCGTGATCACTGTCCAATGAAGAGGAAGGAACGACTTCCCGGACCGAAGGGCTGGAGACCTCAGCCACCAGAGAAGCAAAGCCCTGACTAGCTGGCTCACCCGAATTCGACAATCCAGGGATGTCAGAGCTTTGTCCCATTTGGACAGCATCTTTCTGCGAGACTCGATTGTGGAATTGAGCATATGGTACCTCCTCAAAAATGGCTGCTATGAGGCCCAGAACTCGCATGCAAAAACTCAGCGAGAACCACCTGCGGGACATCAATAACCGCACTGCGGATTGAAGAGTCTGCAGTTTGTTTGAAGGGAGAAAAGCTCTTGCCTAGGAGTCCAGAATCAACCTCAAGTACTACAGGCGTTGAGTCAGCACCAACTTCTGGAGGTTCAACACCCAACCAAACTCCTGGAAAGTCTGTATGGCGATTGCCACATCCTCCCTTAATTCTGAGGCAGAAGCTGCTCTCAGGAGGAGGTCGCCAAGGTAACCCACGATCGCGATCCCTTGTTGTCTCAGCAATGCCAGAATTGGGGCCAGCACCTTGGTGAAGACCCTAGACGCCGTCGCTAGGCCAAAGGGAAGAGCTACAAATTGGTAGTGCTCATCCCCACCTGCAAATCACAGAAACCTCTGGTGTCTGACGCATATGGGGACATGCAAGTATGCGTCCTGGATGTCCAAAGACGCCAAGAAATTCCCTTGCTTAAGTACAGCGACCACTGAATGAACGGATTCTATCCTGAACCTTCATACTTTCACAAAGCAATTGAGGGCCTTGAGATCCGAGACTGGACGGACCCCTTCCTTCTTCGGGACTACAAACAGATTGGAGTAGAAACCCTGAAACCTTTCCGATGTTGGTACAGGCACCATCACCCCCCACAGTAGTAAGTACTGTACTGCCCCAAACAGGACCTCCCGACGAGCCGGAAGATGAAGGTTGAAGGAGGGGAAAAAAATAAAAAATAAAATCTGTCTTGCAGACAACAATGAAACTTTTAGCCTGACAAAACCAGTTCGCAGACTCGCTGGTCAGAAAAGGAGAGAGATACACTGGACTGCAAACTCCCGAAGGCGACCCCCCCCCCCCCCCCCCCCAAGAGTCGAACGGGGGACAAACCTTCATGCGGCAGCTGATTTGCTCACAGGTTTGTTCAGCTTGCGAAACCAGGTACGCTTTTGTCCCTCAGTGGGCATCTTGTTGGACTGGGAACGCTTACCCGCCGACTCGAGCAGATGAAAAAGCCGCTTCTGAGTGGAAAAAAAAGGGCCCCTGCCTACAGCGTGGCTCCTTACCCTTTCTGTACTATGGGTGCAAAGTACTCTTTCCCCAGTAACATTCTTAATAATGTCATCCAGCGAGGCACCAAATATCCTCTCACCTTGGAAGGGCAAATCTGTCAGTGCTTTCTAAGATGCCTAGTCAGCAAACCAGCATTTAAGCCAAATCAAGTGACGCACCACCACTGCTGATGCTGAGGCTCTAGAAAGCAAAGGGGCCGTCTCCGGGGCTGCATCACAGACATACTTAAGGCCGTGCACCAACTGGTCTGCCAGCTCCACGCAGCCTGGGGAAACCTGTTCCTTCAACTCGCGGTGCAACAACTTAGCCCATTCAGTAAGTGTTTGTGACACCAGGGCTGTGGCCAACACCGGCCGCAATGCTGACACCACCAACGTAAACATGGACCGGTCAACTGCCTCGGCCCTTCTGTCGGCAGCGTCCTTGAAAGAGGGGAAAATTTCACTGGAATAGCGGTCACCTTATTTAACCTGGATACTGGGGGGGGGGGGGTGGAGATGCCCTTTTTTTTTCAGGAAACTCTCTCCTTAAAGTGGTAACGTACCGCCATTTGTCTCAGGACTGAAAAGGCCCGCTGTGGTATGGGTTATCAAAATAAGTTAAATAAGGAAACACCTTAGCAGTATAGGCTGGCTTGTGGGACCCAAAAGGGACAGACACCTCTGCAGATGCCCCCGCCGTGTCCTCCATCTTTAAGGTATCCCACACCACTGTCATACGTGCTCTTACTAGAGTTATTTCCTGCGCCAACACGGACATGGAGTCTTCCTCCTCACTGTCTGAATGGTCCTGGTTCGTAGACTCTGAAACGGCAGAACAGGGGCCGCCTGCCACAGCAGGACCCGAATCTGAATCAGAGCTCTCCCCACAAGACTGCGTTTTTTTACCTCCCTTGCGCCCGCACAACACTTCTACCCTGGCAGCAAATGACTCCAGGACCGCAGATAGAGCGTCCATAGGCAACGCAGGTGCCGGTTGCTATAACAGGGGTGTCTGGAGAAAAGCGCCAGCCTCTGACGCCATGCTGACCCACTCTCACCTGTCACCCTTAGGGACCTAATCTAAGGCAAGCAACAAAAAAATGTCAACCCTCCTAGCTGCCACAGACTGAGGTTCCCCGCGCAGGACTCACCACCCTGACCCAGGTGCTGTGCTGTGCGCTCTCGCCTCTACCTGTCACGAGGTGTCCTATGTCCATTTTTGCGCTGTACCAGTCTAAAACAGGCGCCCAGTGCAAGAGTATAACAGAAGTGAGGGTACCAGAAAATGGCAGCCTCTGAAAACTCTGGGAAAATTGCGCCGGACTCCAAGAAAAATGCCTGCTGTTCCCAGGGCGACCATTCCCCCCACTTGGCGCCACACACACACCCAAAAAGGCACCAAAAAACAGGTAAAGACCCCCAGCCAGGTACGTGCTCCGCACCGCTTATGCCCAGCCACACAGCGCCCCCCTAGAATGGGGAGGAGGGAAATAGGCAGCGAGATTAGAAAGAGACCCCCTAATTGACCTCCCATGGAATGCCCAGCTGCTCCAACCTGCCTAAACAGGTGGAACCATACCTTACCCGTCCTTGCAGGGACTGCTGGACGCACTCCACAGACAGACCCATTACACGAGCAGGCTGTCGTCCACGGCACACTGACTCGGACAGCAGTAGCCTGGTCATATGTGTGTCCCGGAGCATATAGCTCACCACCCCCCCCCCCCCAGACCAGAATGGGGCCTGTCGCGGCTGACCCAGCGCGTAGCTAAGGTCTGCACGCACTTAATGGCCAGGCTGGGGAGACTACCATGGCTGTTGATTGTAGATCACAGGAACCAAAAGCAGCAAAAAAAGAAAAAAATTCCAAGGACCACTGGTCCCCACAGGGAGCCAGGTCCTTCTAGACTAGGCAGAAGAAAAAAAACTGAGCTGCTGGGAGCAGGGTGAGGGGGTTATAGCCAGTAGGACTGACCCCTGGGCAGTGCTGTGATTTGTGTTCTGCCAAGTCCTCTCCTAAAGGTGGCGATATAACCTAAGGTCAAGATTAAGGTGCTGTGTCCATCAATGAACGAAAGAGAAAAAGCGGTGTGCTGGCAAGGCATCAGAAAAAGTCCTGCCAGCAGCTTCTTTGGAGCGGTGAACCCACCGATCCTCCGCCGCTGCTCCCCATTGAAGTCAATGGGGCAGCGCTGCAATACCACCGGCAAAACGTTTTGCGGGCAGATTTAACCCCTTTTCAGCCGCTAGCGGGGGGTTAAAACCACCCTGCTAGTGGCAGAATAGCGCTTAAAAAGCATGAAAAATAGCACCGTTTAACTGCCGGCGCAGTGTGAAAGCCCTCTAAGGTGGGAGACATATGTCCAAATTTAGTGATAAATGAGAGCCTCTGACACTTTTGGATAAGCCCCGAAGCATGCAACAGGAGCAATCATAAGGCCAACACCTGCAGGTATTAACAAGCAATCATTAAACATGGGTTTGTCAATGCAATCCTTGCATGGAGGTTACACCCAGAGGACTGTCAATTGATTGTTGCAGGATCCAGAATTTGTTTCTAGTTCTGCCTAGGGGTGGGTTATTGCTCAAATTCCAGTACAAAAAAAAAAAGACTAAGTTAGACTTACCGGTGACGGTATTTCTAAGAGCCTTTCAAGACAACCCCGGAGAGTGTGTAGCTCCACCTTGTCATTAGGAAACACATGCCCACTTTAAAAACACCTCCTCTTCCTCCATGACTTCAGTTATTGTGGCCTTCCGACACTGGAAAACAAAGCACAGAAAGCACAACACCATGGTAGAACTTAATACATTTACTAAGCATAACCTAGGGAGGGAAGTAACGGTTGTCCTGAAAGGCTCTTAGAAATACAGTCACCGGTAAGTCTAACTTAGTCTTTCTCAAATCGCCTTTCAGGACAACCCCGGAGAGGATAACCGAGAAACTTACCCTAGGGCGGGACTACTGCCTGCAGTACCTTCCTGCCGAAGGCCTGATCTGCCGCAGACAGTAGATCTAACCGGTAGTGCCAGAGAAATGTCGAGTAACTGGACCAAGTGGCAGCCTTGCAGATTTGTTC
Source organism: Lithobates pipiens (assembly GCF_037356315.1). Lineage (NCBI taxonomy): Eukaryota > Metazoa > Chordata > Amphibia > Anura > Ranidae > Lithobates > Lithobates pipiens. The sequence goes on along the minus strand of NW_027507788.1, from coordinate 68,215,742 downwards.
AGGCGTTGCACCGGCCCTTTCAGCCCAGAAAACTGCCGTGGATCTAGTAGAATGAGCAGCAATACCCGAGGGAGGTATTTCTCCTTTTGATTTATAGGCTTCTGTTATAGCCAGCTTAAAGCGGGAGTCCACCGGGACTCCGCGTTTTTTTTTTTGTTTTTTTTTTTTTAAAGCCAGCAGCTACAAATACTGCAGCTGCTGACTTTTAAAATAGTGACACTTACCTGTCCAGCGCGCCCGTGATGTCGGCACCAGAAGCCGATCTCTAGGTCGCCTGTCGGGTCGTGCCGCCGCCATCTTGGGTATGGGAATCAGGAAATGGAGCCTTTCGGCTTCATTTCCCGGTTCCCTACTGCGCATGCGCGAATCGCGCTGCGCAATAAGGACGCTCCCCGCTGCCTCTGGGATCTGTGCGTTTCCCCAGCAGGCAGCGGGGCACTTGCGGAAAGGGGCGTACGTTACGCCCCTTTCCGCAGAGAGCTATCCCGGAAGTGGGTGCAGTTACCTGGATTATCCAGGTAACTGCACCCCCCTCCCCCCTGAAAGGTGCCGATTGTGGCACCGGAGGGGGGGAGGGTTCCGATGAGCGGAAGGTCCACTTTAGGGTGGACCTCCGCTTTAAGCCACCTACCCAGCGTACTCTTAGAAGCTTTCTCCCCCTTGCGTGATCCGGAAAATATCACAAAAAGGGCGTTTGATTTTCTAAAATCTTTAGTCATTTTCAGAAACTGCAATAGACACCTTCTCACATCCAATGTGTGAAAAACTTCCTCTCCTGCATTCGCTGGGGTTGCAGAGAATGTAGGTAACACTATTTCCTGTGATCGATGAAAAGCTGAGGATACTTTCGGTAGGAATGCTGGATCTGTCCTCAGTGCCACCCTGTCCTGATAAACTCTAAGGAAGGGTTCTGTAATAGCTAGAGCTTGGAGCTCGCAGACTCTCCTGGCCGAGGTGATGGCCACCAAAAAGATTGTTTTTAAAACCACCTTCTGTAAAGAAGCTTCTTGTAAGGGTTCAAACGGTGCTCCCGAGAGACCCTGTAAAACTGTAGACAAATCCTAACTGGGAAAGTCTTTAAGGGCTACTGGTCTACTTCGAGCAAGAGCCCTAAAAAATCTAGAAATTAAAGTTTCTTTAGATAAAGTCTGTTCAAAGAAAACTGATAAGGCAGCCACCTGAGTCTTCAGGGTACTGGCTGCGAGACCCTTCTCCATTCCTTCATGGAGAAACTCCAAGACGGACACCGTGCTCTTGACCTTGAGCTCTCTAGAACTACACCAGGAGTTGAACTTGTTCCAGACTTTCATGTAAATTGCCTGTGTAACTGCCTTCCTGCTAGACAGCAGGGTCTTTACTACTTTATCTGAAAGACCTTTGGCTTTTAAGAGGTCCTCCTCAGAAACCAGGCGGTTAGAAGTTCCACCTCTGGATGATTTACTGTCCCCTGGGATAACAAATCTTTTCTGAGTGGTAACCTCCATGGGGGCTTCGAGGCTAGGTTTCGAAGACCCGCGAACCAAGGCCTTTTTGGCCAAAAAGGAGTGACTAGTATTAAGTCTGTCCCTTCTTCCCTGAATTTCCTCAGCACTAGTGGAATTAGAGGAAAGGGGGGAAAGGCATAGCACAGCTGGTAGTGCCAGGGGTGAGCAAATGCATCCAACCCTATTGCTGCATCTCCTCTGAAGAGAAAATAATCTGTCCAACTTTGAGTTCTGCTGGCTGGCAAAAAGGTCTACCTGTGGAACCCCCAAAGCCTCGGAGATCATCAGGAACACCTCCTGATTCAGGCTCCATTCTGCCTCTAGCAATTTGCGCCTGCTTAGGAGGTCCGCAAACAAATTCTGAGAGCCCTTCAGATGCACTGCCGATAGTGAGGCTGTGTTCTGCTCTGCCCAGGCTAACAGATTGGCCAACTCCATCAAGCTCCTGCTCCTGGTTCCCCCTTGCTTCATAATGTAGGTAAGCGCTGTTGTGTTGTCTGACAACACCTGGACATGGTGACCTCTCAAATTCTGCTGAAAGGCCACCAAACCCAGAAAGATCGCCTTCAACTCCCTCCAGTTGGATGATCTTTGAGCTTCCTGCTTGGACCAGACCCCCCGAGATGTCTGACCATCCAGGTGGGCCCCCCAGCCCCAGGCACTTGCGTCTGTGGTAAGACACTTGTCCACAGGAAAGGTCCACACAAGGCCCCTTGAGAGGTTTGCCTGGTCTCTCCACCACCAAAGAGCCCTTTTCGTCCTTGACTAAATTTTTAACTGCTTTTCCAAAGGATCCCGATAGGACCAGCTTGACAGAACCTCCCTCTGAAGGGGTCTGGAATGGAACCTGGCCCACTGAACAGCCGGCATTGCTGCCGTAAGCAGGCCCAGAACTGCCATAGCCGTCCTGACTGAGACTGCCTGGTTGTTCTGTATCTGCTGTACAGCTAGCTGCAACTTTTCCTGTTTTTCCAGCGGCAGGAAAACTTTCTGGAGAATCGAGTTTAACATATACCCCAGAAATTTAATTTCCTGTGAGGGGGTCAGGTTCGACTTCTCTAGATTTAGAAGCCACCCCAGGCCCTCGAGGTGGGACTGGGCCCTCTGGAGATTGACTAGGACCTGCTCCCTGGAGTCCGCAAAAAAAAGGTCGTCCAGATAAGGGACGACTGGAATCCCCTTCAACTTCAGGGGCTCCAAAGCCTCTGCCATAATCTTTGTAAAGACCCTGGGAGAGGACGAGAGTCCGAATGGCAGAGCCCTGAATTGGAGGTGCCATACCGAACTCCCCACCTTCAATCCCAGGCGCAGAAACTGCTGCGATGCCTGATGAATGGGTATATGAAGGTAGGCATCCCTTAGATCCAGGGATGCCATGAAGCATTCTGGGGTCAACAACTTTGTGATGGAAAAAATTGTATCCATCCGGAAATGTTTGTACCGAATGAACCTGTTCAGAACTTTCAGATTCAGGATTAAACGGTACTTCCCTGAGGGTTTTTTCACCAGAAAAATATGTGAGTAAAAACCCCTGCCCTGCTGGTTTACTGGGACTTGAATTAGAACCTCTTGCTGTATCAGCTCCTGTAATAAAAGCTTCATTGCAGAGGCCTTCTCCTGATCCCTTGGCAATGTTGTCACATAAAACCTGCTCGGGGGTGGTTCTGAAAATTCCAACCTGTACCCCTGACCGACAATGCTCTTCACGAACAGATTTGGAGACAGCCTGTCAAATTGTTCGTGAAAAGCTGACAGTCTCCCCCCCCACTGGGGAGAGATTGTCACTTGTTCTTGGGGGACTGCTCTGGGGGAGATCTAAAGAGGACTCCACCCTTGCCTTTGCCCTTCTGCGAACCCCATCTGCTCTTGCGATCCTGGTCTTTTTATGGGACTGCTGAAAAGCACGAAAATTTTTTGGCAACCTGCTTTTTCTTAGCTGGAAAAGCCTTTTTATCGGCTGTCCTATCCAGCACAGACTCTAAATCGGGTCCAAAGAGCAAGTCACCCGAGAAGGGCAGACCACACAGTTTGACCTTAGAGGCCGTGTCCCCAGACCATGTTTTCAGCCAAACTGCTCTCCTGGCTGAATTTACAAGAGCCGAAGACCTGGCGGCCAGTTTAACTGATTCTGCTGATGCAAACCGCCATATATTTGACTGCATTCAGGATCAGTGGAAAGGACTCTAAGAGATCCTTGCGGGGTGTACCCGCTTCAATATGGCTCTTCAGCTTCTCTACCCAACATTCCAGGTTCCTGGCCACTACCGTAGCTGCCATAGCTGGCTTTAGACTGACTGACGCAGCATCCCAAGCCTTTTTAAGGATGGAGTCAGCTTTTTTGTCCATTGGGTCTTTAAGGATCCCCATATCCTCAAAGGCTAGATCCGTTCGTCTGGATACCTGCAAGAAAGCTGCATAGACTCTGGGTTTTTTGTTCCAAACCTCTGAGTCTTGATCTTCGAAGGGAAACCTTCTCTTGAGAGCTTTAGAGAAGAAAGGGGCTTTTTCTGGGTCCTTCCACTCCTTTCTCACCGAATCTGAGAGGACCCTGTGGACCTGGAAAAACTCTCCGTTTTGTTTTGTCCAACCCCTGGTACATTTTGTCATGAATTGACAGCTGTACTTTTTCTTCTTGAATTTCTAGAGTAGTGTAGATTGCTTTAAGAATGCCATCTACTTCCTCTAGTGATAGCTTGTACTTAGAGCCCCTGCTATCTTCTTCTTCTTCCTCTTCCTCCTCCTCAGAATCCCTGAAGGAGATGAGAGTACTACCCCCTTCGTCTCCAGAATCCTCGGTCTCCACCTGTCTAGACAACGACGCCCTGGGGCTGGGCGGCAAGTTCTGAGGCTCGGTCTGTGCGGGAGGGTTTTGTATCAGGATGGACCTGACTGAACTCAGTTTGTCAGCTCTTTAACCGAAGAAAACAAATCCTTATATTGCTGGGATGTTTCCTCTTCCACCAATTCTCTGATACAATTTCTGCACATTGCCTTCTGCCACGAATCTCTGAGGGGGGTCTTGCAAGAAGGACATTTTCTGACCTGGTCTAGCTTTTCCTAGTGATTTTTCCTGAAACGACATGCAGGCTTAACTCACTAAAAGCTCTCAACAACCAGTCGCTTAACACCAAGCCAGTGCAGAGACCCACCACCAAACAGACCACTAGTGAGACCCCAGAACTAGGCTGCAAAGGGTCAGAGCGAAGTCACCTCCAACCTGCAGCGACAGGCCCCCCAAGAGGGGGGAACAGACAAAGACATAGCCCAACAGTGAAGCAGAGGGTGCCACTGCACCTTACATACCTGGGCTGGACCGGTGCTAGGGGCGCCTGTCTCTGCCATAGCTGGCTTACATTCCTCCATCGCTGAGTAAGGCAGCTATACACAAACAGCTCCGTAATTTTTTTAAATTTTCCCGGCCGCCGCGTCATCAGGGCCGGCCGGAAGCAGAAGCACGCGGTCACCTGACCCGCCCCATGATCCCTGCGTTCCAGGCGCTTGAACCACGGTGCCACGCCCCCTCAGCCCAGGACCCGACGCGGAAAACTGAGCCACGCCGTTGACCTGCAGCGACCTCCGCCAGCGACAGAGCCCTCCCTGCGCTAATCCAGTGGACACCGGGCACCCGACGCCGGCACTCCAAGGGTCCTTACTCCCGTGAGATGGCGAGACCAGGAGCTCCAGGAGTCCTCTCCCACTGGAGATGCTGCTGGGGGCCAAAAAGAAACAACCAGTACTTGAGGTAAGCCTTACTCACCTACAGAGAGTGTAGCTCTCCCCTGGTTCAGGCACATGCTTCCTCCATGGAGGAAACACAATAACTGAAGCCATGGAGGAAGAGGAGGTGTTTTTAAAGTGGGCATGTGTTTCCTAATGACAAGGTGGAGCTACACTCTCTCCGGGGTTGTCCTGAAAGGCGATTTGAGAAAAAGGCCTGATTAAACTATAGCAGTTTATATCTTTAATTACTGAAAGCAAAAAGTGTAATTGATGGTAAACAGAGTAAGCATACCCCAGGAGCTCTGCAAATGCACAAACGTGACTTAAAGTGTAGAACGGAATTAACGGGTTGCAGCTTCTGCTGATCTGAGATTGCCAGCCCCAGCTCTGCAGATTGTAGGTGTTAGGGCCTCTGCCTCCAAGTGACCACACTAATGGTGGACAGGAACACAAAAGCACATTCACCCTGTGTTTGTAGGAGGTATGCACACACCCACAGCAACCAGTACCCAAAGAGAGGACATCCTCCTAAGGGTAACCACCTTGTGGCCATCTACCAAAATTAAGTACATGGTGTAGCTTTGCAAATCAGATCAAGTCTGATGTAATACTCCTGGGATGTCCAAGGTCCACCTACTGCTTCCCTGATCACGCTCCCTCCCTGGTGTCTGTTGATGGCACCAGGGAATACTCACAAAACCACCCTAGAGCTGTCCATTCAGGGGGACCTGCAGCATAGCAGGCTGCATACTGTCCTAGCTTACCAACAGTTTACCTGCCTCTGCAGATGCTCTTTAGTAATCCCTTAACATGGACACCATTGCAAAGAGCGCTGCAGCACTGGAGCTGGTATCCAGGCCATAGATAACCTTTACTTGCAGGCTGTGCATCTGTCCCTTAGGTGGTTCACCTTTTGCTCCCATACTCTGTCCTAGAGGGAGGGGACAAAAAGGCAGAATGAGCCTTTTACAAAAGAGGCAAGGTGCAGATGATCATCCTACGACTAGCACATATCCACCTAGGGAGACCCAAATGAAGCCCCACCACTAGTAAGGAAAAAAAAAAGGGGGGGAAATACACACACAGCCAGACTCCCCAAGACCAGCCGTGCCAGTCTGTAGATAGTACAGAGAATCATCGCAAAACCCCGGCACCCCCTTCACCATGGAGAAAGAAAAGAAGAAACCCCATTTGCGTCTTTCCTTAAGGTAAGGTGTCCCAGACCTGCTTCTCTGCTTACAATCTCCTCCCTGGTGACTTACCAGTACAGGGCAAAAATAGCTTCCACCATCTACTCTGTAGCCCTGAAAGGTCGAGCAGGGAGGATCCCGGTCTGGCACTGTGGATCAGGAGCCTCCCCTGGAACAGTGCATTGAGCTTGTAGCCCCGACCACCAGGTCGATGTTTGCTACCAAAAACATGGCTAAGCCACTTCCTCCGCTCTGCTTTCAAGGTAATAGCATAGTGGTCTGCGTTCCTGAGCACCAAACTTCAGGACATCATAAGTCCACACTGTCCCCTGGAAGGCTTAACAGAGTCAAAATCCCACACTGCCAGTGTACCTGAATCTACGGGCATGCTGCCGACCTGAGTCCTGAGAAGAGAGGGGGTCCCCTGGAGTAAAAAAATAAAAAAAAATAAAAAAAAAAATGCAAAAACTCCCCTTTCCAGGGCAGCCCGGGAAAGCCCGAGCTATCTGCCTCCCCAGGTTCACTGCCCCTGTTCTGGGATGCTGTATCCGGGAGGCTCCTGCCACCTAGCATGAAGGCCAGAGAAAAATACATTTCTTCAGAGTTCCTGTCTGGCTGGAAGAAAAAAAAAAAAATACTGGAGGGGCTACTCTTTTATAAATGTGGATCATACATTTCCTGTGCTAGGAGCCTCTGTAAGCCATCCTGGAAGATGACTTGGGAAACTGGAGTACTAAGAACTGTCTCCATTCTAGATTTAACATATGGGAACACCCCAGTGTGGCTACCCCAGAGTCAAAATAAACACTTTCAGGCTGAAAATATCTGGCAAACGAAAAATCATTGGACATACTGTATATTGCATGACTATGAACTAGAGCTGCACAATTAATCGTTAAAAAATTGTGATCTTGATTCAACCCCTCTGACCATTTCTATTGCAGAGTTTGCCGATTCTGTCATATAACAAGTGGAGAGACTTATCTGCTCACTCAGCTGTCAAAAGAAAACATGTGGGCAGTCTGCAAAGTTTATAAAATGAAACATTGTAACTAACACTTGCTTCTTAGATCAAAGGGAAACTTATGTGCGTAAAGAAGAAAATCCAAGCAGTCTTAGGGCCGGTTCACACAGCGAGGCGTCTCCGACTTACCTCGCCGCGACCTGCGGGGAGCTCAGCGGCGACTTGCAGAGGACTTCTGTATAGAAGTCAATGCAAGTCGCCCCCGAAGTCGCCCCAAAGTAGTACAGGAACCTTTTTTCTGAGTCGGAGCGTCTCGAGTCGCTCCTCTCAGAACGGTTCCATTGTACAGAACGGGGGCGACTTGCGGGAGCGAGGCGAGGCGAGCCGTGTCGCCTCGCCTCGCTGTGTGAACCGGCCCTTACGTTTTTAAACGTGTAAATGCAGGAAGTTTAACCACTTAACGTCTAAATCTTTTTCTGAAACTTGTTTACGTTAAAATCAATATTTTTGCTAGAAAATTACTCGGAACCCCCAAACATATATTTCATCAGAGACCCTAGGGAATAAAATGTCAATTGCGGCAATATTTTATGTTGCACTATATTTGCCCAGCGGTCTTTCTGGGAAAAAATACACTTCAATGAAAATAAAAAAAAATAAAAAGAAACCAACACACACAGTAACGTTAGCCCAATTTTTTTTGCTTTAATGTGAAAGATGATGTTACCCCACGAGAATCGTGAGTGAATCGTGATCCAACTTCAAAGCAAAAAAAAATAAAAATAGTGATTCTCATTTTAGCCAGAATCGTGCAGCTCTACTATGAGCTAGAATTTGTGCAATGCAGCAAAATGTCATTTTAGTGCAAAGTTAAAAAAACACATGAAAACTTACTCAACTCATTCTCAATTTCCACAGTCAAGTTATTTGCATCCACAATCACTTTATATTCAGGAGCAGCTTCCACAGGACCCATGACTGGTGAGAAAATAAATACAGTTCAGTAATAAACCAAAAACAGCAAGGACAAGTATTATATAAAATTTCCAGCCCTTAATTGATTTCTCCTGTGGCAGTCTTTTTTTTAACCCAAATTATCTACAATTTTTCTGTGTTCAACTAGAAATCACATTTTTCTTAGGCCCCTTTCACACATGCGGATTGTTCAGGTCTGCCTGTCAGTTTCTTTAGGCATACTTGAACGGACACTCCATAAAGTGGAATGGAGCGACGGGCGTCAGTGGTGACATGTCCGCTGACATCCGATCTGTTCAATACAGATGGCTGGAAACCCTGTTTTCCATCCGTCTGGTGGATCGAATGTAAAAATGGACAGGTCAATCTGTTTTCACCCGAACCCCCATAGCGGAAATCTGACAGGTCCTTCTCTCCACAGTGAAGCAGAGACATGCCTGTCATCCGCCGGCTAAGCGGGTTTTAACGGCGCAATCCCCGCTGAGCAAACGGAGTCCGTTTTTCCAAGGCTCCTTCAGAATTTTTTTTATTTTTTATTTTTTTAAAGTCCGCAGCTACAAAATACTGTAGCTGCTGACTTTTAATATTAGGACACTTACCCATCCATGAACTCAGTGGTGTCTTCAACCAAGTTTATTTTTCAATCGGCTCTCGGGTGCTGCCGCTGCCATCTCGGGTAAGGGAAGACGGCAGTGAAGCCTTGTGGCTTCCCAGCCAGTCCCCTATTGTGCATTCGCGAAGCGTGCTGCACTTTGTGAATGGCCTGACAGCAGGGGGAAGGGTGAGGGGAGCCAAACTTCCAGATGAGTTCACCATGGCAAATTCAGCCGGGAGAGGGTACCTGTCAAAACAGGAGTAGGGAAACAAGTGGAGCTTCCCCTTTTGGATGGAGCTCCGCTTAAAGTGACCCTGTCACCAATACATTCATTTCAACATAGTTGTCAAGTACTTTCATAATTGATTAGTTGGTCAGCCAATTAGTTGGCCTGCATACAGAATGCATTATTTGTTCACATAGAAAATACAGTGCAGCATACAAAGCTCAATCGTCCATACATGTCAGCAAGTGCCTGAGAACTTGTGAGTGTGAGGAGCAATGCCTAGTGGGACATGTAGTAATGGGAAGTGAGTGATTCTAAAGGTTTTTTTTTACTTTGCTGTAGGGGCACTCTATACTACAGTATACTTTGTGGCTTGCTATAGGGGAACTTTGAAGGCAGGAGCCAAAAGTGCCGGTGGGGGACCCCAGGAGGAGGATGGGGGCTGCCATTACACAGAGTAGGCAAGTATGACATGTTTGTTAAATAAAAATCCAATGTCTACAATCACTGCAGGGAAAAATCAGCATTTGAACCCAGAGAAGCTAGAGGCTGATACAATTAAGTTTAAAAAGGTAAAAAAGTTTACCAGTATTTTATTGCTAATCAAAAAAAAATAAAAAATAGGATTTTTTTTAAATCAGATTTTATTGAAAATTTTTTTTAAAAAAAGTCACTGACAGAGTAAAATTTACAAGGATAACAGTATTTTCTGTTTGTATGACAGATTACAGGAGGTTAAACAAGTGCAATGTTAAAACACAGGAGTGGTGTAAAAACACAATGTCGTGCACAGCGATTGAAAAACATAGTATTCCCCTTCAGAGGAAAGGAGAAGGGGAGAATTCAACTGGATTGATCTGAATTAGCAGGTCCCTTTGCTAACCTTAGAGAAACCAAAAATGAGTTGAAGCATACATGGAAATAAAAGGGACAGGAAGGGAGGGAGAGAAATAAACGCTCCCTGCAACAACTAGATCGGAGCAGAACACCTCTGAAGCTTTAATCCTATTTAACCACTTTCAGACCGGACCATTTTGCTGGTAAACGACCAGAGGTCTTTTTACACTTTGGCACTGCGCTGCTTTAACTGGTAATTGCGCGGTCATGCAATGTTGTACCCAAACAAAATTTGCGTCCTTTTCTTCCCACAAATAGAGCTTTCTTTTGATGGTATTTGATTGCCTCTGCGATTTTTATTTTTTGCGATATAAACGTAAAAAGACCGCAAATTTTGAAAAAAAATGATATTTTCTACTTTTTGTTATTAGAAAAATCCAATAAACTCAATTTTAGTCATACATTTAGGCCAAAATGTATTCAGCCACATGTCTTTGGTAAAAAAAAAAGTCAATAATTGTATATTTATTGGTTTGCGCAAAAGTTGTCACATCTACAAACTAAGGTACGTTTTCTGGAATTTACGCAGCTTTTAGTTTACGACTGCCTATCTCATTTCTTGAGGTGCTAAAATGGCAGGGCAGTACAAAACCCCCCCAAATGACCCCATTTTGGAAAGTAGACCCCCTAAGGAAATTGATAAGAGGCATGTTGAGCCCATTGAATATTTTATTTTTTTGCCTCAAGCGATTGAATAATGACAAAAAAAAAAATTTTTTTTTTTTTTTTTTTTTTACACAAAGTTGTCACTAAATGATATATTGCTCACACATGCTATGGGCGTATGTGAAATGACACCCCAAAATAAATTCTGCTGCTTCTCCTGAGTACGGGGATACCACATATGTGGGACTTTTTGGGAGCCTAGCCGCGTACAGGGCCCCGAAACCCAAGCACCGCCTTCAGGCTTTCTAAGGGCGTAAATTTTTGAGTTCACTTCTCACTACCTATTACAGTTTTGAAGGCCATAAAATGCCAAGATGGCACAAAACCCCCACAAATGACCCCATTTTAGAAAGTAGACACCCCAAGCTATTTGCTGAGAGGCATGTTGAGTTCATGGAATATTTTATATTTTGCCACAAGTTGCGGGAAAATTACAAACTTTTTTTTTTTTTTTTTTTTCACAAAGTTGTCACTAAATGATATATTGCTCATGCATGCCATGGGCATATGTGAAATGACACCCCAAAATAAATTCTGCTGCTTCTCCTGAGTACGGGGATACCACATATGTGGGACTTTTTGGGAGCCTAGCCGCGTACGGGGCCCCGAAAACCAAGCACCGCCTTCAGGCTAAGGGCGTTACAGTTTTGAAGGCCATAAAATGCCAAGATGGCACAAACCCCCCCAAATGACCCCATTTTGGAAAGTAGACACCCCTAAATTTAGGGGTACACTAGTGAGACTAGGTAATAAATGGCGGGTGCCCTGAAACTATAAAAAAATAACTAACCAACCAGCGTCACCTGTAACAGTTATATGGTGATCACTGGTGAAAGGGTTAACTAGGGGGCAATCAGGGGGCTTTATGCGGTAGTATATGGGGGTCCCTGGCGCTATAAAAAGCTGCGGCGAACCTAAATACCTACCTGCCTAACTAGCGTCACCTGTGACACTAATACAGCGATCAGAAAAACGATCGCTTATTAGGCTGGGTTCACACTGGAGCGATGTGGGAACGCCACGAATGCGCGGCGGGTTCCCGCATCGCATGCCTCCCGGCGGCAGTTCACACTGCCCTATGCGAACTGCTGGGAGTGTCAGTGAAATGTTAATGACACCCCCAGATCAGTTCGCATATCGCAGTGCGATCTGCAAACTTGGATCGCATGGTGTGAACACCCATGCGATCCGATTCTGCTGCGGACCAAAAAAAGGGTCCCGTGCGAGTTTGCGGCGGGTGCGACACAAATTCAGCCATACTATCTGTATAGCTGAACTCAAATCGCACAGAGATCGGATGTGATTTGCACTGCAGTGCGGTGCGAATCACATCCGTTCTCATAAACCGCTGCAATGTGAACCCAGCCTTAGTGACACTGGCGACGGGGGGTGATCACGGGGTTAAACCTTTATTGGGGGGGTTAGGGGGGTACCTTAGAACTAAAGGGGGCTAACCCTAACTGCCCTAACAGTTATTAGTCACAAATGATCCCCGCCGGGTGATCAGGGGGTTAAACCTTTATTAGGTAATAAATGGCGGGTGCCCTGAAACTATAAAAAAAATAACTAACCAACCAGCGTCACCTGTAACAGTTATATGGTGATCACTGGTGAAAGGGTTAACTAGGGGGCAATCAGGGGGCTTTATGCAGTAGTATATGGGGGTCCCTGGCGCTATAAAAAGCTGCGGCGAACCTAAATACCTACCTGCCTAACTAGCGTCACCTGTGACACTAATACGGCGATCAGAAAAATGATCGCTTATTAGGCTGGGTTCACACTGGAGCGATGCGGAAACGCCGCGAATTCGCGGCGGGTTCCCGCATCGCATGCCTCCCGGCGGCAGTTCACACTGCCCTATGCGAACTGCTGGGAGTGTCAGTGAAATGTTACTGACACCCCCAGATCAGTTTGCATATCGCAGTGCGATCTGCAAACTCGGATCGCATGGTGTGAACACCCATGCGATCCGATTCTGCTGCGGGCCAAAAAAAGGGTCCCGTGCGAATTTGCGGCGGGTGCGGCGAATGGCTGAACTCGAATCGCACAGAGATCGGATGTGATTTGCACTGCAGTGCGGTGCGAATCACATTCGTTCTCATAAACCGCTGCAATGTGAACCCTGCCTTAGTGACACTGGCGACGGGGGGTGATCACGGGGTAAAACCTTTATTGGGGGGGTTAGGGGGGTACATTAGAACTAAAGGGGGCTAACCCTAACTGCCCTAACAGTTATTACAGTCACAAATGACACCAATGCAAAAAAAAAAAAAAAATGACATTGGTGTCACTGTGACTGGGGGGCAGGGGTAATTGGGGGGGTGATCAGGGGGTAAAGGGGGGGTGTGAGTGTGCCTGGCATGTTCTACTGTGTGTGTAGAGTGTTGGTGCAACTCACCGATCCGCTCTCCTCCGTGTCGGAACGAAAAATACCGACACGGAGGAGAGAATACATCACTTCCTCTCCTGTGTTTACATTACAGGAGAGGAAGTGATGTCACGGGGGATTTCTATTCGTCGGGAGCGATCGCGAGGGGGTGGCCATGAATGAATGGCCGCCCCTTCGTCCCGGATCGCTCCCGGACGAAAACCGACCGCCGCAGGCACCGGGCGGGGGCCCGATAGGGCCCCCGACCCGCGGGAGGCAAGGGACGTACATGTAAGTCCTTATGCCTGCCCGTGCCATTCTGCCGACGTACATTGGCGTGCGGCGGTCGGCAACTGGTTAATACCCTCCTGGAACCCACCTGCTGACGCCGGAGAGGTGGACTCTCCCCTGCCACAAGCATGCCTTAAGCGACCCTTCTTGCTGCTACCCTCACCACCATGTCCTAGTACTTTATGTCCATCATACCTTATTATTTTTATTAATTTATCCAGCTATTCCCCCCGCCCCCCCCTTTCTTTTTTCAGGATTATGACTTATACTATTGTTTCTGCCCTCCCTAAACTGTATTTCACTATTGTGCATAATAGCCTGTGCCTGTATACTCTGTGCATGTGCTGTCCTATTACACAGCCAGAAATGTTATCGCTTTTCTATCGTAGGGGACCCAGGTATACCACTCCTTAACCTTTCCTATACCGTGATACCTTTCCCCTTCCCGTATCTCTCCACTCCTTCCCCTGCCCCGGGCTCCCCCGCCTCCCCTCCCTTCCTCTTAACCCTCCCTTTCCCTTATCCCCCCCCTTCCCATGTCCCACCCCACCTCCTTCTCCCCTATCCCACCCCCATGCCCCCCCCTTCTCTTTAGACCCGAAATACACCTTCCATAGGGTCTATTCCCCTTATGCCAATAGGGCTGGACTCGAATCGCTCAACATGTTTCTATTGTCTGCTTTAAGGGGTTACTGTTAATGGTTCGAAAATTGGTTAATCTGTTTTCGGGAAATGGTTTATTGGCTCACGAGCCATGTGCAAATAGCTATAGAGTTCGCCACATTTATACTTATGCCAGAACACTGGTTTAACTATGCCCCCTCATGAAGGTAGGCTCCCTACTCAACCATGGGCCACCTCACCGTCCCCAGATCTCGACCATTCTGTGGTTCCAGTCTTCCCTACTACCCCCACAGCTGTCTCTCTGGGACAAAGCTGACACTCCAGAATTTTCATTTCCCCCTATCAAGTGGATAGCTGGGCTATTCTCCACCTCTGGTGTACTAGCCCCCCTTCTAGCTTCATCTCCTCCCCCCTCTTTTCTTCTCCCCACTCTTGAAATCCCTACCCCATTCTCCCTTGTTCCCCTACCCCCGCCCCCCATCTAGTCCTACCTCCCCCGGCCTCCCTTTAACTGCTCCCTCCCCTTGCTTTACTGGGGGTGGCCCTCGACCTCCCCCGTGCTGATTGAGCGTCTGTATTTTCCACCACCCAACCTATCACCATGCAACCTAAATCTCAGGTAAGCTTCCCTCAGACACTGAAATGTGTATCACTTAACGTGAAAGGCCTTAATTCACCTGAGAAGAGATCCCAAGTTCTGTCATCTCTCACCAAATGTAAAGCCCACTTCCTCTTCTTGCAGGAGACCCATTTCCGATCTGATGCTATTCCTAAGCTCTCCAACCACATATATCGCTCAGCATTCCATTCTACTAACCCTGATGCCAAATTGAAGGGCGTGTCTATCCTTATTTCCAAACACGCTAATTTCCACTTGACTGACTGATAGATCCTGGAGCGGAGGTTTATTTTCCTCAAAGGTAAATACGCCTACAAACCGGTCACATTGGCCAATATCTACTGTCTCAACTCTCACCAAGTCACTTTTTACTGCAAAACATGAGCTCTCCTATTCTCCTTTCGAAGTGGGCTGGTGCTCCTGGGTGGCGACTTCAATGTCCCCTTAAACCCCTTATTGGATACGTCCACGGGGACATCCTCCTTAACCCACCAGGCTTTACGCCAGATCAAATCCCAACTCCAAGCGTTGACCCTCCATGATACCTGTCGTACTCTATCCCCCTCGACATCTACTACTCGGCCCCCCACCAAAAATATTCCAGGATTGACTTCTTTCTGTCCCAGACTGACCTCTCCCATCTACAACACTCCACTATCGAACCAATGTTCCTATCCGACCATCACCCCATTACGGTAACGTTAACCTTCCCTGAAATGAGCACCATAACAAAAATGTGGCACTACAATCCCTCTCTGCTCAAGGATCCAACTGCCCTAGAGCACATATGCTCATGTATCCAACAGCACTTTCAGGAGAATTCAGGCCCCGAGACTTCACCCATCTCTCTCTGGGCGCATAAATGCGTGATTCGGGGAGAACTACTGACCGTGAATGCGCAGGCCAAGAGAATTCATCAGGAGCGTCTTAATACCTTCCTGTGAACATTAGAAAAGCTAGAGTTATCTCATAAACAGACTCAAGCGCAAAATGCCCTACAAAATCTAATACTCGTACCCTCCTTACGGAGGAACTGAGTAAATGCACCAAACGATGCTACATTCTTGGCCAAAGGATCTTTTACGAGCAAGGCAATAAATGTGGCCGACTTTTGGCACGATCGATTCAATCTGCCAAACTAACAACTACTATACACAACATACGTAGCTCCAATGGATCTCTATTGGCCAAGAGTGAAGACATTGCCAAGGAATTAGAAAATTTCTATTCCAAGCTCTATAACCTCCAACCGACTCGACCATCTCGGTCCTCCTCTGCCATGCGCAAAGCCCTCATCACCAACTTTCTTGCCCAACATGGCCCTAAGACCATCTCCCCCCAACAAGCGCAACCCTGGAAACACATTTCCCTCACGGAATTGGAAAGCGCTATAAATCAGATGAAGATAGGCAAGAGCCCTGGACCTGATGATTACACTCTAGAACATTATAAAACTTTCTTAATGTTCTTTCCCCCAAGCTCTTGCACACTTTCAATGCCCTGTCAGATCCTCAGCTGAACCCAGACAAGATGTTAACAACTCATATCACGGTAATCCCCAAGGAAGGCAATGACCTCCTGCTAGTAGCAAATTATAGACCAATATCTCTGTTGAACGTAGACATTAAAATATACACCAAGATCCTTGCCAATAGGTTGCTGCCCCTGATGCACAGCCTTATCTCACTTGACCAGGTGGGTTTTGTCCCAGGCAGGGAGGCCAGGGATAATACCATTCGTACGCTGAACCTGCATCACTGGCTTACCTCATCCAAAACACAGGGGTTCCTCCTCTCACTTGATGCAGAGAAGGCGCTCGACAGGGTGGCTTGGGATTACATGCAAGCAGTTTTGAAAATGATTGGCCTGGAAGACCGTATGTTAGCCTCAATTATGGCACTCTACTCCGACCCATCAGCGGCTGTGAGGCTCAACGGCCACCTGTCGAACGTCTTCCCCATCAGCAATGGGGCAAGGCAGGGCTGTCCCCCCGCTTTACATTCTAACATTAGAACCTCTTCCAAATAAGCTTAGAGATAACCCGGATATTAGGGGGGTCACGGTAAAAGGCAGAGACTTTAAAGTTGCAGCCTTTGCGGGCGACGTTTTGCTTTCCTTAACGTCCCCACGCACCTCCTTGCCTTCACTCCTCAAAGATCTGGAAGCCTTTGGGGATCTCGAACCTCAAAATTAACTACACAAAATCCCACGCCTTAAAATGTTTCCCACCCCCCCACAGGAAGTTTCTCACTGCCAAGATCTCTTCCCGTTTCACTGGGAAAAGATCGCAATCACCTACCTTGGAATCCAGATCCCACACCGCATTTCAGACCTTTACCAACTTCCACGCTGCGTTACTTAAAGCTCAAAACCATCTTAGGGAATGGGTCTAGCCTAAATGTGTCTTGGCTTGGCCGCTCCGCCCTGCTCAAAGTGATTCTCCTGCCCTGACTTCTCTATTTGAGCCAAACTATCCCTATAACTTTACTCGAAAGCTTCTTCTCCGCTTAACGAAAGGCCTGCCCTTCCTTCATATGGAAGGCCTGCCCTTCCTTCATATGGAAGGCCTGCCCTTCCTTCATATGGAAGGCCTGCCCTTCCTTCATATGGAAGGCCTGCCCTTCCTTCATATGGAAGGCCTGCCCTTCCTTCATATGGAAGGCCTGCCCTTCCTTCATATGGAAGGCCTCCCCTTCCTTCATATGGAAGGCCTCCCCTTCCTTCATATGGAAGGCCTCCCCTTCCTTCATATGGAAGGCCTCCCCTTCCTTCATATGGAAGGCCTCCCTTCCTTCATATGGAAGGCCTCCCCTTCCTTCATATGGAAGGCCTCCCCTTCCTTCATATGGAAGGCCTCCCCTCCACGGATGAAGTACTCCCGCCTTACGTTCCCCAAACCCAAAGGAGGCATCGCACTCCCAGATCTACACAAATACTACTTTGCCTGCCACCTCATGAGAATTGCGGATTGGAATATCCACCCCCTTAAGAAAGTATGGGTTTCCCTTGAAAATGCCTTCTCACGTACCCCTGCACCTCCTCCCGTGGCAACCCCCAAACTATGGCCACAGTTGTTGGCCACGCATCCACTTATCTATACGTCCTTACTGTTGTACAAGAAGGCCTCATCAGGCAGCTTTTTTGCCCAACACCGGGCCTGCTAACTACGCCAAGAGGCAACCCCCGATTTCACTCCTGGAGACTCTAGTTTCCTTAAACAGGAACGGCCTTTTGATGACGTCCTGGACTCCCATTTTTATCCAGATGGCAAGCTTATCTCCCTAGATAGACTTAGGAATATTTCAAAAACCTCTACCTTCTCCTTCTGGACATACAGACAAATTTGCCACTACCTATCCACCCACACCACCCAGGGATGCTGGACGAGACGGCTTACCCCCTTTGAGGACTTTTGTAATCGTAAGACGCCCCAAAGACATCCAATTTCCCTTCTGTACGCCTTACTAATTGCACCTCCCAACCTGACTCTTTCTCCCTCACAGATTGCATGGAATAGAGAATTACAAACTCCCTTAAAGCGGTTCTGCACCTAAAATAAAAATATTAAAAGCCAGCAGCTACCAATATTGCAGCTGCGGACTTAATAAAAATCACACTTACCTGTCCCAGGGTCCAGCGATGTCGGCGGCAGAGGACGAGCTGCTGCCCCCGCCGCCATCCTCTGTCAGGGAATCGGGAAGTGAAGCATTACAGCTTCACTGCCCGGTTCCCTACTGCGCATGCGCGAGTCGCGATGCGCGTCTCTTATGGTCCCCCGCTGTGTCTCTGGGAACTGTGTGTTTCCCAGAACACAACGGGGGGGGGGGGGGGGGGGCGTAGCGTCTGCAGCAGTCTGGTCAGAAGTGGGTGTAGATACCTGGATTATCCAGGTAACTGCACCCCCCTCCCCCCTGAAAGGTGCCGATTGTGGCACCGGAGGGGGGGGGGGGGTGGGAGGGTTCAGATTGGCGGAACTTACCCTTTAGGGTGAAGAACCGCTTTAACACCTGCAGAATGGACAAGAGTCCATGAATATACACACATGGGGGCTCGTTGAACGTTGCCATCCAGGAGAACGGATACAAGGTGCTCACTAGGTGGTATAGAACCCCCTCCCTCTTGCACAAATTCTCGCCCACTATCTCCAACACCAGCACAGTATCTTCTACATCACACCTCACTATCCAAGAAATCCTACTATAAATCCCTGGCTATGCATATGGTTAATGCAGCCAGATTGTGCATTCCCAAACAACGCCCCTACACTCAGAGTGGTTCACAAGTATCTCTAAAATGAAAGACATGGAAGAGCTGATTCACGTGGCACAAGAGAGAATGGATACATTTTCAATCAAATGGGCTTGCTGGTCTCATTTTATGACTACCCATGGCTATAGGTTACATGTTCCCCCTGATTAAGAAAAATTCGAAGCACGCAGACGTGAAATCACATCCCCCTCTGTGGGGACAGGGCGAGCGGCCACCCCCTGGTTCCCCGCCCCCTCCCTTCCTTCACTCACCTCATTAATTTTCTCACTTGCTCTCGCCTGACTTCCCCCCTTCCTGAACCCCCTCTACTCTCCCCCCCCCCCTGCTCTCCCATCGCATCCTTTTTCTCTCCCCGTTTCTACTCCGTCTCCCTTATGAAGCAGGCACCCCCCCCCCCCCCCCCCCCCCCCGAGTGGGCTCCTGCCGCACCTTATCACAACAGTTTTTTTTTTTTTTTTTTTATACAGTACTGACAGACCAGAATGATTCTGATTCTTACCACTACCCCATCTGTCTGGATATGCCTATACATCACCCTTGGGTTTCTGGTTTTATCTACCTTTTGTCTTGTAACTGCTATATGTCCTGGATATTGCATTATACCATGCTGACTGTATTATTCTGTACCTGTTTCTATATACATTTTTTTTCCTATAAAAACAAGTATCAACTCACAGGTTAAATTAGAGGAGTTCAGTATGTGGTGAAAATTGCCAGTCCTAGAGTCTCATAAATGTCTTCCCTTTGCAGCCTGGGGGCACTGGTGGGGCAGAGGATGCTGGGAACCAGGAGGCAGGAAACAAAAAGCAGCTGGTTGTGACTTCACAGCAACAGGAAATGTGATTATTCACAGTGGCAAGGCATGGTAATGCATTTTGAAGCTACAGCTTCATCACACCATCTATAATTAAAATAGACAAAATGTTCTAGATAGATAAAATACTTAAAAATGGACTAGGAAAAGTCAAATTACCCACAACCATCCATAAAAACGATCTTAATATAAATTTCCAATAACTAGAACAAGAAATGCACAATTAGTGTATTTTCTGCCCAATATTCAGGAGGACTCTCGATCTCCTCCAGGTAAGCCCATAGTAAATGGTATTGACATGTTTGGGTCAGCACATAGTGTCTACCACTACTGCCTATCTTCACGCCGATTGTACATCGGCAGAATGGCATGGGCAGGCAAATAGGCGTACCCGTACGTCCTTTAAATTTGCCGCAGTCCCAGGAGTGCCCAAAAGGCTGATCAGAAGTTCAATAAGTATGTGGTTGCCCGTAGCAACCGTGGTAATGGGAAGGCTGCAGACGACCACGTGAGAAAAGTATGGCCTGCAGAGGATTGTGGCAAGGTGAAAGCAACAATGCTTCAAGAAATGCAAAATCGCTGTATTTGGGAGAGTCAAAGTACAGCTGGAAGAGTGCCATCTCCCTTGGCAACAAGAGATGGGGTGTTAACCGGAAGGAGGAGCTACAGTGGAGATGTGGAGCGGCGTCCCACTAAAGATATGTGCAGAAATGTACCACGCCTGGAGTGTGGTCAACTGGGGCATGGAATTTTTTCTTGTCCCAGGTTATGGAACATGCCTGGAGATGTAGTTACTGGGCAGAAGTCTTTGTCCGCAAGCCTAGATTTTTGTGCAAACATGTTGTAGGTCACCTCTGGCAACAGTGAGGAAGTACCTGTTGTGCTTGCAGGGGGTGCTAAGGAGTCAGAAGTGGCTGCTGCAGTTTCGTTCCATGGCCACCAGGGAGAGTTGGCCAGTAAAAGCGTGATAAAGGAGAGACGACGTACTCAAATGAAGCCAGAGTTAGCTGCTACAGATTATGGTAAGACTGTTGCAGTTTGTGGGACTAATTCCAGTGAAGTGGGAGTATATCCCCCTGGAAGATCAGCAGAAGGTGTAAAAATGGACTTGCTGCAGTGTGCTACCCTGAGTAGTGGGGAGACACAGGTTGAAGCTCAACCTGCAGCAAGGTTAAGAACTCAAAAAGACTGGACTGTGTGTGCCTGGTGTAATCCACCAGAGTGCTGGAAGTGGTAACCTAGGGGTGACCAATACAGTTTGTATGCCTTGTTCCCTAGTGACTGGTGCTACAGAGATGCCCAGGGAAACCTACCAGGAGCCGCAGTGGTGAGGCACGTGGTTTCCCAGGACAACTGTGGAGCCGCCTAATGGGCAAAATAATGCCTTTGGAGAGGAAGGGTGGTGTGCTGAGCGGTACACGGGGTGCTGAGTGTACTGACCAAAAACAGCCTGTTAAAGCTTATAACACTGCTATGTCTATGAATGTTGATGGTAAAGGTATTGCCGATGATAAATGTACTTATTCCGATTTGTTCAAAAGTAATGAGCAAAGAGGGATGTCTCCCTTGGCAACCAGACGCAGAGCCACAGGGTTGTCCATGGAAGTCTCAGGGGCCCTCCATGCGTTTGAGCCAGAGATTTTCCAGGACAGCACTGAACTTGCTCTGGTGGAACAGACTGGGTCTACACCATGCAGTGATAGTTTGTGTGAGCAGTCTGTTTACCATATGTGTAACCCAGTTGGTAAGGGGTTAAGTCCACTGGCCAAAGCTGAAGGTACACAGCTGAGTGTGCTTGCACCCCAGAAGCAAGGTGGTGATGGTGTATTGCAACCTGCCTTGTTTGAAGCAATAGCAAAGAATAAAAGCATGTCATCAAAATGTGATTTATATAGAACTGACAAAGGTACTGATTGTGCTGCAGAATCCCAGGTGCCTCCTAAAGCAGATGAGGTACTGCTGAGCCCTCATTATGGAAGCACAATGGATTGGGACAGTTGGGCCAAACAATTACTAGCCATGTTAGACAAGGCTATGTTGAGTGACAGGGGTGTGAATACAACAACTGCTATGCCAGACAGGGAGATTGCAGAGCGACCGATGGTTGAGGGTGCTTTGGTCACTGCAAGGGATGTTTCCCTCCAGTCAGAAGGACCAGATCAGGGCGCATGCATGGCAGATGTGGTGCTCACAACCCAGCCGCTAAATGTCAAGTGTCAAGGTGACACAGTAATACATTTTGACTTGCAGAGGCTTATTGGTGAGTTAGAGGGGATGAATGGGAGACATGCATCTAACAGTGTTCCAGAGGCGCATCAGGCTGTGATGGATAGCTCCAGTGAGGTGGAGGCCCCCTTAAATGTTGTGGCCCCTCACGTGGCAGTAAATGAGCCCCTCTAAGTCTCTGATAAGGGAAAGGTCGCCAAAAATGTTTTGCATATTGATGTGGAGTGTGTAGAATTTACAGATATGCTAGTAGAACTGCTTGAACTGATGAAAGCACATTCCTTGTACACCTGGGTGCCTCTGTTACAGTCAGATGTGGTAATGCTGCATGGTACCAAAGGGTGGAGCGCAAGCTGTGCTGGGTAACATTAATCACCAGTGGAACTGGGTGGTATGGTGCTTAATAGTCTGGAAAGTGCGGTTCAGTACGGAAGGCGCTCTAGGGGGATGCTGGAGACATCAGAGGTCTCTCCGCCTCATGCAGTGATAGACATGCCTGCTGGTGCAGTCCGAGGTGCGGCTGAGCAGGGTATAGTAAATGGTGTGGATACTGCCTCACCCGCTAGACCTCGTAAGGAGGAAGGGCCAGATATGGACACGGCAAAAGCAGAGATTCTGTCTATCACCTGCAGAGAGGTACAAGTTTGGGTACCCGGAGACGCTCTCAAATATAGTATGGAGAGGAACAAAAATTGTGACATGGAAAAGTGTGAGCTGGCAAAGATTGCTACTGGTGAAAATAGGTCATGCGTTGTTCAATGTCAATTGTTAGGACAATTGCCCACAGAGATTTGGACAACAGGTGAAGTGAAGCCTTGTGAAGATACCATAGGGGATAGCTGCTCACCTGTGTGTTGTCCCTCCTTGGGCCTGGCCCTAACAAATCCCGAGCAAGAAAGAACTGACGGTATTGGTAATTGGAGAAATGGTGGTATATTACTGAAGAATGGTGTAAATACTGGCCTTGATATGAACATGAATAATTTCTTGGAAAATGAGCGTGATACACAGATGTTAAGCTCTGGGGAGTTGGTGGTCAAGGGTAAAGGCAAAGGAGTTGGTAAACCCAAGAGACCTGTTGTGATGGGGAAAACCAGTACCAGTGAGCTCAGGAACCCCAAGGACAGAGGGGGTAGGCTGCGGATACAGAACTGTAGGACCCCGTTGCGATCCAGGGTAGGGCGTTCCTGGAAGCACACCCGAAAAAAGGGTTGGGCCTACGTGGCTGATGGCCAACACAGAGGTGTCCCAACTGCTATGGTAGGTGCAGGTGTTTCTCCCTCTGGGTTGAAACGAGGGGGGGGGATATGTGGTAGTAAGGTACCCCACCAGCAGAAGAATCTCCAATCCTGGGACCGGGTTTTCTGAAACAGCCAGAAGTCTGGCTGGATGATTGCACAGGTGGGTCCTGGGCTTATAACAGAGCCAAGACCATGGTTCTGGGCTCCACCCTCCCGAGGAGTCCAGGCGAGTAAGGGAGAAGTGTGCATGTCTGCACAGGTCAGTCTGTCAGAGCAGACAGAGGGTCCAAGCTTGTGGGCTGAAAAAGAAGCTAGTAAAGAGTGCTGAGGTACTGGGTGTACAGGAACTCTGTTACAGAGCCAAGAGGGCTGCAGCATAAGTCTGAGCAGCAGTGCTGCTCAAGAGAGCCAGGTGGCTTGGTATTTTTGGTTCTACTTACATTATTGCTGTGGAAAGCTGAAACCCCTGTGTGGGCAACTCTGTTATTGGACTTTCCTTTCTTTAATAAAAGTGGCCCTACAAGCCCTTAAAACAGCATATTTGGCGTGGACTCAGCTCACTGGTAAGCTCTACCCTTAAGCTAAAATAACCCCAAATATTACATACATATACATATATACATACAGTGCCTTGCGAAAGTATTCGGCCCCCTTGAACTTTTCAACCTTTTGCCACATTTCAGGCTTCAAAACAAAGATATACAATTTTAATTTTTTGTGAAGAATCACCAACAAGTGGGGCACAATTGTGAAGTGGAACGAAATCTATTGGATATTTTAAACTTTTTTAGCAAATAAAAAACTGAAAAGATGTGCGTGCAAAATTATTCGGCCCCTTTACTTTCAGTGCAGCAAACTCACTCCAGAAGTTCAGCGAGGATCTCTGAATGATCCAATGTTGTCCTAAATGACTGATGGTGATAAATAGAAACCACCTGTGTGTAATCAAGTCTCTGTATAAATGCACCTGCTCTGTGATAGTCTCAGGGTTCTGTTGAAAGCACAGAGAGCATCATGAAGACCAAGGAACACACCAGGCAGGTCCGTAATACGGTTGTGGAGAAGTTTAAAGCCGGATTTGGATACAAAAAGATTTCCCAAGCTTTAAACATCCCAAGGAGCACTGTGCAAGCGATCATTTTGAAATGGGAGTATCAGACCACTGCAAATCTACCAAGACCTGGCCATCCCTCTAAACTTTTAGCTCAGACAAGGAGAAGACTGATCAGAGATGCAGCCAAGAGGCCCATTATCCCTCTGGATGAACTGCAGAGAACTACAGCTGAGGTAGGAGAGTCTGTCCATAGGACAACAAATCAGTCGCACACTGCACAAATCTGGCCTTTATGGAAGAGTGGCAAGAAGAAAGCCATTTCTCAAAAGATATCCATAAAAAGTCTCGTCTAAAGTTTGCCACAAGCCACCTGGGAGACACACCAAACATGTGGAAGAAGGTGCTCTAGTCAGATGAAACAAAAATTGAACTTTTTGCCCACAATGCAAAACAATAGGTTTGGCGTAAAAGCAACAGCTCATCACCCTCAACACATCATCCCCACTATCAAACATGGTGGTGGCAGCATCATGGTTTGGGCCTGCTTTTCTTCAGCAGGGACACGGAAGATGGTTAAAATTGAGGGGAAGATGGATGCAGCCAAATACGGGACCATTCTGGATGAAAACCTGTTGGAGTCTGCAAAAGACCTGAAACTGGGACGGAGATTTATCTTCCAACAAGACAATGATCCCAAACATACAGCAAAATCTACAAAAGAATGGTTCACAAATAAACATATCCAGGTGTTAGAATGGCCAAGTCAAAGTCCAGACCTGAATCCAATCGAGAATCTGTGGAAAGAGCTGAAAACTGCTGTTCACAAACGCTCTCCATCCAACCTCACTGAGCTCGAGCTGTTTTGCAAGGAAGAATGGACAAGAATGTCAGTCTCTCGATGTGCAAAACTGATAAAGACATACCCCAAGCGACTTGCAGCTGTAATCGCAGCAAAAGGTGGCTCTACAAAGTATTAACGCAAGGGGGCCGAATAATTTTGCACGCCCCACTTTTCATTTTTTTATTAGTTAAAAAAAGTTTCAAAAATCCAATAGATTTCGTTCCACTTCACAATTGTGTCCCACTTGTTGGTGATTCTTCACAAAAAATAAAAATTTTATATATCTTTGTTTGAAGCCTGAAATGTGGCAAAAGGTTGAAAAGTTCAAGGGGGCCGAATACTTTCGCAAGGCAGTGTGTGTGTGTATGTGTGTATGTGTGTATGTGTGTATGTGTGTATGTGTGTATGTGTGTATGTGTGTATGTGTGTATGTGTGTATGTGTATATTTTTTTGGGGGGGGGGGGGGATATTTATTATAACAAAAAGTAAAAAATGCGTTTTTTTAAAAAAATTGTCACTCTATTTTTGTTTATAGCGCAAAAAAATTAAAACCGCAAGGGTGATCAAATACCACCAAAAGAAAGCTCTATTTGTGGGAAAAAAAAAGGACGTAAATTTTGTTTGGGAGCCACGTCGCATGACCGCGCAATTGTCAGTTAAACGACGCAGTGCCGAATCGCAAAAAAGTGGTCTGGTCTTGACCAGCAAAATGGTCCGGGGCCGAAGTGGTTAAAGGACACAACATTCAGATTTTAGAAAAAATCCCATGTAAACAGTCTTTTAGTAACAGCTGATGTTAATTCACTGTACACCATCATAGGTAATCGTGAGGCCTTTATTTCTGTCCAATGGGCTTTAAATAGGTCCACTTTATCTCCCTCACTTAAGGGCTTCCTTTTCAAAATTACTTCTGGTACGATGGTAAGTTCTTTCTACAAACTCTCGGAGTTGCCATGGGTGCTTGTTTTGCACCAAGTGTCGCCAACATTTTTATGGCACTTTAGGAAGAGGAGTTCGTTTTTGGTAGCAGACCACACAGACGATTTGATGATATGGGAGGGAGATCTGATCAGCCTCCAACTCTTCATGTCAAGGCTCAATGGCAATACAAAAAATATTAGTTTATCCAGGAATGCTAATGCTTCATGCATAGCCTTCCTGGATTTAGACACATTTTTAACCACTTAACCGCCCATAGCCGAATAACGGCTACAGGGTGGTTGCTTAACCACTTGCTTACTGGGCACTTAAACACCCTTCCTGCCCAGACCAATTTTCAGCTTTCGGTGCTCTCACATTTTGAATGACAATTACTCAGTCATGCAACACTGTACCCAAATGAATTTTTTGTCCTTTTTTTCCCACAAATAGAGCTTTCTTTTGGGGGTATTTGATCACCTCTGGGGTTTTTATTTTTTGCGCTATAAATGAAAAAAGACCGAAAATTTTGAAAAAACAACGCATATTTCTTTGTTTCTGTAACAGAATTATGCAAATTATTCCTTCATAAATTTTGGCCACAATTTATACTGCTACATTTATTTGGTAAAAATAACCCAAATTAGTGGATATTATTTGGTCTTTGTGAAAGTTAGAGTCTACAAGCTGTGGTGCGAATCGCACAAAATTGATCACATCTGATGTACTGGTGTGGCCTATCTCGCTTCTTGTGACCCGAACAAGCCAGAAAAGTACAAATACCCCCCAAATCACCCCTTTTTGGAAAGTAGACATTCCAAGGTATTAAGTAAGAGGCATGGTGAGCTTTTTGATGTTGTCATTTTTTTCCCCACAATTCTTTGTAAAATGAAGATTTTTAATTTTTTGTATTTTTTTTTTCCACAAAATTGTCATTGTAATAGGTTATTTCTCTCAAATGGCACGTATATACCACAAATGACACCCCCAAAAAAAAATCTGCTACTCCTGAGTATTACAATACCACATGTGTGGAACTTTTTCACAGCCTGGCCACAGAGAGGCCCAACATGCAGGGAGCGCCATTACGTGTTCTAGAGCATAAAATTACACATCTAACTTGTTGACTAATTACACTTTTGAAAGCCCTGGAGCACCAGGACAATGACAAATGGCACTGGGGACAGGTTGGCACTTTTAACTTTTTTTTTTTTTTTACACTTACGGCACTGCAGCCGTTCATCTCTCCTCACACGCCGTCTGTGTGAGGAGGGAGAGCGGCGCTGAGAGATGATCTCATATGTTTACATATGAGATCATCTCACATTAGACACGCCGATCGCGCTGTAAACGGCCGCTGTGATTGGCCGTTTACAGCGATCTGTGTTTGCCTGTCTCCGGGAGACATGGCAAACACAGAACTTCCCCGATGCGCGCCCGCGGCGGTGCGCATTGCGGAAGTAAACAGGACGTCCAGGGACGGCCACCCGGACGAAAGCGCCTGCTCTACGGTCGTCATTCGGCTATAGGGCGGGCGCGAGGTGGTTAACTCCGAGAGGCCGTTATATAAACGTCCTCCCAGAATTCCGCTCTCGTGTGCCCCCTGGAGTGCGCACTCGAGAGCATCCGTGACCGCGGCCGTTTACCATGTGATCGCTCCATCAAATGACGGAGTGATCACTTGTAAACAAACCAGCGTCATGTTATGACACCGGTTCCTCCCTCCCCTCTCTGTGCCCACAGTGCTGCTGACCGAAAATTCCCTGCCAATACCCAGAGATACCCCCCCCTGCAATACCCAGCCATAGCCGGTGATACACACACACACACACACACACACACACACACACACCCCCCCCCCCGCAATACCCAGCCATAGCCGGTGATACACCCCTCCCCCCCCCTGCAATACCCAGCCATAGCCGGTGATACCACCCCCCACCCCCTGCAATACCCAGCCATAGCCGGTGATACCACCCCCCCCCCCGCAATACCCAGCCATAGCCGGTGATACCACCCCCCCCCCCCCTGCAATACCCAGCCATAGCCGGTGATACCACCCCCCCCCCCCCCCTGCAATACCCAGCCATAGCCGGTGATAAACCCCCCCCCCCTGCAATACCCAGCCATAGCCGGTGATACCCCCCCTTGCAAAACCCAGCCATAGCCGGTGATACCCCCCCCCTGCAATACCCAGCCATAGCCGGTGATACCCTGCAATACCCAGCCATAGCCGGTGATATCCTGCAATACCCAGCCAGCAGTCATATGTCCTTGACTTTGTGCGGGGATATCTGAATGATGCCTGTAGCTACGCCCATCATTCAGATATCCCTGCAGCTTTTTCAGCGATTCCCTACACCACAAGAACAATCATAGTGGCTGTTCCGCTGCTTGATCGTTCTTATAGGAGGCGAGAGGGGGCACCCCCCCTCCCAAAGCCCTCCGGTGCTTCTACCAACTCGCCAATACCAAGCCAGAATATTCTTTTTTTTTTTTACTTCAGGCTTCCCAGCCTAGAGGTGAGATGTGGGGGTCTTATTGATCCCATATCTCACTGTAAAGAGGACCTGTAATGCTATATTCCTATCACAAGGGATCTTTACATTCCTTGTAATAGGAATAAAAGTGATAAAAAAAATTATTTTTTGGGGGAAAAAAAAAAAAAAAGTCAAACTAAAATAGAGCAAAATGAACAAAAAAAAAAAAAAAAAAATTTAAAGCTCCCCTGTCCCCATGTACTCGCATGCAGAAGCGAACGCATACTCAAGTCCCGCCCACATATGAAAACCGTGTTCAAACCACACATGTGAGGTATCACTGCGAACATTAGAGCGAGAGCAATAATTCTAGCCCCAGACGACCTCTGCAACTCAAAACATGTAACCAGAAAAAAAAAAAAAAGTAAAGTAAAGCGTTGCCTATGGGGATTTTTAAGTAGTGACGTTTGGCGCCATTCCACGAGCGTGTGCAATTTTGAAGAGTGACATGTTAGGTATCTATTTACTCGGCGTAACTTCATCTTTCACATTATGCAAAAACATTGGTCTAACTTTACGGTTGCGTTTAAGCACAAAACTTTTTTCACCAAAAAAAAAAAAAAAAACGCTTTAGAAAAATTGCTGAACAAATACCGTGCGAGATAAAAAGTTGCAATGACCACCATTGCATTCTCTAGGGTCTTTGCTAAAAAAAAAAAAAAACAATGTTTTGGGGTTCCATGTAATTTTTTAGCAAATAAATGATGATTTTTACATGTAGGAGAGAAATGTCAGAATTGTCCTGGGTGCTCCAGAACACCTGATGGCGCTCCCTGCATGTTGGGCCTCTGTATGTGGCCACGCTGTGTAAAAGTTTCACACATGTGGTATCGCCATACTCGGGAGTAATAGCAGAATGTGTTTTGGGGTATGCATATGCTGTGTGTAAGAAATAAACTGATATGACAATTTTGTGAAAAAAAGAAAATCTTGATTTTGCAAAGAATTGTAGGAAAAAATGACAACTTCAAAAAAACTCATCATGCCCCTTACTAAATACCTTGGAATGTCCTCTTTCCAAAAAGGGGTCATTTGGGGGGCATTTGTACTTTTATGGCATGTTAGGGTCTCGAGAATTGAAATAGGCCATCAATTTTCAGATATTGGCACCATAGCTTGTGGACTCTAACTTTCACAAAGACCAAATAATATCCAATTTGTACTTATTTTTACCAAAGATATGTAGTAGTATACATTTTGGCCAAAATTTATGAAGAAAAAATGATTAATCTGCTAAATTTTATAACCAATTTTTTTTTTTTATACAGAATTTTCGGTCTTTTATAGCTCAAACAACAAAAAAAACTCAGCGGTGATTAAATACCACCAAAAGAAAGCTCTATATTTGTGTGGAAAAAAAAAAAAAGAAAAAATTTCATATGGGTACAGTGTTGCACGACTGAGTAATTGCCATTCAAAATGTGAGAGCGCCGTAAGCTTAAAATTGGTCTGGTTATTAAGGTTGTTTAAGTGTCCAGTGGTCAAGTGGTTAAAAAAAGGACGTTCTTTTAAGAGTAGAAACTACTTCAAGCTGACTGACAGAAATGGGTTCATACCACTGGACAGCTGTCATCATTCTTGGCTATACAATATACCCAGAGGTCAATTAATCTGCTTATGGCGGAATTGTATCCTGGACTCCATTTTGAACAGGCGAATATATTGGCCTTTTACGAAAAGGTTATACCAATGAGCATATAAAGGGTGATAGAGACAGCAGTGGACATATGGACTGTACTATTCTAGTAGCAAATTCTGATAAAAGTGAGAAGATAAAAGATAGCCGAGTCTAAAATAATCTTAGATTACAACATCCAACATAAGAAATGTAAGATTATGAGACATTGGGACATCATAAAAAATAAATAAATAAAATAAAATATAGATAGCATTTTGGGTACAGTACTACCCCCTCGTCCGAGATTTATTTAGAGGAGACCACCAACTCTGGAGGGACTTATTAGCCCCGAGTGTGGTGGATCCTCCAGTGATAAAAGAAAATAGAATCTTTAACTTCCTGTCAGGATTTTATGCTTGTGAGAAATGCCCAGCATGTAAGCAATGTAGACATAACCTTAAAAGGAGTTTACTGCCTTTGCTAATAGAAATATCTAATAGATATTATCAGATACTAATAGAAAATATCAGATAAAACATCATCTTATTACATGCGATACAGTAGGGGTTGTGTATATGTTGCAGTGTGACCACGGACTCCAATAAGTAGGCAGAACCTCCAGACCTATGGGTGTCCGCATTGCTTTACATGTAAACGGCATCAAAAGGGGTGTAAAAAAAACAAAAAAAAACAAACACACATTTACAAACATTTTAGATTATTCCATGACAGGGATCAAAGAGGTCTTAAATTCTGGGGTCTTGAAAAAGTGAACAATTGGAGAGGGAGAAATTTTATAAAGGCAGACGAGTCAACGGGAATCCTTGTAGAGTCATGAAATTCATGAAACCCAAGTTGCGGTCCCAAAGGGGTTAAATGTTGAATTTGACCTCAACGGTTTTATATCAGATAAGCAATTGTGCATTTCTTGTTCTAGTTATTGGAATTTATATTAAGATCATTTTATGGATGGCCGTGGGGCAACTTGACTTTTCCTAGTCCGTTTTTAAGTATTTTTTCCATCTAGAATGTTTGAGGTCTATATTTTATTTTGATAAGCGACCGTTTTGTAGAAGTATCTCTGGCTTCTGGTTCCGCCACATTCTGTGCAGACACCAGTTGTCTATATAAGACAGTCTGTCTAGTTCCACCCTCGCTGGCGAAGTCCTATCCGGAAGCAACACAGCATACAGGGGGAGGAGGGGGGGGGAGCTTATGCATGGACGTCACCCACTGCCATCCATGTGTGGACACACACACACACACACACACACACACACACACACACACACACTTGATCTACCGATCTTTTATAATTCTTTGGAGTTTATGCTTGTGCTCATGTTAATTGTATGGCCTTTTTTTGAATACATCAAAACGGCGTACACTTAGAGTGTGTCCTTATATTTTTATATACATTGGGGGAGGCGGTTTCATCATCCTCACACCCACCGCTCCTGACCTGGGTTTTTTTTTTTTCCATTGGAACCTTCTGCTGGATGATCTCTATTGGGCCGGAGTGAGGTTCTCTGCAATGGAGCCAGGAGTTGCCATCATCCCTGGTGGGATATATGCGTGTTTGACCTCCTGTAACAGAGGTCCACCTCTTCTGGTAAGTGCAATTTGGTTTATATGGTGGATGATAATGTCACCTATTCGCACTTGGAGGAATTATTTCATTTCCTGTCACAAGGAATCTTGTCTTGCATCTCCCTTGGATATAGCATCTTTTTACCTTATACAGATTGGACTTATTTCCTTTTTGTTTTGCCATTTATATTGTGCATTTAACACTGTTTACCAACACAATTAGAACTGTCTTCATACTTCAAGGTCACAGAAGGCAAAGGTTCAAAAAGGAAACTTGGTGAGAGCTTGTAGGACTACTGAGAGATCCAATTGAGCAAAAACATGAACAGGTCTGGAATGGGATAATGCCCTGAAAAATGTAATGATTAAAAGGGGTTGTAAAGGCAAATGTTTTTTTTCACTTTAATGCATTCTATGTATTAAGGTAAAAACATCTGACACTGCCTGTGCCCCCAGCCCCCCCCCCCCCCTCCCGTTTTACTTACCTGACCCCTCGAAAACCCTGCGCTCGCCGCCCGCTGTCCTCTTCACCGCTCAGCCTGGCCACTGATTGGCTGGAGTGGATGGAAGGAAAGCAGCGCAGCCATTGGCTTGCGCTGCTGTCAATCACATCCACTGACGTGGATCGGGGCCGTGTGATACAGCGAGTGGCTATAGCCATGCTTCTCACCATGCGAGGGAGCTTGCATGAACGTAATAAGTACCTAAGGGAGGAAGCAGACAGCCGCCGAGGGACCCCAGAAGAGCAGGTTCGGGGCCACTCTGTGCAAAACAAGCTGCACAGTGGAGGCAATTATAATTATTTTTTTTTATAAATAAATTGTTTTACAATCCCGTTAAGGGTTTTCAAAGCAACAGAGCGAACCCGAAGGACTGCCGAAGCTGCTGCCTGGACTTTTGAGTGTGCTGATCGCTAGCTTGTCTGCTCCTTGTTGAAGAAACTCCAGAATTAAAAGGTAAGATTTCCCAAAGGCCTTGAGTTGGACAGGCACCAAGGGTTGTTCCTTTTCCAAACGTTGCCAAATACAGCCCTCGTAAACCTCTTTACGTCTTAACAAAAAAAAGTGTCTACCAAGCATTGGGAGGTGTAGACTTTCCACTTGTGGATGACATAGGGGTCCTTGTAGCAGCAGGTCCTGGATACTGTTTGATCACTAAATGGAGGAGAGATGAAAGAGCCTTTTAGCTTGGAAAAAAGCCATGAAGATGACCGCCACTCTGTTTGAATCTTGAGGACCTGCGGAATTAGCTGTGGCTTCAGGTTGAGGATTAGGCAAAATTTTCCTAAAGGCTTTCCCACCAGAAATATATGGGAATAAAACCCCATTTCTTCTTTATGCACCTGTACAACCACTCTTTGAAGTATCAGATCCTGTACAAAGGTTCTTTATGGCTAGAGCATTTACCGGATTTTGTGGAATAGCCATCACAAAATACCTTCTTGGCCTCTGCAAATTCTATTTTGTACCTCTTGCTGGCATGATTTCTGGATGTACAGGCTTTCTCCTCAAGACTTGTCAACTTGCTTCAAATTCCTCTGGAAAATACTTCTTCCTGTCTGCTGTGTGATCCAAACGGATTCCAAATCTGGACCGAAGAGATCTAAAAACGGGATTCCGCATAGCCTAACCGTGGAGCTCCCCTGCCAGGTCTTCAGCCATAAGGCCCTTCTTGCTGAAAGAGAAGGCACTGAGCGTGCTGTCATAAGCACAGATTCTGTAGAACGCATCCACTATATATCCAATTGCCCTTGAAATTGTAGGAACAGAATCTAGAATCTTCTATAAATCTCATCCCTTTTATCCATTGCCTTCTTAAGGCTTCCTATGTTCTCAAAAGCAAAGTCTGTGGTTTTTGAGACTTTGGAAAAAAGCAGCATCCAACTTAGGCACTTTGTTCCAAACTGATGAAGACTCTTCATCAAAAAGAATGGGAAATGTATCTTGTGAGATCGTGTATATTATATATATATATATATATATATTTTTTTTTTTTTAGTCTGTCCTGACATTGCTTCTTTACCATGTCAGAGATGGCTTGCATGGACAGAAAAAAAAAAAAAAACACAACCCTTTTGGCTCGCTAAGCACCAGCAACATTTTATCATGAGATAAGAAATAAACAGAGTGTGAACCTGCCAACTGCATTATCCTCAACAAAAATTTTAATTCATTTAAAATAAAGTAGTAAGATCAATACTCGCATGCGCTTGAATATAGCATATCAGATATTGAACGGCTTTATACCCATGGTATCACAATACAGATGAAACGTTCCACAATAAGACCCTCTGATGCATTTGAAAGACGTCAGTCTTATTGTAGGAAGTTTCATCTAACGCGATACCATGGACTCCAATATCTGATATGCTGTATTCAAGCACATGTTTGTGAGTATTATTGCTTTTTGAATAAAGTCATTTATTTAGGATAATGCATTAGGCCAGTGAGCCCTCAGTTTATTTCTCATCTTAGTGTATCTAGACACTCCCAGTATTATGAGGGCAGCAAGGTGGCATTTAACCAAATTAACCAGGATAAGAGCCTAGAGTAACACCACTGTGGGGCTCACCTTTGAGCACAGGAGACATGTTGTATATGTTCAGACATTTTATCATGAAGCGAGAGATTCTTTTCCTCCGCCCTAATACCCAAGGTGGCATGAATCTCTTTAGGACGACGGTACACTTTTAGCAACAATTTATTTTTGATCCTAAGGCATCTTCCACCTCTTCTGAATCCCTTTCAGATCGTGGTGGAGGCGCAGCAACCTGTGCCAGGGGAATCCCTGACCCTGCATCCAAGGAAGCCGATGACTGGTGTGGCTGTGGGTTCAGAAGCACTTGGAGTGCAAAAAGACTAAGAGCCTGCAAAGTCACACTCAACTTGGCCTTCATAGAAGCCAGAAAGTCAGTTGCTGATGCCGATTTTTTCCCCTCACTAAAGCTCAGACACAATTCTTGCATAAAGGTTTTTTCCCCATGAATCCTCCAACCCCCTTACCTCCATAAGGAATAACGCAACCTTAAAAACTGACTTAGAGACTGACCTCATCTATTGAAAGGCAGAAGAGCTCTAGCATACATAAATCCCAACAATTTAAGTGAAAGCAGAAAGCTTACAATAAACAAAAAAGTGCATTAAAATGGCAATACCTGCTGATGCTTTCGGCTGTTTTTTGACATATTCTTCGATCTTTGCCAAAATTTCTGCAAACTTAAAAATAAATTCCAATTATCGCGTGGTAAAAAACACAAACCTATCAAGTAAGAGCAACAGTCAGTTAATTCCAAGTAGATAAAAAGAAAGGGCTACCACGTACACGCGTGTGTGCGTGCGCGTGTGTATTTTACACAGACTCTCACAAAAGTGAGTACATCCCTCACATTTTTTGTAAATATTTTTGAAGAAATTACACTTTTGCTACAGTGTAAAGTAGTGAGAGTGTACAGCTTGTATAACAGTGTAAATTTGCTGTCCCCCTCAAAGCACACAGCCATTCAATGTCTAAACCACTAGCAACAAAAGTGAATACACCTCCAAGTGAAAATGTCCAAATTGGGCCCAATTTGCCATTTTCCCTCCCCGGTGTCATGTGACTTGCTAGTGTTACGAGGTTCTCGGGTGTGAATGGGGAGCAGGTGTATTAAATTTGGTGTCATTGCTCTCACTCTCTTATACTGGTCACTGGAAGTTCAGCATGGCACCTCATGGCAAAGAACCCTCTGAGGATCTGAAAAACGAATTGTTGCTCTACATAAAGATGGCCTAGGTTATAAAAAGATTGCAAAGACCCTGAAACTAAGCTGCAGCACAGTGGCCAAGACCATACAGCAGTTTAACAGAACAGGTTCCACTCAGAACAGGCCTCGCCATGGTCGACCGAAGAAGTTGCGTGCACTTGCTCAGCGTCATATCCAGAGGTTGTCGTTGCGAAATAGATGTACAAGTGCTGCCAGTATTGCTGCAGGGTTTGAAGGGGTGGGGGTCAGCCTGTCAATGCTAAGACCATATGCCACACACTGCATCAAAATTGGTCAGCATGGTTGTCAAAGCCAGAAGAAAGCCTCTTAACCACTTGAGATCCGCGCTATAGTCAAATGACGGCTACAGCGCGGATCTCCTTTTCCGGGACTACGTCTATTGACGTCGTCCCGTGCACGAGCGGCCTGCGCGCCCTGATCGGCGAGTCTACGAGACTCGCCTGATCACCGATCCGTGCAAGGGGGTCGACCCCGACCCCTTATCACGTGATCAGATGTCAGCCAATGACAGCTGATCATGTGATATAACGGAGCCGGTAATCGGCTATTATTCCTCATCGTGCTGACAGTGCGAGGAGAGAAAAAAAAGCCGATCACCGGCGGCCGTGATCGGGACATCAGTCCCGATCACGGCCAGCCCTGCTAGTGCCCACCTGCCCCCTGCCAGTGCCCACCTGCAAGTGCCACATTAAAAAAAGTAAGTGCCACCCAGCAGTGCCCACAATCTGCCTTAAAGGTGCTGCACCCCAGTGTCACATATCCGTGCCCAGCAGTGTCATCTACCAGTGCCCAGCAGTGTCATCTACCAGTGCCCAGCAGTGTCATCTACCAGTGCCCAGCAGTGTCATCTACCAGTGCCCAGCAGTGTCATCTACCAGTGCCCAGCAGTGTCATCTACCAGTGCCCAGCAGTGTCATCTACCAGTGCCCAGCAGTGTCATCTACCAGTGCCCAGCAGTGTCATCTACCAGTGCCCAGCAGTGTCATCTACCAGTGCCCAGCAGTGTCATCTACCAGTGCCCAGCAGTGTCATCTACCAGTGCCCAGCAGTGTCACCCAGAGCCACCCATCTTATGTGCCCATCTTTGCCCATCAGTGCCCACCAATGCAGCCCATCAGTGCCCACCAATGCAGCCTCATCAGCGCACTTCAATGAAGGAGAAAAATGACCCGTTTGCAAAATTTTATAACAAACTATTAAACATGATTTTTTATTTTTTTTTGCATCTTTGTTTAGCAAAAAATAAAACTCTGAGCTGTAATTAAATACCACCAAAAGAAAGCTCTATTTGTGGGAAAAAAAAATTATAAAAATTTCATTTGGGTAC
This sequence comes from Lithobates pipiens, assembly GCF_037356315.1. Classification (NCBI taxonomy): domain Eukaryota; kingdom Metazoa; phylum Chordata; class Amphibia; order Anura; family Ranidae; genus Lithobates; species Lithobates pipiens. Next base: position 68,178,921 of record NW_027507788.1, on the reverse strand, counting down.
AGTGTTGTATGCCCGCGCAATTGTCATTCAAAGTGCATCAGCGCTGAAAGCTGAAAATTGGTCTGGGACTGAGGGGGGTTTAAGTGCCCAGTAAGCAAGTGGTTAAAAAAAAGGCGATGCACAAGAAAACAAACAGTGTGCTGAAGACAAGTAGACCAAGGACATGGAATTACTGGAACAATGAGACCAAGATAGAGCTGCAACTAACGATTAATTTGTCTGTCGACTAATCTATCGATTATTTTTTTTATTTTTAAATGAATCTAGTGTGTTCCTTTTGTGATTAGATAATAATCCTTTGGATAACTTTACAAAAAAAATGATACGTACAATTTCTAAATATAATATTTCAACTTTTATTACATTTTTCCAAAAAGTACTTCAACGTGGTAAAGTTTTTACAGTATAAAAAAAGTGCCAAAAATAAAATGTAAACACTTTAGCATCAGGCACGAATAATGGCATTTCCATTAATTCAGAGCCAGAAGCATTAAAAAATGCCATATAAAAATGCTACAAAAGCATTGCTGCTCTGCACTGCTGCTCAACACTGTACAAAACACATGAAAGACATAATATTCAAAAATAGTGCCCAAAAATAAAAAAGGCAATGCTTTAGGGTATGAGGCATAAAAATGCCATATAAATTCTGCCTAACACTTTGCAAAAGATGCATTCTGAAGGCATTGTGTGTTAACCTTAATACTCAACCACACATAATGCCTTCAGAATGCATCTTTTGCAAAGTGTTAGGCAGAATTTATATGGCATTATGCCTCTTGACCTAAAGTGTTGTTTAACACCACTAAAATGCTGGTCAACATACACCACCACTATGTAATTGTAATCATCATTGATTGAATACATAGTGTTATTGTAGAGTCGATTGAGCAGTATTTTTTGTAATGTAAAACATACCTGAGGAGGTAACAGTTTTCAAGGAAGGAAGCAAGGAGGAACCAAGCCCACCAAAAGCACTGCTCAACACTGTGGCTGTGCAAAAATATGGCCAATAAAACACTGAAGACAGCCATGAGCCATCTCAACATAAATACACTAATACAGCCCAACAAGAACACACAGTCATGAGTGAAAAAGGTTGGGGGCCTGTGTTACTTCCTCCATTGCAATGCTATATTTTAGCATTGCAATGGAGGAAGGTTAGCATATCAACATGCTCTGATGTTAGGCTTGCTCTTTTTGTAGTCACAATGTTGCCACCAACTGAGAAAAGCCTTTCAGATGGTGTTGATGTTGCAGGCAGAGACAAGTAACTCTTTGCCAGCATGGCCAAGATGGGAAACCTCTTTTCATTTTCCTTCCACCATTTCAGCGGATTTTCTTCCTTTAGAATAGCCTGCTCACTGAAATACATGTGTATCTCATTCCGCACAACTTCACTGTGGGTTTCTTGATCTTGGATGTGACCAGTGTCATCCTCGCCATTACTGTGGTGGTCATCTGAATCTGAAGAACTGAGCAAAGTGTCTGACACTTGCCTCTTCTCAGAAAATTTCATGTCTGCACTGGTTGACCGTTGTTCCTCACATCGATGTTGCGTTTGCTCTTCCTCATATCCTCTTTTCACTTCAAGAGCAAGAGCTTGGACCTTGAGGTGAATTTATAAACTGTCCTCTGCTGGCAGGAATTTTAGTTTGCGGAATCTGGGGTCCAGGGCTGCTGCAATAAGACATTTTCTCCACCATCATCTCTGAATTTAGTTTCCCGCTCCCATCTTGATGTCATCTCCTGTGCAGCAACACTTTGGAAAACTTTGACTGCTGCTGTCTCGCAAATTGTGCTCTGTATGGATTTCTGGAGGCCCTTTACCAGAGGAGGTAGAGAGGAAGCAGTCACATAGGACTCTCCACTCAAGAAAACAGTAGCACACTCAAAATGGCTTCAGGACTTGTTCCACTTCCTTAAGTAAGCGCCACTGATCAGGTTTTAAATCCAGGAAGCGCTTCCCTCATGGTGTGACATCAGGATCGGAAAGAGTTGCAGTCACAGGCCACCTCTGTTCAAGCAGACGGCTGATCATGTGTAAAGTGCTGTTCCATCTTACGGATACATCATTTATTAGTGCATGCTCAGGGGTACCCATTTGTTGCTGCTTTGCTTTAAGCTTTGTAGTGGCCAGCTCACTTTTTTTTTAAATGTTCCACAAGGCACTTTGCAGCCCTCAGGGTCTTGCTGATCTGGGGATCCCTCATGGCATGGTTGACAACTAACTGCAATGTATGACCAGCACACCTGAGAGAAGAGATGCCATGCTTTTTTTCCAAAATACGCAGAGCAGCGACAACATTTGCAGCGTTCTCATGGACAACTACATTTACATTGGCCATGGATATCTCAAACTTTTCAGCTGCTTTTTGCACCCAGTTAGCAATGTTTTCAGCTGTGTGCTGATCTTCAAATGGCATAGTGGTCAGATTGTACGATGTAAGATTACAGTCTTCATTGATGAAGTGGCATGTGACACCCAAGTATGCCTCTGTGGCAATGCTGGTCCATGCGTCTGTGGCGAGAGCCATTTTTGATTTCACATCTTTGAGTGACGCTTTCAAATCTTTCAAAATTCTCCTCATATTTCTTCTCCATCAGCTTAATGAAATGGGACCTGGAGGGAAGTGTGTATCCTGGGTAAAACGTGTTGATCATCTCACAAAATCCTTGACAGTCTACAATGGAAAGAGGTCGCATATCTTTTACAATCATGTTGAGTATGCTATTGGTATATGCAACGGCCATTTGGGGTGTGCAAACAGTGACATCCTTTTTATGGAAGAAGAACTCCTGTACACAGCTTTGCCTCTTCCTGAGAAAAATAAAATAAAAAAAATGAGCAAAGCAGCACAGCAACAAATATGTACCCCCTGGGCATGCACTAATAATGATGCATCTTACTTACTAGCAGTAGCAACATGAGCATATAAAATATATTAATAAATATTGACCACAAAATGAACAAAATACTAGTAAGTAGTACTTACAAAGATGGCTCATCCGTTTGAGGCCGTAGTGCGCCAGGATGTTTTCTTCTGAGGTACTCGTGCATCGCAGTAGTGCTGCCGTGGTACGCCATTTCGGTTTTGCAGAGGGAACAAAGGACCATTTTATCTGGCCTCTGTTTAAAGAATTCCCATACCTTTGAAAGTCGTGGTCTGGCTTTTCGTGCTGCACCGGAACTTTTTTCCACATTCCCGGGAGCAGGGGGACGAGGAGCATCAGCGGTAGCTGCCGCCGCCATTTATCCGCGAGATGACACGTGCGCGACGCGTCGACAGCATTCACGCACATGGACGTACTTTCGTAGTCGATTACGTCGACGTGTCGTGGCAGCTCTAGACCAAGTAAACTTATTTAGTTCAGATGGAGTCACGTGTGTGTGGCGGCAACCACGCGAGGACTACAAAGACAAGTGTGTCTTACCTACAGTCAAGCGTAGTGGAGAGTGTCACGGTCTGGGGCTGCATGAGTGCTGAGAGCACTGGGGAGTTCATGGAGGGAACCATGAATGCCAACATGTACCAACACAGTAGCATTTACTTTGAAAAAATTAGAGAGTGTTCAAAGCGGGCCGGTTGCCTGAATACTTCAGCTAGGAATAATGGAATAGGACTCCGGTTCTATTTTGTTGGTTTTCGGAACTGGGGCCATGATTAAGAGTCGTATTGTGCCGCTAGGAGGTGAAAATCTTGGACCAGCGCAAGACGAACCAAAGCAAAAGCATTTGCCAAGAATGTTTTCATTAATCAAGAACGAAAGTCGGAGGTTCGAAGAATCAGATAGTCGTAGTTCCGACCATAAACTATGCCGACTGGTGATCCGTCTGCGTTATTCCCATGACCCGCCGAGCAGCTTCCGGGAAACCAAAGTCTTTGGGTTGTATGGTTGCAAACCATGTACCGACGCATACTGAAGCCGAGCATTATCCCTTCCGAGACTTGGCCGCAGGGCAGTATTGCAACACGATAACCACAAATTCCCCTCCAAGACGACCACTGCCTTGATAAAAAAGCTGAAGGTAAAGGTGATGGTCTGACCAAGCATCTTTCCAGACCTAAACCCTATTGAGCATCTGTGGGGCATTCTCAAAACGGAACGGAGGAGGAGCGCAAGGTCTCCCAACATCCACCAGCTCCGTGAGGTTGTTATGGGGAAGAGGACTCCAGTGGCAACCTGTGAAGCTCTGGTAAACTCCATGCCCAGGAGGGTTAAGGCAGAGCTTGAAAATAATGGTGGCCACACAAAATATGGATACTTTGGACCCAATTTGGACATTTTCACTTAGGGGGGTGCAAACGTTTGTTGCCAGCAGTTTAGATATTAATGGCTGCGTGTTATTTTGGAGGTGACAGCAAATTTACACCGTTATAAAAGCTGTACACTCACTACTTTACATTGTAGCAAAGCGTAATTTCTTCAGTGTTGTCAAATGTAAAGATATAAAATATTTACATAAAATGTGAAGGGTGTACTCACTTTTGTGAGAGTATGTATGTATGTATGTATGTATGTATGTATGTATGTATGTATGTATGTATGTATGTATGTATGTATGTATGTATGTATGCATGTATACACACACACACAAAGCACATACCATGGCAGAATTTATGATTTCTTAGCCATTTTTCAGAGAATATGAATGAGAACATTTTTCACTTACTATTAGTGTTTGGCTGAAGCCATTTATAATCAACTGTGTTTACTCTTTAAAGCACAAGGACAACTACCCAAATTACTCTAATCAAAAGTTAACATGCACAAAAATTTGACACAAATGGGTTTGAATCCTCACCTGTGATCTGTTTGCTTGTAATTAGTGTATAAAAAGGTCATTGTGTTTCTGGACTCCTGACAGACCCTTGCATCTTTCATCTAGTGCTGCACTGACGTTTCTGGATTCAGAGTCATGGGGAAAGCAAAAGAAAGAATGGTCAAAGAAACCGCGTGGGAGGAAAAAAAAAAAAAAAAAAAAAAAAAAAAAAAAAAAAATGTAGTTGAACTGTAAAAACAGGAAAGGGATATAAAAAGGATACTCAAGGAATTGAGAATGCCAATCAGCAGTGTTCAAACTAAACAAGAAGTGAAAAATTAGGAGTTCTGTTGAAACCAAACCACGGTCAGGTAGATGAACTAAAATTTCAGCCACAACTGCCAGGAAAATTGTTCGGGATGCAAAGCAAAACCCACAAATAACTTCAGGTTAAATACAGGACTCTGAAAACACATGGTGTTGCTGTTTCAAGATGCATTTGAAGAAAGATAGGCTGCAGGGTTGAGTCGTCAGAAGCCATTACTACTCAAGTGCGACAAAGTATGCCGCTTACAATACGCCAAAACACAGACAAGCCTCAAGCCTTCTGGCACAAAGTAATTTGGGGCGACGAGACCAAAATTTAGATTTTTGGCAACAACCATAAACGCTACATTTGGAGAGGAGTCAACAAGGTCTATGATGAAAAGTACAGAGGTGGATCACTGATGTTTTGGGGGGGGATGTACGAGCTACGAAGGCACAGGAAATGGTCAAAATTTTTGGAAAGATGAAAGTCAAAAAAAAAAGTAAAGGCTGAAGGAAAATTTGCATTCATCAGCCAGGAAGCTGTGCATGGGACGTACTTGGACATGCCAACATGACAATGATCCAAAACAAGGCTAAGTCAACCTGTCATTGGCTTTAGCAGAATAAAGTGAAGATTCTGGAGTGGCCATCTCAGTCTCCTGACCTCAATTTCATTGAGCCACTCTAGGGAGATCTCAAAACGTGTAGTTCACGCAAGACAGCCCAAGAATTTACAAGAACTTTAGGCTTTTTGATAAAGAGGAAAGGGCAGGTTTACCATATGAGAAGATACAGAGCCTCATCCACAAATGGCACAAGAGACTAAAAGCTTCCATTGATGTTAAAGAGGGCAATACACGATATTAAGAACTGGGATATGTAAACTTTTGATCAGAGTCATTTGGGTAGTTTGTTGCCATTATGATTTAAAAAGTGGTTGTAAACTGTTCAGATCACTTTTTGCTACAGGTAAGCCTACAAGGCTTTCCTGTAGCTACCCAGGATATCTCCTAAACCTGCACGGTTTTGGAGTTATCCACTGTATGTGTGCCGCACACTGAAGCAATGGCACAGCACACTTCAATCTGTGTGCCGTTACCGCTGGTTCCTGGGCGCATGCGTGGGAGCGATGTCATCGCGGATCTGGCCAATCAGAGCGCTGGAGCAGCAATACCCGGCAGTAACCCCGGGAGTGATGTCGCTGGCCGGTGCTGTGTGCGGGCACCACAGCGAGGGCTTCGATCTCAGGTGAGTATTACATAATGAGCTAGTATTCTATGCATACTAGTTCATTATGCCGTTGTCTTGCAGGCGTTAGTTTGTCTTTTTTTGTGGGTTTACAACCATTTTAAAGAGTAAAACACAGTTGATTGATAATAAAGGGCTTCAGCCAAACACTAACCATGAGAGAAATAAAAGATTGTGTTATAATTCATATCCTCTGAAAAATGGCATAGGAGATGGAGACAGAGAAATATAATATATTAAAATTTATTTATATAAATTATATATATATATATATATATATATATATATATATATATATATATATATATATATATATATATATATATATATATATATATATATATATATATATATATATATATATAATCTCTATGTACACACACACACACATTTTTATATTAGGCAGGTATGGAAAAAATACTGTAAAAATTTGAATGCTTTCAGAAATATAATTGCTAGTTTACATTTATCAAAATTAAAAATCAAAATATTTGTTGACACCACTCTGATTTTTGAAACAGCATCACTTCTTCTAGGTACACTTGCACATAGTTTTTGAAGGCACTCGGCAGACAGGTTGTTCCAGACATCTTGGAGAACTAATCACAAATCTTTTGTGGATGTAGGCTGCCTCAAATCCTTTCGTTTTTTTCATGTAAGCCCAGACAGACTCGACATTGCGATCGTGGCTCTGCAAGGACCAAACAATTACTTACAGGGCTCCTTGTTCTTTACGCTCAAGATAGTTTTTTTTAATGACATTAGCTGCACGTTTGGAGTCAATGTCCTGCTACAGAATAAATTTAGAGCCAATCACATGCCTCCCTGATAGCTACGGCATGATGGGTAAATACCCTGTATCTGAACATTTTTCAGCATGGAGACCACAGATTGTGTCCAGATCTCCAAGTCCATTTGCAGAAAAGCAGTCTCAAACGTGCAAGAAACCTCCACTATGCCTCACTGTTGCCTGCAACATTCATTGTGCTGCTCGCCAGCCCTTCACGAACTGCCTCCTGCAACAGCCAAAAATTTAAAATTTTTTCTAATCAGTCCAGACCACCTGCTGCCTTTTTTCTTTAGCAGGCTTTAGACCACTGTCAGTTGTAAATGGGTCACTGTAGTGCAGAACAAGCTGCACTCCTGTGATCCACAGGAAAAAATAAAAAATAAACAACAAGCCTTGGCTGCACTGCTCCTTTAACATGTGTATAGAAAAATCAGTTAGCAGCCCTGCAAATCTTAGAAATGGAAGCGCCCAAGAGGTACCAACAAGTGGAGTGATTCTTAACAAGGGAAGATTCCTATTCAAGGTTTAAGCGGCTTAATCCACCCATAAATGGCTAGAAGCAATGGCCAAGAGGTAAAGTCACACTGCACACACTACATCTAAGGCCCATTTCACACGGACGGCTGTTCTGCTGCAGTTAAAAGCATATCATTTGTTCTGTGAAATTCAAGACTCCAGGCACTGAGATCAGCTGCATTTGTACAGTGCGATTACATGTGGTTGCCTTTAGCTGCGGTAGCAATTCCCATAGCAACTTTTTTTTTTCCTTGGGTCCCTTGAATCTATCCATGATGCATTTCGGTCCTCTGCATATCAAACCATCTATATCTTTTTTCCCCATGCTGCTATCCACAGGTGAAATAGTACACTGCGATTACCTGCGGTTATGTGCAGATAGCTGCTCTAAATCGCTCCTGGATGCAGTCAATTCTATTTTTTCTATCCCCATCCAACCGCATGTAACTAAAATCGCAGCTAAACACAGTGTGTGAATGGGGCCCATAGGAAAGCATTGTGTGCTTTTAGCTGCGGTAGAAAACAGAAAGAATTACATTGTATATCCCTGTATGTTACCGTAGTTCAGGTGCTTATCTAATAGTTTAAAAAAAAAAAAAAAAAAAAAAAAAAACATCGATGCCCCCCTCACTGAAACCACCACCTGTCGAAGGGAATTCCACATCGTTGCTACTCTTACAGTAAAGAACCCTCTAAGCAGTTTAAGGTTAAACTTCTTCTCTTCTAATTTGAACAAGTGGCCATGTGTCTGATTAAACTTCCTTCCACCAAAAAGTTTTGTCCCTATTGTGGGGTCACCAATATAGCATTTGTAAATTTAAATCATATCCCCTCTCAAGCGTCTTTTCTCCAGAGAAAAAAAATAAAGTTCAGTGCTCGCAACCTTTCTTCATAACCAATATCCTCCAGATCCTTTACCAGCTTTGTTACCCTTCTTTGTACTCGCTCCATTTCCAGTACATCCTTCCTGAGGACTGGTGCCCAGAACTGGACAGCATATTTCAGGTGAGGCTGAACCAAAGTCTTGTAGAGTGGGAGAATTTATCGCTTTATTAATAGCTTTATCCCTGGCGTTAATCCCCTTTTTAATGTATGACAATATTCTGTTTGTTTTGTTAGCAGCAGCTTGGCATTGGATGTCACTGCTGAGCTTATCTACTAGGACCCCCATGTAGTTTTCCATCCCAGATTCCCCCCAGAGGTTGACCCCCAAGTGAATAGACGGCATTCATATTTTTGCCCCCCAAATGAATTATTTACATTTTTCTACATTAAACCTCATTTACAATGCAGTTGTCCACCCCATTAATTTATTCAGATCTTCTTGCTAGGTTTCCACATCCTGCAGAGAAGTTATTGCCATGCTTAGCGTTGTCCGCAAATACAGAGATTGAACAGTTTATCCTATCCCCTGGGTCGTTTATTCAGGTTAATGGATTCATTTCTGTATAACTGAGAGGACCAAGTTTAAAAGAAAAGTTTGTAAAGTCAAGTATTTTTTCTTTTAAAATAACAGACCTGGTATACTTACCTGCTCGGTGCAATTGTTGCACAGAGTGGCCCAATTCTCCTCTTCTCAGTGTGCCACCATAGGAAGCCACAACTCCTGGATCGTTCTCAACTCACACCACTTGATTATAAAGACAGACAGACAGTCAGGCTCGGCTCTACCCCCATATCCCTCCAGGCAAAAAAAAGCTTAGTAAACCATTTTGCCCTTGGCTTTTTTCAGGATTTGCCGATCAGCCTTTGGGGATGAGGGACTGGCGATAGCTAGAGGATCAGGCCAGAAGTGCCGTTTCACCTGCCAGAATTGATGGGTAGAACGATCTATCACACCCATACTTTTGGTATCTGGTTCTTTGGTGCAGGGTCTGCTCCAGATTGGAAAGGTCCCCCTACTTCGCACTGTAGAAATCATCATAGGCAGAAAAATATGCAGGGAACATGGTAGGAGCCACCCTCGATAGAAATCAATTCGTTATAAAAGAATAAAAAAAAAAAAATATTAAATCATGTTATAGCCATACACAGGCAACTTTACACTAACAAGGAAATATTAATAATCAGCTCCAGCAGGTTTGCAGGGAATAAAGGTATGATGAGGTCTGAGCGTTTTACCCTACGCTTGTACACGGTTTAGAGGTGTATATGATTCTAACACGATTTTAATGTGCTCCTGTGATGAGCGGGTAAGACCACATTTAAATCCAAAGGATTTAGAGGTGCCTTGATAGGGGGATTAATCCATGTTACCCCCTGAATAAGCTACACACCAAGATTGGGAAGCAAGAGGCCATTGAAAAAAAACCCTGACAAGGCTGGGGTCTGGCCCTTGATAGAAGTCAAGGCCAGCTTCATTTCAGATCCCATTTGCAGGAAATCAGGGATCCTGCCTAGGACATACTTCCTGGGGTGCCCACCCCTGGGATCCACACCAAGAAACATATGCCTTCCAGACTCTATTGTAAATGATTCTGTAAGTCGGCTTCCTGGCATCAAAGTAGACACTACCGAAGGAGATCACCCACAATCCTTTATAAAGTGGGATTCAACAGTCAAACCTGTTCTATTTTTCGTCCATAAGGTAGAATGCAATACCGAACCTTGTGCAAGAAGGTCTGGCTATAAATGTCAGAGTCCGAAGGACTTCTACTGCTAACTTTATGATCTCGGTAAGCCAAGATCTTCTGGGACCCGCTGGGGCCGTCAGAATCACCTCCTTTCGTTCCTGCGAAGAAGGCGTGGTAAGTAGCAGAACTGGAGGAAATGCATAGACCAGTAAAAACTGATCCCATGAGAAGACTAATGCGTCTGTTCCATCTGCTAGAGGATCCCTTGTTCGACACAAAGTTGTCAACTTTGTTGTTGAAGAAGCTGGACGTGAATAGGTCCATGTCCGGAATACCCCATCTCTGACATATCGTTAGGAAGAGGTCGGGGTGAAGAGAACATTCTCCCGGAAATAATTGTTGGCTACTCAAGTAGTCCACCTGCCAATTCTTCTATTCCTGGAATGAAAATTGCCAATTGGCAAGAAATGTGTTCTGCCCAAGCTAGAACATTTTTCACCTCTTTTTGGGCTGCACAACAAACTTCTAGTGCCCTCTTGGTGATTGATGTAAGCCACAGCCGTGGGGACTTGTCGGATTGAATCCCGACAGGACAGTCCCGTAATAGTTACATAGTTACATAGTTAGTCAGGTTGAAAAAAGACACAAGTCCATCCAGTTCAACCTTAAAAACAAATAAAATAATCGTACAATCCAGATACCCAATTTTATGCCCACAATTGATCCAGAGGAAGGCGAAAAAAAAACCCAGCAGAGCATGCTCCAATTTGCTACAGCAGGGGAAAAAAAATTCCTTCCTGATCCCCCAATAGGCGATCGGATTTTCCCTGGATCAACTTTACCTATGTTAGTACCTAGTTATATTATGTACCATCAGGAAAGTATCCAAGCCTTTCTTAAAGCAATCTACTGAACTGGCCAGAACCACCTCTGGCGGGAGTCTATTCCACATTTTCACAGCTCTAACTGTGAAGAAACCTTTCCGTACTTGAAGATGAAATCTCTTTTCCTCTAGACGTAAAGAGTGCCCCCGTGTCCTCTGGGTTGACCGTAGAGAGAACAACTCAACACCAAGTTCACTATATGGACCCCTAATGTATTTGAACATGTTGATCATATCCCCCCTTAATCTCCTCTTCTCAAGAGTGAATAAATTTAGTTCCTCTAATCTCTCCTCATAGCGGAGTTCCTCCATGCCTCTTATCAGTTTGGTTGCCCTTCTCTGCACTCTCTCCAGTTCCCCGATATCCTTTTTGAGAACTGGTGCCCAAAACTGAACGGCATATTCCAGGTGAGGTCTTACTAATGATTTAACAGGGGCAAAATTATATCTCTATCTCTTTCTCTGGAGTCCATACCTCTCTTAATACAAGAAAGGACTTTGCTCGCTTTGCAAACAGCAGCTTGGCATTGCATGTTGTTATTGAGCTTATGGTCTACCAAAACCCCCAGATCCTTCTCCACTATGGATTCCCCCAGTTGTACTCCCCCTAGCATGTATGATGCATGCATATTCTTAGGCCCCAAGTGCATAACTTTACATTTATCAACATTAAACTCATCTGCCACATAGTCGCCCAATTAGACAGTGTATTGAGGTCGGCTTGTAAATTGGAGACATCCTGTAAAGACGTTATTCCACTGCATATCTTGGTGTCATCTGCAAAGACAGAAATATTACTTTTGATCCCAGACCCAATATCATTTATAAAGATGTTAAAAAGTAAGGGTCCCAACACTGAACCTTGGGGTACACCACTGATAACCTTAGACCATTCAGAGTAAGTCATTAACCACGACTCTCTGAATTCTGTCTTCTAGCCAATTTTCTATCCATTTACAAACTGATATTTCCAAACCAGTAGACTTTACCTTACACATGAGCCGTGTGTGGGGAACTGTATTGAATGCTTTTGCAAAATCCAAGTATACCACGTCCACCGCCACCCCTCTGTCCAAGGTTTTACTTACCTCCTCATAAAAAGAAATCAGATTTGTCCGACAACTTCTGTCTTTCATGAATCCATGTTGTCTGTTGCTTAAAGTGTTTTTGTTCAGCAAGAACTCGTCCATGTGGTCTTTTATTAAACGCTCCAGTATCTTCCCAGCTATAGAAGTTAAGCTAACAGGTCTATAGTTACTTGGTAAAGACTTTGATCCCTTTTTAAATATAGGCACCACGTTCGCCCTGCGCCAATCCAGTGGGACTATTCCCGTCATTAATGAGTCCCTAAAAATTAGATACAATGGCTCTGAAATTACAGAGCTCAATTCTTTTAGGATCCGTGGGTGGATGCCATCAGGGCCAGGTGCTTTATCCACCTTTATTCTGTTTATTTCTGGACCATATCACTTTTGAGCCATTGTGGATCATTTGGGGCTGTGTCACTATCACCCCCATTATGGACATGCGCTCCCCCATGCTCTTTTGTGTACACAGAGCTGAAGAAAGTGTTTAATAAATTAGCCTTCTCTTTGTCCCCAGTCACCAACTCTAGATTGTTTTGTAAAGGGCCTACATGCTCAGACTTGACCTTTTTACTATTAATATATTTGAAGAATTTTTTGGGGTTTGTCCTACTATCTTTTGCAATCTGTCGTTCGTTTTGAATTTTTGCATCCTTGATTTCCTTTTTACATATTCTGTTAATTTCTTTGTAACATTTAAATGACACTAGTGATCCTTCATTTTTTATATTTTTTAAAAGCGCTTCTCTTACAGTTTATAGCTTTTTTAACTTTGGCCGTGCGCCACATAGGTTTTGTTTTTAGCCTTTTAAACTTATTGCCAATGGGAATATACTTTGCAGTGAGGTCCCCAACAGTCTTTTTGAAGAATTCCCATTTCTGTTCTGTGCCCATTGAAGCGAATATTCTCTCCCAGTCTAAGTCCTGGAGAGTAGCCCTCATCCTCGGAAAATTAGCTCTCTTGAAGTTAAGTGTTTTTATCTTACCCGTATGTATTTCTTGTTTAGCGCTAACATCAAAGGAAATCATGTTATGATCACTGCTACCCAGGTGTTCCTTTATCTGGACATTAGTAATAAGCTCCGCATGGTCTGACTGTTCAAGATTCTAAGGGCAGACGTACTGCCCAAATTTTCCAAAATGTTGATAGGCAAGGTCCTCTAACCTGGACCATCTCCCCTGGACAGAAGCTTCTTCCAGGGCTGCTCCCTAACCTAGAAGGCTGAGATCTGTTAACACTTTTCAAGATACAGGTAGAAAAGATTTTCCCTTTTGCTGCATAACCACCAAATTAGGCTCTGACTTACGTCGGGAGCCAAGTGTATTTGGGAAAAAAAACCAAGGCCTGAACCGACAGGATGGTGTTTTGAAGCAGTCTTGTGTAAAAACTGTGCGTTAAGGGACGGCCTCGGAGGAGGCCACTATTTCCCCCCCAACGATCTCATGCACAGCAGAATGGAAGGATTTTTCTTTGTTTTGATAAGTTGAATTAGTCCTACAGTGGAACGGATTCTTGTCTGGGGTAAGAATACATTCTTCTCTACGGTATCTATAACCAGCCCCAAGTACTGTAATCTCCTTGATGGTTTTAAAGGAGGATTTTCCTAGGTAGAGTATCCAACCCAGAGATTCCAGGTAGTTTTCAGCTGACACTGACACTCTTCTCTCTTCAAAGCACAGTATGAATGCTGGTAGCCAAATCTGATGCAGAGGACCGCATGAGAAGAAATAATGTTAGGGTGTTGGGCTTGCCAGAAGGGGCAGAGGGTGATTACCCGGCTGAATTTGCGGTGGAATTCAAGACCCTACTGAACCTAATGGAGGTATCTTCCACATATGTGGTGGAGGGGGCTCATAGGGTCCCCACTGGCCACTACATGGCAGGGGTCCCACAGAGACCTTTCCTTGTGCGGTTCCTCAATTATAGAGACTGCGACCACATCCTTAGCGAGTCCCACAAACACCCTAACCTACTAACCTATGAGCATACCATGGTGCACTTCTCTGGATTCCTCTGCGGAGCTGCACAAATAAAATAAAAAAAACGCAAGACCTTCATCTATATCCGCCAGAGACTTCATGAATGTGACAAATACTCCATGTTATATCCAAGCCGCCTGCAGGTCCCTCATGGTCGATCTGTGCGATTCTTTGATAACCCAGAAGACGCAGATGCCTGGCTGCTCCCCCTGAAGTGATTTTTCAGTACACTCCTGAAGCTGCATATCTCATCAGTTGCTTTGTTGACACTGTTATGCCACTGCACTGGCCTTAATCGTTGTGTGCCTTCAAGTTAAGGCAGGGGACCACCTTATACTCAGGTTATCCTTGCTAAAATATTCATAATGGTATCCTATCCCGGTCTTGATTGCCCCCTTCAACATTTCTTCATAAGATCTGTCCATGGTTTGTTTCATTGCGGGCACATACGATGGCCCGACCCCGTTCATGGCAAAGTTTATTCAGGTCCATATTTGACCCTGGCTCTTTGGAACTGCTACTAACTGGAACATCACACCTTCGCTACGAACCCGTCCCCCCAATCGGGCACGTCTGGAGTGCTTGGCCCTCCCCCGATCTGAGGGGATACATGTCCCATCACTCTCATCTGCTGTTGCAGACCAGTTACCAACCAGGATCTAACCTGGAGCTTAGAGCCTTACGTAGGCGATTTCTGCCATCAAGATTTGTGGGTAAAACTGCCTTGGCGGTAGCTGGGGATACGTCAAGCAGTAGGGTATTACATGTACGGTTTAGTTTGTTATTACTCTTGCTCGGGTTTTACATGTTTTTTCTTGCTGGAATATATTTCTTCCCCATGGACACTGACAGTTCTGGACTCCAATTACTCCTGGCTCCCGGTCTACTGTTCCTGAATTTGTCTGTTCTCATTATCAACGGGTGTTGACTTAAAGTTGCTTTCTTGGAATGTAAGAGGTCTGAACGATAAGGCGCAAAAGGTCTTTATTTAAAATTTCTGCAGTCTCACAAACCTCATTCTGTTTCTGCAAAAAACCCACCCAACTGGTAGTAAAATCCCAACTCTTAAAAGGTCTTGGGTCAGACAGGGGTTTCATGCCACCTACTACTCCTAAGCAGGGGGGGGAGGGGGGTTACCCAACAGTATGCATCAAGCACACATAATGCTGCTGCCCAAACCGATTCAAAACCTAAAAGTTTGAACATGTTGTTCCTCCTACAAGGCTATATCTTTGCCGAATTGAGACCTTAAAATACTTAATGGTAATGTTTGAACGGATCCTAAATGAAAGATCAGATGCTACAAGTAGAGCAAAGCATAATATAAAAGAATGGAACTTCGGTGTACACAAATAAATCCGTTCCCAACATGTAAATATATATTGCAATGAAATTAAGTATAAATAATGCCTATACACAATAAATGTATACTGTAATAAAATTAAATATAAATAAATGCCTATTAGGGCTGCAACTAACGATTATTTTCAGAATCGATTAGTTGGCCGATCAGTTAATAACCTTAAAAAAAAAATTGATATAGAGAGATAGATAGATTATATATATATATACACACACACACACACATATATATATATACATACACACACACGTCAAATTGCCGTTCCTTTGAAACCACAGTTCACGAGAAGATTTAGAAATAGAAAACTTCTTAGTCAAAAGGAATTTTCAGACAGTGTATGTGGTTTTCGTTCAGATATTACATTTCATTTTAAAAGCAAGTGAAAATTTCAAACAAAATTCTTTCAGCGAAAGTAAAAAGATTTTTTGTCTGAATATTCTCATCCAAAAACGGATCTGTGTGGCCAACATAAGGCTCGGCACACACCTATGCAGCTTGCTTTTGATCCGTTTCTGCAGTGCCTTTTGATTTCTGCGCACGTGATTTTACTGGAATTTGCTTTTTTTTGGGCAGATTAAAAAACACAAATTGCTGCAAAAACGCATTACATGCTTTTCTGCAGCTTCTCCATTAAAGTATATTGAACCAATAAAGCACCATTTTGCGTTAAAAGTCCCCGACCCTTTCAGATGTGAACGTGTCCCATAGAAAACCATGTAAATTAACTGTAGTGCATTTCTGCAAAAAGCACCAAAAAAAAAAAAAAAAAAAAAAAAAAAAAAAAACACAGATGTGAACCAGGTCTAAGACGTTTAGTAACACAATGGGGTTAAAAAAAAATAAAAAATGTGCGCTTTATAGTAGAAAAAAGCAGACCGCTACTGCAAGGGGTTCATTTTTTACTGTAGAGCAGTGAAAGTAATATTTACAGTACCGATTATTTGCTCTTTTTGCATTATAAAGGGCTCATTTTAGTTTAACCCATTATGTTACTGCCCCATTAATCGATTATGAAAATAGTAAATCGATTCATTTCATAATCGATTAGTTGTTTCAGCCCTAATGCATATACAGAATCCAAACTAATAAAATCCAAGAATGCAGGTAATAACGAACCCACGTGCTGAAAAATAGATACTAAAGTGCTAATGCCCAGCGTGCAATCATAAGGTGACAGTAGTGCGTACTACATAGCTGGTACTATGGTTGTGAAAAAAACATCTGCATGTATAAAAACACTAAAAATATAAATAAACCAAAAGAAGAAAATCAATGTCCAACTCAAGCAAGATAAATCACTTTTAAAAGTACACAGTGTAACAATCATCTGTATCCAATATATAAAGTGCTTGGTGCTGCTAAACATCATTCAATAAAGTGCTGTAGATAGTGGAAGTCAATCCTGCGTGGTGAGTATATGGGTGTCCCCTTACCTCACTGCTGTAAGGTTACAGCATAGATGTATATGACTTGTGGGGTCCTTAGTGGACCCGTTAAGAATTCCTATTGTGGTCCCCCCAGATCCTGGTTGGTGTTTTTGCCCTGTCTGTTACAGGTAGTGTATGGTCCCCTTTAAGGATAGTCTAGGGCTGCTCAGGATGGAAGGTCTCTCGAATCTTCACACTTAGCGAAATTGTCATCTTCAGCGCGAAGAAAACTTGAGTTACCAATAACAACAGAAGAAGTAACCTCGGCAATAAAGATGTTGAGGCAAGGAAGGGCTCCTGGTCCAGATGGATTTACTCTGCAATATTTTAAAAGTTTTCAATCGCAACTTGTCCCCTATATGGTTAAAACATTTAACATACAAGGGAAAATCAGGCCTCCACCTGTAGAAGCATTAAGGGCACACATCGTACTTATTCCAAAAGAAGGAAAGGACCAATCAATATGCAGTAGCTATCGTCCAATATCATTATTAAACACGGATTATAAAATATTTACAAAGATACTTGCATCTCACCTAGAACCGTTTATGACGCAGCTGGTTCATTTGGACCAAGTGGGGTTTGTCCCCACACGTGAAGCTAGGGATAGCACAATTAAGGTCCTGAATTTAATTCAATATGTAAATCATAGGAAGTTGCCGAGTATCTTTGTTAATACAGACGCAGAAAAGGCCATTGATAGGGTCAATTGGTCCTTTATGTTAGGAGTTTTAAAACAAATGGGCCTTGGGGATTGAATGTTGGACTGGATAGCAGGAATATACTCAAAGCCACAAGCATTGGAAAAGGTTAATGGGATAAACTCTGAAAATTTCCCAATATCTAATGGGACACGTCAGGGATGCCCCCTGTCACCTCTCTTATTTGCACTGTCACTAGAACCACTGTTAAATAGAATTAGACGGAACCCTGATATTAAAAAGGTATCTTTATAGCGGATCAGGAATATAAACTTTCAGCATATGCAGATTTATTATTTTCACTTTCTAATCCACAAATATCATTACCCAATTTATAGGGGGAAATTGAGCATTACGGAGTTCTAACTAATTTTAAAATAAATTATAGTACCGTATATACTCTAGTATAAGCCGAGATTTTCAGCCTCTTTTTTGAGGCTGAAAGTGCCCCCCTCGGCTTATACTCGAGTCATCGCTGTCTGCCTGCTCGATCAGCGTGTCGAGCAGACAGACAGCGGACATTCTACCCTTCAAACGCCGCGCCTCCGCCTTCGCCTGTGATAGGCGGAACACTGAATTTCCCAGCAGCCTGTGTTCCGCCTATCACGGACATCGTCTCATCCTCGTACTACGGACGAGGATGAGACGATGTCCGTGATAGGCGGAACACAGGCTGCTGGGAAATTCAGTGTTCCGCCTATCACAGGCGAAGGCGGAGGCGCGGCTTTTGAATTTTAGAATGGCCGCCGAGGCGCCGACGAAGAGCGGCGATCCTGGCAAGGCACGGGACGGAGGCAAGGCAAGGCACGGCACGGGACGGAGGCAAGGCACGGCACGGGACGGAGGCAAGGAGGCAAGGCACGGCACGGGACGGAGGCAAGGAGGCAAGGCACGGGACGGAGGCTCGGGACACAGGTAGGCTGGACACACACACACACACACACACACACAGGGATGGATGGATGGAGACACACACACACACACACACACAGGGATGGATGGATGGAGACACACACACACAGGGATGGATGGATACACACACACACACACAGGGATGGATGGATGGATGGACACACACACACACACAGGGATGGATGGATGGATGGAGACACACACACACACAGGGATGGATGGATGGATGGACACACACACACACACAGGGATGGATGGATGGATGGACACACACACAGGGATGGATGGATGGATGGACACACACACACAGGGATGGATGGATGGACGGACACACACACACACACAGGGATGGATGGATGGACGGACACACACACACACACACACAGGGATGGATGGACGGACGGACACACACAGGGATGGATGGACGGACGGACACACACACACACACACAGGGATGGATGGACGGACAGACAGACACACACACACACACACACACACACAGGGATGGATGGACGGACAGACACACACACACACACACACACACACAGGGATGGATGGACGGACAGACACACACACACACACACACACAGGGATGGATGGACGGACAGACACACACACACACACACACAGGGATGGATGGACGGACAGACACACACACACACACACACACAGGGATGGATGGACGGACAGACACACACACACACACAGGGATGGATGGACGGACAGACACACACACACACACACACAGGGATGGATGGACGGACAGACACACACACACACACACAGGGATGGATGGACGGACAGACACACACACACACACACAGGGATGGATGGACGGACAGACACACACACACACACAGGGATGGATGGACGGACAGACACACACAGGGATGGATGGACGGACAGACACACACACACACACACAGGGATGGATGGATGGATGGACACACACACAGGGATGGATGGATGGATGGACACACACACAGGGATGGATGGATGGATGGACACACACACACAGGGATGGATGGATGGACGGACACACACACACACACAGGGATGGATGGATGGACGGACACACACACACACACAGGGATGGATGGACGGACGGACACACACAGGGATGGATGGACGGACGGACACACACAGGGATGGATGGACGGACGGACACACACACACACACACAGGGATGGATGGACGGACAGACACACACACACACACACACACACAGGGATGGATGGACGGACAGACACACACACACACACACACACACAGGGATGGATGGACGGACAGACACACACACACACACACACACACAGGGATGGATGGACGGACAGACACACACACACACACACACACACAGGGATGGATGGACGGACAGACACACACACACACAGGGATGGATGGACGGACAGACACACACACACACACACACACAGGGATGGATGGACGGACAGACACACACACACACACAGGGATGGATGGACGGACAGACACACACACACACACACACAGGGATGGATGGACGGACAGACACACACACACACACACACAGGGATGGATGGACGGACAGACACACACACACACACACAGGGATGGATGGACGGACAGACACACACACACACACACACACACAGGGATGGATGGACGGACAGACACACACACACACAGGGATGGATGGACGGACAGACACACACACACACAGGGATGGATGGACGGACAGACACACACACACACACACACACACAGGGATGGATGGACGGACAGACACACACACACACACACACAGGGATGGATGGACGGACAGACACACACACACACACACACACAGGGATGGATGGACGGACAGACACACACACACACACACACAGGGATGGATGGACGGACAGACACACACACACACACAGGGATGGATGGACGGACAGACACACACACACACACAGGGATGGATGGACGGACAGACACACACACACACACAGGGATGGATGGACGGACAGACACACACAGGGATGGATGGACGGACAGACACACACACACACACACAGGGATGGATGGACGGACAGACACACACACACACACACAGGGATGGATGGACGGACAGACACACACACACACACAGGGATGGATGGACGGACAGACACACACAGGGATGGATGGACGGACAGACACACACAGGGATGGATGGACGGACACACAGGGATGGACGGACACACAGGGATGGACGGACACACAGGGATGGACGGACACACAGGGATGGACGGACACACAGGGATGGACGGACACACAGGGATGGACGGACACACAGGGATGGACGGACACACAGGGATGGACGGACACACAGGGATGGACGGACACACAGGGATGGACGGACACACAGGGATGGACGGACACACAGGGATGGACGGACACACAGGGATGGACAGGCATGTCTCACCCTCGGCTTATACACGAGTCAATAAGTTTGCCAGTTTTTTTGGGGGTAATTGGGGGCCTCGGCTTATATTCGGGTCGGCCTATACTCGAGTATATACGGTAAGTCAGAGGTGATGGGGATATCACTGGAGAATACCA
Organism: Lithobates pipiens; assembly: GCF_037356315.1. NCBI lineage: Eukaryota > Metazoa > Chordata > Amphibia > Anura > Ranidae > Lithobates > Lithobates pipiens. The sequence goes on along the minus strand of NW_027507788.1, from coordinate 68,157,801 downwards.
TTTAAAAAAATTTAGAGGATAACTTCAAGTTTAAATGGACAGCTACAGCGCTGAATTATCTAGGGATACAGATTCCACCTAATCTAATAGATGCATGCGTATTGAACTTCCCACCTTTATTTAGGGAAATCAGTACAAGGTTGAATGAGTGGAATAAATCTTCACACTCCTGGTTTGGAAGAAGTAATATCTTGAAAATGAACATAGTCCCCAAGTTTCTTTATCTGTTTCAGGCGCTACCAATCCGGATTCCACTGGCCTTCTTTAGTAAAATTCGGACAATTTTTACAAAGTTTATATGGGCAAGTAAGCACCCTAGGATTAATAGGAAATTACTAACTATGCCTAAAGAGGCAGGTGGAATCGCAGCACTGGACTTATACAAATACTATCAAGCTACCTAGTTGGGTAGAATTGTGGATTGGTGCCGTCATAGAGACAGTAAAAAGATGGGTTGCTATGGAACAACAAGCAAGTCCCATTCCTTTAGACAGAGCCATGTGGTGCGGCACAGCTATACCTCCCATATTAAGAACTCATCCCTTAATGGGACCTACGCTCCAGATGGGAACTAGAGCGGTGCAGAATCCCAGAATCTCAACAGTAAAATCTCCTCTATTTCCCATTCTAGGGAACCCACAATTCCTGCCTGGCATGGAACCAGGTATATTTAGAAATTTAAGAGAGAAGGGTTGTTTCCAGGCACTAAATTTGAGATCTAAAAAATGGCCATCAATAGAAATGTTAATGCAATCAGGACAATATGAACTACCCCTCTGGCAGGTGTTACAGGTTAAACATTTTTTGGACACTTTAGGACCGACTAAGGATTTTGACCGGCCACTTACTAAGTTTGAAAAGTACTGAGAGAAGAAGGAGTCCCTCTCCCATATCATCTCCAAAATATATGCATTGTTAATTTCTCCTTTGGAGGATAATGATATAGTGAGTTTGGATAAATGGGAAAGAGATCTTGGACAAACCTTCACCCAGACTCAACGTCAGAAAATACTACACTTGACTTTGAAATCATCTAGAGGTGTTAAGATACAGGAACTAAATTATAAAGTATTAATGTGTTGGTACTATACTCCATCAAGAATGCATACTTTTTTTCCAGAGACATCAGATAAATGTTGGAGATGTGGTAAGGAGAGAGGCACTATTGCCCATATTTTTTGGCATTGCCCAGTGATTAGACAGTTTTGGGAAGAAGTTCGGAAAATCTCTCAATTGTTTACAGAATATCATCTCGAGGAAGATCCAGCTTTTTTCCCCATTACAATGTACACATATCCCATTAGAGAGATACAAGAATTCAATGTTATGCCATCTGGTGAATGCAGCTAAAAGCTGCATAACCATTTGTTGGAAGGAAAAGGGGGCACCGAGATTCTCGCAATGGTTAAACGAAGTAAGGAAAATTGGGATCATGGAGAATCTGATCCCTATGCCTCCTGAGGAAAGGGAAGTCACAGCGCAAATTTGGGCTCCATGGGACATTTTTTTTTACAGTCAGAGGAGGGGAAGAGGTTGATTGCAGAAGAGACGGAGGATTAGATGAGCTGGTTGAGTAATGTAAACTAAACCCGCTGTTGGGTGGGACCAATCTTCCCTTCCCCCCCCCCCTTTTTTTTAGGACCGCTATGGGGAATAGATATTATATACTGTATTGGATATCGTACTGATACGGTTTTGTTTTGTTTATAAAAAGGGCAGGAATACATTATCTTGTACTTTATTGATGCTGTTTAACCACTTGCCGACGAGCGCACGACGATGTACGTCGACAGAATGGCACGGGCAGGCAAATGGGCGTACATGTACGTCCCTTTAAATTTCCACCCTGCCCTCCCGCGCTGGTCAGGACCCCCGTGAGTCCCGTCGCGGGACCCGCGGACTCGATCACCGCGGGCATCCCCGCGATCGTCTCACGGAGCGGCCGAATGGAGAAGTGCCGTTGTAAACATTTCTCCATTCTGCCTAGCAACTAGTGACACTGATCTCTGCTCCATGTGATTGGAGCAGAGATCAGTGTTCACTAAATGAAAGCCCAACCCCCCCCACAGTTAGTAACACACCCCTAGGAACACTTAACCCCTACACTGCCACCCACTGGTTAACCCTTTCACTGCCAGTGTCATTTACACAGGAATCACTGCATTTATATAGCAGTGATTACTGTATAAATGACAATGGTCCCAAAAATGTGTCAAAAATGTCCGATGGGTCCCCCACAATGTCGCAGAAAAAAAAAAAAAAAAATTATTAATAAAAATGCTATAAAACTATCCCTATTTTGTAAACGCTATAACTTTTGTGCAAACCAATCAATAATCGCTTATTGCGATTTTTTTTACCAAAAATATGTAGAAGAATACGTATCGGCCTAAACTGAGGGAAAAAGTTTTTTTTATATATTTTTGGGGAATATTTAAAAGTAAAAAATAATGCGTTTTTTTAAAAATTGTCGCTCTATTTTTGTTTATAGCACAAAAAATAAAAACCGCAGGGGTGATCAAATACTACCAAAAGAAAGCTCCATTTGTGGAAAAAAAAAAAAAGGACGTCAATTTTGTTTGGGAGCCACGTCGCACGACCGCGCAATTGTCAGTTAAAGCGACGCAGTGCCGAATCGCAAAAAGTGGTCTGGTCTTTGACCAGCAAATTGGTCCGGTCTGAAAGTGGTTAATAGAATATTTGGTTATTAGAAAGTATTTTTTTTTTTATAGGTAATTATTACTAATAACTTTTGTTTTGTATTCCTGCAAAGAAATAAAGAATTTAAAAAAGGATGGAAGGTCTCACCACAATACCACATGGAAGGGTTAAAAGCAAAGAGGACGGATGCCTCAGTGTAGTATTTAAAACGATTATCTATTAACTTTTAAAATAGGCAAACAGGTACTCACAAACATGGAATGATAACAGCAGTGTATAAACGAGCAACGAGCTCGATAAACGTCACTTCTGGTTGCGGTCCTGACGAGTGTTCGTTACGGGTCATGTGACTTCATCCCGTTACCAAACACCAACCAGGATCTGGGGGACCACAATAGGAATTCTTAAAGCGAAAGACCACCAAGGACCCCACAAGTCATATACATCTATGCTGTAACCTTACAGCAGTAAGGCAAGGGGACACCCATATACTCACCACGCAGGATTGCACGGGACTTCCACTATCTACAGCACTTTACTGAATGAAGTTTATCAGCACCAAGCACTTTATATATTGGATGCAGATGATTGTTAGGCCCCTTTCACACATGCGGATGGTATGTCCGTATTTCATCCATCCGTTTGCGGATGAAATACGGGCCATACATTCATCCCTATGGGATAGCGGGTGTCTGCGGATGAGCATCCGCAGACACCCGCTATTGTCCGCCTCCGCAACTGTCCGATTCTGCAGACGGAGGAAAATCCTATTTTTCTGTCCGTCTGCAGAGCGGATCGGATGAACATGGACACACGGTCCGTGCTCGTCCGATCCCCATAGGAGGAGAGCGGAGAGCTGACAGGGCGGTCCCCGCACAGCGGAGACCGCCCTGTCCGCAGCTGGCTCAGAGGGGACAACGGAGCAATCCCCGCTGAGCGAGCGGATCATCACGGGGCGGATCTTTACTGATCCGCCCCGTGTGAAAGAGGCCTTACACTGTGTACTTTAAAAGTGATTTATCTTGCTTGAGTTGGACATTGATTTTCTTCTTTTGGTTTACCGGTATTTATATTTTTAGTGTTTTATACATGCAGATGGTTTTTTCCCCAACCATAGTACCAGCTATGTACGGAACTGTGGTACGCACTACTGTGTCACCTTGTGATTGCACACTGGGCATTAGCACTTTAGTATCTATTTTTCAGCACATGGGTTCATTATTACCTGCACTCTTGGATTTTATTAGTTTGGATTGTGTATAGGCATTATTTATATTAAATTTTATTGCAGTATACATTTATTGTGTACAGGCATCATTTATACTTAATTTCATTGCAGTATATATTTACATGTTGGGAACGGATTTGTGTACACCGAAGTTCCATTCTTTTATATTATTGCTTTGCTCTACTTGTAGCATCAGATCTTTCATTTAGGATCCGTTCAAACATTAACATTTGATAGTACTGATCCTTTCTTCCCTTTAATTTTTGATACAGCGCACCACTACCCTTTAATCGTTTATTTTCCTTGGGTTCAGACATTTCCCCCAGTGTGTGCAGCGGTACACCCATTAGGAGTTCAGTGATTGGCACAGGAATATCCCCCCCCCTTTTTTATTACTCACCTGAGGAAAATGCCTCAAGTCTTGGTGGCCTTCGACTATCAAGAAGGCTTTTGACACAGTCAGATGGTCATATATGCGGCAGGTTCTAGAAAACTCTGGCTCAATATTTAGGAAATGGATAGGCTTACTCTATAGGGCTCCTAAGGCCTATATCAACCTGAATGGTAAACCATCACCCTCATTCTCAATCAAAAGAGGGACAAGGCCCCTGCAGGCACCCCAAGCCCCCTTTCCCCTGCACCGTTCACCTTAGTGATGGAGCCTTTGGAGAATGCCTTGAGGAAGTCAAGCAGGGTGCCTGCCATCCGTGTAGATTCTATTATCGCAAAGCTGGCATTATATGCAGACGATTTGATCCTCTTCCTACAGGACCCTGGCCCCTCACACTCTCGGTGGTGCTTAAGCTTCTGGGTCGCTTTACTCTGGCCTCAAAACCAATTGGAGTAAATCACTTATTATACTCATAGATCCAGGGGCAAAGAACATGATTGATCCTACTTCACCTGTGCAATGCGCAACCACCATCAGATACTTAGGGATTAATATTTCTTTCAATGTCGACAATTTCAGTAAACTCAGCTTGTCACCAGTACTAAAGTAAGTACCAAGTACTAAACAAAAGTTGAAAGCTTGGTCGAATCTCCCGTTATCTCTCATAGGAAAGATTACATTTAATAAAAAATTCAAATTCTACTGGTTTTGCTGAATAACTTTAGGCATTCTCCGGTATGGATACCAAAGACTTTTTCAATAATTAGACTCAAGAATAGCTTCTTTGCAGTGGCAGTCACAGTGTAGGCCCTGGACACAACCGGGGATTGGCTTGCCCTGGTTTTTTTACACATACTATTTACCGGTCATGCTCCCGCATCGACAGACGACACTAGTGCATCAGTAGTTCTGAAGGAAAAGCATTCAGGCTCCTTTGAGGCTCTTCGCAACACTTTACAGGGGTCGGCGGGTTCCTATACACCCTTAACACTTGCTATGAAGGCGATTATTAAAGCATGGCATATAGCTGTGCTTAAACCCACCCTAGTGAAAGTCCATTGGTCCCCCAACACACCTCTTTGGTGCAACCCAAGGTTACAAGGATTTTATTTGTTGCAGGACCCAGGGCTGTGGGTTAGCAAAGGCATTAATATCTGCTGGACATATGTGATGGGTCTGGGTTATTCACATTTGACAGACTGAAAAGTGAATTCCAACTCCTGAACTCTTGTCAGCTCAGTCATGCCTTTGATTCACAATTCAAATCCCTCCCAGCTTAGGCTGGAACAACATGACCTGGAGGCCCTATTGGGAGATGCTAATCTATCTAAACCATTATCCCAAATATAATGAGCAATGCTCTCCTCCACCGGAGGTTGGACTGGATGGTTTGCGTGGTTTATGGTAGGTGGAGATGCAGGAACTGGAAGAAAGACTGGGAAGATATTTGGGATTACCCATTTCAGCCACTGGTTGTGACTAGGGAAAAGCCGATTCAGTTCAAAGTTCTACATAGAATTTAGATAGATGGATACATAGAACACCACAATGCTTAAACCATACATACCCTGCCTTCTCAGCCAACTGTTGATGATGTTCTGATACTCCCGTAGGCTTCACACACACTTTGGGATTGTCTACATATCCAGGATTATTGGAGTGTAACCAAATTTATCTATAGGTTAACCACTGACCGTCAGTATCTGTCTCCTTGGACTGATAGTCACTGGCATTTGCTAAAGCCACATGCACCCTATGAAGCATCCTTCTATTTTATGCAAGAAAGGCCCTAGTACGTAAATGGAAGTCAGATGGTCCCCCCACCATATCAACATGGAAGTTGTCGGTATGCTGTGATAACCCTCTATAAAAAGGCCACATACTGTTGCAGAGGAAGTCCTAAGAAATTTGAAAAGATTTGGCACTTGTGGACTGACTCAGACCACAGCAGATGATCAGAACGTAGTGGCTGAATCTAGTTAGATCTTCCAGATATCTACTTGGCTCCGTAGGGAGCGGAGGTCTATGCTTGGGCTGTGAGAGTGGTTGCGTAGGCCCAGAAATCAACGTACCCATACTATAAACCTACTAAACCTATAATGTCCAGTTCTGGTAGCCAAGACGGAGTGAAAGTCCTCCAAGAAATAGTACTCCTTATCATAGTCCTACCCTGTGTAACCTGAGAGGTGTATATATTTTAGGTTTCGAATTTCTGATGTGTTCTCCCAAGTTGTAATCTGTAATGCACATGGCCATGTGCACCAATTAGCGGGGGAATGCCCCAAAGGCTGTTTTGTACCACTCAACCACAAACTTTCAATAAAAAATAAAAGGAGAATGCTATAGATATAGATCCACATACTTTATATAAAATAGAGTGCCTAAACCACAAAATATTTTTAAGTTAATTGACTAATGTAAATATCCCATTTTTTTATGCAATATTTACCTCAGCCAAGTACTACATTAGCAAGTTTTGCCGGTAGCGAATTGGCAGCTTATTTTGGATAAAACACAAAATATATCTCCTGCAATAAGAAATTGTGTTTTGACTTCTGTTTTTATGTTTCAATATTTTTTGAGTTTTACAAGTCAAGAGAGAAATAAACTTAGGCATATCAATCGTTATAATACAATAAAAGTAATTTATATGGAACTGTATGGTAAGCAAACGAGGTTAGGTAAAACATATATGCTCGGTCATCAGCTGAGCAAAGGGTTGGGGGTGCCGCCCCGCCTGGGCACACCAGCAGGACCAGACCACCTGCCCCCACGTCTCTACTAGCTTTTTTTTTTGATTTACCCTTCCAATAAAGTTTGCCAAAAAAGGAGCTAATCCAGAAAATAATTCTCCAGTATAACCTCATTACGAACAGTTATAACACAATACATCAAGATGGCTAAACTTTCTAAGGACCATACTACCGTGTATGATGTTTTGCTAGATTATAGCACATTGTTGGTGACAGTTTGTGGTGTCCCTCTCTCCACTTGGAGATCGGGATTGTGTGTATAAAGAGATTGATATGAGAAGAGCGAAGAGAATAGGAAAGAAAGGTGTGGGAAAATAAAAGACGAAAGGAGAAGAGGGTAGAATACCAGAGAAATCCGTGCACTCTCATGAAGCAGTCCAAACCCCTATTGTCACAAAGGGTCAGATATTTGAGCCAGGGTCCCAAGGTTTTTTCGAACCTAGATTGCTCATCTAACAAGATTGCAGAGAGGCGTTCATTTATCATAATCCACAAAAGTTTGGATTTTACCAAGTTAGTTAATTTGAATCGTGGGGGATCTCCATGACCTAGCAATCGCTATCCTGGCTGCCGTGAAAATAAAAGCTATGAGTTTCCCTGCCCATCTAGAGGTGCCAGCCAACGCTTGACCCAGCAGGGCTTGGTGTGGAGCCTTTCGTAAATTCACCTGTGTGAGCGAATAAACAAGATTATAAATACGGATCCAGAAGTGTTTTACCTCGGGACATGTCCACCATTTATGTAAAATTGTACCCTCTATCCCACAGCCTCGGAAGCACCTGGAACCCATGCTGCTAGTCTTGTTAGGACCATGTACCATCTCATAAGTACTTTGTAGTTGGCTTCTATTAAGGATGTATTTATGTACGATTTCAATGCATTTTGTGACATTTTAGCCATTCTTCCATTTCCATTGTTTCCCCTAAATCCTGTTTCCACTTCGTCAAAGTACAATTTTTCTAATTTAGAAGTCAGAACTACATAAACATACTGGACACATCTCCAAGTTTTATCAAGAGTCCTACACAAATTCTCCATTGGTGTGTAGGTGGCGATATCAGACATACGTTGTAGAGAATTTAAGAAATGGGCTATTTGGACGTAGTGGAAGAATTTTGAGTTTGGGAGTTGATATTTGTTCCGTAAGGTATCCCTGGAAAGAATCAAAAGTCAAAAGGCTTTGCAAGTCTATCCCACAAATGCAGGGAAAAAGATAGATTGATTGTTGCCACATTAAGTGGTTAATTGGTCTTGTTGAATGTAAGGAAGATTCCAATGTCATCCAAATTGGTGGTGATGAGGAGTGGAACCATATTAGTTGGGCCACTTGTGCCGCCCAGTAATACATGGCTAGGTCCGGGACTCCCAGCCCACCCGCGATCCCGGTGTATACATTGTATGCCTGTAAACCCGAGGTCTCCTGTTCGCCCAGATAAAATTTCAGGATCGCCCTTTGAAATTTGTGCAATTCAGGCATGGAAATCTGGACTGGCAATGTGCTGAATAAATAAAGCAGCCTAGGTAATAGGTTAATTTTAATCGTATACAGTCTGCCGTACCACGACGGTGGGTTGCGTTCCCATCGGTGGAGGTCAGCCTTCATCTGTTTATATGGGGGGGGGGGGGGTAATTTGACCCATACAGCTTGTCCATTGTGAAAGTCAAAAGGATGCCTAGATATGGGAGGGTCCTTGTCTGCCATTTGAATGGAAAGGTGTCCTGCATTACGCAAAACAAATTTGGGAGCGATGTTGCCGGTGAGGCAAATTGATGGAGGATATGGTCGGCAAAAAGAGCACATTTGTGCTCTAGTCCTCCACAATGTATGCCTTGATTACGGGGTGATTCTTAATTTTAATGGCCAGGGGTTCCAGCGCCAGTATGAATAAAAATCAGGGACAAGGGGCACCCCTGTCTAGTAACCCTATGGATGTCCAATTGTGATATCTGTGGCCTTTCACCATGATCTTAGCTGTTGGGCTGCTATAGAGGGTTTGTAAGACAGTTAAAAATTGTGGCCCGAATCCATAACCTTTTAAGACATTAAGAACAAATATTCCCATGACAGGGAGTCAAAAGCCTTGCAGAGATCTAATGACAACAGCATAGCTTTTCTAGATCCTCCACTATCCCAATCAGATTGTACTGCTGATATTAGATTTATTAGTCTATGGGTCTGGTCTGGAGCCTGGCGATTGGGCACAAACCCCACCTGGTCCGGATGAATATATCGCGCTAAAAAAGTATTCATTCGGTTCGCTAGCACCTTGGTCATTAATTTGAGATCTACATTAATATGCAATATTGGACGGTAATTGTTATAGTCCCTGTGATTCTTTCCAGAAATTGGGATTACATAAGGGCTGTATTCTCTTGACTGGGCAGGAGGGAGCCTCTCTTCAAATCACTGAAGGAGCAAATGTGTGGTACCAGCAAATTAACATACTTTCTGTAATAATGTCCCGAAAATCCATTTGGACCAGGTACCCTCGAGGGGTGTAAACTTGATAGCTGCTCTGACTTCCCCTTCAGTAAAGTCTTCTTCCATTAGCTCTAAATGTTCTTGTAACAGTTTAGGCAGTGGAATGTCATTAAAGAACCTGCCAGCTGCTGTTATAGGAAAGGTTTTCAGTGAAGTATAGAATTTGGGATAATAGTCGTAAAACGATTGAATTACTGGTTCTGGGTTCTTGGTCACTTTACCATCCCTGTGCCGTAATTTTGGGAGGGCAGGATTGTAGGGGGCAGGGGAAAGTTTCCTGGCAAGTAGGGTATTCGGTTTGTCTCCCATCGTGTAAAAGCTATGCTTCGCCCAGCGGAGGGATTTCTCGGCAAGACTAATGTTTAGCGCCCTACGGGCTGTGTCTATTTTAAGTCTAAGTCTTAAGTCTAAGTGGGGGTTCCTTCTTTGTTTGCATAAACATGCTTCTAAGGCCTTTGCCTGTTGGATTGTTTGCATATGCATACGTTTGTTCCTAGCAGGCAGTTGAATCAGTTTCCCCCCTAATGGTGGTTTTATGTGCTGCCCAATTAATACTAGGGGAGGTGTCTGCAGCTCGATTTTCTGAAAAATATTGGTGAATGGCCATTTCTTTTTTTTTTTTGTAGATAACTAGGTTGTTTAGCAGGGCAGGGTTGAGCCGCCATGCGGAGGGTCTTGGTGTGGTCCCCAAGTCTGACAGGTTGATTTGCACAGGAGAGTGGTCTGACCACGTGGCTGTCAATATCTTGGCCGATCCCACTGAGGGGGGGGGGAAACTGATTCAACTGCCTGCTAGGAACAAACGTATGCATATGCAAACAATCCAACAACAGGCAAAGGGGGGGGGGGGAGTGTGTGATGGGGAGAACGCGTGATTTACTCTAGAGTATGTCTTGTGTACTTGCAAATAGCATGTGTATTCCCTGGATTTGGATGTAGGTCTCTACATATGTCTATAAAGGTCAAAAGAACGTAGCAATCTAGCCAGCTTGCAGCCCTGTGTTTTGGAATATGTTTTAGTACTGGTTTATATGGGTTGGATCTGTCTATAGTTTGATCTAGGGGAACCTTGCCATCTCCGCCTATAATGATGTGGCCCATGACCTGGGGGGGATCAGCGTCACCAGTAATTTTTCAAAAAAATTGAATCTGTCCTACATTGGGGGCATAGTATGAGACAGATGGCTTGACCGTGGATCCACCCAACCACCATAATATACCTCCCCTTGACCTCAGTTTTAATTTAATAAATGCTGCAGTTAAAATCCAAATGCATAACAAAACACAAACACATTTTAAGATTAAAAAATGAACCTCAAAAAACACATATATAGGAGGCACCAGCTATCAGGCTCTAGGGAGATTTTTCAGCCCTAAAGTAAATTAAAGTTCAAAATGACTCACCTGTTTACTGTCCAACAATTTGGCTATGCTTTTCACTGATTCTGCATTTAAATCTACTTGTATCTCCTCCTGCACCTCCTCAATCGTTTCCAGGTCTTCTTCATCTAGTAGGCTTTCCTCTTCTTCCTCAGCTGCCTCCTCCAGGTCAGCTAGCAATTCATCCGCCAAAGACATGCTGATAAAGTCCTAACATAATAAGCATAGGGGTTTTTTTTATTATTAAAATTGAAGAAAATAAAAATAGATCTTTCTAGTCCACATTAACAAAAGCGGATTCTCATGGTTGCATTTTCTTGTTCTTATGATGGATAAAAACTGCTACATACAGCAAAATCAGTTTGGTGAACAGGGAGCCAGGCAGGCCTCATTCACACAGGCAAAGTGATCCATACACAAGTACAAAGAGCTGTTTGCACCCACATGGAATGCATAGTTGTGCAGGCAGACTGTTCCAATCAAAAACAAGAGGTTGGCGCAACAGACCTGCATGGATCTCCAAGCACAACCAGAAGTGTACATCCGTGTAGGTCCATGCAGCTTGGTCGTTATAGGTATACTGATCTGTACACCCCTGTGAATGAGGCCAAAAAGGTGCCTCGCCTTTTGGCCCCCTTGTACACAGCACCATCTAGAAGCAGTGCATCCCTCCCTGTGTCTTAGTGTCCCCGGGAGGGACTGGTGTAGCATGCAGCCCTGTTACTTTCCCTAGGGGCTCTAAAATATTATTACAGGTACTTATATAGCGGCATCAATGTATTATACATCAAAATCAGTCTGTGCCCTCAGGAGCTTAGACTCTAAGGTCCCCAAGTCACATTTGAACCAACGACCCTAGTGCTGTTAGGTGGAAGTGCTAACCACAACTTGGGCAGCACAGTGGTGTAGTGGTTAGCACTCACCTAGCAGTAAAAAGGGTCGCTGGTTCAAATCCCAACCACAACACTACCTGCCCGGAGTTTGCATGTTCTCCCTGTGCCAGCGTGGGTGTCCTCCGGGTACTCCGGTTTCCTCCCACACTCCTAAGACATGCGGGTAGGTTAATTGGCTTCTGTCCTAAATTGGCCCTAGTATATGAATGGGGACCTTGGATTGTGGGCTCCTTGAGGGTAGGGACCGATGTGAGTGTGTACAGGGATAGGGACAATTGTACACACACTCAGGTTGAACTGGATGGACTGGTGTCTTTATTCAACCTTACTATGTAACTTCTCCTACATTTAAAAAAACCTAAAAAGAATGAATGAGCTCATGAAGTCCTAGAAGGTGTATGTATTTATAAAGCCATTCTTCGTCATGCAAAGCTGCATGTACCTGGAGAAAAAAAAAAAAATTTTTTGCCCCAGTTCTAATAATAATAATAATAATAATAATAATAATAATAATAATAATAATAATAATAATAATAATAATAATAATAATGTACATGCAGTTTAAGGCTGAATAGCTCTAAGAATTTTGTTTATAAATATATCCCAAAGAAGCAGCAGAAATTCATCAAGTGTACTTAACATTTAAATTTACACAAATGAAATCAAACACTAACATTAAAGTTTCCCCCCCCCCCCCCCTCTAAAAAAAATGTACAAACACACACACACACACACACACACACACACACACACGTTATACTTGCCTGCCCTGTGCAATGGACTTGCACAGGGCAGCCCTGGTCCTCTTCTGCGCCCCTGGCCCCTCCCAAACAGCCTGCTATGGGGGCACCCAAGCATAGTCACAGCTCCGTGTGTGCGTTCAGACATTGAGCTGCAGCCTGGCCCACCCCCTCTCTCCTGATTGGCTAACTGACTTTGACTGACAGCAGCGGGAGCCAAAGACTCTACGCTGCTATTTCAGGCAATCAGTAGGGAGAGTACTGGATGTCCGAAACGCACGTAAACATCGAGATGAGGCTCAGGTAAGTATCTGGTTGGGGTGGGGGGGGGGGGGGCTTTGTTGCAAACAGAAGACTTTTTATCTTAAGGCATCAAGATTTAAAAAAAAAAAAATCCATATCCTGAGTACAGTGCAGGACACAGGCAAAGCAATCCTAGACTCTGGCTTATACCTTCAAGTGCACTGGCAAGTTTTCAAAGACACACCCACCAGATGCCAGTTAACATTCTAAGAATAAATGCATTTTCTTTTGAAAATCAGAATTTTAGTGCGTTTTGTGATCCGATCGTGCCACCAATTTTTTTTTTTTTTATTTATTTTTTTTTTTTTTAGAAAATTCGACCAGCCAAGCCTTGAATTTCACCTCATGTTCCTACAAAAAAAATAGTTTTCATGGTAGGCAATCTTTTCTTTCTAGGTCACAGAGAGAATGTGAAACATTTAAAAAAAAGGCAATTCTAATTTTTTTTTTTTTTTAACCACTTACTTACTGGGCACTTAAACCCCCCTCAGTCCCAGACCAATTTTCAGCTTTCAGTGCTCTCACATTTTGAATGACAATTACTCAGTCATGCAACACTGTAACCAAATGATTTTTTTGTCCTTTTCTTCATACCAATAGAGCTTTCTTTTGGTGGTATTTGATCACCTCTAGTTTTTCTTTATTTTCTGCACTATAAATGAAAAAAAGACCGAAAATTTTGAAAAAAAAAATGTTTTCTTCGTTTCTGTGACAAAATTTAGCAAATTAGCAATTTTTCTTCATAAATTTTGGCCACAATTTATACTACTACACATCTTTGGTAAAAATAACCCAAATTTTTGCATATTATATGATCTGTGTGAAATTTATAGAGTCTACAAGCTATGGTGCAAATCATAAAGATTTGCAAAAAAAGATCACATCTGATGTACTAAGGCCTATCTCCATTCTTGAGACCCTAACAAGCCAGGAAAGTACAAATGCCCCCCAAATGACCCCTTTTTGGAAAGTAGACATTCCAATGTATTTAGTAAGAGGCATGGTTAGTTATTTTAAGTTGTCATTTTTTCCCCACAATTCTTTGCAAAATTAAGATTTTTTATTTTTTTTTCCCACAAAATTTTCATTGTAATAGCTTATTTCTCCCACACGGAATGTGCATACCACAAATAACACCCCAAAATACATTCTCCTACTCCTCCTGAGTATAACGATACCACATGTGTGAGACTTTCGCACAGCCTGACCACATACAGAGGCCTAATTTTGAAGTAGCACCTTCAGGCATTCTAGGAGCATAAATTACACATTTCATTTCTCAACCACCTATTACAGTTTTGAAGGCCCTGGAACACCAGGGCAATGGAAATGTCCAGAAAATGACCCCATTTTGGAAAGCTAACACCCCAACGTATAATCTATGAGGCATAATGAGTCTTTTCAATGGTTAATTTTTTTCCAGAAGTTTTCGGAAAATGTGGAAAAAAATGAAAACGCATTTTTATTTTCTTTTACACAAAGTTGTCCGTTTATAAAGATATTTCCAACGCATAGCATTTACATAGCAAAAATAACACCCCAAAATACATAATACTCCTCCTCCTGAGTATGGGAATACCACATGTGTGAGACGTTTACACAGCCTGACCACATACAGAGGCGCAACATGCAAGAAACACCATCGGCGTTCCAGGGACACATAGCCTGCATATACCAAGAATTACACCCCCAAATACATTATGCTGAGCAAAGGGTAAAGAAAAGATTACCTGTGGTTTTAGAAGCGCAGTTGTCCACAGGAGGATATCATTGGTCCAGGCAGCAGGCAGGGACTTGGTCAGCAACAGCAAACACAGTTTTTTAGGCAGCAGGCAGGGATACTGTCCATATTACAGTCCAGGGTCAGTGCAGAGATGTCAGCAGTGCCAAAAATATTGGTCCTGGTAGTAGGCAGGTCCTTGTGGTGTGGTCAGTGCGGCATGATGGCAGTAAGTCCTACAGGCAGCAGACAGAAGTAGAGCCTCATTCAGGACAGAATGGGGATAGGGGTAGAGGCTTCTCCCTCCCAAATCTCTTTGAAGCCTCCGAGTCTCCAGACCCTAATCTAGGAATAAGAAAACAAAGAAAATCGTTTTCTTCTTCCAGAAAAACTATACTGGAGCCCCTCACATATATGTGAGACTCCGTGTTGAATCCCACTAGTCCAGTTGCAGAATACAAGATCAGTCCAAGAGGCAGGCAAATATCGTGGTCAAAGAGTCCAAGGTCAGTTCCAGATCAGGCAGAGATATGTACAGAATCGGCAGGCATAAGAGTGGTCAAATAACAAGCCAGGGTCAGTTACAGAGCAGGCAGTGGCATAAGGGGTGTGAAGGTGTATGAAGGCAGGAACTGAGGATTATGTTTACCATACTTCACTAAAAATTTATTGAAGTAGGGTAACGCCGAAAACAGTCGCCTATACAGAGGCCTGGTTGGGAAGGACATTGTGCACAATAATAAGATGTGTCTCTTCTGACTCCTGCTCTGGTACACACCTTACATCTTTTTTGGCGTCTTTTGCCTGTTGGTGTGGGGTGGATTTTATCCGGAAAGTGGCGCTCGGAGAGTCGACTAACAACGTCTGATCTGATATTTTCTGGTGGTTCCATCATTTGGTTGTTGAAGTCGACTCCTCCCATGAACAAATTATATTCGGAAATGCATTTGGGTTTCTTTACGGGGCCATTCCTTCTGGGGATTTCCACGAAGGTATTGTTGTGGATAGAAGATAACGTATACATCCCTTCTGTCCCTCCACTTCACTGCCAGAACCTCCTTGTTTCTTAGACTTGCAGTTTCTCCTTTCCGCAGCTTCTTGTTCACCAGACTTTGAGGAAAGCCCTTCCGATTCTTTTTTACAGTGCCACATGCTGGCGTCTTCTTCCGGTGAAGGTTGTGGAACAGGGGCAGAGATGTGTAGAAGTTATCTACATAGAGGTGGTAGCCTTTATCCAGTAGGGGGTATATGAGGTCCCAAACAATTTTTCCGCTGGATCCCAAGTAGTCCGGACAATTAGGGGGCTGTAGCTGGGTGTCCTTCAATTCGTACACCTTGAATGAATATGTGTACCCTGTGGCTCGGTCACATAATTTGTAGACCTTCACCCCATAGCGGGCCCTTTTGCTGGGCATAAATTGCTTAATTCTAAGCCTGCCACTAAATTTAATAAGGGACTCATCCACACATATGTGTTGGTCCGGGGTAAACAATTTGGGGAATATTTCTGAAAATTTATTTAGTATTGGTCGAATTTTGTAAAGGCGGTCATAATTTGGATCATTTCGTGGAAGGCACTGGGAATTGTCACTGAAATGTAAGAACCTCAGGATCATCTGATACCTGGTTCTGGGCATTACCGCGGAGAAGAGCGGTGAGTGGTGGAGGGGGTGGGTTGACCAGTAGGTACGTAATTGATTTTTTTTGTTGAGTCCCATATTAAATGTGAGGCCTAAAAAAAGCTTGAACTCCTCCACCGTTAGGTCTCTTCATTCGTAGGGACGGGCATAATAGGAGGTCGGATTTTGAAAAATAAATTGTTGTGCATACAGGTTGCACTGGGCCACAATTGACGCCAACATGTCCTCCGTAAAAATTAAATTAAAAAAAAATCTATAGGGCTAAAATTCTCTGTGTCCACCTGGACTCCTGGCTGGGCGGTGAAAGGGGGAACATTGGCCTCTCCTGAATTAGGAGGAAGCCACAAGGAGTTCTGAAGGGCATAGGGAAGGCCAGCATGGCTCCTAACCCTTTGGGGCTGAGATGACACCCCACTGGTACTTGGCTTTTCTTGCTGGGGCACTGCGGTGCTGGTGGACGGCACTGCCTCACTAGAACGCCTTCGCTTGATGGGCCGGATATCTTCCTCCTCGGATTCATCAGTCAGCGTTTCACTGCTGAGGACTGGCTCATAATTTACGTCGGCTTCAGAATCCGAATAGGAATCTGAAGAGGAGAGCTCCCGTTGCTCTCGTCGGCCGTGGAAATAATTTGGTACGCCTCCTCAGCGGAAAAGACACGTTTAGCCATGGTAGCACAGATGGGCACTGCTGAGGCGGCACAGATGGGCGGTGCACAGATGGAGCACTGGCGGTGCACAGATGGAGCACTGGCGGTGCACAGGTGGGGTAGATGTGGGCACTGGCAGGGTTTATACTGGCACATTTACACTGCTAGAGAACACTCACTCGCTCTTTAGGTCTCCTTACACGCTATCGCTGTGTGAGGAGACACATTCGGCAATGGGTGATTATCTCATTTGTTTACATTTGAGATCATCACCCATTGGAGGCGGCGATCGCGCTGTAAACGGCCGCTGTGATTGGCCGATTACAGCGATCTGTGATTGGCTGTGTCCAGGGGACACGGCCAACACAGATTTTCCCTGATGCGCGCTGCCGGGAGCGACGTCAATAGACGTAGTCCCGGAAATTGAGATCCGCGCTGTAGCCGTCATTTCACTATAGCGCGGATCTCAAGTGGTTAAACACACAAATGTTTTACCTCTAAATTTCAATTCTAAACGAAATGGGTTGTTTTACAAGGTGATCGTTTAAAAATAATTTTAACCATTTGCCTACTGGGCACTTAAACACACCTCCTGCCCAGACCAATTTTGAGCTTTCGGTGCTCTCACAATTTGACTGACAATTACTCAGTCATTCAACACTGTACCCAAATGAATTTTTTGTCCTTTTTTTCCCCACAAATAGAGCTCTTTTGGTGGCATTTGATCACCTCTGGGTTTTTTATTTTTTGCGCTATAAATGAAAAAAAGACCGAAAATTAAAATAAAATAAAAAATAAAATACGCATTTTTGTTTGTGATAAAAATGTTCAAATTATTAATTTTTCTTCAGAAGTTTTGGCCACAATTTATACTGCTACATATCTTTGATAAAAATAACCCAAATTAGTGGATATTTGGTCTTTGTGAAAGTTAGAGAGTCCACAAGCTGTGGCGCAAATCATACAAAATTGATCACATCTGATGGCTGGTGGCCTATTTCTTGCGACCGGAACAAGCCAGGAAAGTACAAATACCCCCCAAATGACCCCTTTTTTGAAAGTAGACATTCCAAGGTATTTATCAAGAGGAATGGTGAGCTTTTTGATGGTGTCGTCATTTTTTCCCACAATTCTTTGCAAAATGAAGATTTTTTATTTTATTTTAATTTTTTCCACAAAATTATCATTGTAATAGGCCATTTCTCTCATGTGCATGTGTATACCACAAATAATGCCCCAAAATAAAATACTGCTACCCCTTCTGAGTATTACGATACCACATGTGTGGGACTTTTCCACAGCCTGGCCACATAGAGAGGCCCAAAATGCCGAGAGCACTGTCACGTGTTCTAGGAGCATAAATTACACATCTAACTTGTTCACTACCCATTACACTTTTGAAGGCCCTGGAGCACCAGGACAATGACACCTGACACCTGGCATTGATGACACTGATAACAGATGGCAGTGGGGCAGGTGACAGTGGGGGGCGCTTTATTTTCTTTTTTTCCCCACTAACCGCTGTCACAGCGGTTCATCTCTCCCTCCTCACACGCTGTCTGTGTGAGGAGGGAGAGCCGGCGATGAGAGATGATCTCATATGTTTACATATGAGATAATCTCTCATTGGGCACGCCGATCGTGCTGTAAACTGCCGCTGTGATTGGCCGTTTACAGCGATCTGTGACTGGCTGTGTCCAGCACAGAAACTTCCCCGATGCGTGCCTGCGGCGGCGCGCAGAGGGAAGTAAACAGGAGGACGTCCAGGGACGCCCTCCCGGCAGATAGCGTCTGTGCTGTAGCCGTCTTTTGGCTATAGTGCGGGCGCGAAGTGGTTAAGCATTGGTGGAAGTGGGGCAGACTTGGCCAGTGGGAGAAAAAAAAAAAAAAAAATGCTCTGGTGTCAGGAGTAGTAAACTATGCTCCATCTCTGCTATTAGGCGGAGGAATAGCTTCCCGTTGCTGGAGTCAGTGAGAGGAATACTGGCCCTTCACTGGTAACAATGGGAGGAACAGTGCTCTTTGGTTGTAGTGGGGTGGGGGGGGGGGATGCCTTAAGGGCCGGATAAAAGCAAAACAAAGGACCACATCTGGCCCACAATTTGAAAACTACTGCTTTAGGGTATGGTAATTGAAAAAGGACTCCCGATAACACATGCTGACCTAAACACCAGGAAGTGAGATCTGTGCACTCAAAAAAAAAAAAATCACACCCAATCCTGGCCCTTCATTTTCTAACTATAGCCCCCACATCTGTCAGCCTTCCTTCTCTGGCAACAGCCGCAATTCACTATTCCTTACATCCAAAAACCAGTCCCCCTAATCTCATGTGCCTTGCGGAATGTGTGCTCTATCTGTAACAAGCTCAGATGTGTACATTAACTTTTTATCCCCCATTACTTTAACATACTTGCCATTACTGAAACGTGGCTTCAAGATTCTGACTTGGCTTCTGTTGCTGTCCTCTTCCAGGGTGGCAGCCACTGAACAGAAATTTAGAGTTGGATTCCTTTCAAGACCTTACTAACCCTCCTCTCTAGCCATCTCTTCTTTTGAGACGCACAGTGATCATATGTTTTCTCCAATTTCTCTGAGGATTGCAGCCTTCTGGACCAGTATCAAACTGATGACTTCTCTCTGGTTACCCTACTTTCTCTCTCCTCTGAAATTCCCACTATCATGCCTGGTGACCAACATCCCTGTTAATGTTATTAGCCTGGCTACATCACCTCATCTTTTGACCCAACACAAAAGGACACATACTTTCACTCACAATGGTAAAATCTTTAATTACTTCCCGACCGCTGGCCGTCAAATGACAGCCAGGCGGCGGACCTATTGTGGCAGGAGGGTGTCATGACGTCGTCCCGTTTTAACAGGGAATGCGCGGGATCGTGCGCACGCATCCATGTTTCTTCGGTAGTGGCGTGTCACGGAGACACCGCTCGCCACCGAAGGGGATGAACAGCCATTGGGTGTGGCTGTTTACCACGTGATCGGCCGTGAGGAAGTCACGGCCGATCACAGATGGTCACACCCCCACTGTGCATGGCGCATGATCGCGCTGCACGTGCACGTCAGTGGCGCCGTGTACCCTGGGAACACTGCTCGTCACCGACGCTGGTAAACAGCCATTGGCCGGCTGTTTACCCACGTGATCGGCTGTGGTCATTTCACAGCCAATCACTAAAATGTCAACAAACCGTGGTAACGAGAGGTTACCGGGTTCTCCTCCCCACACACCGATAGAGATTGCGGTAACAACTTACAGTGTACACCAATCACACTGATCGCCGCCCCCCCCCCCCAATAAAGAGGACCTGTCACCAACCCTCATAGTACATGTCACTCACAGTCCATCAGAGTACCTGTCACAGTCCATATGAGTACCCGAGTACCTATCACCGCCCTTCAGAGTACCCAAATACCAGTCACCAGGCCATCAGAGTACCCATTTGCAGCCCATGCCTCATAGAATATACGTTGGGGTGTTTGCTTTCCAAAATGGGGTCATTTTGTGGGCAATTGCACTGTTCTGGTACTCCAGGACCTTCAAAAGTGTGATAGGTAGGAATGAAATGAGATGTCATTTATGCTCCTATTACACCTGAAGGTACTACTTCAATGCTCGGCCTCTCTGTGACCAGGCTGTGTAAAAGTCCTACACATGTGGTATCGCCATACTCGGGAGTAGCAGCAGAATGTGTTTTGGGGTGTCATTTTTGCTATATACATGCTATGTGTTAGAAATATCTGATAAATTGACAACTTTGCGTGAAAAAATAAATAAAATAAATAGGAGTTTTCATTTTTGATAATCAGGAAGGACACAGTGCTACAAAGAGCTCGGAGGGTGCTACTCACCCCTATCAAATCGAAAAGTTTTCATTTTTTTCCCACATATTCCAAAAACTTCTGGAAAAAAAAAACTAACCATTCAAAAGACTCATTATGCCTCACAGATTATACGTTGGGGTGTTTGCTTTCCAAAATGGGGTCATTTATGGGAAATTCCATTGTCCTGGTACTCCAGGGCCTTCAAAAGTGTAATAGGTGGTTGAGAAAAGAGATGCGTCATTTTTGCTCGTAGAACATCTGAAGGTACTACTTCAATGTTGGTGTTCTTGTATGTGGCCAGGCTGTCTCACATGTGGTATCGCCATACTCGGGAAGAGTAGCAGAATGTATTTTGGGGTGTAATTTGTTGTATGCATATGCTGTGTGTGAGAAATAACTTGATAATGACAATTTTGTAAAAAAAAATAAAAAATTATATAAACACTCACCATGCTACTTAATACCTTGGAATGTCTACGTTCTAAAAAAGGGGTCATTTGGGGGGGTATTGGTACTTTCCTGACTTGTTAGAGTCTCAAGAAATGAGATACACCTGATGTACTAAAGGCCTGATCAGATGTGATCAATTTTCAGTGATTGGCACCATAGTTTGTAGACTCTAACTTTCAAAGACCAACTAATATGGGTTATTTTTACCAAAGATATGTAGCAGTATAAATTTTGTCCAAAATTTATGAAGAAAAATTACTAATTAGCAAAAATTTATGACAGAAACAAAAAGGCATTTTTTTCACAAAATGTACGTTTTATTTATAACACAAAAAATAAAAAAAAACCACTAATGATTAAATACCACTAAAAGAAAGCCATTTGTGTGGAAAAAAACTACGCAAGCTTCATATGGGTACAGTGTTGCATGACTGAGTAATTATCATTCAAATTGTGAGTGCTGAAAGCTGAAAATTGGTCTGGTCAGGAAGGGGGGTGTAAGTGCACTGTATTGAGGTGGTTAAGGACCCTGTATTTTCCCTTCTCTGGAAACCTCACCAACACGCCCTTTCCCCGCCATCTTTGATTACAATCTCATCAGTTGCCTCAAATCAAGTATTCCTCCAAGCAGCAAATGATTACTTGCAAAAATCTTCGCCCTTCTCTTTTCTGCTACTGACCATCTTTATGATAAAAACCCGCCCCTTTCCTGCTCCAACCTGGCCACAACAGTTCTCTCATCCTCACTGGAGGCACTCTCCTTTAACTACATGGAGGATCGTGCCCCGACCATTACAACCTTGGCAAACGGACGACACCAGAAATCTCAAGAGACATTGCTGTGCTCTTGAACCAGGGTGAAAAAAAAAAATAAAAAATAAAAATAAAAAAACGGGTATTCTGATTTTTTTCTATTTAAATCAGATTTTTTTTGATTTTTATCAAATCTGATTTAAAAAATAAATAAATAGCTTTTTATTCCCAAAAGCCTATCTTAAAAAAAAAAAAAAAAAATAGATTTTCATTTCAGATACATTGATAATTTTGTTTATTCAGCATGAAATGGAGCTTGGTTATGTAGCAAGAGGCTGTATATTATGCAATATTTATTTTTGATAAACACATTCCATGAATTCAGGCTCTGCAAGCTGAGATGATGTGCCCTAGCAAGGTTATTTTAGTTAAAAGAATTTGAGTAGTTCAACTAGGTGTGATTAACCTAAAAGTGTCTCGGCTATCACTGTTTTACTAACCTAAAAGCTTATTCTAAATAGGAAACCTTAATTTTGTTTGCAAAATATTAAAGCTTCTAACTACCAGCAAGAATAAGCCCTTACATTTAAGCACTTAAGCCCCGGAAGATTTGGCTGCTCAATGACCAGGCCATTTTTTTGTGATATGGCACAATTGCGCAGTCGTGCGACGTTGTACCCAAACAAAATTGATGTCGTCCCCCCCCCCCCACAAATAGAGCTTTTTAGGTGGTATTTGATCACCTCTGCAGTTTTAAATTTTTTGTGCTATAAAAACAAAGAGCACCAATTTTGAAAAAATAAAAACACCCCCCCCCCCCTCCAAATATTTATATTTTACTTTTTGCTATAATAAAATATCCCACCTTTTTCCCCAAATAAAACACAAACTTTTACTCAGTTTAGGGCGACATGTATTCTACTTTTTTTTTTTTTTTTTTTTTTACCAAAAGTTATAGAGTCTACAAAATAGGGGATAGATTTATGGCATTTTTAATTATTCTCTTTTTTGTTACTAGTAATGGCGGCGATCTGCAATATTTATCAGGACTGCGATATTGTAGCCGACAAATTGGACACCATTGACAATTATATGGCGATCAATGCTATAAAAGTGCACTGATTATTGTATAAATGTCACTGGTAAGGAGTTAACCATGTTCCCTCACTATGTTCTAACTGTAGGGGGGAATGGGACCGTCTAGGAGTGGAGAAAGGAAAGAGAAAGACTTGTATGAAAACATGGTCTCTACTCCCCTGAAAGAACCGAGATTTGTGAGTTTACGAGCGATCGCAGGTACTCGGCGGTCATCAAGCCCGCCAGACACTCACTTCGGCTCCAGGCACACACTGCGGGTGCGCCCTTAGTAGCCAAAAGGAAAAGTGGCATAAGGAAACGTTGATTTGCCCAGCCGAGCCAACCTGCCGCAGTAAAACTGTAGCGGCTGGTCCGGAAGTAAAGAGCACCTGTCATTTCAGATAAATCATGGCAGCGCCTGTTAGTGGGCATCCACTCACCTGCTGGCGCCATGGTCCCTTCACCTTGTGGTGACACTGCCGCATGACCAGCTGTGCCATTAAAGTGAATGGGACTGTCAGTGAGTCAACAGTGGGTCAGAGTAGGAGCCACTGCAGGACAGATGACCCTTGCTCTTTAAAATTTATGATTTAATGTTTGATAAGTTTACTGCCAGGGTATGCCCATTTGGCTATGTATCTTTTTGCTGATTTTTCTTTTCATCTCATAATAAAAATTTACAGTTAAAAAAAAAAAAAAATGTATGATTTAAAATAGAGTTGATTTAAATCAAGCCTCTTTACTAGGGATTTAAAAATCAGCTTAATTTAATTCAAATCCACCCAGTCTTGAATGATAGCGGTGTAAAACCAAATCCCTGCAGGACTTCACCCTTTACAAATACGCACTTTAGAGAAAAAAAAAAAAAGATAAAAAAAAAAAAACACCAAACAATTCCTACCTCCATGCTGCCAAATATACTTTGTCACTCTTAATACCTAGTCATTGTCAAGGCTCCTATCATCGGAATAGCTCTTTTCTTTGTGTACAGAGGCTGCTTAGCTGTCAGTTAATTACCAGCCACTTCTTTCCACAGTGGCTCACCTGGCTCACCTGGGATGTAAATGGCAGACAGGGCTGGTACATGTCGTTCTGCCCACCGAAGTATGTGAGTGACCTCCCATGCAGCGGCTGAGCTTCTTGTTCCTCCTTGATCGACTTATGCCACAGCAGTGGCGTTGTCTGACTGGAGCCTGATCGGAAGCCCTTGCAGTCTCATTGTCCATGTGGAGAGGCATAGCCTGATTGTTCTCAGTTTGATCGGCAACTTGGATTCCTCCATCGACCAGAGGCCCTGAGTCGACTGAACTCTCATCACTCCACCCCAGCCGAATAGGCTGGCGTCCGTTGTGATCACCGTCCATTTCAGGAGGTAGGAATGACTACCTGAACTGTAGCACTGGGGACATCAGCCATATCAGGCAACCCCTGACTAACTGGCTCACCTGGATCTGCCAATCCAGGGACAACAGCAATTTGTCCCACTTTGTCAAGATCTCCTTCTGCAGGACTCTGGTGGGAACTGGGCATATGGTACTGCCTCGACGGAAGCACAACTATGAGTCCCAGGACTCGCATCCAGAAGCGCAGTGTCGACCACTTGCGGTTCATCAGCTGTTTTACCACACTTCTGAGAGTCTGCAGCTTGTCTGAAGGGAGAAACTCTCACTTCCCTGGAGTCCAGCAGCAAGCCTAGGTACTCCAAATGCTGAGTCAGTACTATCACTGACTTTTTTTAGGTTCAACAATCACCCAAATTCTTGCAGGGTCTGCATGGTGATCGCCACATCCTCTTCTAACTCTGAGGCAGAAGAAGCTCACAGGAGGAGATAGTCTAGGTAACCCACGATCATGATCCCACGTTGTAGTAGCAATGCCAACACAGGAGTAAATACCTTGGTAAAGACTCGGGGGGCTGATACCAAACCAAAAGGGAGAGCCACAAACTGGTAGTGGCTTCCACGACTGCAATCGCAGAAACTTTTGATGCCAGAGGCATATGGGTATGTGCAGGTACGCATCCCGGATGTCCAAAGACGCCAGAGAGTCCCCTTGATGGAGTGCCTTTAGGTCCAAGATCGGACGTACCCCTTCCTTCTTGGAACCACAAAGAAGTTTAAGTAGAATCCCTGGAAGCGTTCCGATTCCAGAACCGGTACAATCACCCCACGATTCAGCAAATCCCTTACCGCCCCAAGAGGGCCTCCCGGGGATACGGGTATGCTGGAGGGGAAGAATCTGTTTTGCGGCCAAGAGAGAAACTATCTTGTAGCCTGTGGAAATCAGAGCGCAGACTCATTGGTCGGATAACCGGGAGGACCACTGGGCTGAAAACTCCCGAAGACGACCCCCCACCTGAGACATGGGTGGGGGCAAACCTTCATGCGGTAGCACTTTTATTCACAGGATTGCAGTTCCAGGGACGTCTTTTGACTGTCCGTGGGACGTCCTGTCGGGCTGAGGACGTTAAGTCGAAGCTCCGGGCGACCAAAAAGCAGTTTGTGAGTGGAAAAAGAGGGCCCTTGCCTATGGCGTGGCTCCTTAGCCTTCCTGGCCTGTGGAGTAGGGTACTCTTACCACCCATGGCATTTTTAATAATGTCATCTAATGAGGCTTCAAACAGCCGGTCGCCAAAGGGAAGATCCGTCAGGGCTTTTTTGGATACTGGTTAGCAGACCAGCATTTTAGCCAAATTAGGCGCCTCAGAACCACAGCTGACACTGAAGCCCTGGATAGCAGAGGGAGAGTATCCAGGACCACGTCACAGACGTACTTAAGGCCTTGCACTAGTTGGTCTGCTAGTACCACGCAGACAGGAGAAGCCTGTTGCCCTCCCAATTCGCGGTGCAAACGTTTTGCCCACTCAGTGTCTGCGACACAAGTGCAGATGCCAGTACTGGTCACACGGCTGACCCCCACAACCGTAAACAAGGAACAAGCCACTGCCTTGGCCTTCCTATCCGTGGGATCCTTGAATGCAGGAGTCCCCTCAACCGGGATCATGGTTAATTTAACCTGGATACTGGGGGGGGGGGTCCACTACCAGAAGAGCCGACCATTTTTGAGAAGTCTCTCCTTCAAAAGGGTAACGCACCGCCATGTATTTGGGGGCCGACAAGGTCCGTTGTGGGCAACCCCATTCCTTGTAAATAAACGTGTCAAAATAAGTCAGATACGGGAACACCTTAGGTGAACGTGTTGGCTTGCGGGACCCAAAAGGGACCAGTACATGAGCAGAGGGATCCACACGCACAGCTGTGATAAGTGCTCCAAGAAGCGCTTTGTCGCGCCTAGACAGGGACTCATCCTTACTGTCCGATCGGTCCTGGTCAGCGTCGTGTGACAAGACAGAAGGGGTCACCAGCCTCAGCAGGACCCGAGTCTACGTTAGAGCTCTCCCCAGAGAACAGGGGGGCAGGGGCATCAATTAACGCACCTTTCTTCCCATGCACCGCCTACATCTTTGCAAAGAACAGATTGAGGACCACCGTCAGGGTGTCCATGGGCACTGTGCAGTCCGCAGGTGACCCAGTTGCAATTGCCTGAGATTCAGGGGAAGAAACATCAGTTTTTGAAGCCATGCTGACCCTACCCTGTCTGCCACCCAAAGGAGACTTAGGACAGTGAGAGTCCCACCCTCCTTGCTGCCGCTGACTGAGGGTCTCTTTCCCGCCGCACTCACCACCCCGAGGAGTTTTGCGCTGTTGACAAGTAGTGCCTGTAGACCCTGAGTGCTCCCAAGTGCAGAGGAAACAAAAGCTGTGTCGGTGGCAGTCGCCAGAATGAGCGCTAAAACGTTCCAAAAAACTTGCTCATGATTCAATAAAATGGCCACCCAGCATCCAGTACACAGACAGGAAACACAGGGAAAATGGCTGTGAGAGCACATGAGCCATGCTGCTGCTAGAGAACACTGAAAAAAATGTGTTCAGGCTTCCAGAAAATGACCGCCAGTGCCCCGAATAGAAGATCCCTTGGAAAATGGCCGCTAAAGCCCAGGAGGGCATGCTGCCTCGCCCACACCTAAAATGGCCACCAGCAGCTCCATGAGGTACAGAAAGAAAAGCGTGACAGACAGCGCCGCACTCGACCACAGCAGACCCTCACAGGCACCTTCTGGGAGCTTAACACAGTGGACCCAGGGCACCTATAGCCAGCCAGCACCCCCCCCTCCATCTCAGGAGAGAAGAGAGGGAGGTGAGGGACCCCCAAAATCGACCTCCCAGGGAATGCCGTAGCTGCAACCTGCACACGCTCGATGGTCGGACTGGGGAGACTACAAGGATAAGGGTATCCAGCCTGTCACCCAGCCGGCTGTTGATAGAAGATCACAGGATCATTCTTCTTGTGCAAAAAGCCAAGCTTCTTCATATAAAAAAAAAAAAAAAAAAAAAAAAAAAAAAAAAAAAAAAGCACAGACCGATGGGCCTGCAGGGTTCCTAGGTCCTTCTACACTAGGCAAAATAAAACTGATGGCTGCATGGCAGGGTGTAGGATTGTAGCCCAAGGGACCACCTGGACGGAACTAAGAGTTCTGAGTGTTGTGTTACAACTATGCCTAGTATTCTCCTAGTGAAAAGGCTAACAACCCTTTTTTTTTTTTACAGAGAAGAGCCGTGTCGGTCGGTGAATATAAGAGAAATATAGGCTACAGCAGCTATTGGAGTTGGACAAGAATCCAGGATCTCCTGCTTGTGTGAATCCGCTATGATGTGTGCCTTTAGCTGATTCAGTCAAAACTCCATATTTCTGGAGACACAGGTGGTAGCCATAGCTGGTTTAAGATTTCCCATAATGGACTGCCAGGCTTTTTTTAAGTTGCTGATCCATCCTCTTGTCCATAGGATGCTTCAGAATACCCATGTCCTCAAATGCCAAATCCGTTGATCTGGACACTTGGGAAAAAGCTGCATCTACCTTTGGAACCTTGTTCCAAAGTGACTCTGGGTCCTCATTAAATGGAAAATTCCTCTTATGTGCGCTTGGGAAAAGGTTTTTTTCTCCGGATCCGCCCATTCCTTTTTAATGGTCTCCGAGATTACCGAATGTACTGGGAAAGTGCTACTTTTTGCTTCACCAAATCCTGCAACAATAAATTTTTTCTTCCTCTAATTCCAAAAGTTGCATAAATTAACTTTTAACAGACTGTCAACTTGCTCCAAGGACAGTTTGTATCTAGAAGGAGCATCTTCTGCCTCCTCCTCCGAGTGAGGGAGAACATTCCCTTTGGGTAGGAGGGCCAGCCTCTGCCTCTACCATTGGGATTGATTGTGAGCCCTGAGAGGGGACTGAGGTAGTTGCTTGACTCAGGGATGGTGTCGCAAGAGAAGACCAGAAGGCCTGAATGGTAGCATCTAGCTCTTTCTTGACTGATGCGATTATTTCGCTGCATGTGGAAGAAGCCTCTTTAACTAAAGGGTCAATGCAGACCTGACATGAAGTACTCTTCCAACCCTCCGGCAATTTTGTTTTACATGAGGGGCATCCATTTTTGATAGCTGGCTCTGAGTTTTTAGCCTACCAGAAAAAAAAAAAAAGCCAAAAAGAGAAAAAAAATAAAAAAAACCCACACACCAATCCCAGCGAGTCAGGGCTTCCTCCCAACAGGCAAAACATGAAATAGTTTCCTGTGCCCAGACAGGCCCCAGCCACCAAGGGGGAGAAAGCTTTGTTAGAGAAAGCACAAAGTAAATGGGGAAGACTGCCCATAACCCTCCCTTACCTGGGCCTTGCTGGTGCCCATGCCTGTCCCATTTTCCGCTGCCACTGTATTCATAGTGGTGCTGCACCGGACGGTGGCTTCACACACCGGTTCCGGGATCAAAAAAAAACGCAGCTGCGCCCGACCAGAACTGGAAACTAGGCACCAGACCGTTCCTCCCTTTTCTCCCTGCATTTCTGCGCCTGTTCCTGGCGCTGCCCCCCTTGCCAGATACCTCACTTCCGGTCGGCCGAGACCCTACTCCACCAAGATGGCGGTGGCCTGTAACGCCGTCACTTTTATTTTTTAGTTTTTTTTTTAAAAACACCCTGCGAACGGCCGCCGCTGCCAAAGGAGCCGCTCCTGGAACAGTTCAGCTCTCCCTGAGCTGAAAAGGGAGAAAAGGAGCCCACTTATCAGCTACCCTCTGGCACGGTGTGGGAGGAGCAGACCCTCTGCAGAAAAAAAAAAAAAAAAAAAAAAAAAAGGTATGGTGGGGAAGGCAGCCTAGCCTCTCAGGACAGCACCATAAGAGACCTTGGCTCCTACTAGGTTTTCCCTTGCCGGAGGAAACATGAAAAACTGATGAGCTGTGAGGAAGCCTCCTTTTTAAATATGGTGGAGTTTGTGTTTCCTGTTCCCTAGTGGGTGGAGCCGTTCTCATGTGCTGTCCTGAAAGACGATAAGGGAAAAAATGGTATCGGTGCATCCCTAGCAACAACCATTTTATTCTTTAGGGTGTCAAAAAAAAAAATGAATCTATCTATATCGATATATCTAAAAATGTTTGGGGGTTCAAAGTAATTTTCTAGCAAAAAATAAATAAAAAAAGATAGATAGATATAACTCGAAACCAACAAAACATCAGAAGGTTTAGTGTTTAAAAGTTTTTTTCACTTACAAAGCCTATTCCATTGACAAATTGTTACAATGTTTATACTTAGTGGTTGTAAACCCTTACAGACCACTTTTACCTACATGTAAGCCTAGATTAAGGCTTGTCTGTAGGTGCAAGAAATACCTGCTAAACCTACACGGTTTAGGAGATATTTGCAAAAGACAGGCACCGCTGGCAGCGGCGCGCAGGCACACTGAGCAAGCCGATGCCAACGGCGATCATGCCGTTAGTGGCGGCTCCAGCCAGTCACAGCGCCGGAGCTGTGAGACCCAGAAGTCACTCCGGGATAGATGGTGGCATCAGGGGAGAACGAGGGTCATTTCAGGGGCTTCTATCTCAGGTAAGTTATTCATAATGAGCTAGTATGCTATGCATACTAGCTCATTATGCCTTTGCCTTGCAGGGTGTATTTTTTTTTGGCTTTACTTCCTCTTCAAGTTCAACTGATAAAAGCATGTTATGAGTCTTTGCAGACTGCCCAGTTTTTCCTCTTCCTTTCTTTTGATAGCTGTGGCTTCAGGAGGAGCAGACAAAATTATTTTCATAGCAAGAATCGTGGAACACTTTAGTCAAGATCGTAAGGGGGGAAAAAAATAAAAATTGCGATAAAGATTCTTGACGATTAATCATGCAGCTCCAAGATGAAGACAGCAGATATACATGTAAAACTTATGTAGGGAGATTTGTTTAGTCTCTGCGTATCATCTGCGGCTGTTCACGTCACCGGTATACGTGAGGGTTTACATCCACTTTAAAGTACTGCTGTAGTGGGGAGCAGAATTTATCTATGATAACCGCTAAGACAGTACACACCATAGTGCAGGCATATGTAATTAGCAGACCTCCAGCTATTGCAGAACTACAAGTCCCATGAGGCATAGCAAGATTGACAGCCACAAGCATGACACCCAGAGGCATGGTGAGACTTGTTTTGCAACAGCTGGAGGTCCGCTAATTGCATATCCCTGCCATATAGTGTCAGATTATACCCTTCTAATTACAACAGCAATCTAAACAGAGCTACTGGGTTAGTAAAGGCTTACTGTGCAAATTCCAGCTTTCTTATTAACCAGCTGCCAACCGCCGCACGACAATATACATCAGCAGAATGACATGGGAAGACATATGGGTGTAACTTTACGTCCCTCCCCCCCCCCCCCCAGTGTCAGTCGGAATCCCTCCAAGAGCGATCCGTGCTGAGGGGGAGGCCACCAATTCATGTCCACCACCTCATGATCGCTCCTGGCAAATGAGAAACTTTTGCTTCTGTAATGTAAACAGAAGCAGAGGAAGTGATGTCATCACTCTTCGTGAAGCCTTTTTCCTTCCGGCTTCAGAGGAGGGAAGACATCAAGTCTTGCACAAACACTACACTAACAGTAGAACACGCAGGCACACTATTCACCCCCATCATCCCCTTTCACAGTGACACCAATAGCAGTTTTTTTTTTAACCGATTACTGCATTGGTGTCATTTGTGATTGTTATAAGTGGTAGGGCAGTTACCCCTTTAGGTCTAGGGTACCCCCCCCAATAAAGCTTTAACCCCTTGCTCACCCCCGTCACCAATGTCATTAAGCAATCATTTTTCTGATTGCCGTATTAGTGTCACAGGTGATGCTAGTTAGGCAAGTATTTAGGTTCACAGTCAGCTTTTTATAATAGTGTCAGGTACCCCCATATACTTAGTAAAGGTTTTAACCCCGATTGTCCTCTAGTTAACCCTTTCACCAGTGATCACCGTATAATTGCAAGGTGCTTGGTTTTCGGGGTCCTGTACGCAGCTAGGCTCCCAAAAAGTCCCACATATGTGGTATCCCTGTACTCAGGAGAAGCAGCAAAATTTATTCTGGGGTGCAATTCCACATATAACTTTTTGTAAATTATTATTCACTTGGGCCAAAAAAAAAAAAATTACAATGGGCTCAACATGCCTCTTAGCAATTCCCTTAGGTTGTTGTCCAAAATGGGGTCATGGGGGGGGGGGGGGGGGGGTTACTGTCCTGTCATTTTAGCACCTCAAGAAATGAGATAGGCAGTCAAACTAAAAGCTGCATAAATTACAGAAAATGTACCCTAGTTTGTAGATCCTATAACTTTTGCACAAACCAATAAAATAGAAGCTTGACATTTTTTTTTTTTTTAACCAAAGACATGTGGCTGAATACATCTTGGCCTAAATGTATGACTAAAATTGAGTTTATTGGATTGTTCTTATAACAAAAAGGGTAGAATATATATTATTTCCAAAATGTTTGGTCTTTCTCCGTTTATATTGCAAAAGATAAAAAAAAAAAAAAAAAAAAAAAAAAAAATCGCAGAGGCAATCAAATCCCATCAAAATAAAGCTCTATTTGGGGGGGGGGGGGGGGGGGGGGGGACTTTATCTGGGTGTTTTCTTCAGGTCAGAGACGCACAAAGTAGTAAAGCCATGATGAAGAAGACAAAGAAATGCAAGTCGCACAGTATTGCTACACATTTGACAAGCGTTTGGGGATCTGTGTTATCAGAAGTTATTATGTGGGCTGGCGGAGAGTTCAGGTGCCAAGACGTTTGCTGCACAACAAAAAGCGTTTACAGGATAATCGATTTCATACTAGTCTTAGTACAGGAACCACTTCACTCTGGGCTGCCTAAATTCACTACATACATAAATTACAGGCTTTCAGATAAAATACTTGGAACCGAATAAGCATGTTTTTTTTTTTGTTTGTTTGTTTCCATACACTACTAACCTACCCCGCTTTTTCCGTCAAACTCGAGCTCTTCTTAGACCGGAAGGCAAGGCGCGCACACTTATGATGTCAGCAGAAAACCTCCTATTGGTCCATCCTGTTTTACGTACTGGAATGTAAGCTGACTTTACGGTTGGCTTTTCAGTTGGTTTCCGGTGATCGCTTCTCTTTTTGCGTTTATTATATTTCTAATTATCTTAACAACAGACGGTGAGATCTTCGAAGCATTATATAAGGTATGAGTGGGAGAGGGAGATATCTTCCTCTATTCCAGCAGAGCTCCCTCACATCACAATTCCGTTCTCATTTATGTGCTCAGCCCCCCCCACATCACTGTTCCCCTTTACATCAGTCTTATCAACACCCTTTCACTTGGTGAAACAAACAGTGCGCTGTCCTGAAAATATAACAGGGTTATGACTAGGGTTGCCACCTTTTCCTCAAGCCAAACCTGAACACTTTAGCAGCGCATGGCAATTTTTTTGTGGTACACACTATAGGATTTTAAAGACCTGGAGGAAAGAAATAATGCCGCTTAGCGTGGATGGTACCATCATCTGCCTTACTGACACTGTCCTCTGCCCTACTGACACCGTCCTCTGCCCCACTGACACCGTCCTCTGCCCCACTGACACCGTCCTCTGCCCCACTGACACCGTCCTCTGCCCCACTGACACCGTCCTCTGCCCCACTGACACCGTCCTCTGCCCCACTGACACCGTCCCCTGCCCCACTGACACCGTCCCCTGCCCCACTGACACCGTCCCCTGCCCCACTGACACCGTCCCCTGCCCCACTGACACCGTCCCCTGCCCCACTGACACCGTCCCCTGCCCCACTGACACCGTCCCCTGCCCCACTGACACCGTCCTCTGCCCCACTGACACCGTCCCCTGCCCCACTGACACCGTCCCCTGCCCCACTGACACCGTCCCCTGCCCCACTGACACCGTCCCCTGCCCCACTGACACCGTCCTCTGCCCCACTGACACCGTCCTCTGCTCTACTGACACGTCCACTGCCCTGCTGACACCGTCCACTGCCCTACTGACACCGTCCACTGCCCTACTGACACCGTCCATCCACTGCCCTACTGACACCGTCCACTGCCCTACTGACACCGTCCACTGCCCTACTGACACCGTCCACTGCCCTACTGACACCGTCCACTGCTCTACTGACACCGTCCACTGCCCTACTGACACCGTCCACTGCCCCACTGACACCGTCCACTGCCCCACTGACACCGTCCTCTGCCCCACTGACACCGTCCTCTGCCCTACTGACACCGTCCACTGCCCTACTGACACCGTCCACTGCCCTACTGACACCGTCCACTGCTCTACTGACACCGTCCACTGCCCCACTGACACCGTCCACTGACACCGTCCACTGCCCCACTGACACCGTCCTCTGCCCCACTGACACCGTCCTCTGCCCCACTGACACCGTCCTCTGCCCCACTGACACCGTCCTCTGCCCCACTGACACCGTCCTCTGCCCCACTGACACCGTCCTCTGCCCCACTGACACCGTCCTCTGCCCCACTGACACCATCCTCTGCCCCACTGACACCGTCCTCTGCCCCACTGACACCGTCCACTGCCCCACTGACACCGTCCACTGACACCGTCCACTGCCCCACTGACACCGTCCACTGCCCCACTGACACCGTCCACTGCCCCACTGACACCGTCCACTGCCCCACTGACACCGTCCTCTGCCCCACTGACACCGTCCTCTGCCCCACTGACACCGTCCACTGCCCCACTGACACTGTCCACTGCCCCACTGACACCGTCCTCTGCCCCACTGACACCGTCCTCTGCCCCACTGACACCGTCCTCTGCCCCACTGACACCGTCCTCTGCCCCACTGACACCGTCCTCTGCCCCACTGACACCATCCTCTGCCCCACTGACACCGTCCTCTGCCCTACTGACACCGTCCCCTACTGACAGAGAATGAGAGAGAGGGTGGAGGTGAGAGAAGGGGGGAATAGAAAAAGAGTGGTGGTTGAGCGAGAGTCTGAGAGAAAGAGAGAGTGTGAGAGAGAAAGGGGGAGCTGACACAGAGGGGGAGGGGGGTGACACAGGAGGAGGGTGGGTGACACAGAGGAGCTGACAGAGCAGATGAGACCTCCGGAAATGCACATCGTGAGGCAGGACTCCGGGAGCAAGCAGGCGCGATTATTAAATCGACAGTCCAGCCCCGCCTCTGCCTCCACACATGACCAGCACCATCTCCGCAAGGCCATTCACAGACCCCCATGTCTGCCGCCCTGCCCGTCCCACTCGCACATGGCCCGTTCGGCCAACACAGGGCACCTGCCAGCTCAGAGTGTACCACTGTGTCCTCTAGATGTTGCGGGACAGAGATCTGGCTGCCACAGGATGGTGGAATGTGTGCCCGGGTTTCCAGCAGGCGGAAACCCGGGCACATGTGTCAAAACCAGGACTGTCCAGGTCAAAACTGGACAGGTGGCAACCCTATTTATGACAAACCATTTAAAATTGACATGCTAACAATGCTGGGTGCTAACAATAGTCAGCTTTTATTTATTTATGTAAAACTTTTCTCTCAAAAGAAAAAAAGGGAGTTTACTGTAACTTACGATAAATTGTAAGCTGGAGTTTGGGTTCAATTTGTTAGTGTATCTAATTCTCCTAATCCATCTAACACTCCTCCCCCCCCCCCAGACTGGCAATGCTGTTGTGTAATGGAATAGGTTAATGCACAGGGACTAAACATTGACATCATAAAGCAGGGGTGCCCAACCACTGGTCCGCCCTTTGATGTGGCCCGCCATCTCCTGCTCTAGGATGGCGAGTTGGAAAGCCCAGATTACAGGTTTCCGAATCGCCATCCCTGAGCATTAGTGTGAAGACAGGAGCCGGTTCTAGAGAAAGCAGAGCCAATTCTTCCTTTATAATGCTGGCTCCTGTCACAGATGGAGTGATAACAAATGTACTCCACCTTTGACACTGGAACGAGAACAGGAAGCATCGGCTCTGCTCACTACTGCAGCTGCATGCTTCCTCCAGAGCTCCTGTCACACTGATGCTCTTTATGTCAGGTCAGAAACCCATTATCTGGGACAGCAGCCACCAGGAACTACCCACCAACAGTACCCACTTCCTTTGCTAGCAGGACCTACCAACAGTGCCAGCAATACCCACCAGCTGTACTATCCACCAGGAATACCTGCCGACAGGGCCCGCAGCAGTACAAGCCAGCAGTACCAGCCCTGGAGGACAGTCAGCAGAAGCCGCCAGCCATACCTGCCCTAGGGACAGCAGCAGCCACCAACCATACCTGCCTTCTAGGGATGAGCTTTGGCGTGTTCGCACACTCCACGTGCAGAGACCGACAGGAAGTCAGCGATGCACTAATCACAGGCAGTGAGACATTTCCCGATCTCTGCAGCCGCACATCGGGATATGTCTCACTGCCTGTGATTAGCGCATCGCTGCACCGACTTCCTGGCAGGCTCTGCATGTGGAGTGTGCGAACACGCCAGAGCTCATCCTTACTGCCTTCACATGATCAGTCCAATCGGGTCTGCCTGCCCATTTTCTGGGCTTACCCAATCAGACCCTCCATTCATGTCTATAGAGTGGCAGATGTAGACAGATTTGTATCCTTTTACACCCGCCTATCTACATTCCGATCCGCTTAAAAAAAACAGCAGGGGATCTGTCCTCTTCCGTCTGGGCGGATAGGACTGGAGGGCCCATAGAGTAGAGTGGGCTGTGTCCGTGTCTGTTCTGTATGCAGAGTGGACACAGACCTGTCATCTGCCCGCTACGTTAATTGTGGCCCGCGACCAGTTACTAAGTCGCTAAAGTGGCCCTTTGCTCTTCAAAAGGTTGGGCACCCTGTCCCAGGAGCATAGGATTAAGCATTGTCTCATTGCTGCTCCTTAGGCCTTGTGTCATACCATGAGCCTAGTTACAGTACTGCCACATGGTCTCAACGTGTGTGTGTATATGAGAAGCAGTCAAATACAGGCAGTCCCCGGGTTACAAACAAGATAGGAACTGTAGGTTTGTTCTTAAATCAAGTTTGTTTGTAAGTCGGAACTGTACATTTTTAAGTGTAACTCCAACCTGTGCAGTGATGTGGGATATTCTGGGCACTTCTATGTGTGCAGTTGTGTTATTTGGGTCTCTTGTAGCCAAGCAGTACTGCACTATGGGATGTGTCTGGTGCTGCAAGATGGCTACTCAGTGGTATCCAGCACCAGTGTGGAGCGCAAACCGTGAGTGACGTCACACCACCTCCGTTCGCAAGTAGGAGTCGTACTCAACTCGGGACTGCCTGTATGTATGATACAGAGGAGACCGCCTCGCAAACCATGATCTCAACTTATCACTTATCCTATGGTTCTGGGGACATTTACTTTGTATACTCTAAGAGCACAAGCATTTATTATCTGGAATCCAGTGACTCTCTGGTGAGTCTACCTCATGAGAGTCTCCCTTGGATCTAGCAGTTCAGGCCGAGTTCCCTACTCTGTTGTCGGGGTCCTTACTGCAATCAATCAATACTTACTAGCAAATTATCCAATTCCTCATGGATACCAACTGCAGAGGCTCTTAGGCCTAGTTTACAGGTGTGGATGGGGAAACGCACAGCTCAGCCTATCTCCCCCTGCCCCAACCACTGCCACCTAAGTTGCAAAGGTATCTCACGTGTCCTCTGAAGAGCAAGTAGATGTGAGATGTTCTTCAGAGGGCAACACAAGTGTAAACTAGCCCTCGGTGCCCTTGCCTGCAGAATCAATCTTTCATTTACTAAGGATCTTTGAACAGGCCAGGCTATTAGTCATAGTGAACTCTCTTACTCAGACCCATAATCTCCACAGGTCATTTGCGAGACTGTTTGTTTGCTTTTTTTAGGCACTGCAGTCTCCTGCCATCACCTCACAATAACGAGAGCTATTTTTGGCCCTAATTGACGCAGTATGCAGTACCTTGCATTTGGAGATTAGTGTGCTGTCTCCAGAGCAACAGAGCAAGTTGCTCAGAGTGGGCAATCTGATCAGGTCCATCTGTCAGTTTTTCAGGGGAGTTGATGGAAAGGTACATGCATTCCTATGGATGGGCAGGTGTAAATTGAGTTGTGTCCATATACTGTACATCCGCCTACCTCCAGATCCAATCCAGTCTGCTGAAAAAAAAAAATGGAGGAAGACTGCGGCCTCTTCTGTTTGGGCAGACTGGATTGGAGGCAGCTGGGTGTAAACGGATATCACAGTCCGTTTACTTCCGGCCACTCATAGAGCAGAGTGGGCTCTGGCCATGTCCACTCTGCATGTTTCTGGTAAAATATTTTTTATTGAGTGAAAGGGAAACAATAATGAGACAATAAGCAAAAGAGTATTTTTTTCCCACGCAGGAGAAAGTAATAGCGGTAACATAAACAGTATCGAGAGTTACAGTATCTCACAAAAGTGAGTACAGCCCTCACATTTTTGTAAATATTTTATTATATCTTTTCATGTGACAACACTGAAGAAATTACACTTTGCTACAATGTAAAGTAGTGAGTGTACTGCTTGTATAACAGTGTATATTTTCTGTCCCCTCAAAATAACTCAACACACAGCCTATATTGTCCAAACCGCTGGCAATAAAAGTGAGTACATCCCTAAGTGAAAATGTCCAAATTCGGCTGAAAGTGTCAATATTTTTAGGGGTGCACCAAATGGATTTTTTGGTGCTGATACCGAAAATGAAAAATACACTAGGCCGAAAACTGATACCGAAACTGACCGATAACGAAAATGACTGTTTTTAAAAAATATATTTTTATACAGGAGGTGGTCAGAGACTGCGGACATGGTACAGGAGATGTTCAGAGACTGCAGTTCCTATGGACGTTAGTAGATAATGGCCAATCGGCCCTCTTATCTGACCCAGTGATACCCCCCCCAGAACAAACCACCCCCCCCCTCCATTACGGTACATAAAAACAGATGGGAGAACAGATCGCAGCAGGCAGAAGTTAAGACAGAGTGGAGGAGGAGGAGAACAAATGTCACTGCAGGCACAGACCACCCCCTCAGCGACATCACTGCGCGGCTAGTCTCTCTCCACACAGAGACAGCCACTTCAATTTCTGGCTGTTTCGCTCTCCTCCTCGGACAGGAGGAGAGAGGGGGGACGGACTTGGGAAACACAGTGGCGGTGGCGATCGGCAGCGAGGGCTGCATTTTGACATGGACAAGGAGAGGAGGAGGATGGAGAGGAGCACTCTGGGGCTTCAGCGCCCCCCACCTCTGTGGCGTCCGGGTGAACTGCACCCGCCTAGGATCGGCCCTGACGACACCCCCGTAATGGGCAGCACCAGGGGCAGTGCCCCATTTTCAGCACTATTATCATCGTGTTTTCTCTTTCGGCAAATTGCTGAAAAGGCCATTTTTGGCCAATATGTTTTGGCGGCCGAAATTTCAGTGCATACCTATATACAATTGCACTTAATCATTGAATATAGTCATGACAGTAAAGTCACTATAAAGTTCAGCCTAGTGCTGGGAAAAAAAGCATCCTTCCTGTATCAGGAAATGCCGGGTTGCAACCCTCATGTGTCCCACAGCTTCTGTGTCCCTGTGTGCAGATCGCTTTCTTCCTCCTCGTCAGCCAAGGAGAGACTGTCACAGCTGTGTTTTTATTAACATTGCCTTCCGTGCATTTTTATGGACGTTGCATGTTGTTTAGGCCCCACCCCTCCGTAAACCCGCCCCCCTGTTTGATGTTTTAAAATGTTCCCACACTTGTGTGTGGCGGTTTTCGGATCTAAAGACCCAACACGAGGGAGGGGGAAGCAGGTCCCTTCAGGGGGAGAAAGAAAGCATTTTCAGATTTCTTTTACAGTGAAGACAACAGATTAAGGTATGTGAATAGACTCCCTCTAGTGGAGAATTAAGGCATGACAACATTTTCTCCCTTAAAGAAGAATACATAGGTGTTTTTAGTTCCTAAGTTTGTTCCTTTACCTTATCCCCGCCGCAGGATTCGCTGAATTAACAGACAATTCAACCTTCACCCATCACGGCGGGCTGAGTTTATCAAACCTCCAAGGACCGGGTCCCTTGATAACTCCCTTGGACCTTTAAAAGCCGGGGTCCAGCCCTACATTACAGGAAAAACCTCCTGCTTCAGATACAAGGCCCCAGTACCATCCACTTTGGATGGATTTGGTCTATGGAGGTTATTTAAATCCAGCATGGATCCCTCCTGGAACTCCTCAGAGCATATCTTTACTCGTGATCAACACCTTCAGACACTGGCGAAAAACGCATTTGCTCCTGGGAGGAGGGGTTATATAGGGAGTGAACTTCCTGGATTGGGTATACCAGTGTCCATCACCTGAAGGTGGCCTATAACTCATTAAGTAATTACTTAAGGCTCTGGGTCCCATGATGTACGATAAAGAAATGTATATATCCTCTTTCCGTTGGGTGACGGATATACCTAATGTGAACCAATTGATGAAGATGAAACAGTTCCTTAAGTCGGAGTCTGAATCTCTGAGATAAGGCAGAGGAGCCCGTTGATTGATTTTTTTTGCGGATCAATTGTGAAATTAAAGTCTCCCCCAATCACAAGTGTTCCTTTGGCAAAAGAAGCCAAGGAAGATAGACACATTTCAAGCACTGAAAGCTGGTCCACATTTGATAGATATAAAATTACTCACAAAAGTGAGTACACCCCTCACGTTTTTGTAAGTTATTTTATTATATCTTCATGTGACAACACTAAAGAAATTACACTTTGCTACAATGTAAAGTAGAGAGTGTACAGCTTGTATAGCAGTGTAAATTTGCTGTCCCCTCAAAATAACTCAACACACAGCCATTAATGTTTAAACCGCTGGCAACAATATGAGTACACTCCTAAGTGAAAATGTCCAAATTGGTCCCAAATAGCCATTTTCCCTCCCGGGTGTCATGTGACTCGTTAGTGTTACAACTTACAAGTATCAGGTGTGAATGGAGAGCAGGTGTGTTAAATTTTGTGTTATCACTCTGTCATACTGTTTACTGGAAGTTCAACATGGTTGGACTTGCCAAGCATGTCTCCAGACCTAAACCCTATTGAGCAAATGTGGGGCATACTCAAAACGGAAGGCGGAGGAGCGCAAGGTCTCTAACATCCACCAGCTCTGTGATGTTGTCATGGAAGAGTGGAAGAGGACTCCAGTGGCAACTTGTGAAGCTCTGGTGAACTCAATGCCCAAGAGGCAATGGCGTATCGAGAGTTACATAGTTACATAGTAGGTGAAGTTGAAAAAAGACCATCAAGTCCAACCTATGTGTGTGATTATATGTCAGTATTACATTGTATATCCCTGTATGTTGTGGTCATTCAGGTGCTTATCTAATAGTTTCTTGAAACTATCAATGCCCTTCGCTAAGACCACAACCTGTGGAAGGGAATTCCACATCCTTGCCACTCTTGCAGTAAAGAACCCTCGTCGTAGTTTAAGGTTAAACCTCTTTTCTTCTAATTTTAATGAGTGGCTAGGAGTCTTGTTAAACTCCCTTTTGCAAAAAAGTTTTATCCCTATTGTGGGGTCACCAGTATGGTATTTGTATATTGAAATCATATCCCCTCTCAAGCGTCTCTTCTCCAGAGAGAATATGTTCAGTGCTCGTAACCTTTCCTCATAACTAATATCCTCCAGACCCTTTATCATCTTTGTTGCCCTTCTTTGTACTCGCTCCATTTCCAGTACATCCTTCCAGAGGATTGGTGCCCAGAACTTGACAGCATATTCCAGGTGCGGCCAGACCAGAGTCTTGTAGAGCGTGAGAATTATCGTTTTTATCTCTGGAGTTGATCCCTTTTTAATGCATGCCAATATTCTGTTTGCTTTTGTTAACAGCAGCTTGGCATTGCATGCCATTGCTGAGCCTATCTACTATCTACTCCATCCTGGGGGGGGGGGGGGGGTTCTCCCCCCCCCCCCAACGTATAGATTGCATTCCTATTTTTGCCACCCAAATGCATTATTTTAAATTTTTCTATATTGAACCTCATTTGTCATATAGCCACCCCATTAATTTGTTCAGATCTTTTTGCAAGGTTTCCACATCCTGCGGAGAAGTTATTGCCCTGCTTAGCTTAGTATCATCCACAAATACAGAGATTGAACTGTTTACCCCATCCTCCAGGTCGTTTATGAATAAATTAAATAGGATTGGTCCCAGCACAAAACCCTAGGGGACCCCACTATCCACCCCTGACCATTCTGAGTGCTCCCCATTTATCACCACCCTCTGAACTCGCCCTTGTAGGCAGTTTTCAATCCATGTACTCGCCTTATGGCCCATGCCAAGGGACCTTATTTTGTACAGTAAATGTTTATGGGGAACTGTGTCAAATGCTTTTGCAAAATCCAGATACACCACGTCTAAGGGCCTTCCTTTTATCTAGCTGGCAACTCACCTCCTTGTAGAAGGTTAGTAGATTGGTTTGGCAAGAACGATTCTTCATGAATCCATGCTGATTACTGCTAATGATACCGATCTCCTTACTAAAATCTTGTATATAGTCCCTTATCATCCCCTCCAAGAGTTTACATACTATTGATGTTAGGCTAACTGGTCTGTAATTCCCAGGGATGTATTTTGGGCCCTTTTTAAATATTGGCGCTATATTGCCTTTTCTCCAATCGGCTGGTACCATCTTATTCCGTAGACTGTCAGTAAAAATTAGGAACAATGGTCTGGCAATTACTTGACTGAGTTCCCTAAGTAACCTAGGGTGCAAGCCATCTGGTCCCGGTGATTTATTAGTGTTAAGTTTCCCAAGTCTAATTTTAATTCTGTCCTCTGTTAACCATGTGATGTGTCTTGAGGATAAACACTGCAGTTTTGGTTACTGAAGCCCCCGATTCCCTTGTGAAGACTGAGGAGAAGAATACATTTAATACCTTCGCCATCACCCCATCCTCTGTAACCAAATGTCCTTCCACATTCTTTGTTGGGCCAATATGGTCTGTCCTCCCTATTTTACTATTTACATACAGTGCCTTGCGAAAATATTCAGCCCCCTTGAACTTTTCAACCTTTTGCCAGATTTCAGGCTTCAAACATAAAGATATAAAATTTTTATTTTTTGTGAAGAATCACCAACAAGTGGGATACAATTGTGAAGTGGAACAAAATCTATTGGATTTTTGAAACTTTTTTAACTAATAAAAAAATGAAAAGTGGGGCGTGCAAAATTATTCGCCCCCCTTGCGTTAATACTTTGTAGAGCCACCTTTTGCTGCGATTACAGCTGCAAGTCGCTTGGGGTATGTCTCAGTTTTGCACATCGAGAGACTGAAATTCTTGCCCATTATTCCTTGCAAAACAGCTCGAGCTCAGTGAGGTTGGATGGAGAGCGTTTGTGAACAGCAGTTTTCAGCTCTTTCCACAGATTCTCGATTGGATTCAGGTCTGGACTTTGACTTGGCCATTCTAACACCTGGATACGTTTATTTGTGAACCATTCCTTTGTAGATTTTGCTGTATGTTTGGGATCATTGTCTTGTTGGAAGATAAATCTCCTCCATCCTAGTTTCAGGTCTTTTGCAGACTCCTACAGGTTTTCATCCAGAAAGTTTGCCACAAGTTTGGGATCGGTGATTGCGTGATGTTCAAATCGATTTCCTCTTTTTTCTTTAGTTGAATAAGGTTGGTTGTTTTTTTTCTGCTGAATTATATTCCGAATGGTGTCAATTTTTGTTGATAAAAAAATCCGATAACTCGTTGCAGAAATCTTGCGTTTCGTTTGCAGGGGGCTTTAGACAGGTAGGGTTCATAGTCTGGGCGACTAGTTTGAAAAGTTTACAAGGGCGGTTTAAGGCTTTTGAGATGGTGTTTGAGAAATGTTATTTTTGTGCTTTGAAGATTGCTTTGTGGTATTTCATTGTCAGTGTTTTGTAGTTTGTGAGGTTTTCCTTTGTAAAATTTCTTCTCCAAGCTCTTCCAGTTAGCCAGCCTGTGTCCCCAGTGCACTGGGGATGCTGGCTGGCTGCACAGGGGGACGCAGGCTGGCTAACCAGCTGCACTGGGGGACACAGGCTGGCTAAGCGGCTGCACTGGGGGATGCAGGCAGGCTGCATCTGATGGGCACTGGTGAGGCTGTATTGATTTCTTGTATCGTGTCTGCAGTCTCTGATCATCTCCTGTACAGTGTCCCCAGGCTCTGACCATCTCCTCTACCATCGGTTCCGGCACCAAAAAACACATTTAGTGTTTTTTGAATTATTTTCCTAATGTTGTCAATTTTGTTGATAAAAAAAATCCGATAACTGGGGGACACAGGCTGGCTGCACTTGGGGACACAGGCAGGCTGCATCTGACGGGCACTGGTGAGGCTGCATTGATCTCTTGTATTGTGTCATCAGTCTCTGACCATCTCCTGTACCGTGTCCCCTGGCTCTGACCATCTCCTGTACATTCAGGCCGCGTACACACGCGCGGACTGTTCGCCCAACCTTGTTCGGCAAACAGTTTCGGCAAACAGTCCGCTCAAAATTTGCATGAGCGGACTTGCCCACACACGAGCGGACTGTTTCAGCGAACTGTTTGCCAAACAGTCTGCTCAACTTTTGAAATGAACGGACTCGCCCACGTAAGGCGGAGGCAAATCCGCCCATTTCGAGCGCGTGTACAGGTAGGCGGGGCCCACGACGGAGACGTCGCGGGCTCCGCCGCCTGGAATGGACTTAAAGGGGAACCCCAACGCTGAAAAAAATCGGCGTGGGGGTCCCCCCAAAGTCCACAACA
This sequence comes from Lithobates pipiens, assembly GCF_037356315.1. Taxonomy (NCBI): domain Eukaryota; kingdom Metazoa; phylum Chordata; class Amphibia; order Anura; family Ranidae; genus Lithobates; species Lithobates pipiens. The sequence continues at coordinate 68,113,722 of NW_027507788.1, read as the reverse complement.
GACCCTTGTCCGAGCACGCTACCCGGCCGGCCAGGAAAGGGGGGCGAGCGAGCGCGCCCCCCCTCCTGAGCCGTACCAGGCCGCGTGCCCTCAACATCGGGGGTGCCTTGGGGAAGGGGGGGCCGCGCGGCCCCCCCACCCCAAAGCACCTTGTCCCCATGTTGATGAGGACAAGGGCCTCTTCCCGACAACCCTGGCCGTTGGTTGTCGGGGTCTGCGGGCGGGGGGCTTATCGGAATCCGGGAGCCCCCTTTAAGAAGGGGGCCCCCGGATACCGGCCCCCCACCCTATGTGAATGAGTATGGGGTACAATGTACCCCTACCCATTCACCTGTGAAGTAAAGTACAAAAAAAAAACACAACACAGGGAAAAAATATTTTATTGCACAGCTCCGGGGGTCTTCCGTCTTCGGGGGTCTTCTCGCTGGACTCCTCCGCTATCTGTGTGTAGCTCTTTTGCTAGCGGAGGAGTCTGGCTTTCTTCCTCCCCGCCGCCGGCCTCTTCTCCCGACTTCGGGGGTCTTGTCCCCCTCTTCGGTTCTTCTGCCGGGCCACCGCGCCTTCTTGTAGCTCTTTTGCAGGCGGTGGCCCGGTCTTCTGTCGCCGCTGCCTTCCGTTCTTCTGTCGCCGCTGCCTTCCGTTCTTCTGTCGCCGCCTTCGATTCTTCTGCCGGGCCACCGCGCCTTCTTGTAGCTCTTTTACAGGCGGTGGCCCGGTCTTCTGTCGCCGCCTTCCGTTCTTCTTCTTCTTCTTCTTGTTCTTCTTCTTCTTCCCCAGGAGATGCTGTCGCCGCCTTCCGTTCTTCTTCTTCTTCTTCTTCTTCTTCTTGTTCTTCTTCTTCTTCCCCAGGAGATGTTGACACGTCGCTCCCTCCGGCCGGAATGCCAGAGCCGCGCTGTGCGGTCATTTATATAGTGACAATGGGGCGGGGTCACATGGCATATGTCACATGGGTTGGTCACATGGTGACCCCGCCCCCTTACGATGTCATAGTCCCCATGTGACATCAACCCATGTGACCAACCCATGTGACATATACCATGTGACCCCGCCCCATTGTCACTATATAAGTGACCGCACAGCGCGGCTCTGGCATTCCGGCCGGAGGGAGCGACGTGTCAACATCTCCTGGGGAAGAAGAAGAAGAACACGAAGAAGAAGAACGGAAGGCGGCGACAGCGGCGACAGAAGACCGGGCCACCGCCTGTAAAAGAGCTACAAGAAGGCGCGGTGGCCCGGCAGAAGAATCGAAGGCGGCGACAGAAGAACGGAAGGCAGCGGCGACAGAAGACCGGGCCACCGCCTGCAAAAGAGCTACAAGAAGGCGCGGTGGCCCGGCAGAAGAACCGAAGAGGGGGACAAGACCCCCGAAGTCGGGAGAAGAGGCCGGCGGCGGGGAGGAAGAAAGCCGGACTCCTCCGCTAGCAAAAGAGCTACACACAGATAGCGGAGGAGTCCGGCGAGAAGACCCCCGAAGACGGAAGACCCCCGGAGCTGTGCAATAAAATATTTTTTCCCTGTGTTGTGTTTTTTTTTGTACTTTATTTCACAGGTGAATGGGTAGGGGTACATTGTACCCCATACTCATTCACATAGGGTGGGGGGCCGGTATCCGGGGGCCCCCTTCTTAAAGGGGGCTCCCGGATTCCGATAAGCCCCCCGCCCGCAGACCCCGACAACCAACGGCCAGGGTTGTCGGGAAGAGGCCCTTGTCCTCATCAACATGGGGACAAGGTGCTTTGGGGTGGGGGGGCCGCGCGGCCCCCCCTTCCCCAAGGCACCCCCCCATGTTGAGGGCACGCGGCCTGGTACGGCTCGGGAGGGGGGGCGCGCTCGCTCGCCCCCCTTTCCTGGCCGGCCGGGTAGCGTGCTCGGACAAGGGTCTGTTGTGGACTTTGGGGGGACCCCCACGCCGATTTTTTTCGGCGTTGGGGTTCCCCTTTAAGCCCATTCCAGGCGGCGGAGCCCGCGACGTCTCCTTCGCGGGCCCCGCCTACCTGTACACGCGCTCGAAATGGGCGGACTTTCCGAGCGGGAACAGTTTGCTCATTTCCAAAGTAGCCTACACACGGGCGGACTGTTCACTCAAACACAGTTTCAGCGGACAGTTTTTCGGAATTTCCGAAAGACTTTGTCCGTCCAACTGTCCGCTGAAACTGTCCGCTGAAAGCCCACACACGAGCGGACTGTCCGCCCAAACACTGTTCAGCGGACAAGGTTGGGCGAACAGTCCGCCCGTGTGTACGCGGCCTCAGTGTTTTTTTTTTTTATTATTATTTTCTGAATGTTGTCAATTTTGCATGGAGGGACACAGCTCTAGTTGTTGGTTTTAGTATATGTAGTTAATTTAGTGAACATTTTTATTTAAAGTCACCCACCAGAGAAGAGACTCAAACCCAGCTGTCGCCTGATTCCTGGCCTTAAACTCATCCGGCACCCCACGAGGAACCCCAATCTCATCTATGTAGATCTGAGAGTCAGGTGACCCCTTGGGAGAGGTGTAATCCTCTCCCTGCTGTAGTCATCGGGTAGTGACCCAAGATCCACCCCGCTACTGTTCCCTGGGAGTGCAAAACAAGTACAGTTACTCGGATAAGTGATAACCGCTGGAGGTATCTGAGGTCTCTGTACTGTGGGAAATGACAAACTCAGCGTTTGACATGTAGAATTTGTTTCAGGTTTATAGCTCTTATTATACAACTGCAACATTCGTTTTAAACCTTCTGGATCTGTATTGTGATCTAGAGGAAAAGGAACTGTTGCTAAATGTGGTCTGGCTCCGGCACAAACTAAACAGTTTTCCTTTTTTAGAGTTTTAACCGTGTTCCTCAACCATTTTAACCACTCATTTTTTTTCTTGGTAACCAGTCTCCAAAGCTATGGCCTCTTCTACTGTTAGGTTAGTAAATCTTATAGTTTTACTCAGAACTTATATTTTAGTATGGCCTTCTTTCGCTTCTGTGTCTACCTTTTCCTGTTGTCTGGTTTTATTGGGTGGTAATACCTCCAAGGAAAAATTTGTCTGAGGGGTCAGTTCCTGACACCCATGCTCCCATAGAGTACACCTGCTGATCTTCCTTCCTCGGCTCCTTTAATGTTATTAATAGTTGGTTACAGTTCTTGCTATGTGTGCAGGGGGAGTTGGCCACTTTTGTAATTGAGTCTTTCCTTTATTGCACTCTTTTTAGGCCCTGGTAGATTATACCCCCAATCTTGATGCACTGCGGTCCACAGGGCCTGATCCCATGCTTGACATCCTGCCCTATTCCAGAGAAAGCAAGTGTATTTATCTGCCCATAGAAGTCCCTAGCCCCAGTTGTATCCCCACAATCTGCAATCTGACAGAAGTCTACCAGTATAGTGCTAGTTATTCCCTCTATAAAGGTTAGATTCAATGCTTTTCCTGTTCTCTCCCAGTCCAAAGGTTCCTCTGCTCTTCAATAACGTATACCCCCTCTTATGAAGGCCTCTCCTAGAGTCACCAGTAACCCAAGGATAATCACTATACCTTTCATCCTAACCAGCTACACAGCTCCAGCGCAGGGCTTGACAAATTTGCTTAAAATCTAGGAGCCAGCTGAAAAAATTAGGAGCCAGTTATTTAAATCCTCAGCCCAGCACCCAGAACTGCATGTCTGGGGCATCGGACAATAAGAATTGCTCATGCCTGATGCCAAGAGAAAAAGACCATATTTAAAAAAATAAAAATAATAATCAACTTTTGTTTTGTTATAAGATTTTGCAAATAAGTTTTTTTTCTCCTTCACTGATGTGCTTTGATAGGCTGCACTAATGGGCACTGATGGGGTGGCATTAAGGTTGGAACTGATGGGCACTGGCAGGTGGCATTGATGGGCACCAATATGCAGCACTGAGGTGCCACTAATGGGAACTGGCAGGTGGCACTGATGAGCAGCACTGGCAGGTGGCATTGATGGGCAGCATTGGCAGGTGGCACTAACTGGCATTGGCAGGCGGCACTAACTGGCAGGTTGCACTGCTTGGCACTGGCAGGTTGCACTGCTTGGCACTGGCAGGTTGCACTGCTTGGCACTGGCAGGTGGCACTAACTAGCATTGGCAGGTGGCACTGGCAGATGGCATTGGCAGGTGGCACTAACTGGCATTGGCAGGTGGCACTGGATTTGCACTGGCAGATGGCATTAGCATGTGGCACTGGATGGCACTGGCAGGTGGCACTGGATGGCACTGGCAGGTGGCACTGGATGGCACTGGCAGGTGGCACTGGGTGGCACTGGATGACACTGGCAGGTAGCACTGCTTGGCACTGGCAGGTGGCACTAACTGGCATTGGCAGGTGGCACTGGATTGCGCTGGCAGGTGGCAATGGGTGGCACAGATTGGCAAGTGGCACTGGATTGCACTGGCAGATGGCACTGGATTGCACTGGCAGGTGGCACTGACAAGTGGCACTAACTGGCATTGGCAGGTGGCACTGGATTTGCACTGGCAGGTAGCACTGCTTGGCACTGGTAGGTGGCACTGGCAGATGGCATTAGCATGTGGCACTAACTGGCACTGGCAGGTGGCAATCACTGGCAGGTAGCACTGCTTGGCACTGGCAGATGGCACTAACTGGCATTGGCAGGTGGCACTGGATTGCACTGGCAGGTGGCACTGGATTGCACTGGCAGGTGGCAATGGGTGGCACAGATTGTCAGGTGGCACTGGTTGGCATTGGCAGATGGCACTGGATGGCACTGGCAAGTGGCACTAACTGGCACTGGCAGGTGGCACTAACTGGCAGGTGGCACTGGCAGATGGCATTGGCATGTGGCACTAACTGGCAGGCGGCACTAACTGGCACTGGCAGGTGGCACTGACAGATGGCATTGACATCTGGCACTGGCAGGTGGCAATAACTGGCACTGGCAGGTGGCACTGGATGGCACATGGCACTGACAGATGGCACTGGCAGGTGGCACTGGATGGCACTGGCAAGTGGCACTAACTGGCACTGGCAGATGGCATTGGCATGTGACACTAACTGGCAGGCGGCACTAACTGGCACTGGCAGGTGGCACTGACAGATGACATTGGCATGTGGCACTGGATGGCACTGGCAGGTGGCAATAACTGGCACTGGCAGGTGGCAATAACTGGCAGGTGGCACTGGATGGCACATGGCACTGACAGATGGCATTGGCAGGTTGCACTAACTGGCAATGGCAGGTGGCACTGGATTGCCACATGGCAGGTGGCACTGGATTGCACTGATTGGCACTGGATTGCACTGGCAGGTGGCAATGGTTGGCATGTGGCACTGGCAAGTGGCACAGGTTGGCACTGATTGGCATGTGACACTGGATTGCACTGGGTTGGCACTGGCAGGTGGCACTAACTGGCACTGATTGGCAAGTGGCACTGGATTTCACTGGTTGGCACTGGATGGCACTGGCAGGTGGCACCAACTGGCAGGTGGCACTGGCAGATGGCACTAACTGGCATTGGCAGGTGGCACTGGATGGCATTGGCAGATGGGCACTAACTGGCACTGGCAGGTGGGCACTGGATCGCACTGGCAGGTGGCACTGGCATGTGGCACTAACTGGCACTGGCAGGTGGCATTTGGCACTGGCATTGGCAGGTGGCAATAACTGGCACTGGCAGGTGGCACTGGATGGCACTGGCGGTGGCAATAACTGGCAACTGGCAGGTGGCACTGGATGGCACATGGCACTGACAGATGGCATTGGCAGGTGGCACTGGATTGCACTGGCAGGTGGCACTGGATGGCACTGATTAGCACTGGCAGGTAGCACTGCTTGGTACTGGCAGGTGGCACTGGATTGCACTGGCAGGTGGCAATGGTTGGCACTGGCAAGTGGCACAAGTTGGCACTGATTGGCATGTGGCACTGGATTGCACTGCTTGGCACTGGCAGGTGGCACTAACTGGCATTGGCAGGTGGCACTGGCATGTGACACTAACTGGTATTGGCAGGTGGCACTGGCAGGTTTCACAGCCGATAGTTTAACTGTGAAACTGAATGCTCCCTGCAGTGCTGCACTGTGTGAAAACTGTATGGAGAGAGAGAGCCTGACACATTCAGCGTGATGTCAGAGGTGGGCGGGGACCGGCAGCTAGCCAGCCAATGATTGGGGTGCTTAAGAAAGGGGAGGGGCCACATACACGTATCGGCCCGCCCAGATCCCATCCCATTGGCTGGTGTTGGAAAGCAGGATCCCGCCCACCCTGGTCCCGCCCACCCAGACATTCCAGCCTCAATTTTGACAGCTCCTCTCTACACACAGTTTCACACACTGGCGCTGCTCTGCCAAACAGTTGTGTGGGGAGAAGGGAGGAGGATGTCAGGGGCTGCTCAGCTGCTCTCTTCCTGCTCCATCCCGACTACCAGACAGTGCTCTGTGTCTGGAGGCATCAGACACAGAGCAACAGAGGCACCTATCAGTGACAAAAACCTAGGCGCCAGGGCACAATTTCTATTGTCGAGCCATGCTCCAGCGGATAGGGTAGGGGAGTTGAAAGGAAAGGGAGACTTCACTGGTTTGAGACAAGTCCCATCTTGTGTGAGACCTCCAATTTTTAGCTGGATTTTCTGGTTCTCTTGCAGCCAACTAGCCCTTCTCTGCCTGTAAAACCTATTTGCAATGGGACTGGTGAATCCAGGTAGACTTTTCTGCTATCCTTATAGCCATGGGAGTGGTGAGAAGAACCTGATATGGTCCCTCCCACTTGGATGAGTTCCAATGTTTTCTTTTTATTACTTTTACCAGGACCCAGTCTCCAATGTGGATTTTCTCTTCTCCTTGGATTGGACTTTCTGGAATAGAACAGACTTCAATAATTTGCTTCTGTTTCAACAGGTTAGACATATGTTCTGCTAGAGTACATTCAGATTCTTCAGCTGGTCTTTCATTTGGTAGTAAGGATATTCTATATGGCCTTCCATGTATCATTTCAACTAGGCTCAAACCTTCTTTTGTGGGTGTAATATACATACTAGTTTCAGCTAATGGTAAGTAATACATCCAGTTTTTACATGTTTCTTCCATAGTTTTTCTCAGCTTATTTTTTAGGATTCCATTGTGTCTCTCCACCAATCCAGCTAATTGGGGGTGGTAGGCGCAATGGTTTTTTACTTGGATACCCATGACTTCTATCAGATTTTTGTATAGTTTTATTTACAATATGGGGTCCATTATTGCTTTAGATCTTTTCAGGGATTCCAAATCTAGGAATTATAGCTCTTAGTATTGCTTTGGCTACAGTCTGTGGATCTGCACTTCCTGTCGAGAATACCTCCACTCATTTGGTCAGGGTGTCTGATTACCAAACAATATTTCTTTCACATTTGTCTAATTCAATAAAATCCATGCAAATGTGTTGGCATGGATATTGCGGTGTGGGGAACTTCCCTTTCCGTGGTCTTATGCCTCTCTGAGCATTGTGTCTTGCACATATAATGCATTGAGAACAAAAAGTTTTTGAGTAGTTTGTGAAGCCATAGGCTCTACATACCTTATTTAACATCTCAGTCATCCTCTTGTTTGATACATGCGTTACTCCATGTTTCAATACTGCTGCATACCTAAATAGGGATTTTGGCCATACCAATGTTATCTATTATTCTGCAACCCTTTGTTTTCCAATATTATTTCTACCCTGGAGGTGCATTCTGCTGCATATCAGTAAGGACTGTATGATCTATCTCTCATTTTCTGTGTCATTATTTTATGTGTTTCTTGTGCCGCTATTTTGACCGCTTCATCTACCCTTTTATTTCCCTTTGAGATGGGGTCTGTATATTTTGTGTGTGCTTGACATTTGCAGATTGCAAGCTCTTTTGGTAACTGTATTGCATCTATGAGTTCTAGTGTAAAATTGGCTTACCACTGTAATTGACCACCCCCCCTCTATTTTTCCACTGTTGTGCAAAAACATGTACTGTTGAAAAGGCATATTGGCTGTCAGTGTATATGGTTACGGATATTCCTTTTGATAGTATGCATGCTCTTGTCAGTGCTACAAATTCTGCTACTTGTGCTGAATAATGTTTTGGTAATGGCCTAGCTTCCAATATTTCATCATGTGTCGGCATATCCATTTGTATTTGTGCCATCTGGATTTTTTTTTTTACTGGAACCAGCAACAAAAAGTGTCAGGTAGAGGTGCGCGATTAATCGCGAAACGATCGCGATCTCTATCCCCCCCCCACGATCTAAGTTCTGGGTGACCCGCGATTTTCTTTTAGTGCCGCCGGTTCCACGTAACCAGCGTGGAACGCAAATGGCGGATATCGGAACTGACGTCAGCCGTCGGAACTGACGTCAGTCATTGGAGCGTTGCGATGTGGCGTCCCGCTGCCTGGTTGTGGGCGGGTACAGTGGCCGGGAAACAGCACTCTGTTTACACTGTGATCGCTCAGACGGAGCGATCACTTGTAAACAAACCGGCGTCATGTCATGTCTCTGTACTAATCTGTACAGTGGAGGGGAGAGATCCAGAGATGGAAGCAGCCATCCCTCCTTACCCTGGCAATACCCTAGCAATACCGTAGCAATACCCTGCCAATACTCTAGCAATACCCTGCCAATACTCTAGCAATACCCTGCCAATACTCTAGCAATACCCTGCCAATACTCTAGCAATACCCTGCCAATACTCTAGCAATACCATGCCAATACTCTAGCAATACCCTGCCAATACTCTAGCAATACTCTGCAATACCCTGCCAATACTCTAGCAATACTCTGCAATACCCTGCCAATACTCTAGCAATACTCTGCGATACCCTGCCAATACTCTGCGATACCCTGCCAATACTCTGCGATACCCTGCCAATACTCTAGCAATACTCTGCGATACCCTGCCAATACTCTGCGATACCCTGCCAATACCCTTCCTGCCAATACTCAGCGATACCCTGCCTGTAAATTTTTCAAATAAAACAGTTTTTTGAGAATCGTGAGAGAATCGTGATCTTCATTCTAAGCAAAAGAATCGTGATTCTCATTTTTCCCAAAATCGTGCAGCTCTAATGTCAGGGTTAGGTAACGGTACATCTTTCAGATCACTTTGTGGCAGTACTTTTTCAGTGATGGGGTGCCGGGAAGAGGAAAAAAGAAGGGAAAAAAGTAATTTCAATACTCCACAGTTGGCATAAGAAATTACAAGGTTTTTTATTACATACAGGACATAATTAAAAGGTCTTTGATCTAAGTTATGTGCACATGTACAAGGAAACATCTAGAGTTCAAAACAGTTTATATAAATTTGTTACTCAGCAGTAGCGTTGGCGTGATTGACCCGGCATGTTTCGCCACTCTGGGCTCATCAGGGGATGTTTTAGAGACAAATAGATGCAACACTGCATAGGACAAAACAGAATTAAAGCGGGTGTTCCGCGTTTTTTTTTTTTTTTTTTTAAGTCAGCCGCTACAAATACTGCAGCTGCTGACTTTTAAAATAAGGACACTTGCCCGCCCAGCACGCCCGCTATGTCGGCACCCGAAGCCGATCTCTCGATCGTCTCTCGGGTGCTGCCGCCGACCATCTTGGGTATGGGTATCAGAAAGTGGAGCCTTGTGGCTTCACTTCCCGGTTCCCTACTGCACATGCGCGAGTCGTGCTGCGCAATAAGGATGGTCCCGCTGTCTCTGGGATCCTTGTGTTTCCCAGCAGACAGCAGGGGACCCGCAGGAAGTGGTGTAAATATCCGCAGATTCTGTGGATATCTATGCCGGAAGTGGGTGCAAATACCTGTACTGTACAGGTATCTGCACCCCCCTCCCCCCTGAAAGGTGCCAATTGTGGCGTCAGAGGGGGGGAGGGTTCCAATGAGCGGAAGTTCCACTTTAGGGTGGAACTCCGCTTTAAAAACATTATATTGATTTTTGAGTTCAATACAGCTAAATTATAAAAAAAAACTGAAATAATAAGGGTACGGTAGAGTAGGCTGTCGACTATCATGCCCATCACAAAACGCTCACCCATATGAAGATCTTTTGCCTGCAAAATTGGGAAAAAATGGGAAATCCTACGTGAAAAAGTTACTCTTCAGTAGTGCAGTACAGTCTGCAGTAAAGTCATGTTTATGACCATCAGTAGGAAGTGGTGTTAGTGTGGATGGGTTTAATGTAGTACACCTCTGTATTGTTAAGTGAGGTTCTGTCAAGAATATTGTCATACAAAAAAGTGTCATGCTGGGCTCAAATGTGATATCTTTTGTTGTAAAAGGATAACCGATACTGCATGTGGTACTTTGAGTGTCAGCAGGTGATATAGCACTTGAGGCCTTAAAGAGGAAGTAAACCCTGGTGAGTTTACTTCCTCTTTCATTCCCTGCAAAGGCAAAGCATAATGGACTACTATGCATCGCATAGTAGTCCATTATGTGTCACTTACCTGACACAGGAGCCAGCAAAGTCACCACTGTCCCCTGTAATCCGGCGCATCCATCTTCTCGGTGGGGTCTCGCAGCTCCGCCGCTGTCATTCGTCACTCACGCGCATGTGAGCCCACACGCGAGGCATCTTTGTTGTTGACGATGGCGTGCTCAGTGCGCCTGCGCATCGCTGTCTACGGCGCATGCGCAGAGGTGCCTTTCTTCGGGCAAATATCTATACGGTTTAGGAGATATTTCTTGGACCTACAGGTAAGCCTTAATCTAGGCTTACCTGTAGGTCAAAGTGTGTTGTAAGGGTTTACAACCACTTTAACTACTTCGGCTGCAGCTACCACTGCCTGTACACTGGGTGCTCTAGTTACACAGTCTAATTTTGTAGAATAGTAAGCAATTGGCCTCTGGCACCCGCCATGTGACTGTGGAAGTACTGCTGTCGTGTGACCTTCCCTTGAGTCTACTGTTTGTTCGAAAGGTTTGTCATAGTTTGGTAAGGCTAGCATTGATGAACTAGAAAGGAATTGTTTTAGGTTAGGCTGTCTGTTTCCTCACTCCATCTTATAGCATCCTGGGGGGGGCATAGGGCTCCCATGTATTGCTTGAACCATGGAGCCGTCAGCATGGAATACCTGGGAATCCAGGCTCTACAAAAATTTGTTATACCCAGAAAGGACATCATTTGTTTCTTTGTCTTTGGTTTTGGTACCTGGAGGAGGGCTTGAATTCTCTCCTCATCTAGGTGTCGACCTTCTTTTGAGATATTATACCCCAAGTATTTTCACCTGCTGTTGCCACAACTGGAGTTTAGTTCTATTTACCTTTATACCCTTGGTCATGGAGGAAATATGACAAACCATTGTGTCAGCCCTACAAACCTCCTCTGAGGGAGACTCCACTAAGATGTCGTCTACATAGAGGAGGAGCTGGCTTTCCCCTGGGGGTACAAATTGAGCCAAGTATGAGGACTTTACTTGTGAAAAGATGGTAGGGGACTCACAATAGCCCTGGGGCAACCTGGTGAAGGTATACCTTTTTTCCCCGGTAGGTGAAGGCAAACCAAAATTGATGGTTGGGGTGCACCAGAATGCTAAAGAAGGTGTTCCTGATATCAGTCACAGAAAATAATAAATTCCCTGGATCTAAATCATTCAGTAGTGTGTGTGGATCTGGTAACCAGGAGATTATACCAAGAGCTCCTGTGGTAACAGCTTGTAGATCTTGTACCATTCTCCAGCCTGTGGAAGGCAGAGCCTCCTTAGCAGGAAAAAGGGGGGTATTTTAAGGGCACAGAATAATTGCCCATTTTAAAGTTCATCTACTACAGGGGCTATGCCCCCCTCTGCTTCCTTCTTAAGTGGTATTGTCTTTGGTGAGGTCTGTGGTGTGATTTTGGAGTGATGGTTAGAGCCGGTTCACACTGCGGGCGATGCGAGGTGACACGACTCGCCTCGCCGCGCTCTGGCAAGTCGCCCCCGTTCTGTACAATGGAACCGTTCTGAGAGGAGCGACTCGAGTCGCTCCGACTCAGAAAAAAGGTTCCTGTACTACTTCTGGGCGACCTCGGGGCGACTTGCATTGACTTCTATACAGAAGTCATCTGCAAGTTGCCGCTGAGGTCGCGGCGAGGCAAGTCGGTGTCGCCTCGCATCGCCTGCAGTGTGAACCGGCCCTTACTGGTTGGACACCTTTCATGAGTCCCACATCTGCTGGACCTCTAATCCACAGTGTCTCTGGGAGCCTTTCTAACAGGACCCTCTTGTGTCAAGTACCATTCAGTTCCTGCAGCCCACATGTGTGCGAGGGTGTTTATAATGAATTTGTGACAGAAATAACCTGTCGACTTTTGTATAGATCATGTAGGCCCACAGGAGCCCAATCTTTCAGGTCTTGGCATTCCTTCACAAACCCTCCCACATCCCTCCAATCTCAGCTTTTGGGTTTAGCGAAGGATAGATGTGGTGTGATTTCCCCAAACAGAACTTGTTCCTCAGGGGTATACAACATGCCGATGCACAAAATCCCTCAACACTGCAGTAAAAATTGGTTAATTGCAGAGTAACTTCCTCCTTTGAGAAAAATCTGGAGGTGTAATACCTATCCGGCCCTGGTGTTCTCTTAAAATACATTGTGCAGTCAGCCCTATTTGGTGTCTGTAAATCCACTATTTTCTGTCATGGTTTCAGCATAATTAATAATTTTGTCAACAGTATCAACTGTCTCCATGTCTTTCATATACACATCTAAGGAGTAATAATAATGTTTCTTCTATTGGGTTTATGGGTCCCTGTCCTACCTGGACTGCAACCCCATTATTTTGTGCGCTGACATGCGCATGGCTGACATTAGGCCTCTACCCAAGAGATTCTCATGGCAGACAGTAGACAAGATCACTCTGGTTGTAGCCTTGACCCCTGTCTCTGCCTCCTCAATGGTGACATACTCAGACAGTGACTCCCTCACCAATTTTCCACTTACTCCTTGTACCAAATACATTTTGTAGATTGATCAATATGAGGCACATCTGCAGAGTGCATTAAGGTCCTAGAAGCCCCGGGGGCCACCAAAAGCTGTACACATTTTCTTTCAACCATTAACTCCACCTGTGGTAAGTTTTTAATGTACCCTATCTTTTCCAGATGGCTCACATACCCTTTCTAGTCAATCTGATTTGTGAGGGCCTGGCCCGTCAGGGCAGTCCCTGGCCAAATGCCCCCGTTTTCCACAATCCCAACATTTCCTTCTTTCTACCCATTCTTTATTCCTCCATTGCTCTCTACCCCTTTGTCTCGACTTGTTCCTTCCTCTAAAGCCACCTTTGCTTCTCCCTCTGAGACTCCTCTGGTTCTGCCTCAGTGGTGTACTCTTCTACATCCTCCTCTCCTTCATCACCTTGCACAAAAACCTTTACTTTCACAATCTTTTTTGCCCTCATTTTCAAATACTTCTCAGAATGCTGAGCATTAGGGATGCACCGAAACTTGTGTGTGTGTTATATGTGTGCATGTTTATATGTATGTGTATGTGTGTTAAGTGTGTATGTTCATATGTGTGTGCGCATGTATGTGTCATATGTGTGTTTTATGTGTGTGTGCGTTTTTATATGTGTATGTTTATATGCACTGGTGAGGCACAGGCAGGCTACATTATGGGCACTGGTAGGCTGCTGGGCACAGTGAGGCTGCATTGATCTCCTGTAGCATGTCCCCAGTCTCTGACCAGCTCCTGTACCATGCCTGCAGTCTCTGATCAGCTCCTGTACCATGCCTGCAGTCTCTGATCAGCTCCTGTACCATGCCTGCAGTCTCTGATCAGCTCCTGTACCATGCCTGCAGTCTCTGATCAGCTCCTGTACCATGCCTGCAGTCTCTGATCAGCTCCTGTACCATGCCTGCAGTCTCTGATCAGCTCCTGTACCATGCCTGCAGTCTCTGATCAGCTCCTGTACCATGCCTGCAGTGTCTGATCAGCTCCTGTACCATGCCTGCAGTCTCGGACCATCTCCTGTAGCATGCCTGCAGTCTCGGACCATCTCCTGTAGCATGCCTACAGTCTCGGACCATCTCCTGTAGCATGCCTGCAGTCTCGGACCATCTCCTGTAGCATGCCTGCAGTCTCGGACCATCTCCTGTAGCATGCCTGCAGTCTCGGACCATCTCCTGTAGCATGCCTGCAGTCTCGGACCATCTCCTGTAGCATGCCTACATCTCGGACCATCTCCTGTAGCATGCCTGCAGTCTCGGACCATCTCCTGTAGCATGCCTGCAGTCTCGGACCATCTCCTGTAGCATGCTTGCAGTCTCGGACCATCTCCTGTAGCATGCCTGCAGTCTCGGACCATCTCCTGTAGCATGCCTGCAGTCTCGGACCATCTCCTGTAGCATGCTTGCAGTCTCGGACCATCTCCTGTAGCATGCCTGCAGTCTCGGACCATCTCCTGTAGCATGCCTGCAGTCTCGGACCATCTCCTGTAGCATGCCTGCAGTCTCGGACCATCTCCTGTAGCATGCCTGCAGTCTCGGACCATCTCCTGTAGCATGCCTGCAGTCTCGGACCATCTCCTGTAGCATGCCTGCAGTCTCGGACCATCTCCTGTAGCATGCCTGCAGTCTCGGACCATCTCCTGTAGCATGCCTGCAGTCTCGGACCATCTCCTGTAGCATGCCCGCAGTCTCGGACCATCTCCTGTAGCATGCCCGCAGTCTCGGACCATCTCCTGTAGCATGCCCGCAGTCTCGGACCATCTCCTGTAGCATGCCCGCAGTCTCGGACCATCTCCTGTAGCATGCCCGCAGTCTCGGACCATCTCCTGTAGCATGCCCGCAGTCTCTGACCATCTCCTGTAGCATGCCCGCAGTCTCTGACCATCTCCTGTAGCATGCCCGCAGTCTCTGACCATCTCCTGTAGCATGCCCGCAGTCTCTGACCATCTCCTGTAGCATGCCCGCAGTCTCTGACCATCTCCTGTAGCATGCCCGCAGTCTCTGACCATCTCCTGTAGCATGCCCGCTGTCTCTGACCATCTCCTGTAGCATGCCCGCAGTCTCTGACCATCTCCTGTAGCATGCCCGCAGTCTCTGACCATCTCCTGTAGCATGCCCGCAGTCTCTGACCATCTCCTGAAGCATGCCCGCAGTCTCTGACCATCTCCTGTAGCATGCCCGCAGTCTCTGACCATCTCCTGTAGCATGCCCGCAGTCTCTGACCATCTCCTGTAGCATGCCCGCAGTCTCTGACCATCTCCTGTAGCATGCCCGCAGTCTCTGACCATCTCCTGTAGCATGCCCGCAGTCTCTGACCATCTCCTGTAGCATGTCCCCAGTCTCTGATCATCTCCTGTAGCATGTCCCCAGTCTCTGATCATCTCCTGTAGCATGTCCCCAGTCTCTGATCATCTCCTGTATAAAAATATTTTTTAAAAATAGTCAATTTCAGTTTTGGTGCTGTTTCGGTTTTCGGGATCAAGGAAGATTTATTTTCGGTATCGGTTTCGGCACCAAAAAACCCATTCGGTGCATCCCTACTTAGCTTATTGTAAACCATCTAAAACCAATGCAGTTTGGTAAGTAACCATGTTTTTAACAATGTAATCCTTTATGATCCTGTTTCAATCCATTAACAAAAGCTATCTTTAGCTGTTGCTGATATGCACTATTCACATCCTCAGCTCCCGGGAGCCCAGAGAACACTTTAAAAAAACCTCTTGTAGTTTATTTAGGTAGTCACTGGCACTCTTCTTGTCTTCCTGTACTGTCATATTTATTTTTTGCCAATCAGTCCGTTGCACCCATCTAAGCTGGTATCTGTTCAGTAAGGCAGTCAACCTGTTTCCTAAGTCTGAGCTATCTGGAGGCAATTGATCCCCTCGCACCTGTCCGTTTGCTAGGGCGCAGGGGTCCCAGTCCGCCTTTACCGAAGCCCAATCTGATCCTAGTACTCTCCTCAGGGCTCTCTCTACCTTCACCCCTTTCAACTTATAGCTGTTCCGTAATCCTTCTATGTTTTCAATAAATGCAGCTGGACCTATTTTTGGATGTTTTATGTGTTCTGTAGCCTTTTGTATATCACTTTTGGCCCATGGTCGAAAAACAGTCCTAGTCAAGGGATATGCCTGGCCAAGTGCATTATTATGTCCTCCTCTTGGGTTTGGGACTTCTGTCAAGGGATATTTAATATATAGTTTTTTTTGTTGTGTTTTTTTTTTAATCTAAATTATATATACAAGTAAACTGATTGGAGGTTTGTTTTGTTTAATAAATGTTTAAATGTAAAAAAAAATCTGTATCACTTATTAAGGCTGCTTTCACACTGGAGCGGGCAGGCGTTGACGGTAAAACGCTGCTAGTTTTAGTGGAGCTTTACCGTCATTTTAGCGGTGCTATCCAGCTGCTAGTTGAACACGTATAACCCAGCTAGCGGCCGAGGAAGAGGTTAAATGTGCCCGTGAAGCGCTGCTGCCAAATCGCATTGCATGCGCTTTGGTAGTGGTGCCCATTTATATCAATGGGCAGGAGTGGTGGAGGAGCGGTATACACCACTCCAAAAATGCTGCTTGCAGGACTTTTTTTAACATCCTGCCAGCGCATCGCCTCAGTGTGAAAGCACTCTGTTTTTCACACAGACTGCAGGGGAGCCGTTTTGCAGGCACTTTACAGGTGCTATTTTTAGCCCAAAAACACCCCAGTCTGAAAGGGGTCTGTTAGATTTTATGAGATGAGGGGGGGGGGGAATAAAAAAAATCAGCCTAACATATCGGCCCAAAAAAAATCGGCATCGTATATCGGCCATTGGCCACCATGATTTCTAAATATCGGCATCGGCCAGAGAAAAACCCATCTCGGTGGACCTTTAATATTGACCCTTGGCTCAAGGTAACAATAGGAATACAAGAAGAGTAAAAATATCAGCACTCCCCACACTATAGGGAGAATCAAAAAATATTATTGCCACCATCAAAACTGCACCATCATATTTCCCCCATCAAGATTGCCCCATCATATTGCCACCATCAAAACTGACCCCATTATATTGCCACCATCAAAACTGCCCCATCATATTGCCACCATCAAAACTGCCCCATCATATTCCTCTATTATAAATCAGTACATGGTGTGTCTGTGCTGTCCCCCACAGCCCATCACTGTGTATAAGAAGCTTTGGTAACCATGGCAACAAAAGCCTTTAAAATGAAATTTCCTTAAATGATCACTAAACTTAAACAACTTTTTCACAAAAACTGTAAAAGATATCAACCCGAAGAAAAATACAAGATATGGCCAGATAGCTGAATATTTTGTGTACATTTTTAAGTTTGTTTGGTGTCTGTAGGTAAAAGTATGAAGGAGCTGAAACTTTTGTTAGCGGAAGAAGATTTTAAGGATTTTAAGCATGCTCTCCTTCATTTCAATGTTAAAAAAAAGTGTTATGCCGCGTACACACGAGCGGACTTTTCAACATCCAAAGTCCGACGGACTGATTCCGTCAGACTATTCGATCGTGTGTGGGCTGCAACGGACTTTTGATTTACCAAAGTCTGACGGACTTTAGAATACGGAACATGCTTCAAATTTTCCCGACGGAACTCCGCCGGACCCGGTCCCTTCGCTCGTGTGTAGGCTATTCCGACGGACTAAAACCGACACTAGGGCAGGTATTGGCTACTGGCTATGAACTTCCTTATTCGAGTCCAGTCGTACGTCATCACGTTCGAATCCGTCGGAGTTTAGTGTGATTGTGTGTGGCCAAGTCCGCTCAGTCGAAAAGTCCGTCGGAACTCCGGCAGAACTCCTTCGGAAGTCTGTCGGACATAAGTCCTCTCGTGTGTACGGGGCTTTAAAAAGCTTAATATTTTAACCCTTTCATGACTAAGCCTATTCTTGGCATTTGGTGTTTACAAGTTAAAACGGCGATTGTTGCAATATTTTATGTCACACCGTATTTGCGCAGTGGTGTTTTAAATGCAACTTTTTGGGAAAAGGGACACTTTCATGAATTAAAAAAAAAACAAACAGTAAAATTAGCCCAATTTTTTGCATAATGTGAAAGATGTTGCGCCGAGTAAATAGATACCAAACATGTCACACTTTATAATTGCACGCACTCGTGGAATAACGACAAACGACGGTACTGTTAGGAACTTCCCTTGTGATCCGTAAAAACTCCAGGTGTTCTTGAGAAGCAAACAATTTATTTCTGATGTGGCCCACAACAGGGAGACATGCTTACAGGACAAGCTGCAGGAAAAAAGTCTCAACAAAAGAAAAGTGTCCCGCCTTCACATACCCCACAAGAATAACATCTCTATGCTTCTATTGGCTGAGGGAACATAAATAACGTTGTCATGGTACGAACTGGTACCTTTATTAGCTATCCATGTTCCGTACATTCTTAGGCTATCATATTTAGTTAAATCTAATGATTCTACAACTTACTATGGAGTTAATTAAGACAAAACAATACAATGAGTTAATACAATAATGTGCTCAGAAGTAAGCTTTTTAACAAATCAGTCTCAGGACTATTGTTTTTCTAATAGTCACAC
Source organism: Lithobates pipiens (assembly GCF_037356315.1). Classification (NCBI taxonomy): domain Eukaryota; kingdom Metazoa; phylum Chordata; class Amphibia; order Anura; family Ranidae; genus Lithobates; species Lithobates pipiens. The sequence continues at coordinate 68,095,298 of NW_027507788.1, read as the reverse complement.
AATAAACATTTAAAACTTTTCTAACATTCCCTCCTCTTTGTGTGACTATTTTATCTCAACACATTTCGATGAAAGTCCCTGTGTTATACACTTTCGGACTGTATGTCATTAAGTTGAGCTTCAATGTCCACATAGGTATCCTCAGAGGTAGAGAGGGTTTGATACATTGTTCTTGAGACTGCAGTTTCAATGAGTTTTTGTGAAAGTCCTCGAATACAGGGAATGCAGCAGCATCCGCGAGTGACCAAAACGGCCAAAGCCACAGCGATTGAGATCAAACATGATGTGATAAATCCAGTCCATTTACCGAACCATCCTTCAAGCCAAGTTGTGAATGGATCATTAATACCTGAGTTTTCCGCCAATTCATTCGATAGCGCAGTCAGTCCTTCCAAGGCTCTGGTCACTGTCTCTCCAGGAGCTGTATTGTAGGGTTAAAGGTACAACACATGCTACCAAACATTTTGCATACCCTCCTCTTTCAGCTAAGACCATATCTAAAGCCATTCGGTTCTGCCAGGCCATTAGAGATGTGGGGGCCAACTGTTCTGCTAGGCCCTTCACAGCATCCCTAGTATAGTTTACAAATCGTTGTTGGTTATAATATATATATATATATAATTAATCCAGTCAACATTTTTATCTATAGTCACCCACCAGAGAAGAGACGCAAGCCCAGCTGTCACCTGATTCCTGGCTTTAAACTCGTCCGGCACCCCGCGAGGAACCCCAATCTCATCTATGTAGATCTGAGAGTCAAATGACCCCAAGGGAGAGGTGTCCCTACGATACTGTCGGTGACTCTTCTGACAGGATTCTCAGGGGCATAGCCAGCTGGACCATAGCGCAATCCCCTTGGGCATTGGCCGGTAGTCTAGCTCGCAGTTTCTTATCCCCACACATCCACCAGACATCAGCTCTCTGAATGTCATGTTCAACCCAGTCACCATTGTCCGTGTTAATCCTCTCCACACAGTAGTCATCAGGTAGTGACCCAAGATCCACCGCGCTACGGTTCCCTGGGAGTGCAGAACAAGTAAAGTTGCACGGATAAGCGGTAACCGCTGGAGGTATCCGAGGTCTCTGTACTGGGGGAAACAACAAACTCAATGTGTGACAAGTAGAATTGGTTTCAAGTTTATAGCTCTTATTATACAATTGCAACATACATTTTAAACCTTCTGGATCTGTATTGTGATCTAGAGGAAAAGGAACTGTTGCTAAATGTGGTCTGGCTCCGGCACAAACTAAACAGTTTTCCTTTTTCAGACTTCTAACCGTGTACCTCAACCATTCTAACCACTCATTTTTTTTTTTTTTCTTGGTAGCCCGTCTCCAAAGCTATGGCATCTTCTTTCCCTTCTGAGTCTACCTTTTCCTGTTGTCTAGTTTTATTTGGTGGTAATACCTCAAGGAAAAATGTTCCTGAGGGATCAGTTCCTGACACCCATGCTCCCATGGAATACAACCGCTGATCTTCCTTCCTTGGCTCCTTTAATGTTATTAATATTTGGTTACAGTTCTTACTATTTGTGCAGGGGGAGTTGGCCGCTTTTGTGATTATGAGTCTCTCCTTTATACCACTCTTTTTAGCTCCTGGTTGATTATACCCCCAATCTTGATGCGCTGTAGTCCACAGGGCCTGATCCCATGCTTGACATCCTGCCTTATTCCAGAGCCAGCAGATATATTTATCTGCCCATAGAAGTCCTCTAGCCCCAGTTGTATCCCCACAATCTGCAATCTAACAGAAGTCTACCAGTATAGTGCTAGTTATTCCCTCTATAGGTTAGATTTAATGCTTTTCCTGTTCTTTCCCAATCCAAAGGTTCCTCTACTCTTCCATAATGCCTACCCCCTCTTATGGATGCCTCTCCTAGAGTCACCAGTAACCCAAGGATAATTACTGTCCCTTTCATCCTAACCAGCCACAGAGTTCCAGCGGATAGGATAGGGGAGTTGGAAGGGGAGGGAGACTTCACCGGTTTGAGACAAGTCCCACCTTGTGTGAGACCTCCCTTTGTAGCCGGATTTTCTGGACCTCTTGTAGCCAACTGGCCCAACTCTGCCTGTAAAACCTTCTTACAATGGGACTGGTGAATCCAGGTAGACCTCTCTGCTATCCTTATAGCCGTAGGAGTGATGAGAAGAACTTGATACGGTCCCTCCCACTTAGGTGAGTGCCAATGCTTTCTCTTTGTTATTTTTACCAGGACCCAGTCTCCAATATGGATTTTCTCTTCTCCTTGGATTGGACCTTCTGGAATAGAACAGACTTCATTAATTTGCTTCTGTTTCAACAGATTAGACATATATTCTGATAGAGTACGTTCAGATTCTTCAGCTGGTGTTTCATTTGGCAATAAGGGTATTTTATATGGCCTTCCATATATTATTTCAAATGGGCTCAAACCTTCTTTTGTGGGTGTAATATGCATACTAGTCATAGCTACTAGTAGGCAATACATCCAATTATTTTTACCTATTTCTTCCATAGCTTTTCTCAGTTTGCTTTTTAGAATGCCATTATGTCTTTCTACCAATCCAGCTGATTGGGGATGATAGGCCCAATTAGGGATGCACCGAATGGGTTTTTTGGTGCCGAAACCGATACCGAAAATGAAAAATACACTAGGCCGAAAACCGAAACCGATACCGAAAATGACTGTTTTAAAAAAATAATAAAATTGAAATTAAAAATAAATGAAAAACGAATAACAATAGTTGGACTGCTGATTATCTTACTTCTCAAACATCAGGAGGACTAGGTCACGTAGGTTCGAAACCAAGCGGTGGATCCGGTCCCAGGCTCCTGCCCCTGTTTCGCCACGAACGTTGAGTGGGGGGACTTTGATTCTCAGTGAGCTTTGAGGTCCGATACTCGCAGAGGTCTTTGTCAGGACTGTCCGACCCGAAATGCACTCGTTGGTTCTGTCTCAAAGGACCAAAATGTTAAAATGATTCCTCTCCTGTGATCAAACTCCAGATGTATTGAAAAAAGCAGACAATTTATTTCAGATGTGCCACACAAAAGAATGATGCGGGTCTGTTGCTGTGTCCACAGGGCATGTAGGTATTTGTAGAAGCCTCTTGGGGCTAACTGTAATTCCTTATATAACTGTTCATAGGTTTTCAGCACTGTCCCTTCATATAGCTGTAGGAAAAAACATCCCCCTCTCTCTCCAGGGGAGAACCCCTGTAGTTTCTGAAGTTCTGAATATCTAGGGTTGTTTCACAATGGGGTAAAGGGCAATGGGACTGTGACATCATAATGGGCGGAAACATCATCCGGTGATGTCCCTATATAAGTCGCCACGTCCCTGTCATTGTGACCGGAGGCAGCGACGTGGCAACATCTGAAGAGAAGAACAGAAGACGGCGACAGTGGCGACAGAAGTCCGGGCCACCGCCTGTAAAAGAGCTAGAAGAAGGTGCGGTGGCCCGGCAAGAAGAACCAAAGAGGGGGACAAGACCCCCAAAGTCGGAAGAAGAGGGCGGCGGCGAAGAAGAAAGCCGGGCTCCTCTGCTAGTAAAAGAGCTAGTCCGGCGAGAAGACCCCCAAAGACGGAAGACTTTTGTGTGTTGTGTTTTTTTTTGTACATTTTTTTTTCACAGGTGAATGGGTAGGGGTACATTGTACCCCATACTCATTCACATAGGGTGGGGGCCCCCTTATTAAAGGGGGCTCCCGGATTCCAATAAGCCCCCCGCCTGCAGACCCGACAACCAATGGCCAGGGTTGTCGGGAAGAGGCCCTTGTCCTCATCAACATGGGGACAAGGTGCTTTGGGGTGGGGGGCAGCGCGCCCCCCCTTCCCCAAGGCACACCCCCCATGTTGAGGGCACGGCTCAGGAGGGGGGGCGCTCACTCGTCCCCACCCCCTTTCCTGGCCGGCCGGGTAGCGTGCTCGGATAAGGGTCTGGTATGGATCTGGGGGGGACCCCCACGCTGTTTTTTTCAACATAGGGGGTTCCCCTTAGAATCCATACCAGACCTAAGGGCCTGGTATGCTCTCGGAGGAGGAACCCATGCCATTTTTTTTTTTTGGCGTGGAGTTCCCCCTTCAGAGATCATTATCTGATTGGCCACGGCAAAAGTCGCCTGGCCTGGGGCGACTTAAAGTCGTGTTGTAAGTCGCTCCAGGTCGTGTTCAAGTCGTCTGCAAGTTGCCTCACAAAGTCGTCCTGGAAGTCGTGTCGCCCCTGTGTGAACCGGCTCTTACAAGTCAAAAGATGCATTAAGAATCACACAAAGAGATGTACAACTCCCCTCCTAATACCTACAATAATATAGCCTCAACGCTTCTATTGGCTGAGGAAGCACAGATAGCTTGCCTGGTACAGTCTTGTCCTACCATATATGGTTAAGCCTAATCATCCAACAACTTACTATGGATTTAGTTAAAGCAAAACGATACAGCAAGTTAATACAAACAACGTGCTCAGAAGTCATCTTAAAAATCAGTCTCAGGCCGCGTACACACGGGCGGACTGTTCGCTCAACTTTGTCCGCTGAACAGTGTTTCAGCGGACAGTCCGCTCGTGTGTGGGGCTTCAGCGGACAGTTTCAGCGGACAGTTTGACGAACAAAGTTTTTCGGAAATTCCTCCCGTGTGTAGGCCACTTTCGAAATGAGCAAACTGTTCCCGCTCGGAGGAAAGTCTACTCATTTCGAGCGCGTCTCCAGGTAGGCGGGGCCCGCGAAGGAGACGTCGCGGGCTCCGCCGCCTGGTATGGACTTAAAGTGGAACCCCAACGCCGAAAAAAATCGGCGTGGGGGTTCCCCCAAAGTCCACAACAGACCCTTGTCCGAGCACGCTACCCGGCCGGCCAGGAAAGGGGGGCGAGCGAGCGCCCCCCCTCCCGAGCCGTACCAGGCCGCGTGCCCTCAACATGGGGGGTGCCTTGGGGAAGGGGGGGCCGCGCGGCCCCCCCACCCCAAAGCACCTTGTCCCCATGTTGATGAGGACAAGGGCCTCTTCCCGACAACCCTGGCCGTTGGTTGTCGGGGTCTGCGGGCGGGGAGCTTATAGGAATCCGGGAGCCCCCTTTAATAAGGGGGCCCCCGGATACCGGCCCCCCACCCTATGTGAATGAGTATGGGGTACAATGTACCCCTACCCATTCACCTGTAAAATAAAAGTACCCAAAAAAAAAAAACACAACACACGAGATAAAATATTTTATTGCACAGCTCCGGGGGTCTTCCGTCTTCGGGGGTCTTCTCGCCGGACTCCTCCGCTATCTTCTTGTAGCTCTTTTGCTAGCGGAGGAGTCCGGCTTTCTTCCTCCCCGCCGCCGGCCTCTTCTCCCGACTTCGGGGGTCTTGTCCCCCTCTTCGGTTCTTCTGCCGGGCCACCGCGCCTTCTTATAGCTCTTTTGCAGGCGGTGGCCCGGTCTTCTGTCGCCTTCCGGTCGCCTTCCGTTCTTCTTCTTGTTCTTCTTCTTCTTCTCCAGGAGATGTTGACACGTCGCTCTCTCCGGCCGGAATGCCAGAGCCGCGCTGTGCGGCCACTTATATAGTGACAATGGGGCGGTGTCACATGGTATATGTCACATGGGTTGGTCACATGGTGACCCCGCCCCCTTACGATGTCATAGTCCCCATGTGACATCAACCCATGTGACCAACCCATGTGACATATACCATGTGACACCGCCCCATTGTCACTATATAAGTGGCCGCACAGCGCGGCTCTGGCATTCCGGCCGGAGAGAGCGACGTGTCAACATCTCCTGGAGAAGAAGAAGAACAAGAAGAAGAACGGAAGGCGACCGGAAGGCGACAGCGGCGACAGAAGACCGGGCCACCGCCTGCAAAAGAGCTATAAGAAGGCGCGGTGGCCCGGCAGAAGAACCGAAGAGGGGCACAAGACCCCCGAAGTCGGGAGAAGAGGCCGGCGGCGGGGAGGAAGAATGCCGGGCTCCTCCGCTAGCAAAAGAGCTACAAGAAGATACCGGAGGAGTCCGGCGAGAAGACCCCCGAAGACGGAAGACCCCCGGAGCTGTGCAATAAAATATTTTATCTCGTGTGTTGTGTTTTTTTTTTTGGGTACTTTTATTTTACAGGTGAATGGGTAGGGGTACATTGTACCCCATACTCATTCACATAGGGTGGGGGGCCGGTATCCGGGGGCCCCCTTATTAAAGGGGGCTCCCGGATTCCGATAAGCCCCCCGCCCGCAGACCCCGACAACCAACGGCCAGGGTTGTCGGGAAGAGGCCCTTGTCCTCATCAACATGGGGACAAGGTGCTTTGGGATGGGGGGGCCGCGCGGCCCCCCCTTCCCCAAGGCACCCCCCATGTTGAGGGCACGCGGCCTGGTACGGCTCGGGAGGGGGGGCGCGCTCGCTCGCCCCCCTTTCCTGGCCGGCCGGGTAGCGTGCTCGGACAAGGGTCTGTTGTGGACTTTGGGGGGACCTCCACGCCGATTTTTTTCGGCGTTGGGGTTCCCCTTTAAGTCCATACCAGGCGGCAAAGCCCGCGACGTCTCCGTCGCGGGCCCCGCCTACCTGCACACGCGCTCGAAATGAGCGGACTGTTGCCTCGTGTGTGGGCGAGTCCGTTCAGTTCAAAAGTTGCGCGGACTTAGTACGACGAACAAAGTTTGCCATATTTGTCCGCTCAAAAAGTGCCGTGTGTGGGCGTGTTCGTTCATTCAAAAGTTTGAGCGGACTGTTTGACGAACTTAGTTTCGGCAGACAGTCCCCGCGTGTGTACGCGGCCTCAGGGTTATTGTTTTTCTAATAGTTTTTCTAATAGTCACACAATAAACATTTAAACTTTTCTAACATTCCCTCCTCTTGTGTGACTATTTTTTCTCAACGCTTTTTAAAGATAAACCCTTTGTTATACACTTTCAGACTGTATGTCATTAATTTGAGCTTCAATGTCCACATAGGTCTCCTCAGAAGTAGGAATGGTTTGATACATTGTTCTTGAGACTGCAGTTTCAATCAGTTTTTGTGAAAGTCCTCGAATACAGGGAATGCAGCAGCATCCACAAGTGGCCAAAGCCACAGCGATTGAGATCAAACATGATGTGATAAGTCCAGTCCATTCACCGAATCATCCTTCAAGCCAGTTTGTGAATGGATCATTAATACCTGAGTTTTCTGCTAATTCATTCGATAGAGCTGTCAGTCCTTCCAAGGCTCTAGCCAGGAGCTGTATTGTTAGAGATAAAGGTGTAACACCTGCTACCAAACATTTTGCATAACCCTCCTCTTTCAACTAGGACCATATCTAAGGCCATTCGGTTCTGCCATGCCATTAGAGATGTGGGGGCCAACTGTTCTGCTAGGCCCTTCACAGCATCCCTAGTATAGTTTACAAATCGTTGTTGGTTATAATATATTTAGTTAATCCAGTCAACATTTTTATTTATAGTCACCTACCAGAGAAGAGACTCAAACCCAGCTGTCACCTGATTCCTGGCCCTAAACTCATCTGGCACCCCGCGTTCATCTATGTAGATCCGAGAGTCAAATGACCCTATGGGAGAGGTGTCCCTCCGATACCATTGGTGACTCTTACTCCACGGGTGTTCTGACAGGATCCTCAAGGGCATAGCCAGCTGGACCATAGCGCAATCCCCATTGACCAGTATCCTAGCTCGTAGTTTGTTATCCCCACACATCCACCAGACATCAGCTCTCTGAATGTCATGTTCAACCCAGTTACTATTGTCCATGTTAATCCTCTCCATATGGTAGTCATCGGGTAGTGACCCAAGATCCACCAGCTACGGTTCCCTGGGAGTGCAAAACAAGTAAAGTTACCCGGATAAGCAGTAACCGCCGGAGGTATCTGAGGTCTCTGTACTGGGGAAACAACAAACTTAATGTGTGACAGGTAGAATTTGTTTCAGGTTTATAGCTCTTATTATACATTCGCAACATACATTTTAAACTTTCTGGATCTGTATTGTGATCTAGAGGAAAAGGGATAGTTGCCAAATGTAGTCTGGCTCCGGGACAAACTAAACAGTTTTCCCTTTTTAAACTTTTAACCATTCTAACCACTCATTTTTTTCTTGGTAACCCATCTCCAAAGCTATGACATCTTCTATTGTTAGGTTAGTAAATATTATAGTTTTACTCAGAACTTCTATTTTAGTATGGCCTTCTTCTTTCCCTTCTGTGTCTACCTTTTCCTGTTGTCTGGTTTTATTAGGTGGTAATACCTCGAGGGAAAATTTGCAAGAGGGGTCCGTTCCTGACACCCATGCTCTCATAGAGTACAACCGCTGATCTTCCTTCCTCGGCTCCTTTTAATGTTATCAATAATTGATTACAGTTCTTACTATGTGTGCAGGGGGAGTTGGCCGCTTCTGTAATTTATTAGTCTTTCCTTTTATTCCACTTTTTAGGTCCTGGTAGATTATACCCCCAATCTTAATACACTGTGGTCTACAGGGCCTGATTCCATGCTTGACATCCTGCCCTATTCCAGAGCCAGCAAATGTATTTATCTGCCAATAGAAGTCCTCTAGCCCCAGTTGTATCCCCACAATCTGCAATCTGACAGAAGTCTACCAGTATAGTGATAGTTATTCCCTCTATAAAGGTTAGATTCAATGCTTTTCCTGTTCTTTCCCAATCCAAAGGTTCCTCTGCTCTTCCATAACATGTAACCCAAGGATAAATACTGTCCCTTTTTATCCTAACCAGCTACAGAGTTCCAGCGGATAGGGTAGGGGAGTTGGAAGGGGAGGGAGACTTCACCGGTTTGAAACAAGGCCCACCTTGTGCGAGACCTCCCTTTTGTAGCTGGATTTTCTGAACCTCTTGTAGCCAACTGGCCCTATTCTGCCTGTAAAACCTTTTTGTAATGGGACTGGTGAATCCAGGTAGACCTCTTTGCAATCCTTATCGCAGTAGGGGACGTTAAGAGGACTTTGAAAGGATCATCCCACCTTGGAGTACCACTGCTTTTTCTTATTACTTTTTGTTAAGACCCAATCTCCCACATGCACCTTTTCATCTTCTTGAATTGGACCTTCTAGGGCAGAACCAAAATCATTAGTATGTCTTTGTCTTAACAACCTAGACATGCAATCTGCTAGTGTGTGCTCAGACTGCTCAGTAAGTGTTTCATTTGGTTGTAAGGGTATCTTATATGGACTTCCATGTACCATTTCAAATGGGCTTAACCCTCTTTTGTGGGTGTGATATGCATACTGGTCACAGCTACTAGTAGGTAGTATATCCAATTTTTACCTGTTTCTTCCATAGCTTTTCTCAGTTTACTTTTTAGAATGTCATTATGTCTTTCCACCAATCCAGCTGATTGGGGATGATAGGCACAATGGTATTTCACTTTAATTCTCATCACTTCTGTCAAATGTTGTATAGTTTTATTTACAAAATGGGGTCCATTATCACTGTCTGTGCATCTGCACTTCCTATCGGGAATATCTCCACCCATTTGGTCAGGGTGTCTATGATTACCAAACAATGTTTCTTCCTTTCACATTTGTCTAATTTATTAAAATCCATGCCAATGTGTTGGAATGGATATTGCGGTGTGGGGAACTTCCCTTTCTGTGGTCTTATGCCTCCCTGAGCATTGTGTCTTGCACATATAATACATTGAGAGCAAAAAGTTTTTTTTAATAGTTATTGAAGCCATAGGCTGTACATACCTAACATCTCAGTCATCCCCCTGTTTGACACGTGTTACTCCATGTGCCAATACTGCTGCATACCTAAATAGGGATTTTGGCAATACTGGTTTTCAATCAGGTGACCTGTAGATGTTATCTATTATTGTGCAACCTTCTGTCATTATTTGTGTTTCTTTTGCCGCTGTTTTGGCTGCTTCATCTGCCCTCTTATTTCTGTTGACTTGTATTTATGATTATGTGCATACACCTCAATCATTGTAGTATGGACATATACATATCTAGATCTATGAGATCTTGTACAAAAGAGGTAGTTCAATCCGCAATACACATTTATTTATAGGGTTACATAATATATACAAATTTAGGGCTGCAACTAACGATTATTTTCATAATCGATTAATCGGCCGATTATTTTTTCGATTAATCGGATAAAAAAAATGAAAAAGGGGGAATATATATATACACACACACACACACACGTGTGTCCCCCCCAGTATAGATGACACATTCCTCCCCTCTCACATGGTGTCACTGCCCCACCTCCTCTCAGTGCTCCCCCTCCCCTCCGGTGTCTTGGGTTTTCTCACCCCTTCATGGTGACAGCGGCTCCTCCTCGGTGTGCCGGGGTGGTGTGGGGCGGAGTCCTAGTCCGGACCCGCCACACGGGACTCGGCCGACTCCTCCAAATGGAGCGAAGGGCACCCGAATCTGGGAGATGGATGCACGCATGTGCAGAGCACAACCTCCAATCACGGCAGCGCCTGGCGAGGGCTTAATGCTCCTGCGCTCTGCGGCGGGTCTATCGGAAGGCTTTTGGGTAGAGGGGGGAGGAGGAGCCGAAAGCAGCGCAGGCGCGTTGCTGGCGGGACGTCAGCTGGGTGGAGAATGCAAGCAGGCGTAGCTGCGTGGTCATGGATGTGGTGCATACGGACCGGCAGGGGGGAAGGTGCAGACTAGGGGTGCAACGGATCAAAAATCTCACGGATCGGATCGTTCCTCGGATCAGAGTCACGGATCGGATCAATTTTCGGATCAGCAAAAAAAAATAACACTATCCCCGCCCCCCACAGCCATATTGTTTATTTAAATAAAAGGTATAACACTATCTCCCCCCCCCCCCCAATAAAATGCAGCTTATTACAAGCATAAAAACATAGTCAGCATATCACTGATGATTTGCGCCAAGCTCACCACCGATCAAAGTTCCTCCAAACAGACCGCCGCAAATCGTCAGTGATATGCTATGTTTTTATGCTTGTAATAAGCTGCATTTTATTGGGGGGAGAGATAGTGTTGTACCTTTTATTTAAATCAACTGTGGCTGTGCCGAGCAAGTGGAAAGGCTTAGATAGGATTAGATAATAACTAACTACTATCTAATACATAGTAGTTAGTTGTTAGATTAGGTAATAATTAACATAGTGGTACCTGCATAAAAGAAGTTTTGAATGAGGGCAGGCAAGGCATCCAGCGTGACCCCTCCAGAATTCCTTCACTTGGGCTGACACAGGCTGAACGCCGCGCTGGGGGTGACGTCAGCGCACAGCTCGCCGCCGCCGGGTGTACCAAGATGGCCGCCAGCTCCGGGGCTAGGCCGAAGCCGCGGCCTTTCCTAAGGCCGCGGCCCGCTCCGCGGATCGCATGGTGCGGACCAACTAATCGATAATGAAAATCGTTGACAACGATTTTCATTATCGATTATTATCGATAATATCGATTAATCGTTTCAGCCCTATACAAATTACACACCAGACAGTATTTACAACACAATGTACAGTGTAGGTCCCCTGGCTTACATGATATTTACAAATTACTCACAGAATCATATTTACAATACAATTATAAGGTGCAAGTTTAGAGTTAGATTACCTGTTAACTTCAGGTCAGCCCATGGTGACTGCCGTGTGTTCCCACACCAGAGTGAGTTAGCTTGCTCACAAAGCATTATATCCCCCCCCCCCCCTACTTTCTGTAGTGTGGCTAATATAATTCTCCCTAATTGGTCAATGTACCAAGTAAATGTATATTGGGAACAGCCTGATTGGATGAGTCAAAGAAAGCTGTTGTTTACTTCCCAGGTGAGATGTTATCAGGGAAAACAAAAGGCCAAGCTTTGAAGTTGAACTAATTACAGTAAGAGTCCATTCACACAGGAACAACTTTGGATCCGACTTGAAGTCGTCCCAAGTTGCCTCAAGTCGCGCAACATGATAAAATCAATGTAAGTGAATAAGAGCCGAAGTCGCTCCGACTTCAGAAAAGGTTCCTGTACTACTTCTAGGCAACTTGTACCCATTGATTTCAATAGAAGTTGCCTCCAAGTCTGATCCCCTGTCTTAAAGTGGTTTGGTACCTGAAAATGAAACTTCATGTTATTAAAATCAACAGATAGCATACTTACCTAAACGAACCCTGAAAAAAAAAATATTATTTACTTACCTTTTATTTCTGATGTTTCAGCTGACTTCCGGGTTGTCCTCCCGTGGGAGTAGGCGTGGCTATCGTCCTTGCAATGGTCCCCGGGAAATTTGTAAGCTATTTCCCAAGAATCCATGGGGGACAATGAAATTGCGAAATCTCGCGAGATTTCGTTAGGACGCCGGTCACGTGACGAGGGCGTGTACGAATTTGCCATTTTTAAAGTGGGCAGGCAGCTGTATCTGCCATTACCACTATTGCACACTGAGCATGTGCAAGATGGAGCGGAGCATGCTGGGAGCCAGACGTCATCATATACCAGGAAGTAAATGCCTGTGGGCTTCAGACGCCCACAGTTAAAATGGAAAACGCCAGAGCAGGTTTTATAAGTCATCCTGAGGAAAAGATTCGTCGCGCCGGGGGTCAAATAAACGCCGGACGTGGATGCCAATCGAAGGTAGCACTCGCCCACCTGTGACACAGGTAAGAAAAAAAAAAAAAGAGCGGAATCCCGCTTTAACTGAAGCAACTTTCCAGGAAGTAAAAATTGTTTTCTAGGCAAACCCCCCCCCTCCCACAGAGCTGATTATTATGTGATTGGCCACTGGTAAAGTCTCCTCTCCTGGAAACAACTTGAAGTTGCCTTGTAAGTTGCCTCAAGTCGTGCTGTGATTCAGGCCGGGTTCACACCGCTGCGATGCGGGAACGCCGCGAATCCGCTGCGTTTTCCCGCATCGCATGACTCCCGCCGGCAGTTCACACTGCCCTATGCGGACGGCTGGGAGTGTCAATGATATGTTAATGACACCCCCAGATCCGTCCGCATATCGCAGTGCAATCTGCCGACTCGCACAGGAATCGGATCGCATGGTGTGAACCCCCATGCGATCCGATTCTGTTGCGGACCAAAAAAAGGGTCCCGTGCGAGTTTGCTGCGGGACCGATGCGAATTCAGCCATACTATCTGTACGGAGATCGGATGTGATTTGCGGTGCGAATCACATCCGGATCTCCCCCCGCAGCAGTGTGAACCCAGCCTCATACTCAAGTCGTGTCCAAGTTGCCTCCCAAAGTCTCGCTCAAAGTCGTGTTGCCCCTGTGTGAACGGACCCTAACACCAACACAACACTCAATACTTTAAATATATATTTCCCTCTAACTGAAATATATTTCTAATTACAATATTGTACAGGTATTAATGGAGATTTCACATAAACTCATAAGGCTACATTTCCCTTTGAGATGGGGTCTGTATATTTTGTGTGTGCTTGACATTTGCAGATTGCAAGCTCTTTTGGTAACTGTATTGCATCTAGGAGTTCTAGAATGAAGTCCATGAATGAAATTGGTTTACCACTGGAGGTGACCATCCCCCTGTTTTTTTCCATTGTTGTGCAAAAACATGTACTGTTGAAAAGGCATATTGACTGTCGGTGTATATGGTTACGGATTTTTCTTTCTGATGGTATGCATGCTCTTGTCAGTGCTATAAGTTCTGCTACTTGTGCTGAATAATGTTTTGGTAATGGCCTAGCTTCCAAAATTTCCTCCTGTGTCACTACTGCATATCCAGTTGCATGTGTGCCGTCTGGATTTTTCTTACTGGAGCCATCAACAAAAAGTTTAATGTCAGGGTTAGATAACGGTACATGTTTCAAATCACTTTGTGACAGTACCTTTTCAGCGATGGCAGCAGTGCAGTCATGTTTATGACCATCACAAGGAAGTGGTGTTAGTGTGGATGGGTTTAATGTAGTACACCTCTGTATTGTTGAGTGAGGTGTCAAAAGTATTGTCATACAGGAAAGGTGTCGTGCTGGGCTCAAATGTGATATATCTTTTGTTGTAAAAGGATAACATACTGCATGTGGTACTCTGAGTGTCAGCGGGTGATATAGTACTATAGATTCTGAGCCTTTAACTGCTTCAGCTGCAGCTACCACTGCCTGTACACATGGTGGAAGTACTCTAGTTACACTGTCTAATTTTGTAGACTAGTAAGTAGGGATGCACCGAAATTTCGGCAGCCGAAACATATTGGCCGAAAATGGCCCTTTCGGCAAAAAGCCGAAAGAGAATTTTCACCAAAAATGGGGCAAGGCCTGCTGGGCTTGGCCCCGCCCATCACAGGGGTGTCATTCCATCTTTAGTCTCTCCTCCTCCCCTCCCTCCTCACCCATGCTGCAGGCACCTATGGGATCTCACTGTAAAGTCCCCCTCTCCTCAGCGGTGGCTGCATATGGCTCCTCAGCCGATGTGTAAATCGGCTGTGCAGGAGCTCGGGCATGCTGTTTACTATGAAAGTGAAAGCAAGGGAGAGGCGTCTAGCAGAGTGTGCTGTGCTCTCGGCCCCCAACTAGAGTGCAATATCCAGCATGGAGAATAAGGTACAGATCTGCCAATTTTTAAAAAGACTGTGTGTGTGTGTGTGTGTATATATGTGTGTGTGTGTGTGTGTGTATATATGTGTGTGTATATATATATATATCCGTTTGTGTTCACCCCCACTGGCTGTGGTTTGACTGTGGGTCTCCTCCCCCATCCTGCCCCCTTTTGATGTAGGAGGGGTGGGGAGATGGTCCCTGCTCGCCGGAGCCTCGTTACAAGGATCGGACGGATGGCATCCTCGTGGCGCCGCATTGCCGACCGAATTTGATCTCTAGGCGTGCACAGTGTGGGGATGGCCAGGCGCTAATCGCCCGACGGCTGAGCCGTCTAGGTGACTGCTTTTCCTCCCTCCACTGTTGCATGCACCTGCGTGGCTCTGGTGACGGGACTTAGATGGTGCGTCTGCCCAGGCATCTCCCGTTGTAGGTTCACACATTCCACCTTTCTCTTTCACTAGTATGATCACACTTACGTGGATCGACTACGGTCCTTTTCAGTCGACATAGGTACACAACATGTTTTCTTTTCTTTTTTCATTTCAATTGCTCCCTTTTTTTTTTTTTTTCTTGCCACCAGCGGAAGGATGCAGGGTTCTCAACCAAGCAGGTTGAGAGGCTCCAGGGGAGTAGTTTGTTTGAGAGGAAACTGGCTTTTCAGTTTCAACATTGTTTTCAAAAATCCAGTTTGGGACCTGGAGCTCGGAAATTCCTTAGTGTTATGGGTGGGACGGAATCTCCAATCCTGGGACCGGGTTTTGGGAACAGCCAGAAGTCTGGCTGGTTGATTGCACAGGTGAGTCCTGGGCTTATAATAGAGCCAAGACCAGGGTTCTGGGCTCCACCCTCCCGAGGAGTCCAGGCAAGCAAGGGAGAAGCATGCATGCATGCATGCATGCATGTCTGCATGGTATAGCCAGAGGGCCCAAAGCTGTGGGCTGAGCAGCAAAGAAGATAAAAAGAGGTACAGTAGTTGTACGACATCTCTGTTATAGGGATAAGAGGGCTGAAGTGTAAGCCTGAACGGTGGTATTGCTGAGGAGAGCCAGGTGGCTTGGTATTCTTCTGTTTATTCGTTTGTTACTGGTGTGAAGCTGAACCCTCCTGCTATGGGACTTGTTTCTTTTACTTTTAATAAAAGTGGGCCAACAAGCCCTTAAATAGCATAACTGGCGTGGACTCTGCTCACTGGTGTGCTCTATACAGAGGCTAAATAACCCCCAAATATTACAATTAATATATATGTATGTATGTATGTATGTATCTATGTATGTGTGTGTGTTTGTATGCCTCTGTGTGTGTTTATGTGTGCATGTGTTTAAATGTGTGTGTGTGTGTGTGTGTGTGTGTTTTTATATATATATATATATATATATATATATATATATATATATATAAATTAGTGTGTGTGTGTGTGTGTGTGTTTTTTTTATTTGTGTATGTTTATATGCACTGGTAAGCTGCTGTGCACAGTGAGGCTGCATTGATCTCCTGTAGCATGTCCCCAGCCTCTGACCATCTCCTGTAGCATGTCCCCAGCCTCTGACCATCTCCTGTAGCATGTCCCCAGCCTCTGACCATCTCCTGTAGCATGTCCCCAGCCTCTGACCATCTCCTGTAGCATGTCCCCAGCCTCTGACCATCTCCTGTAGCATGTCCCCAGCCTCTGACCATCTCCTGTAGCATGTCCCCAGCCTCTGACCATCTCCTGTAGCATGTCCCCAGCCTCTGACCATCTCCTGTAGCATGTCCCCAGCCTCTGACCATCTCCTGTAGCATGTCCCCAGCCTCTGACCATCTCCTGTAGCATGTCCCCAGCCTCTGACCATCTCCTGTAGCATGTCCCCAGCCTCTGACCATCTCCTGTAGCATGTCCCCAGCCTCTGACCATCTCCTGTAGCATGTCCGCAGCCTCTGACCATCTCCTGTAGCATGTCCGCAGCCTCTGACCATCTCCTGTAGCATGCCTGCAGCCTATGACCATCTGCTGTAGCATGTCCCCAGTCTCTGACCATCTCCTGTATAAAAATATTTTTTAAAAACAGTCAATTTCGGTATCGGGGCTGGTTCAGTTTTCAGGATCAAGGAAGATTTATTTTCAGTATCGGTTTCGGCACCAAAAAACCCATTCGGTGCATCCCTACTAGTAAGCAATTGGCCTCTTGTGCCCGCTATGTGACTGTGTAAGTACTGATGTCATGTGACCTTCTCTTGAGTCTACTGTTTGTTCCAAAGGTTTGTCATAGTTTAGTAAGGCTAGCACTGTTGAACTAGAAAGGACTTGTTTTAGGTCAGTAAAAGTCTGTTTCCTCACTCCATTTATAACATCCTGGGGGGCCATAGGGCGCCCATGTATTTCCTGAACCAATGGGGCCAATGCTAAGTTTCAATATTTACAATACGACCCTTGTCATAGCTGGTCAAGAATACATTTTTTTTTTTTTTACAGACACAATATTTCACATAGGAATTTAAAACGGAGGAGCATTTCACTCCTTTGCAACGAGGGGGGGGGGGAGTGAGTGCAGTGTCTAACTTGCACGTTTTACAGACACACAGAACATGAGAACGTGAAGAATGATTTTTTATTTTTTTTGCTGGTTATTTAAACTCCTATTATCAACCCATACTTTTTTTTTTTATCTTTGGGTCTTAACAATTTAAGTTTATTAACCAAATCCTGACACTTTTTTTACAGTTAGTTTACTATTGAATCCAAACTTCCCCTCCCACTTGGCACATTAGGAACACAGCAGGCTCATAAACGGACACAAAACATTTTTTTTTACAGAGATTATTGCTCATTGTCAGCGCCAGTCGGGTCTCTCATTAACACTGGGATAGTGACCCTCTGCCCACGGTAACAATAGGAATACAAGAGTAAAAATATCGGCACTCCCCACACTATAGGGAGAATCAAAAAAAAGGTTAAACATGAGAAAAGAGAAACTAAACACACAGAAGAAACTTTTTTTTTTTTTTTTTTTTTTTTTTATCTGTCCTGGACAGCGGGTGACGTAATTTTTTACCTTAGACAACGTCCCTAAATGTCTCTGTCTACGAACACTGTATCATCAAAATATTTTACGATCAATACCAATGTCGGCAATTACAACACATTAAACCAGAATCAAACAGAAAGAGAAGAGACTCTTAAAAAGAATTAAGAATAATTTAAATGATCTTACCTCTCAAACACCAGAGGACTGGATCACGCAAGTTTGAAAACAGACAGGGAATCCAGGTCTTAGGCCGCGTACACACGGGCGGATTGTCTGGCCAACTAAGTTCGTCAGACAATCCGACAGACAGTCCGTCCTACTTTTGAATGAACGGACTTGACCACACACGATGAACAGACAGTCCGCTGAAAGCGTGCGCGATGACGTGTACAGCACAGACGACGGGACTAGAAATACGACGTCCAATACACTGCAATGCAACCTTCGGCCGTGTAAATCCTTTCTGAGCATGCGCCATACTTAGTCCGTCCAACTTGCCTACTCACGAGCGGACTGTCCGCTGAAACCAAGTTTGGACGGACTGTATTACGGAAATTCCGAAAGACTTAGTCCGCCAGACTGTCCGCTGAAAAAGTCAGCTGAAGCCCACACACGAGCGGATTGTCCGCTGAAACTAAGTTGGACAGACAGTCCGTCCGTGTGTACGCGGCCTTAGGCCCCTGCCCCTATTTCACCACTAACGTTGAGTGGGGGGACTTTTAATTCTCAGTGAGCTTTGAAGTCCAATACTCACCAAAGTTTTTTGTCGGGACCATCTGACCTGAAATGCGCACCAGTTGTTTCCAGCATAGAAGGACCAAAATTGTTAGGATTATTCTTCTCTTGTGATCAGTCAAACTCCAGGTGTATTGAGAAGCAGACAATTTTTTTCTGATGTGTCACACAAAGGGATGAAGCTTACAAGCCAAAAGATGCAGTAAGAATCACACAAAGAGATGTACAACCCTTCTCCTAATACCTACAATAATATAGCCTCAGCACTTCTATTGGCTGAGGAAACGGATAGCTTGCCTAGTACAAAATGGTACTTTATTTGGCTAATTAGTGTTTCCTGTACAGTCTTGTCCTACCATATATGGTTAAGCCTAATCATCCTACAACTTACTATGGAGTTAAAGCAAAACGATACAGCAAGTTAATACAACAACCTGCTCAGAAGTCATCTTAAAAATCAGTCTCAGGGTTATTGTTTTTCTAATAGTCACACAATAAACATTTAAAATGTTTCTAACAGATATGATGACCAGATTAATTACAGGAGGAGTTTGTGGACCAAGAATTGGTTGCGCCAGCGTGACCAGTTCTTGCACATGCCTTTGCTTCGTGAGATTCGGGAGAATAATACTGATGATTTCAGGAATTATCTCCAGATGATGGACCCCGTTTTTCACCGTCTGCTGGCTTTGCTGTCCCCTTATATCAGCAGGCAGGATACCTGCATGCGGCAAGCCATCACTCCAGAGCAGAGGCTCATCGCCATGTTGCGCTACTTTGCGACAGGGAGAAGCCTTCAGGACCTAAATTTCTCCACAGGCATCTCCCCCCCCCAGGCTCTGGGAATCATTATTCCAGAGACCTGTTCTGCCATCAATCAAGTCCTGTAGAAGGACTATATGAAGGTAAGTTTTCTCCATTAACATCACATTCTATGTATACTATTTAATGATTGCTAATGTATTGTATTTCTTTCCTCATTCCCTAATTACCATGATTGGAATATGCTGTAATTGATATGCTGTGTTCCTTTGTCCTCATGCATGCTGGAAGCTTTTCAAGTTCCTTTTTTGTCCTTCATGCATATTTGCCTTCACTTAACTTCCCCAGCATGCTCTTCTGGGCCCATAAACCTATAGTCTAGTCACTTAGAAATGTATTTTGTCAGCTCCATAGTATTGCTTTTGTGTGTTTCCTTAAATGCAGAGTGCCAGATTTTTTTTTTTTCTTTTTTTTTTTTTTTTTGGTTGAGCCAAACTCGTTAGGAACCCCCCTACCCCCAACTGCTAGGTCAGCTGATAGCAATCCTCTATCTGCTGACTTTGCCAAACCCAATACACACTATACATACCTTTTTTTTTTTTTTTTTTTTTTTTTTTTTTTTTTTTCTTGTCAGATTTATGGACGAATTAACCAAAGCATGTAGTGCAAGGGCCTGCCTCAATACTTTCAAATGCTACAGTTTCAAGTATTTTTTCTCCTATTATTATCTTGATAGGTAATAGAATGAAAAAATGTGCTTCCATTTGTTCTTTTTTGGTATTATGACACTTCTTACCTGTCTGGTGGGCTGCCAATAGTGTTAGGAAGGAGGGGCTGGCCAAAGTATCACACATTATTTCTGCATTCAGCTCTCAATGAAGTGGAGAGGGTTATCTGTCCAAAACACCCCCCCCCCTAATTTTTTGCAAGGACCCATCAGATGGGGGGGTGGGGGAGGGATGGGGGGGTGATGACTCTGATAAGGGGACCTTATACTTTAGTCTTTAACCACTTAAGGACCGCCGCATGGCAATGTACGTCGGCACAATGGCACCGACAGGAACAAGCACGTACATGTACGTGCTTGCCTTCCAGCGGGTAGGCGGTCCGATCGGACCCCCTCTCGCTGGATGCGGCGGTCCGTTTCGCTTCAGGAGCGATCCGGGATGAGGGGATGGCCGTTGGTTTCTGGCCATCCCCTCTTGATCGCTCCTGGCGAATGAGAAGCTTCCCCCGCCTGTGTATTGTAAACACAGGCAGGGAGGAAGTGATGTCATTCTCCTCGGGGTGGTCTTTTTGACCGGACTGCGAGGAGAACACCATAGTAAGTGCACCAACACTACACTGACATGTAGGTACACATAGGCACAAAATCCCCCCCCCTTTCCCAGTCAGTGTCACTGATTGCAGTGATCATTTAAGTAAAAACTGTCAGGGCAGTTAGTGTTAGGTCCAGGGTAGCCCCCTACCCCCACCCCAATAAGGGTTTAACCCCCTGATTGCCCCTAGAGTTAACCATTTCACCACCTTTTGCCAGTGTCACTAAGCGATCGTTTTTCTGATCGCTGCATTAGTGTCACTGCTGCCGCTAGGTAGCTAGTTAGTTTTTTAGGTTCACCACCAGGTTTTTATAGCGCTAGGTACCCCCATATACTACCCAATAACGGTTTTAACCCCCTGATTGCCCCTAGTTAAACCTTTCACCCCCTTTTGCCAGTATCACTAAGCAATCGTTTTTCTGATTGCTGCATTAGTGTCACTGGTGCCGCTAGGTAGCTAGTTATTTTTTTAGGTTCACTGCCAGGTTTTTATAGCACTAGGTACCCCCATATACCAGCCAATAATGGTTTTAACCCCCTGTTTGCCCCTAGTTAACCCCTTCACCAGCGATCACCGTATAAGTGGCACTGGTGACGCTGGTTAGCCAGTTAGTTATTTAGGTTCACCGTCAGGTTTTTATCTAGCGTCCAGTGACCCCCATATACTACCTAATAAAGATTTTAACCCCCTGATTGGCCCTAGTTAACCCTTTCACCAGTGATCACCGTATAAGTGTTACGGGTGACTCTGGTTAGTTATTTTGTTTTTATAGGATTAGGGCACCCACCATTTATTACCCAATAAAGGTTTAACCCCCTGATCACCCGGCGGGTGATATCAATTAGGTTTTAGGGTCAGGGTCTGCATCGCCCCAGGCAGTGCTAGGTTAGTGGCAGTACCGCTAACACCCACGCGCAAAGCATAAACCTCCCGTAGTGGTATAGAATCTGAACAGATCAATATCTGATCTAATCAGATCTATACTAGCGTCCCCAGCAGTTTAGGGTTCCCAAAAAAACGCATTGTTAGCGGGATCAGCCCAGATACCTGCTGGCACCTGCGTTTTGCCCCTCCGCCCAGCCCACCCAAGTGCAGTATCGATCGATCACTGTCACTTACAAAACACTAAACACATAACTGCAGCGTTCGCAGAGTCAGGCCTGATCCCTGCGATCGCTAACAGTTTTTTTTGGTAGCGTTTTATATTTAAATCCTGAAGGCAGTGCTTGGTTTTCGGGGTCCCGTACGTGGCTAGGCTCCCAAAAAGTCCCCCACATGTGGTATCCCCATTGGGAGAAACAGCAGAAATAAATTTTGGGGTGTAATTTCACTTATGCCCATAGCATGTGTGAGCAATATATCATTTAGTGACAACTTTGTGCAAAAAAGAAAAAATTTTTTAATATTCCTGCAACTTGTGGCAAAATATAAAATATTTCATGGACTCAACATGCCTCTCAGTAAATAGCTTGGGGTGTCTACTTTCCAAAATGGGGTAATTTGGGGGGAGTTGTGCTATTTTGGCATTTTATGGCCTTCGAAACTGAGATATGTAGTGAGGAGTGAAATCAAAAATTTGCACCCTTAGAAATCCTGAAGGCGGTGATTGGTTTTCGCAGTGCCATACGTGGCTAGACTCCCAAAAAGTCCCCCATATGTGGTATCCTCGTACTCAGGAGAAGCAGCAGAATATATATTTGGGGTGAAATTCCACATATAACTATGGCATGTGTGAGCAATATATCATTTAGTGACAACTTTTTGTAAACTTTTTTTTTTTTTTTTTTGTGTCATTATTCAATCACTTGGGACAAAAAAAATATATTCAATGGGCTCAACATGTCCCTCAGCAATTTCCTTGGGGTGTCTACTTTCCAAAATGGGGTCATTTGGGGGGGGGGGGGTTGTACTGCCCTGCCACTTTAGTACCTCAAGTAATGAGATGGGCAGTCATAAATTAAAAGCTGTGTAAATTCCAGAAAATGTACTCTAGCTTGTAGACGCTATAACTTTTGCGCAAACCAATAAATATACGCTTACTGACATTTTTTTTTACTAAAGACATGTGGCTGAATACATTTTGGCCTAAATGTATGACTAAAATTTAGTTCATTCGATTTTTCTTATAACAAAAAGTAGAAAATATCTTTTTTTTTTTTTTTTTCCTTTTATATCGTAAAAAATAAATATCACAGAGGCAATCAAATACCATCAAAAGAAAGCTCTATTTGTGGGAAGAAAAGGACGCAAATTTAGTTTGGGTACAACATTGCATGACCGCGCAATTACCAGTTAAAACAGTGCAGTGCGAAATTGTAAAAAGACCTCTAGTCCTAAGGCCGCGTACACACGGGCGGACTGTTCGCCCAACTTTGTTTGTCAAACAATCCGACAAACAGTCCGCTCAAAATTTGCATGAACGGACTTGACCACACACGATGAATGAACAGTCCGCTGAAAGCGTGCGCGATGACGTGAACGGCACGTACGACGGGACGAGAAATACGACGTCCAATACACTGCAATGCAACCTTCGCCGTGTAAATCCTTTCTGAGCATGCGCGAAACTTAGTTTGTCGAACAAGCCTACACACGAGCGGACTGTCCGCTGAAACCAAGTTTCAGCGGACTGTCTTACGGAAATTCCGAAAAACTTTGTTCGTCAGACTGTCCGCTGAAACTGTCCGCTGAAGCCCACACACGAGCGGACTGTCCGCTGAAACACTGTTCAGTGGACAAAGTTGGGCGAACAGTCCGCCCGTGTGTACGCGGCCTTAGGCTGACAATTGGTCCGGGGCTGAAGTGGTTAAAGGATGAATGGCAGCCCTTGCAAAGAGAGGTTAGACACATACAGTCTGTGGCCTCAGCTAATGCAGCCAGTTTAGAAGACATGGAGAACTGTTTATGTAAAAATAATATCCACGCAGTGGGTGTCCCTGAAAGAGCAGAGGGTAAAAACTCAGTGGCCTTTATTGAAGCATGGCTCACAGACACTTTCGGCCGTGATGCTCTGTCACCTATGTTTGCAGTGGAGAAGGCACACAGGTTCCCTGCAAGACCCCCACCACAAGGCGCTCCGCCAAGGCCCTTTTTGTTCCGCTTGCTAAATTATAAAGACCGGGATGCCATATTGAGTAAGGCCAGGGCTGCCGGCGTACTAAAAACAGAGATCCAAGTTCATGGATATTAAAAGGAGGCTGCGTGCTCACAATGTTCAATATTTCATGCTCTACCTTGCAAAGCTGAAAGTCATTGCCAATGGTAACCCACACTTCTTTGATGATCCCAAGGCTGAAGTCCTGTGGGAACGCATGGGAACGGACTTCCTGTACTTTTTCCACAACAGGAACTCGGGTCCCATTAGCAGCCATATCCTGCAAGACTTTGAAGTATGCAAGCCGTGTGGCAGGTGCTACACCAGCAGCCGCCAACACAGCTCGCAATAGTAAGTGCTGCACACCTGACCATTCAGGCATTGCCAGTAGAGGGCCCCTTATAGATTGTATTTAGTCTTTAGTATAAAATATCCCTGTATGTGGACGATGCACTTATCTGTTTGGGCGACACCGCAGACTCTCTGCACACAGTGATGGGGATTATAACGGATTTTGGTGGATTCTCTGGCCTTACCATAAATTGGCTCAAATCAATTTTGAAGAACAAAGGACACTTAGAAAAAGAAAAAAGAGGGCTGCACACCCCGAATAATAACAGAAAAAAGGAAATTGCCCCCCAAAGTGGGGTTTTCTAGGCAGCAACAAAATTAGGAAATAATATTTAAAAATAGAAAAAACCTTTAATAGAACATATAAGTTTCAGGAATGACAATAGCAATAAAAGTATGAGGGGTTCTAAGTAAAGGGAAGGAGATAGGCTGGCAGGCAGAGGAAGCTCCATTAGCATTGCTGGTTGTCATTCCAACAGCTTCCAGACGGAACCATAGGATCGCAGAAGGCCTCAAAGCCGGGGGCTCAATTACCGGCCGCCGGCGGCGCGGCCCGACGCGATCACGCCGGGGGGTCCACGGAGACAGGATACCCCCAGCTGTGCTGCCCCAGGCACCAGGCCTAATTCTAGTCGCAAATGCGACCTGGCGCCCGGGTTTTTTTCGAGCCCTGGTATAGGAGATGATCAGGGACTGGGGACATGGTACAGGAGATGGTCAGAGACTGGGGACATGGTACAGGAGATGGTTGGGGACAGAGGACGTGGTTCCTGGTGAAGCTAACACAGCTTCAGTAGAATCACTCCCGAGTCCCGCTACTCCATTCGTTCTAATACACATGATCACAGCCATCAACTGTCTGTCACTGTCTCCAACAGGAGGAGCTGTGCTACAACGGCAGTCAATCATAGCTCGCCACTCTTCGTCATCAGCAGATGGGAGCGGCTGAGCCTGCGTTCCTATTGGTGGTTGGGTGAAGAGGTTGTATTGGTTGTGTGGGTGGTAATACAGGCGGTAAGGAAGTGTTGTCCCCATTTACCAGTATACAGCTTTCGGGTGACACTGTAATCCTCGGTGTCCGGGCTTAGCACACAGTTATGCATGTGATGTGAGCACAGCTCCTTATTACATGGGCCACTGTTCTCAGGAGTTCTCTCTTTGATAGACAGATCATCCGTCCAATCCTGCGGGTTATCTGTCTATCAAAGTGCCTGGACAAGGGGGAGGGGCTGTATGTGACGGTACGCGTCCGGAAACACACAGCTATTGAAATGAAAGCTGTGATGTTCCAGGCAGCGGTGGTGGCTCTCCTTGCACTATAGGACACCCCCATGATGGGCGGCACCAGGGGTGGGGGGCTGATGCACGCTCCATTATCAGCCTTTTCTCTCTTTCGTCAAATTGCCGAAAAGGGCATTTTCGGACGATATGTTTCAGCGGCCGAAATTTCAGTGCATCCCTAATTTATATAGTGCCAGCTGTTTGCGCAGTGCTTTATAACATAAGGACAGACAGTACAGTTACAATACAACTAAAGCGTATTTTTGGATATTACCATTTATAAGTAATAACTTCAGAGAGCATTGTTCAGGGAATATCACATTTCTTTAGGGTCTCGATAAGGAATTTCAAATACGGGTATAGGGTTCTGTTTATAGAGGATGTCTAACATTGGTTAAACTCAAAGGACTTATGTATTTTTCTCAACCTGGCTAACTATATATTTGTTGCACAGATTTTCCATTATGGCTGTGAGTTTTGAAGAGTTTTCCGTACCACCTGGATCTGAACTTGCTCTTCCTCCACTCTTCGGCGGAAATATCTTGGAGAGTGAGCTGGAAACCGAAGTTGAGTTTGTTGATGGCGGACTTGCCGGTGAAAACCTACAAGACGAGGAAGAGGAACAGGCCCAGCAGCGAACAAGAGAGCTTAATAGGAGGAAGTTTCTTGCTCTTAACCGGCGCTGCAAAGAAATTGAGCAAGTATGTACATAATATATATATTTATAAGCTGATACATTTTACTACGTAATTTTAAGATTCTGTAGCATCCATCTTATTTAGTCTGTCCCAGTGAAAGTAAAAAATGATTAGAGTTGGGCGAACAGTTCAAACCGAGGCAAAAGTTTGGCCTGAAAATGGCCCATTCGAACACCCGAATTTGCGGGGCACTCGACGGGATGTTCACCTTCCAAGTGCCCCACAGTAAACTGCACAATGCATTCTAAGTCCTGATTGGGCAAAACTTTGCCCATTTGGGGCCAGTGATGTAAGTAACTGAGTTAAACAGCGTTACTTAATGCCGTTACTTTAGAGGGTAACGATTAATCTAACCGATTACTCTTCCCCCCTCCCCCCCCATTGTAACGCCGTTCCCATTACTTGGGGGAGCTTTTGGTCCAACTCTAACGATTACATATATTGAGTTGAAACATGTTACATTTTAAAGTGATTGTTGACCCACTTTCACACATTTTACTTTATCCGTTCTGTCTCTTTTATGCAGTGCCCCCCGTCTCTGTGTTTTATTAAAAAAATTCCTCCTTTACCACATCTCACGGTGGCTCCCGGCGCTCATGTGACCGGCCGTGTCTCCTCTCTGCCTGTCTGACAGAAGCAGCGGGAGGGGCCGAGATTCCCCCGCTGACGTCAGCGGGATGCGAGGAGGAGGGGATCGCCGGGAGCCGCTGTGAAATACGGTAAAGGAGGATTTTATATATATGTATGTATGTATGTGTGTATGTATGTATGTATGTATATGTGTGTGTGTGTGTGTGTGTGTGTGTGTGTGTGTGTGTGTGTGTGTATATATATATATATATATATATATATATATATATATATATATATATATATATATGAGACAAGGGGGCACTGCATAAAGAGACAAAATGGATAGTATACTGCTAAATGTGTTATTCCTGCAGCAGGAGGGAAATGAGGCGGAACTGTCTCTAGATGATATGCAGAGAAGGGGGAGGACAGACACACAGGAGAGCGGGGCTGCGAATGACGGAGGCATGTAAACTGAGCACGGTATCAGGGCTCAGCAGCCATGATTATCGTGGTCAGCTTATATAGGGGAGGGGAGAAACTGTCCGGATCAGACAGGTTTTTTAGGTGTTACGGTGTCCCAATTAGACAGCAAAAGCACTATGCTGTATAAAATGCTTTAATGGAGCAGGATCCATATTTTATTAATTTTTTTTGGGGTTAATGCTTTAAGTGGTTCTAAAGCTTAATGATTTTTACCTTAATGCATTCTCTGCATTGATGTCAAAAAAACCTTCCCTGTACAGCTATTCCCCCAGCTCCCCCTTATACTTAGCTGAGCCTGATCCAGCGTTGTGCACTAGAGCAGCGGCTCGCTCCCTCCTCATAGGCTCAAAGACAGCAACAGGAGCCATTGGCTCCCACTGCTATAAATCACAGCCGGTGAGGAGGGAGCAGGGGGGTGGGGCCAAGCTGCACTTTGTGTGTCTGTGGACAGAGCTGGCTCAGGAGCAAGCCTGCACCAGTATCCAAATAACAAGTGCCTTCCTATGGAGGGCATGAGGTGGAGGGGAGATGAGCCAGGCAGGAACCCAAGAAGAGCTTCAGGGCTGCTTTTATGAAAAACCATTGCACAGGGCAGATAAGTATGACATGTTTGTTATTTTAATGTGTTTACAATCACTTTAAGCAGAACTTCAGACAAAAATAATATCAAGATCTTAGTTTCTTTTTGTTCAAATAATTTTTATTTTGGAATTATTGCAAACAGAGTTAAAAAAAACAATAGCATTTGTATAGTAATTTTGCAAGAGTCATTCAGATCCAAAGCAGTACTTCATTTGACATATTTCCTGTACTAGAAAGGGTGGGAAGGGTTGGAACAGGAGATGTTTTGGGTAGAGAGAGCTTGCTGGGAGCTATCAAATGCTTAACACTTGTGTAGTTCCTGAAGATCACCCTAGGTCGAGTAGATAACTTTGGAACTCAATTTAGGATCCCATTTAAGGCCTCATTCACACAGGCATTTTTACAGCTGCTGTTAGGAGCGATTACAGCTTAAAAACACCTCTCCGTGTTATTCTATGGCCTCATGCGCACACGTGCGCACACAGTTGTTTAGGAGTTGTAAGTGGCATAGGCGTTTTAAGCTACAAAAAAACCCCACAACCAGCACATTCTGAGGACCGGCGCTAGAGCTGTAAAAACGCCTGACGCCACTAAACTTGTCTTAGCGCTGTATATAACTTTAAGCTGTGTTTAGGCACGTCTGCCATTTTTTTTAAGCTGTAAATATGTGATTGGTCACTGTAATGTCAGGAAAACCAGGAAATTCCTGTCTGTACATTACCTAGGGTTGTCCCGATACTGATACAGAGCATTTGCCCGAGTACTTGTACTCAGACAAATGCTCCGATGATTCACCTGATACCTGGACAGTCAGGGAGCGTCAGAGGGAGTTACAAGCACCAATCACCACTGTATAGATTTCAATAAAGCCTGACAGCCACTCCCCTCGGCCTTCAACTGCTTTAGTGAAATCTATACAGGGTGATCGTGGGGGGGTACAAGCACTGATCACCCTGTATAGATTACACTAAAGCAGTCCCCGTATCCTCTTCCAGTCCCCCTCCGTTCTGCTGTCCCCCCTCCATGCCACCCTTAGTTCTGCTGTCCCCCACAGTTCTGCTGTCCCCCACAGTTCTGCTGCCACCCTCCATGTCATCCTCCGCCCCCTCTGTCCTCAATCTATAAGGTTGTAGAGCGGAGGTAGGAGCCAGTAATTAAAACATTTTTTAAAGAAATAATAAAAATTAAAATAAAACACAATTCAATTGTAAAAAACAATAAAACAATAAATTGTAAAAAAAAATACTGACACGTGCATTGTCACATGACATTTAAAAAAAAAAAGGTAATCGGTATCAGCGAGTACTTGTACTCGGTCTTAAAGTGGTATAGAGACAATAATATTACCCAAGAGTCCTTTGCACAGCCGTGTGATTGTGTGTAGGACAGAGGAGAGAGAAGATGGCCAGTGCGGTGTCTCAGGTAGACCTAATCAGTGCAGTCGAGGCTCATCCAGAACTTTGGGATCTGGCACATCCATTGCATAGTGACCATCTTAAAAAAAAATCCTGGCAGGATATCAATGCGGCAATACCTCCGGGCTGGGAACTGATGAGCAACGAAGCCAGAAAGGAGACAAGTAAGTCTATTTTCATTGCATGCATGATCTGTTTGTTGTGTATTGTAAATGAAGAATGCATATTAACCCTTATCAACCCTTCTTTTCCACTTTTCTATAAGCAAAAGTTTCCAGCGCTGGTGGAAATCCCTTCTGGATCGAGTCAGGAGGGATCTAAAAGAGAAGGAGAGGCAGTAAGGGGTGGAGCACCAGCCACTGCCAAGAAACGCCACGTCTATCGTAACCATTTGGCCTTCTTGCGCCAAGTCATGATTGATATTAACCGCTTTTTTCTTTCTTTTTTTTATCATATATTTCCCTATGTGCATTGCTCTGCAGGCGGTTTACATTTTCCAGGGATATTGTTTAACTTTATAATTTGTATTCTCTGCATGACAACATTTAACATTGCTCAGCGAAGGTAGAAGGCAGTGGAAGAGCCACAGTTAGACAGACCCACCAGTGTAATGGACAGCATTGGCCACACATAACCCCATGATATCAGTGTGGCAAGTGTCACAATTGAGGCCACACATGAGATAATTGTACATCCACTATGTTTGCCTGTCTATCTACATGCCAATCTAAACATTTTCATTCTTTTGCAGGAATCCAGAGACTTGGAGTTGTCAGCGTCAGAGAAGGGGTGGCTGCATAATTGAGACAGAGGACAGGGTGCTAGCATTGTTGCAGGAAGTGCGGCAGGAGAGGTGCAGTGTGGATGCATTCTTGGATCCCAGCAACCCATGTGCCTGCTTGTGCCGCACCTTATATCACATCCTGGAGGACATTGGGATAGACGAGGAGAAGCAGTGTATGGATCGCATGTATGATATAAACAGCACTCATTTGCACTCCGCCTGGGGCAAACGTATGCTAAGCCCAAAAAGGGCTAGCATACGCTTGCCTTACGCAGAATGAAAAGGACTCTTGGAACAATAGAAGAAAAATGGACATAAAAAGAACAAACCTGAATTTTAAGTGCTTTATTCAACAAAAAATACATCTTACAAGACAGAAAGTAGAGCTCCTTAATGAAATGTCAACTTTTTTTTTTTAAACATAATCATTTTGCCATGACACCTCTCCATCAGGTGATACGAAAAATTCTGCAAACTGATTACGGATGGTCATGACGTTGACCACAATTCCATAAATTGTACTGGCTGACTTTTGTTACTGGGCGCCGGTTTAACATTGCTTCTCTCATTGTCCCACAGAACACAGCATGCCAGGACAACTTTAATGGCATTCTCCACATCATGCTGCATACAGGACCGCAAAAAATTTGGCCATGCACACAACAAAAGCACATTCCACAACGCGCGTACACGACTGAGCCGATAATTGTACATTTTTTGTTGATGGCTGAGACCATAGCCACTGTATGGCCTCATGAGGCCTCATCTGCTACCATGACCAATGGCAAGCTGGGTTCCTCAGTGCACGGTAGAGGCCTGCTGGGAGGAATGTTGAGCCATCCTTCATGTAGACTATGTCTGAAGTTCGACTCACGAAATATGCAGGCGTCACCTTGGCTGCAATATGCGCCAACATTCACAGCAGGGAATCTCCGCATCAGCCAATATCAGGAGGACCACCAAGAAATATTTTTTTATAATTTAAAATACGATGATCCAGAGTGGGAAGGCTTCTTCACATTGATGTGGTTGCCATCAAGGGCACCGATACGATTGGGGAACTGAGTTTTCTCCAAAACCCGTCAACAACCGATTCCCAGATGTCCTCTATGGGCTCTGGCATTACAACTTCATGCTCAGTTGTGTTCATACGTTTACATACCCTGGCAGAATTTTTTGATTTCTTTCATTTTTCAGCGAATATAAATGATGGCACAAAAACTTTTCTTTCACTCATGGTTAGTGTTTGGTTGAAGCCATTTATTATCAATCAGCTGTGTTTACTCTTTTTAAATAGTCATCACAACAAAAACTACCCAAATGACCCTGATCAAAAGTTTACATACCCCAGTTCTTAATACCATGTATTGCTCCCTTTAAAATCAATGACAGCTTGAAGTCTTTTGTGGATGAGGCTCTTTATCTTCTCAGATGGTAAAGCTGACCATTCCTCTTGGCAAAAAGCCTCCAGTTTCTATAAATTCTTAGGCTGTCTTGCATGAACTGCATGTTTGAGATCTCCCCAGAGTGGTTCAATGATATTGAGGTCAGGAGACTGAGATGGCCACTCCAGAACCTTCACTTTATTCTGCTGTAGCCACTGACAGGTTGACTTGACCTTGTGTTTTGGATCATTGTCATGTTGGAATGTCCAAATACATCCCATGCGCAGTTTCCTGGCTGATGAATGCAAATGTCCCTCCAGTATTTTCTTGATAACATACTGCATTCATCTTGCCATCAATTTTGACCAAATTTCCTATGTCTTTCTAGCTCACACATTCCCCAAAACATTAGCGATCCACCTCCGTGTTTCACAGTAGGAATGGTGTACCTTTCATCATGGGCCTTGTTGACTCCTCTCCAAATGTAGTGTTTATGGTTGGGGCCAAAAAGCTCAATTTTGGTCTCATCACTCCAAATGACTTTGTGTCAGAAGGTTTGAGGCTTGTCTCTGTGCTGCTTGGTGTATTGTAAGTGGGATACTTTGTGGCATTTGCGTAGTAATGACTTTCTTCTGATGACTCGACCATGCAGCCCATCTTTCTTCAAGCGCCGCCTTATTGTGCATCTTGAAATAGCCACACCACATGTTTTCTGTGAGTCTTGTATTTCACCTGTAGTTATTTGTTGGGTTTTCTTTGTATCCCCCAAAAAAATTCTGGCAGTTGTGGCCGAAATTTTAGTTGGTCTACCTGACCATGGTTTGGTTTCAACAGAACCCCTAATTTTCCACTTCTTAATTAGAGTTTGAACACTGCTGATTAGTATTCTCGATTCCTTGGATATCTTTTTATATCCCTTTCCTGTTTTATACTGTTCACCTACCTTTTCCCGCATATCCTTTGACAATTCTTTTGCTTTCCCCATGACTCAGAATCCAGAAACATCAGTGCAGCACTGGATAAAAGGTTCAAGGGTCTTTCAGGAGTCCAGAAACTCAGTGACCTTTTTATACAGATCACAGGTGAGGATGATTACCTTTAATAGCCATTCAAACCCTTTTGTGTCTACTTGTGTGCATGTTAACAGGCCAAAATCACCAGGGTATGTAAACTTTTGATCAGGGTCATTTGGCTAGTTTCTATTGTGATTTTAAAAAGAGTAAACACAGTTGATTGATAATAAATGGCTTTAGCCAAACACTAACCATAACGCTGCTAAAATTGCGTTTTTAATGTCGCTTTTTTATTTTCATACATCGTAGTTACTATGTGGGTTATAGGCCACCTTCAGGTGATGGACACTGGCACGCCCTGAATCAAAAAGTGCACTCCCTATATAACCCCTCCCACTGGTGGGAAAACCTCAGTTTTTTCGCCAGTGTCTAAGGTGTTGGTCACAAATAAAGATGTGCTGTGCTGAGCTCCACTGGAGCAATCCTTGCGGGGGCTGGCTATGCAGACGGATCCATTCAGAGTGTCAAATATTAGCCATATTGAATGGTACCCGAGCCAGGTATCCGAAGAAACAAGATTTTTGCCTGTGAATGCTCTTATTTGGGAAGCTGGACCCTGGGATGCAGTACTTTTTGGTATTAAGGCCATAAAGTTTTTACTGCCAGGGTGCTGTTGCAGGCCCAGGATTGTGAGTTTTCCTTTTTGGATCCTCAGCTCCTGAAGGTTTAACGGAGCCCGCCGTGAAGGGTGAAGATTGGGTCTGTTGGTTTACCACAGAAAACCCTGCGACGGGAGTGGAGTTTTCTAAGAAATGTAAAAAAAAATTCTTATGAAATGTCCCCTTTTAAATTTAGTAAATGCTGTAATGCCTATGTGTCTCCACTGCGAGCTGTATTACGTACGCACAACTCATGCTTCTCAGAGCCACATTGTGCTTTGAAGCCCGCCATTTCTCCTTCCTCCCAGATATCCCACAGGATCGAGCACTCCCACCGAAAAGAGGCTCTGTTTTAAAGGGAAGGCCATAGGGGATGCGGGGGGCGGGGTTTTTGTTTTTGTGCTATCATTCATATTCGCTGAAAAATGAAAGAAATCAAATTCTGCCAGGGTATGTAAACGTATGAACACAACTGTGCATGAAGTTGTAATGCCAGAGCCCACGGAAGACATCTAGGAATCGGTTGTTGGCGGGTTTTGGGAGAAAACTCAGTTCCCCGATCCTCAGACCGGCACTTACCCCATCCGGGTGACGGCGGCAAGCTGTGGGATGGGCAAGCGACTGCTCCTGCATCCTCCATGGTTCCCATGTGTCTCCTCTTCCGTTTCACTAGGCGTCCTTCATCCAATCAGGTGAGGGGTATTACACCTGCTTGGCTGAGAGGCAGTTTAGTGTTAGCAAAGCAACACTCTCCACAAGGAATTTATCCGATCAGTAGTCTCCTTCTTACAAGGGGGAGAACGTCTGGCGTCTCAACGTCCTGGACGCTTATCTCCATGTGCCGATCTTCCCCGCTCACCAGAAATGTCTACGCTTCGTGGTAGAAAATCTTCATTTCCAGTTTGTAGCTCTACCTTTTTGTCTAGCTTCTGAACCTCGAGTGTGTATAAAGATCCTGGCCCCTCCTATAGCCAGGTTAAGGGCTCAAAGTATAATGATACTAGCCTACTTAGACGATCTACTCTTGATAGGTCAATTGGTAGCCCGTTTAAACCAAGGTCTGGTTACCACAGTCAGCTACCTGAAATACTTGGGTTGGCTCCTCAACCTAGTAAGATCCTCCTTAAAACCATCAAGGAAATTGCAGTACTTGGGGCTAATCATAGATATAGTCCACTAAAGGGTATTTTTACCCCTGGAAAGAATCGGTTCCTTAAAGGGACTGATTTTGGTGGATCAAAACAAAGAGGAATACTTCTATTTATCTTTGCATGTGTTTATTAGGAAAGATGGTGGCGTCTACAAGAACGTTCCTTATGTGTAGTTCCATTCAAGACTGCTGCAAAACAGTATCCTGTCAACTTGAAACAAGAAGATCCAAACTCTGGACTTCCCGTTGCATTTATCCGCCAAAGTGCGTTAGAGCCTCAATTGATGGTCGATATCCAAAAATCTTCTAAAAGGAAGATCCTTTCTACCATTTACCTGGAAAGTGGTAACAGATGCCAGCCCTTTGGGCTGGGGAGCAGTCCTGGAAGAAGCATCTGTCCAAGGAAAATGGTCCAGATCAGAGATGACCTTGTCCATCAATATTCTTGAACTTCGGGCAGTACGCATGGCCCTGGAGGCCTGGACGCTCAGACTATTGTCCTGTCTGGATCTAGCCTACAGCCACATCACCCCAAAAGCACCCGATCTCATCTGATCTCAGAGGCTAAGCAGGGTCGGGCCTGGTTAGTACCATTATCGGATTATGTTGTCGGAAAATCCGATCGTGTGTGGGCTCTATCTGACTTTTTCTGTCGGAATTTCCAAAGGAAAAAGTTTGAGCGCTTGATCTAAAATTTTCCGACAACAAAATCCGATCAGACTTTTTCTGATCATGTGTAGAGAATTCCGACACACAAAGTGCCACGCATGCTCAGAAATAATTTGGAGACGTAAGCTATTGGCTACTGGCCTCTACGTAGTCCTATTGTACGTTTTGTACATCACCTCGTTCTGAACAATCAGATTTTCCGACAACTTTGTGCGACCGTGTGTATGCAAGACAAGTTTCGGCCAAAATCCGTCGGGGAAAAAATCTGACGGATTTTGTGGTCGGAATGTCCGACCGTGTGTACAAGGCATAACAGTTTGATTACTAGGTTGACATAGATGCTATAATTTACAATGAATTGCTAATGCATTTATATCTTTAATATTTTATATCTATTGGATTAAACCTAAAATATTTCATTTCCCCAGTTATAAATCCTAACTTATAACGAATTTATAAAATTTAGAAGATAATGTTCTGAGTTTGACAAACTTTACCTTTTAACCTGCTGCAGTAGAATTATTAGGTGAAGTTTGTCTAGAGCAGTGTTTCTCAATCTTTTCTTCAGTCAAGGCACCCTTTAAAATGATGCACCTCATTCTAAAATGTAAAAGAAATTAATGGTATCGACAACACACATAGGACACCCAACATTTGAGATGATTTATTTTATATACCTTTGCACACTGGTACTGACTCATCAGCCGGCTGCAGCGATCTGCTCTCTTCTCCTCAGCGATGACTTCTGTGTGAGGAGAGGAGGAGCCGATTGCCTAGCAACCGGCTGTTTGTTTACATCACATGACGGCCGTGATTGGACACGGCCGTCATGTGATCAGGAGGGCCAATCACAGAGCCCTCCTGCCGATCTGAGATGCGCCGTGTCCGGGTGCCATGAGCACATCGAGATCGCGCCGCTGCGCAGGCACGCACGCGCGCGATCCCGCTCCTTCTGAAGGACGTTCCTGAACGTCCTATCAGAAGTAGACGGCTCCCACCCGGCCGTATATGTGCATGGGCCGGGTGGGAAGTGGTTAAGATAGTAACAAATTGATGGCAAAAGTAATCCAGGTTGATGCAAATGAAGGGCAACAGGGTTTGTAGTTGTCACATTTAAAAAAAGATGAGGTTAAAAGAATCTTGTAAAAGCCCCATTATTTTTATACTGCTTTGTACTATTATTGAAACTGAAGGCTAAAATACTCCTTTAAATATATTATTACTTCTGTAGTTTAAAAGTAGGAAAGAAGTCCTATAGAGAAAAAGGAAATCTTGTTGCAAGCTAGAGTGGGACAAAGTGATATAATAACCTGTTTACTGTTAACCAATTGCCGACCAGCCGCCATCATTATACTGCGAACTGTCGTAGCTGTATGTCGGCTCCTTTTAAGCGGGATAGCGGGGGTGCCAATGCTCATGGCCAGCGGTTACACGCACAAGAGGCAGAACTGGAACGTGTGTGTGTAAACACACAAATCCCTGTTCTGTGAGGAGAGGAGAGGCAGATCGTGAGTTCCTAATACTAGGAACCACGATCTGTCATCTGCTATAGTCAGTCCCCTCCCCCCACAGTTAGAAAACAGTTAACCCCTTTATCGCCCCCTAGTATTAACCCCTTCCCTGCCAGTGACATTTACACAGTAATCGCTGTATAGTTGTTAATGGTTTAAAAAAATGTGTCTGCCATAATGTCGCAGTCCCGATAAAAATCGCAGATTGCCGCCATTACTAGTAAACAAAAGAAAATAATAAAAATGACATAAACCCCCTATTTTGTAGACGCTATAACTTTTGTGCAAACCAATTAATATACGCTTATTGTGATTTTTTATTACCAAAAATATGTTGAAGAATGCATATCGGCCTAAACTGAGGAAAACATGTAGCTTTTTGGGGAAAAAAATTGGGATATTTATTATAGCAAAAAGTACAAAATTATATTTTTGTTTATAGCAGTGAGATGATCAAATACCACCAAAAGAAAGCTATATTTGTTGGGGGAAAAAAGACGTAATTTTTTTTTTTGGGTACAGCGTCACACGAACGCGCAATTGTCAGTTAAAGCAACGCAGTGCCGAATCGCAAAAATGGCCTGGTCATTGAGCAGCCAAATCTTCCGGGGTTGAAGTGGTTGAAGAACTGTACATTGTCAGGCAAGATATGTTATGAATAATATGTCTATACATTGGGGAGGTGTTTAGCCTGGACGGGCCTGGCTATCTTCTGATTGTATCCGCATGACACATCACATGAAGCACCTCCATGGTTAACAGGACACTATTAAAATTAGACCTTGGAAACTTAACATTAATAAATCATCTGGACCGGATGGATTGCACCCGAGGGTACTTGGGGAACTCAAGTAATTGCCAGACCATTGTTCTTACAATTTTTACTGGTAGTCTACTGACTGGAATGGTACCAGCTAGAGAAAAGCTAGTGTAGCACCAATATTTAAAAAGGGCCCAAAATACATCCCTGGGAATTAGACCAGTTAGCCTAACATCAATAGTGTGTAAACTCTTGGAGGGGATGAGAAGACTATATACAATATTTTAATAATGAGAACAGTATCATTAGCAGTAATCAGCATGGATTCATGAAGAATCGTTCTTGCCAAACCAATCTATTAACCTTCTATGAGGAGGTGAGTTGCCTTCTAGATAAAGGAAGGCCCTTAGACATGGTGTATCTGGATTTTGCAAAAGCATTTGACACAGTTCCCCATAAACATTTACTGTACAAAATAAGGTTCTTTGGCATGTACCATAGGGGTGAGTACATGGATTGAAAACTGGCTACAAGGACGAGTTCAGAGGGTGGTAATAAATGGGGAGTACTCGGAATGGTCAGGGGTGGGTAATGGGGTCCCCCAGGGTTCTGTGCTGGGATCAATCCTGTTTAATTTGTTCATAAACTAACTGGAGGATGGGGTAAACAGTTCAATCTCTGTATTTGCAGACAATACTTAGCTAAGCAGGGCAATAACTTCTCTGCAGGATGTGGAAACCTTGCAAAAAGATCTGAACAAATTAATGGGGTGGGCAACTACATGGCAAATGAGGTTCAGTGTAGAAAATAGTGCATTTGGGTGGAAAAAATATGAATGCATACTATACACTGGGGGGGAGAACCACTGGGGAAATCTAGGATGGAAAAGGACCTGGAGTACAAAGAAGGGCAACAAAGCTAATAAAGGGTCTGGAGGATATTAGTTATGAGGAAAGGTTGTGAGCACTGAACTTATTCTCTCTGGAGAAGAGACGCTTGAGAGGGGATATGATTTCAATTTACAAATACCATACTGGTGACCCCACAATAGGGATAAAACTTTTTCGCAGAAGGGCATTTAACAAGATACGTGGCCACTCATTAAAATTAGAAGAAAAGAGGTTTAACCTTAAACTACGAGAATGTGGAATTTCCTTCCACAGACGTTAGTCTCAGCGGGGAGCATTGATAGTTTCAAAAAACGACTGGATAAGCACCACAACGACCAAGGGATGGGTGGCACAGTAAAAAGGGTCGCTGGTTCGAATCCCAACCACGACACTACCTGCCTGGAGTTTGCATGTTCTCCCTGTTCCTGCGTGGTTTTCCTCCAGGTACTCCGGTTTCCTGCCACACTCCAAAGACATGCGGGTAAGTTAATTGGCTTCTGTCCACAATTGGCACTAGTATATGAATGGGGACCTTGGATTGTGGGCTCCTTGAGGGTTGGAAACGATGTGAGTGTGTACAGGGATAGGGACAATTGTAGACACTCACTCAGGTTGAACTGGATGGACTGGTGTCTTTATTCAACCTTACTATGTAACTATATACAAGGTAATACTGACATATAATCACACACATAGGTTGGACTTGTGTCTTTTCGTATATATATATATATATATATATATATATATATATATATATATATATATATATATATATATATATATATATATATATATAATCACACTTGCGCAGAGATATATATATATATATATATATATATATATATATATATATATATATATATATATATATATATATATATATATATATATATATATATATATATATATATATTGCTCTCTGCGCAAGTGTGAGGAATGGAGAGGTGCCAGCTATCAGGTTGGTAAACAGGGGTAAGGGAAATAGAGTTGCTAACAGCTACAGGGCAGGCTGGCTGTGCAGAATCACATGTGTGTGTGTATACATTGGATATAAAAAGTCTACACATCCCTGTTAAAATATCAGGTTCCTAAAAAAAAATTAGACAAAGATGAATCATTTTCAGAAGTTTTTCTACCTTTTTAATGTGACATATAAACTGAACAACTCAGTTGAACAACAAACTGAGGACGCGAATGGGGACGGATGCCTGATTGTATGCTCCTGATGCTTGCGGAGCTATCCGTCGCCATCCACACGATACAGTGCTAAATACTCACATAAGCTACCTCGGCCAGCTTGCTGGAGCCCGCAGCGGTGTCCCGGACGAATATTGCGGCGCTCAGCGATCCGTGGACTCCGCGGATCCGCCGCATTGTTATCATCCGGCCGCCGCCATCTTTATGCCCCGAGGCCTCCCGGAAAAACCTTGGCCCTGTCGTCTGGAAAGGTAAGAGGCCCTCATCGGCCTCCCCACATCACTTACCTTCGTGCTAGGATCCCTCCGGTGGCGTTCTTCTGCTTCTAGGGCACTCGGGAGGCCGCGGCCGGCTCCGGCCTAGTGCGGCCTAGTGGGGCCTACGGATCCCCGGTGTTTCCTGCGGCCTCCGCCCGGGATTGTGCTCCGCGGCCGTTCCGGCCTACCACCACGGCCGAGGGTCCTGCAGTCCTACCAGAGAAGTGGACTAGAGATGGCTGAGTAGGAGCACTTTTTTTTTGGAGCGCCCGGTCGCCTATCGACCACCCCGACCATTTCAGTGCCTTACAGGGCACTATGCACTCCGCTAAGAAGAAGGGAGCCAAGCGGAACAACAAACTACTGAAATCGGCACCTCAAACCCCGACCTCCGGAGAGCTTAGCCGGTTATTTCACCGCCAGCAATTTCTATCCCCGGAGGCCAAGATGGCGGCGACTCACACGGAGGAGGAGAGCGTGTCCCCAGGTCCAGCACCATTTTCACATATGGAGCATACACCGGCAGATGGCTATCGGGACTTTCCGCCGGACCTCCGCCCCATGGACGACGAATTGAGGCGAGCTGCCGTGCCGACAGGCGGAGTGGACGCTGAACTACGTATGCTGCTCCAAGCGTTACCGACGAAGGCGGACATAACAGCTCTGATAGGGACTGTGGAGGCGGCTCACCGCAAAGAGATGGCGGCAGTTAAGGCAGACGTATCGGCGCTTAACTCCAGGGTGGAGGCGGGGGAGACCTCTCTGGCTGCTTTTGAACAATGTGTAGCGGCGGGGGAGAGACTCCAGGTGGCACATGCAGAGACTCTGGTGGCACAACAGCTCCACTTGGAGGAAATGGAGGACAGGAGTCGCAGGAACAACCTGCGACTCCGAGGCTTACCTGAGGCTACAGGCCCTGAAGACTTGCAGGATACCGCGCTTGCTATCTTCCGCGCTATAGAAGGCATCGAGCTCCCGGACCGGGTGGGGATCGATCGGATCCACAGAGCGCTAGGCCCTAAACCTACGGACCCCCTGCGGCCCCGGGACGTTATCTGCAGGATCCACCACTATCCTCATAAGGAACCGATCCTACGCAAAGCCTGGAGCGCCGGGGACCTGGAATTCGATGGGGCGACCATTAAGATCCTCCCAGACCTCTCCCGCCCCACCCTGCAAAGACGGGCCATGTTGAGGTCGCTGCTTGACCTTGCTCGCAGAAGAAACATAACTTACCGCTGGGGATATCCACTATCAGTGACATTTAAGAAGGATCGGAGATCGTTTACTTTGCGGAAACCTGAATCCCTGCCTGCCCTCTTTACCTTTCTTGATGCAGAGCCGGTGAGGATGCCTGACTGGCTGGCTTTCCTCCCACGAGCCCAAGGACAACAGAGTATGTCTGGGCAAGGAGCTGAGGTGCTTCCCGGATTACAAATAGGTCGTCGCCGACCTAGAGCGGTCTCTCAGGAGGATGTCCGTGAATCTTGATCTGGCTCCCGGGTGCAACCGCCCAACTTCGTGTGACCGTAATCTGATGATCCCAGCCCCAGGTTCGGACCTCACCTGCTAAGTTAAGTTTTTGTTTCTTTTCTTTGCCCCTACATTTCCAGCTACCTCTGCACCTTGATTGTCACCTGGCTCCCTCATGGTCCCCCGTTTTATTTTTTTAATTTTTTTTTCTCTTTCTCTTTTTTGTGGGCCACCCGTCCCGAGGTGTTGATTGATCCTACCTGCATTTTACCAGCCCCCTCCCCCCCCCCCCCGGGAAACTGTGAGAAGCTTCGCCCCCATCCCTTGGTTGTTTTATTTGTCTTGCTGAATCTGCCTTGCCCGTCTGCCGCGGGACACCCCTTCTCAGTTACGGCTAGAACACTCAACGCTCCAGCGCCTACCCGGGGAGGACACCCTTTGCCACCGTTTGATGTGTGGGGAATCGAGTTACTGGGTCACCTGCCGTGAAGTCCCTATTGAAAGCGGCCCTGAGAGTCGCAGTCATGTGAACGGATGGGGGATGGGTTTGATATGGCTGCGTGCTTGGAGCCCTGATGCCATGGGGGTTCTGGGGGCATGGGCATCCACTGGATTACAGATACATTGAGAGACTCTGTTGCAGTTGGGTGTTTGGTTGGGGGCGGGCTGCCAGGCCGTTGGGCACCATTTGGTTGGCTGTTTGTCCTGTATTAGGAGCCGATCTAGCTGACGATCGACAGGCTTTTAGGGTATATCCGGGGAGGGTCGACTGTCTCTTACATAGCTTGGAAGATACAGGATAGACAGCCCTCTTGCTGTGGCAATTCCTACGTTGGGGGCCAGGTGTCTACTGAAAAGCAGGTACGAGGGGGACGTATACCGTGGGGAATAAGAACACCTGTTTAGTTCACTTTTTTGGGTTTTTATGTATTTGTTGTCTCCTTTTTTCTGGTTTGGGGGTTATCCCTGTTGCAATATTTTTGGAGTGATACATGTTTTTTCATTTTTATGATATGTCGGGGTGGGAAGGAGGGACTGGGCGCTCTCTTTTTGAGCCCTGTCCTACCTCTTCCCCAAATAGGTTGGTATATGTCGCTGGGTTCTGCCATACAGCTCCCAAGCGCCATATGCACATATTATACTGTGTGAGGGACAAGGTGTTAGACTTTGTCCCATTTTCATTACTCTTTTTTTTCCTCTTTCTTCTTTAACGTTTTTTCCTTTTTCTTTCTGGTATCTGTTTTAACCTTCTGTTTCCTTCCCCTCTTCCCTTGCCCTTTCCTTCCCGGTCCTTTCCAAAACCCACCCGACCCCCCCATGGCATTCAACTGACTTACAGTGATGTCCCTAAACGTTAAAGGTCTCAACACGCCAGAGAAGAGGCGTATTTTATTAGATGATTTAAAACGGTCCCATGTAGACGTAGCTTTTCTCCAGGAGACACACTTTAAGGATAATAAGCTACCTTATTTGTGAAATAAGCTTTTCCCCGATAGCCTATCATTCCACAAACCCAACGGCTAAGTCCAAGGGAGTCTCCATACTGATATCCAGTAGGGTTCCCTGGAAATGCCAGAGCTACAATCTGGACCCCTCGGGACGGTTTGCCTTCCTTAAGGGTACGGTAGGCCTCACGCAGCTTACACTGGCAGCGATATATGCCCCTAATGACCACCAGGCCACATTTTTGCAAGAGACTTTAGAGCGCCTTCAAGACTTTCGAGAGGGCCAGTTGATTATAGGGGGAGACTTTAATGCCCCATTGACTCCCTCAGTGGACACTTCCTCTGGAAGGACCTCCATCCCCCTGGGCCAACTCAAGCGTATGTCTAAGACGTTCCATAAATCACAGCTGATAGACGTTTGGCATCTGCAGCATTCGGGAGAGCGTGACTATACCTACTTTTCCCCTGTACACCAGGTGTACACTAGGATAGACTACTTCCTGATTCCCCCATGCGCAACTGCATGCCATTGAACACACATCTATTGGAATTAGGACTTGGTCTGACCATGCACCCATATTTTTGACATACCGTATTTCTGATCACGCCTCTTCCAGACGCCGATTCTGGCGTCTGAATGAGAGCCTCCTGCAGACGCCGGAGGTGCTGGCGGAGGTGTCTAGGGAGCTGCATTGTTACTTCCAGGAGAATACCGGACCTGGTTGTACACCTGGGATTCTGTGGGAGGCTCACAAACCAGTGATTAGGGGGATCCTTATTAAGCATGGGGCCCGAATTAAATGGGAACGTACCCAACAACTTACCCAACTTTTACAGAAACTTGCTGTCGCTGAGGGCAAACATAAGCATAATCCCACACTGTCCTCGGAATCTGACTTGACAACCTTACGGAAACAGATCAACGATCTCCTCCACTACAGAGCTAAGGCACATTTACAGATCTGCCGTAGAACGACATATGAATCAGGGGACAAGTGCGGAAAATTGTTGGCAAGAATGGTCAGAGACTTGAAACTTTCCACATACATCCCTCACATTAACAAAGCAGGGGGCGACAGGGCAATCCTACCCACACATATCACACGGGAGTTTCACTCTTTCTACTCTACCCTGTACAACCTGCCCCCGGTGACAGCGCCCCAATCAGAACTGGACGAATACGTTGCGACCTCTCAAATGCCCTCTCTCTCGCCTGACACGCAAAGAATCTTAGACTCTCCCATAACTTTACCAGAACTCCAAACGGCCATAAAGTCCCTGAAACCTGGGAAGGCGCCGGGTCCTGACGGCTATACCTTACAATATTACAGAACCCTATTCCCAGTATTGGGCCCCCAACTACTCACGGTTTTTAATGCCATGGGGTCGGGAGAAACATTCGCCTCCGCTACCCTGGGTGCCCATGTCTCCGTGATCCCTAAGGAGGGGAAAGACCCGGCGTCCTGTGGCAGTTATAGACCTATATCGCTGCTGAATGTGGATCTCAAACTCTTCACCAAAATACTGGCTACCCGGCTGGCATCGCATCTCCAGCAACCTATCCACTTGGATCAAGTGGGTTTTGTCCCGTCGAGGGAAGCTAGAGATAGTACCACCAAAGTGCTGAATTTGTTACATATTGTGAAATCAAAGAAGACCCCGTGTCTATTTTTAAACACTGGTGCCGAAAAGGCGTTCGACCGGGTTAACTGGTCGTTTATGTTTAC
This sequence comes from Lithobates pipiens, assembly GCF_037356315.1. Lineage (NCBI taxonomy): Eukaryota > Metazoa > Chordata > Amphibia > Anura > Ranidae > Lithobates > Lithobates pipiens. Next base: position 68,051,648 of record NW_027507788.1, on the reverse strand, counting down.
AGTACTTCGACATATAGGACTGGGGGAGGTGATGCTGAGCCGCATAGCTAGTATATATAGTAATCCTGCAGCCCAGGTGCAGGCAAACGGTGTACTATCAGAACCTTTTAAGATCACCAATGGGACGAGACAGGGCTGCCCATTGTCCCCCCTCCTTTTCGCTCTGTCCTTGGAACCGTTTTTAGCCAAGATCAGAATGAACCCCGATATACAAGTGGTAGCAATTGGCCGACTGCACTGTAAGCTGTCAGCCTATGCAGATGATATGCTCTTCTCCATCACTAACCCGCTTATTTCCCTACCGAACCTCCTTAGTGCATTCGAGACATACGGGAAACTCTCTAACCTTAGGATTAACTTTATTAAATCTGAGGCAATGGGAATATCTATTCCGGCACGTACCCTCTCGGTGTTACAATCCACCTTCCGATTTAGATGGACGTCCTCTGCCTTGACCTACCTGGGCACGAAAATCCCAACTGACCTGTCTCGCATTTATGACTCTAACTTTCCCCCATTGTTGGTAAAGATCAGGACACTGCTAGACACATGGCATAAGGGACTACACTCATGGTTTGGGAGATGCAATCTACTAAAAATGAGTGTGCTGCCCAAATTGCTATACCTCTTTCAGGCTCTCCCGATCAGAGTACCTCCCACATATTTTAAACAGGTGCAGACTCTGTTTGCCCAATTTGTCTGGGCATACAAGAAGCCGCGCATACCACGTGCCCAACTTACTGCGCCAAAACAATATGGGGGACTGGCACTCCCCGATGTTAGGAGATACTACCAAGCAATACACTTGGGCAGAGTCGTGGACTGGGGGAGACATCAAGAATTGAAATTATGGGCACAGATAGAACAACAGCAGGTAAACATCCCCCTGTGATCTGCGTTATGGTGTGGTGACTCCCTCCCCCCTGGGATAAAATCGCATCCCTTGATAGGGAACACTCTGACGCAATGTCTTCAGGCGACACTTCAAAACTCCCTGACTACCAAAACCTCTCCCTTGACCCCGATTCTAGGTAACCACCGGTTCCCTCCTGGGAATTCACCTACACGCTTTCAGACGCTAAGGGAGTCAGATTGTGTAACGGCTGCACGATTTGTGCGGCGAGGAAGGTGGCCTTTGTTAACGGAGCTAACCGATCCCGCTGGCTCATTCCAGCTCTCCTTCTGGGACGCAGTACAGATACACCATTTTCTTCAAAGCATCCCAAATCCCCAGTCTTACGCACGACCGCTAACCCCATATGAGGAATTCCTCACGGGCACGGAACCTTGTTCTCGGGTCCTCTCTAAAATGTACTCGACACTGAATACACCAGCCCACCCGCCGAGCCTGGCGTGCTTGGACAAGTGGGAGGCAGAGCTTCAATGCACCTTTACTGCAGTCCAGAAACAGAATATAATTGACCATTCTCTTAAAACGTCGCTGTGCACTAAAAATTCAAGAGACCAATTATAAAATCATGACACGGTGGTATCTTACACCTAGTCGCCTACACGCCATTTTCCCAGACACGTCGGCACGCTACTGGCGATGTCATGAGGAAAGGGGGTCTATGTTACACATGTTTTGGTCCTGCTCTAAGTTGACGCCTTTCTGGACGGCGGTACGCACGGTGTCTCAAAAATTTATGGACCTGCTGATTCCCAACGACCCGGCGTTCTTTCTACTCCATGTGTCCACCCTGCCCCCCAGAAGATATAAGAGATCTATACTGCGACACTTGACTAACGCAGCCAAGTCCTGTATCCCCCTACTATGGAAACAAGACTGCCCTCCGACCGTAGCAATGTGGTTGAGGAGGGTAGAAGACATGAATAAAATGGAGGACTTGGTGTTGACAGCGCAACACAGACAGGACACCTACAGGAAAATCTGGTCTCTCTGGAATATGTTCATACTTTCAGATGAAGGAAAGTCCCTGCTTGCGACTTGAGCTGTTGTGATTATATAGACACTAGGCAGTATACGGAGGTTCCAAAACCATGGACAGGTATCTCAGTCGCACGCCTCCCATTGTCCCTCCACACCCCCCTTCTCTCCCGCTCCTCCCCCCTTTCCCCTGTAACTTACCTTTCTTTCTTCTCTCATTCTTTTCTGGTAGCGATATGTTGGCCTATATTGTTTAGACCTTGGTTATACCAACGAACTGAGCCTCGGGGATATATAGACCCGGGTTATATTTTCTTTCTTGCGCTGTTGGAATATGCACTGTATTTTATATCCTGTCAAGATGAGTGACTTGGAGGCTGTGACCTCCTTTTTATGCTACCGCTGTATGTTAACCAGTTGCCGACCGCCGCACGCCGATGTACGTCGGTACAATGGCACGGGCAGGCATAAGGACATACATGTACGTCCCTTGCCTCCCGCGGGTCGGGGGCCCGATCGGGCCGGTGCCTGCGGCGGTCGGTATTCGTTCGGGAGCGATCCCGGACGAGGGGACGGCCATTCATTCATGGCCACCCCCTCGCGATCGCTCCCGACGAATAGAAATCCCCGGTGACATCACTTCCTCTCCTGTAATGTAAACACAGGAGAGGAAGTGATGTATTCTCTCCTCCGTGTCGGTATTTTTCGTTCCGACACGGAGGAGAGCGGATCAGTAAGTTGCACCAACACTCTACACACACAGTAGAACATGCCAGGCACACTCACACCCCCCCTTTACCCCCCGATCACCCCCCAATTACCCCTGCCCCCCAGTCACAGTGACACCAATGTCATTTTTTTTTTTTTTTTTTTTTTTTTTTGCATTGGTGTCATTTGTGACTGTAATAACTGTTAGGGCAGTTAGAGTTAGCCCCCTTTAGTTCTAATGTACCCCCCTATACCCCCAATAAAGGTTTAACCCCGTGATCACCCCCCGTCGCCAGTGTCACTAAGGCTGGGTTCACATTGCAGCGGTTTATGAGAACGAATGTGATTCGCACCGCACTGCAGTGCAAATCACATCCGATCTCTGTGCGATTCGAGTTCAGCCATTCGCCGCACCCGCCACCCCCGCCGCACCCGCCGCAAATTCGCACGGGACCCTTTTTTTGGCCCGCAGCAGAATCGGATCGCATGGGTGTTCACACCATGCGATCCGAGTTTGCAGATCGCACTGCGATATGCGAACTGATCTGGGGGTGTCAGTAACATTTCACTGACACTCCCAGCAGTTCGCATAGGGCAGTGTGAACTGCCGCCGGGAGGCATGCGATGCGGGAACCCGCCGCGGATTCGCGGCGTTTCCGCATCGCTCCAGTGTGAACCCAGCCTAATAAGCGATCATTTTTCTGATCGCCGTATTAGTGTCACAGGTGACGCTGGTTAGGCAGGTAGGTATTTGGGTTCGCCGCAGCTTTTTATAGCGCCAGGGACCCCCATATACTACCGCATAAAGCCCCCTGATTGCCCCCTAGTTAACCCTTTCACCAGTGATCACCATATAACTGTTACAGGTGACGCTGGTTGGTTAGTTATTTTTTTATAGTTTCAGGGCACCCGCCATTTATTACCTAATAAAGGTTTAACCCCCTGATCACCCGGCGGGTGTCATTTGTGACTAATAACTGTTAGGGCAGTTAGGGTTAGCCCCCTTTAGTTCTAAGGTACCCCCCTAACCCCCCCAATAAAGGTTTAACCCCGTGATCACCCCCCGTCGCCAGTGTCACTAAGGCTGGGTTCACATTGCAGCGGTTTATGAGAACGAATGTGATTCGCACCGCACTGCAGTGCAAATCACATCCGATCTCTGTGCGATTCGAGTTCAGCCATTCGCCGCACCCGCCGCAAATTCGCACGGGACCCTTTTTTTGGCCCGCAGCAGAATCGGATCGCATGGGTGTTCACACCATGCGATCCGAGTTTGCAGATCGCACTGCGATATGCGAACTGATCTGGGGGTGTCAGTAACATTTCACTGACACTCCCAGCAGTTCGCATAGGGCAGTGTGAACTGCCGCCGGGAGGCATGCGATGCGGGAACCCGCCGCGCATTCGTGGCGTTCCCGCATCGCTCCAGTGTGAACCCAGCCTAATAAGCGATCGTTTTTCTGATCGCTGTATTAGTGTCACAGGTGACGCTAGTTAGGCAGGTAGGTATTTAGGTTCGCTGCAGCTTTTTATAGCGCCAGGGACCCCCATATACTACCGCATAAAGCCCCCTAATTGCCCCCTAGTTAACCCTTTCACCAGTGATCACCATATAACTGTTACAGGTGACGCTGGTTGGTTAGTTATTTTTTTATAGTTTCAGGGCACCCGCCATTTATTACCTAGTCTCACTAGTGTACCCCTAAATTTAGGGGTGTCTACTTTCCAAAATGGGGTCATTTGGGGGGGTTTGTGCCATCTTGGCATTTTATGGCCTTCAAAACTGTAACGCCCTTAGAAAGCCTGAAGGCGGTGCTTGGTTTTCGGGGCCCCGTACGCGGCTAGGCTCCCAAAAAGTCCCACATATGTGGTATCCCCGTACTCAGGAGAAGCAGCAGAATTTATTTTGGGGTGTCATTTCACATATGCCCATGGCATGCATGAGCAATATATCATTTAGTGACAACTTTGTTTAAAAAAAAAAAAAAAAAAAAAAAAAGTTTGTAATTTTCCCGCAACTTGTGGCAAAATATAAAATATTCCATGAACTCAACATGCCTCTCAGCAAATAGCTTGGGGTGTCTACTTTCTAAAATGGGGTCATTTGTGGGGGTTTTGTGCCATCTTGGCATTTTATGGCCTTCAAAACTGTAATAGGTAGTGAGAAGTGAACTCAAAAATTTACGCCCTTAGAAAGCCTGAAGGCGGTGCTTGGTTTTCGGGGCCCCGTACGCGGCTAGGCTCCCAAAAAGTCCCACATATGTGGTATCCCCATACTCAGGAGAAGCAGCAGAATTTATTTTGGGGTGTCATTTCACATACGCCCATAGCATGTGTGAGCAATATATCATTTAGTGACAACTTTGTGTAAAAAAAAAAAATAATTTTTTTTTTTGTCATTATTCAATCGCTTGAGGCAAAAAAATAAAATATTCAATGGGCTCAACATGCCTCTTATCAATTTCCTTAGGGGGTCTACTTTCCAAAATGGGGTCATTTGGGGGGGTTTTGTACTGCCCTGCCATTTTAGCACCTCAAGAAATGAGATAGGCAGTCGTAAACTAAAAGCTGCGTAAATTCCAGAAAACGTACCTTAGTTTGTAGATGTGACAACTTTTGCGCAAACCAATAAATATACAATTATTGACTTTTTTTTTACCAAAGACATGTGGCTGAATACATTTTGGCCTAAATGTATGACTAAAATTGAGTTTATTGGATTTTTCTAATAACAAAAAGTAGAAAATATCATTTTTTTTCAAAATTTGCGGTCTTTTTACGTTTATATCTCAAAAAATAAAAATCGCAGAGGCAATCAAATACCATCAAAAGAAAGCTCTATTTGTGGGAAGAAAAGGACGCAAATTTTGTTTGGGTACAACATTGCATGACCGCGCAATTACCAGTTAAAGCAGCGCAGTGCCAAAGTGTAAAAAGACCTCTGGTCATTTACCAGCAAAATGGTCCGGTCTGAAAGTGGTTAAACGGGCCCTTGCCCCATTATTGAAAACTAATAAAATATATATTTGAAGAACAACAAACTGAAATCTTTTAGGTGGAGGGAAGTAAAAATAAAAAAATAAAATATGGCTGCATAAGTGTGCACACCCTTAAACTAATACTTTGTTGAAGCACCTTTTTGATTTTATTACAGCACTCAGTCTTTTTGGGCATGAGTCTATCAGAATGGCACATCTTGACCTGGCTTGACTTGTGACTCCAGGTCACATTTAAAAGTGGAAAAAGTCAATTTTTTTTTTTTTTTACATCACAGAAACCGCGCATGTGCGTGTATATATAAAGTGTGTGTGTGTGTGTGTGTATATGTATATATATATATATATATATATATATATATATATATATATATATATATATATATATATATATATATATATATATATATAATGTATATTACATTTTTCACTCTTTGTTATATTACAGCCATTTGCCTTTTTTTTTTCCTCATTAATGTACACACAGCACCCCATATTGACAGAAAAACACAGAATTGTTGTCATTTTTTCAGATTTATTAAAAAAGAAAAACTGAAATATCACATGGTCCTAAGTATTCAGACCCTTTTTCTCAGTATTTAGTAGAAGCACCCTTTTGATCTAATACAGCCATGAGTCTTTTTTTGGGAAAGATGCAACAAGTTTTTCACACCTGGATTTGGGGGTCCTCTGCCATTCCTCCTTGCAGATCCTCTCCAGATCTGTCAGGTTGAATGTAAACATTGGTGGATTACCATTTTTAGGTCTCTCCAGAGATGCTCCATTGGGTTTAAGTCAGGGCTCTGGCTGGGCCATTCAAAAACAGTCAAAGACAGTCACTGAGTTGTTGTGAAGCCACTCCTTTATTATTTTAGTTGTGTGCTTAGGCTCATTGTCTTGTTGGAAGGTAAACCTTCGGCCCAGTCTGAGGTGGTGGAGGGCTGCAGTGATAGTTGACTTTCTACAACTTTCTCTCATCTTCCGACTGCATCTCTGGAGCTCAGCCACAGTGATCTTTGGGTTCTTCTTTACCTCTCACCAAGGCTCTTCTCCCCTGATAGCTCAGTTTAGCTCTAGAGAGGGTTCTGCCAGCTCTAGGAAGGGTTCTGGTCGTCCCAAACGTCTGTCATTTAAGGATTATGGAGGCCACTGTGCTCTTAGGAACCTTAAGTGCAGCAGAAATTTTTTGTAACCTTGACCAGATCTGTGCCTTGCCACAATTTTGTCTCTGCGAGCTGTAAGGTTAAGACCTTATAAATAGACAGATGTGTGGCTTTCCTAATCAAGTACAATCTGTATAATCAAACACAGCTGGACTCAAATGAAGGTGTAGAACCATCTCAAGGATGATCAGAAGAAATGGACAGCACCTGAGTTAAATATGAGTGTCACAGCAAAGGGTCTGAATATTTAGGGCCATGTGATTCCGTTTTTATTTTTTAATAAATCTGAAAAAATTTCGACAATTCTGTGTTTTTCTGTCAATATGAGGTGCTGTGTGTACATTAATGAGGAAAACAAATGAACTTAAATGATTTTAGCAAATGTCTGCAATATAACAATGAGTGAAAAATTGAAGGGGGTCTGAATACTTTCCGTCCCCACTGTATACCTGATTCTGCTTTTCCAGGTAGGGGGTTTGCACGTGCCCGCCTGGCTCTGCTTTCACTGGCTCCAGCACATGCAGATCAGCAGTTCCCAGCCCATGATTTATGGACGGAACCCGCCGATTGTTGGAGCAAGTGAACACCACAAAGTTCTTTTATTTACAGCGTTGATGTGCTGGGTTTTTTTTTTTTTGCCTGTTGAAAGGTTAGTAGCCCTTGGTAGGTACACTTCTGCTGGCCAGCCTACATTCAACCTGTAATTTGTGCGAGCGCTCGGAAATAAGACGACAGACACATATCGTCCTTCAGTCTATATTCATCTGTATTGAAGTCAGGACAGCTTATATACAGTAAGAAAGGGGATGAGACATTAGTCCCCTGGACCAATAGAAAATGTGCAGGTAATATTTAAGAAACAGTAGACATATATGTAATATTAAACAGTCAGCTACGATAATAACAAGAAACATATGTACAGTATCTATGTACGCTCACTGATTTACCTTGGCATACGCTCCTTTCACACTTGTGCAACTTTTCCTGCAACTTTGGTCAGAGTCGCATGACAAGTCGTACCCCATGATTACCATTTATATCTGTTGAAATTTCAAGTCGCATCTACAAATTTTTGACGATTTAGCAATGATCTTACATTTGTATTATAGGAGAGTATCGATTCTCTTGTTCTATATTGATTCGCTAATCATGCTACTACTGTATTATACGTAGAGTTGTGCTCATCTCAGTTGCTTAGTGGTTTGCACTCCTGTCTAAAAACACTCAGACCATGGGTTCAAATCACAAGAATGATATCACCTGCTTAAATTTGCAACATTTCTATGCTGAAAATAGGCGAATGCCTATTAGCCACTACCACATCTGCATGGTTGTTTCCATAATATTAATGCCTCAAATGCATGCAGTGGTGTATGTCATTTTTCGAAAACATTGTTGTAAGGAACTAAAAAGAATGAAACACTGGTAAACATATTTTCTAAGTATGATTGTGCTCAGCTCAGTAGGATAGCGGTCTTCACTCCTACCTTGAAAGACTCCTACCATGGGTTCAAATCCCAGAGATGGTATCACCTACTGAAAGCTTGCATTATACCCAGCAGCATATGCTTAAAATAGGCAAATGCCCAATAGCCAATGCCACATCAGTTTGGTTGATTCCACAATATTAACTCTTCAAATGCATGCAATGGTATGTAAGTATGCAAAAATATTATGGTGTGGAAGTAGTTAACGTCCAGGGTGTTAGCTTACATTTTTTGGTTTTTATTCACTTGTGCACTGGAAAAATCTACACCATTACCTTAAGTGGGTGGTAGGTTGGCTGGGATTTGAACTCGTAACTTGAATGCTTTGTAGGTATCAGTGCACACCACTAAGCCATTGTGCTAGGTATGCTGAGACCTGCAGAATCGTGTAGTATGATTAAAGAATAAACATAAATAATTATTGCTTTATAGTCTCTCATAAAAAAACAAAATAAACATGAGAAAAAACATATAACAGATATGTAACTGTAAAATGTTTACAATACATGTAAGTTTACAGAGTAGCAGACATGACTCTGTAATACTAATTCATAACTGCATTTGTTAGCAAAAGAGGAAAACAAACTAGGAATACCAATTGGAAATTGCATAAATACATGCACACGAGGTAGAGCAGATCTTTCATAAGAATGTTTTGTTCACATGCATGTGATCATGGCTGCAGTACAGTTCCATATAGTAAGCTCATTAGCAATTGCCACTTGCAAATTTGCAGATATGCTGATTTGACATTTACAAAGGCGTGTTTGCCAGTATTAGCGTGCTTTTTTCATTCACATGTTCGCCTAGTTGAAGGCTTAATTGGGAGTAAATAAATGTAGAGTGACCATTGTTTCCCGTTTTTTTTTTTTTTTTTTTTGTTGCTTTTTTTTTTAAGTAAATGAACCCCCCACAGTGTTATTTTTTTTGTAAATTGATGTTTAATACCATACTTAGTTCTGTGGCTTTGAAGAAACCTCTTCCATTTAAAAGGTCAAATGTCTGCACACTGAGTCAGTATAGATGGATACTGTGACTTGCCATGGACAAATATATGTGGTCACCTGCTGCATTCTGTAGTTATGGCTTCTGTTGAACAAAATGAAAACTGAACTTTTCACTTTTCTATAAATTTTTCAGGTCAATGAGCGAATACTCAACAGACTCCATCAAGTGCAGAAAATAATGAGATGTCTGAAGCAAGAGAGAAGGTAGTTATTTTACTTAAAGCCCTCCTGTCACGTTGTAATGCAGAGTAAATTGTTCCTAGAGATGCAAAGCAGGCAAATCTTGCTTTTTAATACACCTGCCTGTCTTCCACTGAGGGTTAAGGCAGTGCTGCTGGAAAATAATGGTGGCCACACAAAATATTGACACTTTGGGCCCAATTTGGACATTTTCACTCCCTTTTGTTGCTGGCGGTTTAGACATTAATGGCTGTGTGAGTTATGTTGAGGGGACAGCAAATTTACACAGTTATACAAGCTGTACACTCACTACTTTACATTGTAGTAGTGTAATTTCTTCAGTATTGTCACATGAAAAGATAATTCAATTAAATATTTACAAACCATGTGAGGGGAGGATTCACTTTTGTGAGATAATGTGTGTGTGTGTGTGTGTGTGTGTGTGTGTGTGTGTATATATGTATGTGTGTGTATGCGTGTTAAATATATACTCTAAAATAATATATGTAAACCCTCAATAGTGATAAATGGATGTATAGGGCCCTTCTATACTGATGTATATGGACCCCTGTAGCGCTCACCAGCTCAGTTAACAGTCCAGTGCAATGACACCCCGCCATCTGCTCTCCATAAAAGCTGAGTGATAGCTCTTGCCCCCCTCTTTTCTTCATACAGCCAGAGTGACAGTGTCTAGCTCCTCTCCCTATACAGGGTGAGTGACAATCGCCATCACCGCCCCCTGTTCTCCTATTGACTGTCCCCCAGGATCGGGGAGAGAGAAGAGGACAGGTTTGGCAGAGAGGGGAGGGATTAGTGTGAAGGCTCTGTGCATGCTCGGCTGGCTACCGATTCCCCTAGGAGGCCACGCCACTGCCACTCCACACTGTTACCCTGAACCCTGAGTACTGATTCTAGTCACCTAAAAGCTTATGAGGTGGACATGCTTATTTGTGGGTGTTATGTACCTTTGACACAGGGTCTCTCAGGGTGTTGCTAGCAATGCTGCCAGTGTCTGCTCACCAAGTTACACACAGGCTGGATGCACTTCTTAACCAGGGAAGGGTTTATTACTCAGAAAGTGATGTCATTCTTAGAGGGAGATCTGTTGTATATGACTCCTCCATGTAAGTATCATGCTGCTGCTTCCAGTCCCACACACACTGCATGAATTCCTGGTACAGCCCTTCCCCAGCATGCATCAGGAGAAAGGGGTTAAGGGTCACAGTGATTGTGCGTAAACATTACAGTGGGTAGGACGGGGAGGAGGATAGGCATGGCGGGGGGTGGGAGGGGGGCAGGCACAGGAACAATGCACTGTGTGTCTCTCCGAGCAGCTGAATGCCGGTGGGAGATAGAGGTAGAAAAACCGTCTTTCAGCTGCTGGAAGGAAAGACAGGGCATTGTTCCTGTGCTTGCCACCCTGCGTGTATTTGTATATGTGTGTGTGTGTGTGTGTGTGTGTATAGATAGATAGATAGATAGATCTATATAGATATATAGATATAGAGATATAGAGATATATAGATATAGCGAGAGATATAGATATAGAGAGAGATATAGATATAGAGAGAGATATAGATATAGAGAGAGATATAGATAGATATAGATAGATAGAGAGAGATAGAGATAGATAGATAGAGAGAGATATAGATATATATCCCAAACAACTCTACAAGGTGAATAAATAAATCAATCCACCCATAGAAAAAACAGCGCATATTACTCTATTAAAAAAAGTATTGTTATGGTGCAATCTTATATTCTAAGGTTAACGTATATATATATATATATATATATATATATATATATATATATATATATATACTCCAATTGCATATGAATAAATCATTGGTATGCAAAAACATTCATGCTAATTGTCCATGTGTCCGGTTTATGCTACAATGTTCATCAACTCTCACTTAGTAATTAAAGCCGTACTAGTGAAAGCAAAATTGAAACAAAGTTTTCTGCCACAGTTCATGAAATGTATACTGTATAACCCTTCCTTAGCGAGACTGGACTTCCACACGTGTAATACTGTGCTCACAAATCACTGGGGGGTAAAAAGACTAAAAAAAAACCCTTTGGTTTTATTCTTACCAGATCCACCTGGTTTCACAAGCTTTTAGAAATCACTCTTCATCGGTGCTTCAAGCTGGATTCCATTCACATCATAGGCCCCAGGTGTTCAAAATCTCGGAAAAGAGTAATTGCAAAGAGCACACATAGCGTAATTCCGTCTCACACAAAAAGCTATTTATTTGAATAAAAAAATATTGCACTCACAAACAAACGACTCTTTAAAAGCATTGGTTCATTCTACATGCATAGTTCTTTGCGATAGTCAGGATCAGGAAGAATGTTTGCATCCGCCGCTACAAGTTGTTGCTATAAAATAGCTCACGGTTTTAACTGCACGTCTTTCCTCCCTCCTGTCAGTCTCTCTATGCCAGTGTTGTATGCTTCCATCCTGACGCGTTTCGTCGTATTGACATCATCTGAGGGTGGAGGCATACAGTCCTATCCCCTTTTTTATATGTGTCTAAGGACTGTGCTGTTAACCCTTCATGGGCATTTGTAATTATTTGTTTTTTACCCCCCTCTATTCTATAAGCAGCCCTCCTTGCGAGCTATACACCACAGGATTTTGTGGACTTCTCTAAAAATCTGCACTTCATTTTTCCAAAAGCCCCAATCTGTTCACCTCACACACTCGCCGATGCGGGTATGTCGGATCGCACATTTTGCACTATTGTTCCCAATGTTAATTATGTCAAGCGGGCATATCCTAAATTAATTCATTAGTTTGCCAGAAAAAATCATGGTCATACTAATCCCAGTATCCCAAGTTTAAACTGACATTTTCCTTACAGAGGACTTTATTATGACCATATGTGTCTAAGGCTAGGTTCACATTGCTGCGATGCGGGAACGCCGCGAATCCGCGGCGTTTTCCCGCATCGCATACCTCCCGCCGGCAGTTCACACTGCCCTATGCGGACGGCTGGGGGTGTCAATGTTATGTTAATGACACCCCCAGATCCGTCGGCATATCGCAGTGCGATCTGCCGACTCGCACAGGAATCGGATCGCATGGTGTGAACCCCCATGCGATCCGATTCCGTTGCGGACCCAAAAAAGGGTCCCGTGCGAGTTTGCTGAGGGACCGCTGCGAGTTCAGCCATACTATCTGTATGGCTGAACTCGCAGCGCTACGGAGATCGGATGTGATTTGCTGTGCGAATCACATCCGGTTCTCCCCCCGCAGCGGTGTGAACCCAGCCTAAAGAGCTGTGCGCTTGTCATAATCACATAGATACATAATAGCCTTCTATGTGATCGCCGCGCTTGTCCTCTCTCTAGTGTTCAAAGCAACTGACATCCCACGCTCAGCGCACACTCGCCCCAGATGAGAATCTACATAGAGAGGACAGATCGGCAGCTAATCATAGCCCGTCTCTCATCTCACTCCGCACGTGGACTGAGAAAAAAACCTTCATTATGAGTAGTGTATGTCCTCCTCCTCCTCCTTCTCATACAACCAGATCCATAGCATCCGCTAGATCGCTTCCATTGAGCGCATCGCTGTCTCAATGAATGGACCATACATTGCCCGATCCCCGTCATAAATCGGAGATCTTCAATGGTTATCATTGGCTGTTTTAAATTACTCTGCCACTGGTATGTCCTACATGCAATATTTCGAATTGTGTAAAATCTAACTATTTGATTGTTTAAATAGTCCATTATTAAGTCAAAATGGAAAAGGAATGTTATAGTTGCATGAAAAACTCAGGTTACATTCAATATTAGGATGGCTTGGCAACTGAACATCTAAATACATAAATTTGAACATGCAGATCCATCTCATATATAAAACCCCATAAACATGAACTGAATAAAAATAAGACTGCTGTCCAACCCTTTGTAGTGAAAAAACTATAAAACACTCCCATAGGCGATTGCATCAAAGAAACACAACATCTTACATTTATATACATATATGTGCTTATCAAACATTATGCATAAACCCACATATGCAAATCTTCACAGTATTTTTAAACTTTTTTTTTTTATTTAAAAAACATTTTTTGAAAAACTAAAAACGTTTACACACAGCATGTATGGAAAATTCTACCCATATCTGTGCAACCATACATGCACCTCTATTTCATTGTTATGAGCATTTATAAAAATATTATTTCTTACCCCCAATTCTAATCTATTATGCTCAAACAATAACACCCTTACTTAAATATTTGTTTCCCACTTATTAGCTGCATTTATATAGATCATAACTAATATCCTCCCTCCACAACCAAGCTGCATTTATATAGATCATAACTAATATCCTCCCTCCACAACCAACAGATATTTTAAAACCCATATATATTTACCACTCGTAGACCCCATTTCTATAAATCCGCCAAAACATCTTCCGTTGTTATACTAAAAATACCTGATGAAAACAATTCTTTCACTGGAAATTATTGATAACACAGTCCTAAAAGTCGCTCATAGAATAATTTGGTCACTGAAAAACCCTAGTAAAACAATACAAAAAATTACTGATGAAACAGTTTACGTCTAATTCGACGTTTAACCCGTTGGGGGTCAGAGTGTTCATCCGATATATCCATTGGGATTCTTTTTTGGAAATTTCTCGGACCATGTTCGATCCCTGCCAATTAGGATACACTCTGTCCACCCCCCAAAATTTTAATAAAGATGGATCTCTATTGTGATGTTTCTTGAAGTGGAGGGACACGCTGTGATCGCTAAATCCGATTTCTATGTTATACATATGTTCGGATATGCGCTTCCTCAAGGTCCTTTTTGTTCTTCCCACATACATGAGCCCGCATGCTATTTAGTGCAAGCGCTTTATATTGTTCAGCTAACGGGCGGGGGTTATCTAGAACAAAAGTGATTACTATATATATATATATATATATATATATATATATATATATATATATATATATATATATATATATATATATATATATATATATATATAATCTCTGATATAGAGATAGATAGATATAGAGATATAGAGGTTTCCTTGGAAACCAGCTCTATGGAGCCTGATCGGATGACATTATTAAAAATGCCACCGGTGGTAAGAGTACCCTACTCCCGGAAGCCTAAAGAGCCACGCTGTAGGCAAGGGCCCTCTTTTTTCTGCTCACAAACAGCTTTTTCGTCGACCGGGGCTTGGGCGAAGCGTCCCCAGCCCGACAGGACAGTCACGGACGAACAAAAGCGTCCCTGGCATCGCAAGACAAAAAGTGCTGCCGCATGAAGGTTTGCCTCCACCCATGTCCCAGGTGGTGGGTCGCCTTCGGGAGCTTGCAGCCCGGTGGGCTCCCGCTTATCTGACCAATGGGTCTGCGATCTGACTTCCACCGGCTACTAGATAGTTTCTCTCTTGGTCGCCAAACAGATTCTTCCCCTCCAGCATACCCGTGTCCCCAGTTCGCCGGGAGGCCCTGTTGGGGGCGGTAAGGGACTTGCTGAGTCCCTTACGAGGGGTGGTTGTACCAGTTATGGTATCGGAACGCTTCCAGGGATTCTACTCAAATATGTTTGTGGTTCCCAAGAAGAAACGGGTACGTCCAATCTTGGACTTAAAAGCCCTCAATCACTTTGTAAAAGTGCAGAGGTTCAGGATGGAATCAGTTCGCTCAGTAGTCGCTGCACTCCATCAAGGGGACTCCCTGGTGTCCTTGAACATCCAGGATGCGTACCTGCACATACCCATATGTCTGCGGCATCAAAAGTTTCTGCGATTTGCAGTTGGGGAAGCCCACTATCAGTTTATGGCTCTACCTTTTGGCCTGGCATCAGCCCCCCCCCCCCCCCCCCGATTCTTTACCAAGGTATTGGCTCCAGTTTTGGCATTGCTGCGACAACATGGGATCGCGATCGTGGGATATCTAGACGATCTCCTCCTGAGAGCATCTTCCGCCTCAGAGTTGGAGGAGGATGTTGCGATCTCCAAGCTGACTTTGCAAGAATTTGGGGGGCTGTTGAACCTAAAGAAGTCGGTGGTTGTACCGACCCAGCATCTGGAGTACCTAGGCTTGTTGCTGGACTCCAAGGAAGCGAGAGTCTCTCTCCCTTCAGACAAGGTGCAGACCCTCTTGCTGTGATAAAACTGCTGTGGAATCGCGAGCGGTCGTCGCTTTGCTTTTGCATGCAAGTCCTGGGTCTCATGGTGGCCGCCTTCAAGGCCATGCCGTATGCCCTGTTCCACACCAGGGTCTTGCAGAAAGATATTTTGTCGAAATGGGACAAATCTCCATTGTACCTGGATCGCTCGATCCAGGGGAGCCAATCCGTCAGACTCCCTGCTCTGGTGGCTGAGATCCCCGGTGATTCGGTCAGGAAAGTCGTGCCTGCCTCTCCAATGGACGGTTATCACAACGGACGCCAGCCTATCCAGCTGGGGTGGAGTGATGGGGATTCAGTCGGCTCAGGGCCTCTGGTTGATGGAAGAATCCAAGTTGCTGATCAATCTGCTCGAATTGAGAGCGATCAGGCTGTGCCTCCACACATGGTCGTTGAGTCTTCTAGGGCGTCTGATCAGGGTACAGTCGGACAACGCCATGGCTGTGGCATACATAAATCACCAAGGGGGGACAAGGAGCTCAGCGGCTGCTCGGGAGGTCACTCACATACTTCGGTGGGCAGAGCGACACGTACGGCCCTGTCGGCCATTTGGAAAATTGGCAGGCGGACTATCTGAGTCGACAGATGCTGGACCCAGGAGAATGGGCATTGCATCCGGAGATATTCAGGCTGCTGTGCCTGAAGTGGGGCACGCCAGATGTGGATCTATTGGCCCCCTGTCTCAATCGGAAAGTGCCAAGATTCGTGCCCAGGACAAGAGATCCATGGGCAGATGCGTCAGATGCACTGGTGGCTCCGTGGGATCAGTACCAGCTGGTCTACACCTTTTCTCCACTAAAACTGTTGCCACGTCTGCTTCGTAGAGTGGAAGTCGAGGGGATTCCAGTAATCCTGGTTGCCCCAGATTGGCCTCAGAGGCCCTTGTACGCAGACCTGGTACATCTGGTGGCAGACGCTCCCTGGCTTTAACAGCATGGCTATCTCGGCTTTTCATATCCATGAGGAAATTGTAATACCATCGTTGTGTCCTAAGCCAAAGCACCCCAAAGAGGTGGCCCTTCACACTCTTGACATGGTTAGGGCTCTGAAGGGTGTACCTGTCTGCCACAGCTCCCTTTCGGAAGTCAGACTCACTGTTTGTTTCGGTGGCTGGTTCAAAGAAGGGTATGGCTGTCTCGTCGGCCACCATTTCCAGGTGGCTCAGACAGATTGTAATCCAAGCCTATGCCTTGAAGGGGCGGGTGCCCCTCTTTCCAGTCACGGCCCACTCTACAAGAGCAATCGGAATGTCTTGGACCTTCCGACACAAAGCGTCTGTCGCTCAGGTGTGTAAGGCGTGACCTGGTCGTCTGTCCATACGTTTACCAAGTTCTACAAGGTAGACGTCAGTGCATCGGCTGATGCCTGTTTTGGGCGCAAAGTTTTGCAGGCGGCCATGTAGTTGCAATTCTATATATGCAATTGAGATTTTTTTTCCTGGTTTTTCGAATAAAAACGCAGTACTGTTTTGTTAATGCATGGTTGCATTACTTCCGCAATGTTGCGGTCTTGGGGATCACTCCGGTTGCGGATACCCGGTTATATGGTGGTGTTTTTTCCACACACTGCTGTTTTTTTGGTGGGGTTAGTTTCACTAGTTCCCACTTGCCATGGTGGTTGAAGTTTTTATGCTGTTTTTCCCACCGCTCATTTGGCACTGCTTGGGGACTTCCCATTTAGTTACAGAGAGGAGCTGTGTCGGTCGGTGAATATAAGAGAAAATAGGATTTTCTGTACTCATCGTAAAATCCTTTTCTCTGTAATTCACCGACCGACACAGCAACCACCCCTCCTTTTCTCTACGTTGGACTGCTTGTTGACGTACTGAAGCTGCTGGGGCAGCAGGGAGGGTTGATAGCACAGGGTCCGCCCTGTGGGCGGTACTGACAATTCTGTGTATTGTGTTACAATTTTGCCTAGTTTCTCCTAGTGGCAGGCTAACAAACCCATTTAGTTACAGAGAGGAGCTGTGTCGGTTGGTGAATTACAGAGAAAAGGATTTTACGGTGAGTATAAAAAATCCTATTTTGTAGAGCCATGAGTCACTGCAACCTGAAGGTGTCAATTCAAGAGTACAAGAGTATAATATGTCCACACACCGTTCTTTTGCTTGCACTAGTATATACCAGAATTACAGTAGTGTTCCAATTATATTAGCATATGGATCTTCATATCCTCTCTTGCTTGCGCCTCTGCTTTGACCTCCTCTTGGACACTGACTACTCTCTTGCCTTCTTCCTGCCTTGACCTTTTGCTTGGAAAAAATCTACTCTGCCTGCCCTTCCACCAACCTGCTAACTTATCTAATTTTATCCCCTCAGTGTAGCTATAATGTCCTTACAGCTCCTTGGTGAGGCATGAGTTGTTACTATTGACTCTTACTGACCATTCCTATGTCCCTCAATGCTCGCAAAAGAAACGATTTTTCTTCTTTCAGTAAAATTTATTTCTTGGAGTCCATTTATGGGCACACGTCCCACCCCACTGTTTATTGCTTGCCCCTGGTACTGCTTTTTTACAAAAGACATGCTGGGTAGAACAGTGGATTATATGGGGGCTGCCTTAAGATTTGTCTGTTTCTCTGTGTGCCCCATTGTCACTTACCAGGTGGTTGAGTCCAGTATGCAGGGAGTGGCTTTTCATATTCCTCTGGCTCTAGCACCCCTGATAGAGCAGACAGGGGCTCAGGAGTACAAAGGGGCACAAGTGCCTGACAGGTTAGCTGATGCAGGGGCTAGTCCGGACTTCCGATGTGCTGCAAGGAGACTGGTAGTCGGCTGGAGCAGCGGCTGTTCAGCAAACAGAATCAGACTGGAAGCTGGAGACAGCAGGGAGGTGTTCTGTAGTTCAGGACACAAGCGGGTGCAGGCAGACCGGGTCATACACTGGCAGATCAGGTACAGGAGGAGAAGCCAAAGAGAAGTTGGGGCGCAAGCCGGGTCGTTAACAGGCGGACAGCAAACGGACCATGGAGAGGCAGAAGAGATGTCAGGACAAGCCGGGATCGGAGACTGGCAGCAAGCAGGGATGGTCAAGAACAAGCAGGGTAACAGGAATCAGGTAAGTAATACAAATAAGCAGAAAGGGTCTCCGGAAACGCTGTAGACTGGACAGCAAGGTGTCAGTCCACTCTACAGTTAAATAGCGCTTCTTGGAACCCTGCGCACAGTTATTCTTCTGCCATTCTGATTGCTGGAACGTCTTTCTTGACATTGCCCCCCTCCAAGGGGCAGAAATCTTACTTTGGTGAGACTTTTTAAAGGCAAGAATCAGCCTTTTAGCATGGATATTGGACTCTGGCTCTCAAGAGTTCTCCTCTGGGCCATACCCTTTCCACTTCACCAGATACTGGACCTGGTTACGTCTCTTCCTGCAATCCAGGATGGATTCAACCTCCCATTGATGAGTACTGGTTCAGGAGGACCGGTATTTTGGTTGGCGAAGGGGTTAGGAACTGTGGGTTTAAGTAGGGCTACATGGAAAACCTGGGTGAATCTGGAATGATTCCGGTAGCTTTAATTCATAGGCCACATTGTTGATTTTCCTTTTTACTGGGAAGGGACCCACAAATTTAGGGCCCAACTTTTTAGAGGGACTTGCCGGTTTCAAATTCAAGGTGGACAGCCAAACTTGATCTCTGGGTTCTAAGTTAAGCTCCCCCCTCATTTTGTCAAACACCTCCTTGTTATATTCCTGGGTTCTTGTCATTGTCTCCTGAAGTAGTTTAGTTTATTGTTTGTGTCAACGAAATTCAGAGTCTCTTGAGCGGCTGGTACTGAGCATTCCGGGATGTTTTTGGACAGAAACAAGGGATGGAAACCGTAATTCGCAAAAAATGGAGATTACTTTGTGGCAGAGTGAACAGAGTTATTATATGTGAATTCAGCAAGAGGTAGGAGGGGTGCCCAATCATCCTTGGAAAATTCTGAAAAACAATACAAATATTGCTCCAGCGTTTGATTTGTTCTTTCTGTCTGGCCATTCGTTTGCGGATGATAGAGGAAAAAAGGCCGCTCTTCAGGGACTCGCATAGTGCCTTCCAGAACGTAGAAGTAAACTGCACCCCTCGGTCTGAAATAATATTTGCAGGGATACCGTGGAGCCTCACAATCTCCTTAATGAAGATTCTTTCAGTTTCAGCAGCAGAGGGTGTACCCCTCATTGACAGGAAGTGAGCCATCTTGGAAAGTCTATTCACTACCACAAAGATGGTAGTGTAGTTTTCTGAAGGTGGCAGCTCAACAATAAAATGCATGGAGATCATCCTCCGTGGCCTGGCTTCAACAGACCCCATGCCTTAGACTTGTTGCCTTTGTTCTGGATACAGACGGTACATGATTCCACATAATTCCTGCAGTCCCTTAATAACTGTGGCCACGAAAACATGCACTGGAAAAGTTCAGAAGTTTTGTGCACACCAAAGTGGCCGGCCAACTCATGGTCATGGCAGGACTTGGCAGCACTTCCTGAGGTACGAACATTTTGTCTCTGTACCACAGTAGATCATCTCTTGTTTGCAGAGTGACATCAGGCGGGAAGGAAGCCCCTATGGAGGCCTGTTTGTTCTGGGATTGCAAAATCCTTTGGAGCATGAGAAAGTTTCCTGAGAATAAGATGCTGTCTGGAAGTGAGGGGGCTTTGAACTCGCTGAACATCCGAGAAAGCATTGGGCTTTGTATATTTCGACCTGTGCCTGTAGGTGATGTGGAATGAGAATTGGGTAAAAAAGAGTGCCCACCTGGCCTGACGTGGTCTCAACCTCTTGGCAGCTTTCAAGTACTCCAGATTCTTGTGGTCTGTATAGACAAGAATCAGATGTGCCGCTCCTTCCAAAAGGATCGCCACTTTTTAGGTGCGGCCTTGAATGCTAATAGCTCTCGGTCACCTACATCGTAATTCTTCTCAGCTTCAGATAGTTTGCGGGAGAAGAATGCAATTGGGTGTAAAAGAGCTTTTGGGCCCCTGTCTCTGGGAGAGTACTGCTCCGACTGCTATTTCCGAATCGTCCACCTCAAAAATGTATGGTAGTGCTGGGTCAGGATGCTTTAGAACTGATGCCGAAGGAAAACAGATCTTTCAGGGTTACAAAGGCCGCCTGAGTTTTGGGAGACCAGTGGAATTGAGTGCCCTGCTTAGTCAACCTCGTGATGGGGGAAATGATGGTAGAAAATCCTCTTATAAACTTTCGATAAAAATCTGCGAAGCCCAAAGAACAGATTCCTTTTTTTATCAGTAGGTGCTGGCCAGTCCAGAATGGCGGAGACCTTCTGAGGGTCCATCTTGATACCCTCCACTGAAATGGTCAATTCCAGGAACTGAATGCTCTGTTGTTCAAACACGCACTTCTCAGGTTTTGCATACAGGCCGTGACATCAAAGTCGTGTTACTACGTTTTTGACATGTTCACGATGTTTAACCAAGGAGGGGAAGAAGATCAGAATGTCATCTAAGTATATAATGTCAAACAAGTCAATATAGTCTCTGGAAATGTCATTCGCCAAGTGTTGGAATGTGGCAGGGGCGCTGCAAAGACCAAAGGCCATTACTAAATATTCAAAATGCCCAAACCGGGTGCAAAAAGCAGTCTCCCATTCATCCCCACTCCAAATGCGGACTAGATTGTAAAATCCACGAAGGTCCAGTCCAAGTCCTATTCAATATTACCCAGTATTGTTCCCAGTTTTTGAAACAGTTCAGGTACCAAAGGAAGGGGGTACCATTTTTTTTTTTTTTTTATCGTGATTTTGAGTTCCCGATAAGCTACACAGGGGCGTAGAGAGTGGTCCTTTTTTCCACAAAGAAAATTCCTGCTCCTGCTGGGGAGATGGAAGGCCGAATAAATCCCTTTTTCAGGTTGTCATCTATAGAAGCCTTTAGGGTCCCTAACTCCAGTTCCGTTAAGGGAAAGATTCTCCCAAAAGGAATCTCTGCTCCGGGTTTGGGGTTTATCGCTTGGGCAATCATATGGCCTGTGTGGGGGAAGAGTCTCTGCACCTTTTTTTGCTGAAGACATCCAGGAAACTGTGGTAAACCTCAGGGACAGCTTGACGGGTTTCAGCATCTGATTCTAAGCACAGCAAGGAAGATGGAACAACAGCAGCCTCCAGTAAGCAATGTTGGTGACAATAAGGAGAGAGGAAGCTGATCTTCCTTGTAGGCAGGCTCCAGAATCAATTATAGCGGTGGCCTGAGTATTCCCTGCTGGAAGCTGGAAGACGAAACAGCCAGATGAGAGGTACTATTAAGCAAAGCAGGTGTAAGAGCAGGAGAGACAGACACACTTACGGAGCTTTGCAGGGCAAGTCCTCACATGGTGTCCAGGTTCTCCACAATAGAGGCAAAGATTACTGGTCCGCCGGCATTGACGTTCTTCTGGTGTAACTGAAGGGCTAAGTAAGACTAACTGCATCAGTTCGGAGGTATCAGAGGTTGAAGTTACTGGAGCAGAGGAGGCAGAGTGAGGAAAACTAGGCACACATGGAAGCATCCAAACTGGACGAGAGGGGCCTGAAGATCGCTCAGACCTTCGTTCTCTTAGACGTCTGTCTATTTGCATAGATAGGTTAATGAGGGCATCTAAAGTCTCTGGGATGCCCACTCGGGCTAGTTCATTCTTTAACGGTTCAGAAAGGCCCATGCGAAACTGGTAACGCAGGATGGCATTGTTCCAGTTTGTGTCGGAACTCCAACGCCTGAACTCAGATACGCAATCTTCCGCTGATCTACAGCCTTGCTGTAGGGTATGCAGGGCCACTTCCGTGGTGGCAGTCAGTTGCGGGCCCTCATAAAGCAGAGACATGGCTTGAAAGAAGGTGCTCAAGCTGTTGAGAGAGGCATCCTTCTGTTCCAGAGGACGGTGGGCCCATGATTGAGGTTCCCCCAACAGTAGGGAGATGACGAAGCCCACTTTGGTGGATTCAAGAGAAAAGGTCCTTGGCTGCAGGGCGAAGAAAAGTTTGCAGGTATTATGCTCTAAATTTACTACGATTCCCAGAGAATCTTTCAGGTGTGGGAACCTTGGGTTCAGACAATAATATCACCACTGAGAGTGCAGCAGAAGTTCCTGATGAGGAGAGCGTGGAGTCAGACAAAACTTGAACGCGTTCCTCCAGCCAGTTATATCCCTCTTGCAGGTCTTTAACAGCCTGGGTAAGTCCAGCAAGATGTTTGTGCATTGGAGAAGCTCTCTGCGTGGGCTCAGACATGGCTGTCCGGTACTGTCATGTGCCTGGTGGTTGAGCCCAGTATGCAGGGAGCAGCTTCTCATATTCCTCTGGCTCGAGAAGCCCTGATAGAGCAGACGGGGCTCGGGAGTACAAGTTCCTGACAGGTTAGCTGATGCAGGGGCTAGTCCAGAGCTCTGATGTGCTGCGAGGAGACTGGTAGCCGGCTGGAGCAGTGGTCGGGCAGAGGAGACAGGATCGGACTGGAAGCTGCACGCAGCAGGGAGGTGTTCTGTAGTTCAGGAGGGTCAGACTGGTAGCTGCAGACAGCAGGGAGGTATTCTGTAGTTCAGGACACAAGCAGGTGCAGGCAGGCCAGATCATAGACTGGCGGGCAGATCAGGTACAGGAGCAGAAGCCAAAGAGAAGTTGGGGCGCAAGCCGGGTCGGTAACAGGCGGACAGCAAACGGACCAAAGGAGAGGCAGAAGAGATGTCAGGACAAGCCGGGATCGGGCACTGGCAGCAAGCGGGGATGGTCAAGATCAAGCCGGGTAACATGAATCAGGTAAGTAATACAAACAAGCAGCAAGGGTCTTGAGAAAACTCTGTAGACCGGACAGCAAGGCGGCAAGGTGTCAGTCTCCTTTAAATAGCGCTTCTTGGAACCAAGTGCTGTCACGAGGTGCGTACGCGCTCCATCATTCGCGCTATTGCACGTGCGCCGGCGGCTCTTTTAATGGGAACCCTGCGCACAGGTATTCTTCTGCCATTCTGATAGCTGGAACATCTTTCTTGGCATCCTTATTCCTTTAGGCAGCAGTATAACCCAATTGTTTCTGAATTCAGGTTTCCCTCAATGGACCCCATGAAACAAATTTTATGATAAGTACAAAAATCACACAGACGTTTGTTAGATTCAGAATCTTCACCTGTAAAATTCCCTTGTCTGCGGAGCCACAGGTGGTGCATACTGCCTGCCATACAGGCGCATTGCTGGATGCGCCCATACTCTTGTAACCGCCAGTGTGTCTGGGCATCCTCATTGTTTGCCAGTATATACCCTGGTTCATATATAAATACCCTGAGCAGGATACTGGCATGTAGGGAAACATGCAGTTTTTGCATGTGCGGGTAAACACAGATGCACAGGAGCATCAGCATTTACCAGCGTATGGGCACATACAGCCATACATTTGCAGCTCTCCAGGGCAGGGAAAACACTCAGAATTTTACACTTGATGACTTTGGAGCCAATAAATATTTGTGAGCAGGAGGCCTTAATGGGCTTTTTTTTTTCTCTAGATCAACTTTACAATACTTTTGTTTTCTTGTTTGTTTTTTAATGTAGATTTCTAATGAAAATCTTGGATGTTTATGGAGATGGATACAGAAAGAGCCACCTGACCTTCTTACTAGAGGTAATACAAATGAATCCCTTGGTATTTAGTGCTTATTTTTATTGAGTGATACTGTACTATGAAAGACAGAAGTTGTCAGACAAACCTGATTTCTTTTTTGAGGAGGTAAGTAAAACCTTGGACAGAGGGGTGGCGGTGGATGTGGTATACTTGGATTTTGCAAAAGCGTTCGATAAAGTTCCGCACACATGGCTCATGTGTAAGGTAAAGTCTACATGTTTGGAAATATCAGTTTGTAATGGATAGAAAACTGGCTAAAAGACAGAATTCAGAGAGTAGTGGTTAATGATTCTTACTCTGAATGGTCTAAGGTTATCAGTGGTGTACCCCAAGGTTCAGTGCTGGGACCCTTACTTTTTAATATCTTTATAAATTATATTGGGTCTGGGATCAAAAGTAACATGTCCGTCTTTGCAGATGACACCAAACTATGCAGTGGAATAACGTCCTTTCAGGATGTCTCCAATTTACAAGCCAACCTTGTAATGCTCTGTCTAATTGGGCGACTATGTGACAGATGAGGTTTAATGTTTATAAATGTAAAGTTATGCACTTGGGGGCTAAGAATATGCATGCATCATACATACTAGGGGGAGTACAACTGGAGGGATCCATGGGGGAGAAGGATCTAGGGGTTTTGGTATATCATAAGCTCAGTAATAGCATGCAATGCCAAGCTGCGGTTTCCAAAGCGAGCAAAGTCCTTTCTTGCATTAAGAGAGGTATGGACTCCAGAGAGATATCATATTGCCCCTGTTCAAATCATTAGTAAGACCTCATCTGGAATATGCAGTTCCGTTTTGGGCACCAGTTCTCAAAAGGATATCAGGGAACTGGAGAAAGTGCAGAGAAGGGCAACCAAACTGATAAGAGGCATGGAGGAGCTCAGCTATGAGGAAAGATTAGAGGAACTGAATTTATTCACTCTTGATAAGAGGAGATTAAGGGGGGATATGATCAGCATGTACAAATATATAAGGGGTCCATATAGTGAACTTGGTGTCGAGTTATTCTCTTTACAGTCAACAAAGAGGACAAGGGGGCACTCTTTACTTCTAGAGGAAAAGAGATTTCATCTCCAAATACTGAACGGTTTCTTCACAGTAAGAGCTGTGAAAATTTGGAATAGACTCCCTGCAGAGGTGGTTCTGGCCATCTCAGTGGATTGCTTTAAGAAGGGCCTGGATTATTTCCTAAGTGTACATAATATAACTGGGTACTAACATTTATAGGTAAAGTTGATCCGGAGAAAAAACGATTACCTCTCAGGGAATCAGGAAGGAATTTTTTCCCCTGCTTTAGCAAATTGGATCATGCTCTGCTGGTTTTTTTTGCCTTCTTCTGGATCAACTGTGGGTACAGAATTGGGTATTTGGGATTGTATGATATTATTTATTTTTTTTTTTGTGGTTGAACTAGATGGACTTGTGTCTTTTTTCAACCTAACTATGTAACTATGTATACCTCCAAGTTACCATTTTTCTTTCCACAGCTTCCAGATCTTATCATATTTATTATAACTTCCTTGTTTGCTGTATGTCGTCCTTTCATTAAGAATTACTACGTCCATACTTGGGTGTCTCTTGGTTTACCCTCACCCTCTATCTACCCCAGTACACATAATATGAGATCCATATCTATTCGAGTTTTGAACACTCGGGCGGTGGTGTCCTCCACCTCCCTCCAGTATCGGAATAGCTTTGGGCATCTCCAAAACATATGATATCCCCCCCCCCCCCCTGTTCTTCCGCATCTTGGGCACGTGTCGTCTTTCCTCCGCCCAAACCAAAAAAGTTTTTGTGCCGTGTAGTAAACCCTATACAGCAGAAAAAGGTGTGACATCTTCTGGGGTGGGGAGATTGATACCCATGGAGCTAGTTAAAGAATCCTTTCCCATTGCAGTTCTGATATATCTCCAATATCTCTCTCCCATTTCCTCCTATAGGGCCTTATTTGCAGCCCTTCCCGGCTTGCTTTATGAATACTTGAATATATTTTAGATATTAGGCCCTTCCGCGTATCCGCCTTAATAATCTTCTGTAATACAGGCATAGTACTCCATTCTATCACTCTCCCCTTAAATTGTTCTGTCAAAGCATGCCTCACCTGTAAATACCTGAAGAATGACTGCTTAGGAAGTGCAAATTGATCTCGCAGGTCCTGGAAGGGTCTCAGTTTCCCCTCATGGAAAATCTGTGAGAGAAACTTTAAACCTCGCCTTTCCCATTATCTGATTGGACCCAGTTTCTGCACCTCACCCAACTTATTATTATCCCACAAAGGGGAGTATACAGAGAATCCTCTGTAGCCCAAAATTTTCCTTGCCACTTCCCAGACTCTTGCCATCAACTCGAGGGTGGGGGGCCACCTCAGGAATGTTCCCACCTCCAACGTTACAGTCAAAGATTTATGCGTCAATTTACTAAAATGACTCCTCCTATCTGGCCAGGGGTCAAGTCCTGGGGAAAAAAGTGTGGGAACTCCCACCCAAGATCCACTCTTCCACCAAAATAATTAAATGATACGCTCATATGCACGAACGCTCCAAAAGTGGTATTTTTCATCCAGTTTTCATATTGTGTGTATGAAGCTTAACTGTTAGTACATAAAAAAAAAACAATCCTCAATAAACATAAATACGGTAATTCTCTGAATAATCAGCATTCATTCAATTGTGCTTCCCTGCAAATGTGAGCATCATGTTCTGATCTTTATTGGGGAATGTTATTTTGTATATAGAGTATTTATGTGGTGAGTTTACACTTTTCATTGAACAGAGTTTGGATAACACAAAGTTAAACGGAAAGGTCATGCATGAATTCACATTATCTGGACAAAATGCTTGGGGAGATAGTGATGTGTTTCTGCTTAGGAGATGTATGTCAGCTTGGGGGTCTGCAAACTCTGCAGGGCTCCAACACACACTCGCTGCTATTCCAACCCTTAACATATTTCCACATAAACTTCCCTCCTGGCATTAAACTTTGCCAGGTATTGTGCTCAGCTTACCACCCCAAACTGATGTTCCTCCCTCAGCTCACCTCTCTCCCTGCATGTCCTGTGAGCAGAATAGCTGATCTACCCGTCAGGTAGACTTAGACCTGATCTACCCGTCAGCTAGCTGTGATTGACAGGTAGATCGAAGCGGAAGCTGTCATGGAGCCCCCTACTGACAATGCCTATTGCGAGCTGTGTCGGCGGCTGCTGGTGTAGCACCTGCCACACAGCTCACATACTTCAAAGTCTTGCAGAATGCGGCTGCTAACGGGAACTGAGTTCCTGTTGTGCAAAAAGTACAGGAACTCCCTTCCCATGCGTGCGTTCCCGCAGCACTTGAGCCCTGTATCTTGCCCTTCGCTCTCTTTCACATCCCCCCATGTGTTGTAGCTGAGCTGCCAGGAAGTAGCTATAAAAATGTGGAAGAGCTACCCCTCCCTCGTTATTTGGGAGTTGCAGTGTACCAAGACTGATACGCGATGGTCCTCCCTTCCAAATAAGTTCCCTCAGTATGCTATCTACCTTGTGGAACCATGTTTTGTGAATCCATATTGGAGAATTATGTAGAAGGTAAAGGAATTGTGGCAGGAGTATCATTTTTATTAAGCTACATCGACCTGCTGCAGATAGTGGGAGTTTTTTCCAGATTTTAGTTTTAGCTTTAAATTGATTTAACAAAGGGGCCAGGTTGTTGGTAATGAATTGTTTAGGATCTCTAGAGATATTTATACCCAGATATTTTATTTGGTTAACTATTTGTAATTGGTCTGCCCCATGAGGCAGAGATGTATCTAATGGATCGATAGGCATCAAAGGGGATTTCTCCCAATTAATCCTCAAACCTGAGAAGTGTCCAAAGGACTTAATTTTACACATGGTCTCCCTCAGAGAATTCTGTGCATCACTGAGCAATAGTAGGAGATCGTCCGCAAATAACATTACTTTTTCTTCTTCCTCTCCTCGTTTAAATCCTTTTATCACTGGAGAAGATCCAAGGGACAACGCCAAAGGCTCGATAGCAAGGGTGAAAAGAAGGGGGGACAAAGGGCACCCCTGTCTCGTCCCTCTCATCAATCGAAACCTGGCAGAGTGTTCATTATTCACTTTTACCCTCGTCCCAGGAGACCCATATAATAATTTCACCCAGTTGATAAAGTTTGGTCCAATCTGGAGTTCTCTCAGGGTTCTCCAGAGATACTTCCATTCAAGGGTATCAAAGGCCTTGGCGGCGTCCAGAGAGAGGGGGCGGCCCTATAGCCGTCCTCATCCGTAGGAATTTGAAGATTCAGAAACAGTCGTCTAATATTGTCACTGGTAGACCTACCGGGAATGAAACCCAATTGATCATGATGAACCAGCTTATGTATGACTATTTTATCTAGCCACCAAGACCTTTGCTAAAACCTTAATGTCTAAGGAAAGAAATGGGTCTATATGAGGCAGGGTTAAGTGGATCTTTATTTTCCTTAGGAATAACTATTATAGTGGACTATAATAGGCGTTAAACACCTTTAGCAGTTCTGGAAGTAGCACCTCCCCATAATGACGTTAAATTTCAATTGGAAGACCATCCGGTCCCGGGGACTTCATACCCGTCATTTCCCGTATGGTCCACCGCAACTCCTCGAGGGTGACAGGGCCGTCAAGAACAGCCCTGTCCTCTCCCAAAAGACAGGGGACCGCTAGGTCGTAGAAAAACATATTAATTTCTTCCTCATTTTCCTCTTGTTTGGACCGATGGAGATCCTCATAGTATGTTTTAAATCTATCTACTATCTCCGGTGTATATGAGGATGTCCTACCCTCACTGATAGTAATCATCGGTACAACTGATGATGGTGCATTCGTTCTAGCTAAGTAATCAGCATCCTACCTACACTTTCCCCCTCCCCAAAAGAAATTTGCTTCTGGAAAATGTGTTTGTTCTCGACTTTGCCTAATATTATTAACCGGTAAATCTGTTGTGCCTCTGTCCAGATTCTAAAATTCCCAGGTGTCGAATCACTAATATATTTTTCTTCTAGGAATGCGACTTTACCTGCTGCCCTTTCCTCCCCTTCCTTTGAGTCTTTTTTAATTTTTGAGATTTGCTGGATCAATAGTCCACAGAGGATAGCCTTAGTTGTATCCCATACTATCCCCTGGGAGGCCGAACCAATATTCAAATTTATACCTTCTTTTAATGCCTTTGATACTTCATGAGGTTCCCCCATGAGTTCCAGCCAGGCATGACTGATTCTCCATTCCTGATAGTTACTTTTTACCCCAACCTCCAATGAAGCTATTAGTGGTGAGTGGTCGGAGAGTCCTCTTGGCTTATAACTAAGGTTATTTATCATAGCGATCACCTCATCATTACCTAACATCATAACGATCCTCGATAGTGTAGAGTGTGTGCTGGAAAAGCAAGAGTAACTCCGAGATCTAGGGTTTCTCAATCGCCAAATGTTTTTCAGACCCATCTCGCCCATTAAGCGGGGTAAGCGATCCTCCAATATCCCTCTCTGATGGTTCCCCTGTCGGAGCATATCTAGTGACTGGTCAATAACCGCGTTGAAATCACCCACTACCAAAACAGGGAGTCCCGGCTTATCCAGCACAAACTCCACCAGTACAAAAAGGATCTCGGTGAGGAATATACATATTAGCCAATATAAATGTTCTATTTTCTATCTTACAATGTATAAAAACATACCGGCCCTTGTCATCAATGGGTTATACCTTTGCTCCTGTCAGGGCTGGCTTAGCCCTTCCTCCTCTGGGTTGGCTGCTCAGCTGTTGGATAATTGCCAGCTCTCTTCTCTCTCCACAGTTACCAGCTGTTCCAGATGATGCTCGTCTGGCCTGCCTATTTAAAGCCTTCCAGCTCACTTCTCCTCTGCCTTCCCGTTGGTCACATCACAAGGAACCATCTCCTGCTGTTTGTTTCAAGACTGGCTTCCTGACATCCCTCCTGGCTACTTATCCTGCTTGCAGTTGCTCTCCTTGGATCCCTGACTTCAGGCCTGGCTGATTACCCGATCTGGTTAATGAACTTTTGACTGGCTGACTACCCGATCTGGCTACTGGACTCTGGTTATGCTTGACTACGCTTTTTCTATTTACCTTTTTATTTTATTAATAAACAAGTGTGATTTAATTGTACTTCTGTCTCAGTCTGATTCATGGTTTCTGTCAGTACGCGAAGGCCATGAATTCAGAAGATACAGTCAATCCACTTGTTGGTAATATTTTTTCCAGATTGGATGAGCAAGATCACCGCATGGATCCGTTTGCCTTGGCGTTACAAAAGCTCCTGAATTGCACGGCTCACCTGGAATCCCCCATGGTGGCTGCTCTGGTACAACCTGAGTTGCAGGCCGTCCCTGTTGTTGCGCCAGTCTCTGTGCAGGCACCCGCTTCGAGTATTACCTCTATTAGAGGTATGTCTGGTTCTGTTCCGCTTCCCCAGCGATTTGGGGGCGATCCAGTTCAATGCAGAGGGTTTCTCAATCAGGTTGAGATATACTTCGAAATGCTGCCCCAGGCGTTTCCCCCGGACAGAAGCAAAGTAGGTTTTGTGATATCTTTGCTTTCTGAGAGAGCCTTGGCCTGGGCAAACCCTCTATGGGAGACGCAAAAACCTGTTGTCTTGAGTTACCCTCAGTTTGTGGCCTTCTTTAAAAGGGTTTTTGACGTTCCCGCACGTTCCGCTTCTGCTGCCAAGTGCCTAATGTCCATCAGAGTACGAGAACTGTTGCCAACTACGCCATTGAATTCCGTACTTTGGCAGCAGAGGTTGCATGGAACAATGAGGCCCTCGTGGCTGCTTTTTCTCATGGTCTCTCGGATTCCATCAAGGATGAGATAGCAGCCCGAGATATACCCACTGAGCTGGAGAGCTTGATCTCGTTTTCCATCCTCATTGACTCCAGACTCAGAGAAAGACTCTCTCTTAAGGAGCGCTTGCAGAAGCCTCCTGTACATTTGCCTCCAAGCTTTGTAGTCCCACCCATGCCTCCCTCACCTCCCATGCCTCCTGGTACCGAGTTAGTCAGTGAAGATGAACCCATGCACCTGGGCTTCACGCGTCTCTCTGCGGATGAGAGAACCTTTAGAAGGAGGGAGAGATTGTGCCTTTATTGTGGCCAGGCAGGTCACTTTTTGAAGTCTTGTCCTACCTGTCCAGGGAACGCCCAAACCTTGAGGTCCTGTCATGGACAGACCTTAGGTGGCGTTGTTTCGTCCCCAGTTATCCAGAAGGATAAGCTCCTGGTTTTGGTCACCCTTTCTTGGGCTGAGTTGTCCATCGAGATACAGGCTCTAATCGACTCTGGGGCTGCAGGCCTGTTCATTGATGCTGCATTTGTTTTGCACTTGCCATTGAGGCTCTTGACAGGAGACCTTTACAGCCTGCCCATGTGACTCATGAGACAGTTCCATTGTCCATGGCCGTAGGGGCTCTTCACCATGAGATAATCAAATTCCAAGTTATTTCCTCACCCAGGTTTCCGCTGGTTATTGGTTATCCTTGGTTACAGAGGCACAACCCTTCTTTTGATTGGCTCCGTCCCGAGGTTCTCTCCTGGTCACCACAATGCAGTGAGATATGCTTCCTGAAGGTATCCAAGGTCCTGTGCACCGCTTCACTCCCCTCCCTGCCGGAGGAGTACCGTGATTTTGGCAATGTCTTTGATAAAGGTCAAGCCGGTAGTTTGCCTCCACACCGGTCTTATGATTGCGCAATTGACCTTCAACCTGGTGCCATACCTCCTCGTGGCCGGGTTTACCCTTTGTCGGTCTTGGAGGATAAGGCCATGGAGGAGTATGTTGCTGACGCACTTTTTCGAGGTTTCATCCGCAAATCCCAGTCTCCTGCTGGTGCTGGTTTCTTCTTTGTGAAAAAGAAGAGCGGTGAACTGAGACCTTGTATAGATTATAGGGGTCTCAATTGTGTCACGATTAAGAAGGCCTACCCGATTCCATTGATTACAGTTATTTGACCCCCTCAAGGGAGCAACGGTTTTCACAAAGCTTGACTTGAGAGGGGCATACAATCTCATGCTTATTAAGGAGAGCGACGAGTGGAAAACTGTGTTTAATACCAAAACAGGCCATTATGAATAACTGGTAATGCCTTTTGGCCTTTGTAATGCCCCGGTAGTTTTCCAGGAATTTATTAACTATGTCCTCCGAGATTTGTTGTAATTGTGTGTGGTGGTTTATCTCGATGATATCCTCATATTTTCCAAGTCCCTGGAGAGCCACCACACAGATGTCTGTCGTGTGCTTAAGAAACTTAGAGAGAACAATCTCTATTGTAAACTGGAGAAGTGCGAGTTCCATCGTGAACAGGTTACATTCCTGGGCTATGTCATTTCCACTGCTGGTTTTTCGATGGACCCAGAGAAACTTTCGGCAGTCCTACAGTGGCCTTGACCCGTGGGTTTACGTCCTCTGCAGCGTTTCCTGGGCTTTGCCAACTACTATTCGTAACTTCTTGTCTCTAGCCAAGCCTCTGACAGATATTACCTGAAAGGATGGAGTCCATTAAGGCCTTTGAGACTCTCAAGGCTGCCTTTGTTTCTGCTCCTGTGTTAGCACATCCTGATCCTACGTTGCCTTTTATCCTAGAAGTTGATGCTTCTGAGACTGGAGTTGGCGCCCTTCTGTCTCAACGTCCTAACTCTGAGAGCGCTATGCATCCGTGTGGCTACTTTTCCAAGAAACATCTGCTGATCTCCAGCTGTATATATATATATATGCTGTATATATGTAATATATACATAAATATATAATATACACACAGAAATGGCTTAAGGATACACACCTCTTAACTGAGGGATCACATGAGCCATACCATGTGTTAAACCATAATGAAAACGTGAAAACGTTTTTTAAATTGGCAGCACAGTGGTGTAGTGGTTAGCACCCCCCGCCAAGCAGCAAAAAGGTTCATTGGTTCAAATCACAGCTTGCATAACAGTTTAAATTTGCTGTCCCCTCAAAATAACTCAATACACAGCCATTAATTTCTAAACTGCTGGCAACAAAAGTGAGTACATCCCTAATTGAAAATTGGCCACCATTATTTTCCAGCACTGCCTTAACCCTCTTGGGAATGGAGGTTCACAAGTAGCCACTGGAGTCCTCTTCCACTCCATGACAACATCACAGAGCTGGTGGATGTTGGAGACCTTGAGCTCCTCCACTTTCCATTTGAGGATGCCCCACAGATGCTCAATAG
The DNA here is from genome assembly GCF_037356315.1 of Lithobates pipiens. Lineage (NCBI taxonomy): Eukaryota > Metazoa > Chordata > Amphibia > Anura > Ranidae > Lithobates > Lithobates pipiens. The sequence goes on along the minus strand of NW_027507788.1, from coordinate 68,018,239 downwards.
GGTTTAGGTCTGGAGACATGCTTGGCCAGTCCATCGCCTTTACCCTCAGATTCCTTAGCAAGGCAGTGGTCGTCTTGGAGGTGCATTTGGGGTCGTTATGTTGGAATACTGCCCTGCGGCCCAGTCTCCACAGGGAGGGGATCAGGCTCTGCTTCAGTATGTCACAATACATGTTGGCATTCATGGTTCTCTCAATGAACTGTAGCTCCCCAATGTGGGCAGCACTTATGCAGTCCCAGACCATGAAACTCCCCCCCACCATGCTTGACTGTAGCCAAGACACACTTGTCTTTGTACTCCTCACCTGGTTGCTGCCACACACGCTTGACACCATCTGAACCAAATAAGTTTATATTGGTCTCATCAGACCGCAGGACATGGTTCCAGTAAACCCTGTCCTTAGAATGCTTGTCTTCAGAAAACTGTTTGCAGGCTTTTCTTGTGCATCATCTTTAGAAGAGGCTTCCTTCTGGGACGACAGCCATGCAGACCAATTTGATGCAGTGTGCGGCGTATTTTATGAGCATTGACATATTGACCCCCCACCCCTTTAACCTCTGCAGCAATGCTGTCAGTACTAACATGTCTATTTTCCCAAAGACAGCCCCTGGATATGATGCCGAGCACGTGCACTCAGCTTTTTTAGCCAACCATGGCGAGGCCTGTTCTGAGTGGGACCTGTCCTGTAAAACCACTGTATGGTCTTGGCCACCTTGCTGCTGCTCAGTTTCAGTGTCTTGGCAATCTTCTTATAGCCTAGGCCAGTGATGGTCAACCCTGGCACCCCAGATGTTTTGGAACTACATTTCCCATGATGCTCACCAACACTGCAGAGTGCATGAGCATCATGGGAAATGTAGTTCCAAAACATCTGGGGTGCCAAGGTTCGCCATCACTGGCCTAGGCCATCTTTATGTAGAGCAACAATAATTTTTTTCAGATTCTCAGAGTTTTGCCGTGAGGTGCCATGTTGAACTTTCAGTAACCAGTATAAAAGAGCGAGAACGCCAAATTTAACATACCTGCTCCCCATTCACACTTGAGACCTGGTAACACTAACGATTCACATGACACCCAGTAGGGGAAAATGTCTAATTGGGCCCAATTTGTACATTTTCACTTAGGGGTGCACTCACTTTTGCCAGCGATTTAGACATTAATGGCTGTGTGTGGAGTAATTTTAGGGGGCAGCAAATTTACACTGTTATACAAGCTGTACGCTCACTACTTTACATTGTAGCAAAGTGTAATTTTATCAGTGTTGTCACCTGAAATAGATATAATAAAATAGTCACAAAAATGTGAGGGGTGTACTGACTTTTGTGAGATGCTTAAGCCATTTGTATATTATTTAAGTGGCATTGCTATAGTAAGTGTATTTTTTATGCCTAGCGCTGACATGATGGTGTCTAAAAGCTAGAGGATCTGTTTCCTGTTGGTGTGTCTGTTAGGGGGATCCTCCTCTGTCTCTCGCATCTTCAGGCTGGCTATGAGACACAAGCATGCTGAATGCCGTGGCTGTTTTGTTTTATGATGATCGTTTTCTTTGACTGTACATGTAAGTCGCTACAATATAAATCCTTTCACAAGTGCGACAGGCTTCACTATATGCTGCTTTATTTCTAGGGGTGCACTGAATGGGTTTTTTGGTGCCGAAACCGATATCGAAAATTAAAAATACACTAGACCAAAAACCGAAACTGATACCTAAAATGACCGATACTGAAACTTATTTAAAAAAAATTATATTTTTATACAGGACATGGTCAGAGACTGGGGACATGGTACAGGAGACGGTCAGACTGGGGACATGGTAAAGGAGATGGTCAGAGACTGTGCAGCCAGCCAGTGCCCCCCTAGTGCAGCCAGCCAGTGTCCTCCCCCAGTGCAGCCAGCCAGTGTCCTCCCCCAGTGCAGCCAGCCAGTGTCCTCCCCCAGTGCAGCCAGCCAGTGTCCTCCCCCAGTGCAGCCAGCCAGTGTCCTCCCCCAGTGCAGCCAGCCAGTGTCCCCCTAGTGCAGCCAGCCAGTTCCCCCCCCCCCCCAGTGCAGCCAGCCAGTGTCCGCCCCCCCCAGTGCAGCCAGCCAGTGTCCGCCCCCCCCAGTGCAGCCAGCCAGTGTCCGCCCCCCCCCCCCCAGTGCAGCCAGCCAGTGTCCGCCCCCCCCAGTGCAGCCAGCCAGTGTCCGCCCCCCCCAGTGCAGCCAGCCAGTGTCCGCCCCCCCCCAGTGCAGCCAGCCAGTGTCCGCCCCCCCCAGTGCAGCCAGCCAGTGTCCGCCCCCCCCCAGTGCAGCCAGCCAGTGTCCGCCCCCCCAGTGCAGCCAGCCAGTGTCCACCCCCCCCAGTGCAGCCAGCCAGTGTCTCCCCCCCCAGTGCAGCCAGCCAGTGTCCCCCCATTGCAGCCAGCCTGTTTGATTAAAGCGCCAGGAACATCACAGCTTTCATTTCAATAGCTGTGTGTTCCCTGCCACAAGCTGTCACATACAGCCCCTCCCCCTTGTCCGGGCACTTTGATAGTCAGGTCACCTATCCAATCCTGGGACGGGTGATCTGTCTATCAAAGTTCCCCAGACAAGGGGGAGGGGCTATATGTGACGACACATGGCAGGGAACACACAGCTAATGAAATGAAAGCTGTGATGTTCCCGGCGCTCTAATCAACCAGGCGGCAGAGGCTGCTCTCCTGCGCTATAGGACACCCCCTTGACGGGTGGCACCAGGGGCGGGGCGGAGCCCCATTTTCGACTCCGTTATCAGCCGTTTTTCTCTTTCGGCAAATTGCCGAAAAGGGCATTTTTGGCCGATATGTTCCCGGCGGCCGAAATTTCGGTGCATCCCCTATTTATTTCCATTTGGTGATGATATCCCCTTGATTGGGTGAGATACCAACTGACTGCAAGAAGTTTACTGCTTTGTTGCTGCCTGGAACAAGTGAATGGATGCAAGCTTTGCAGTGTATTTTAACCATCTACTTACTGGTGATTGACGAGTCCAGATGTGATCCCTTGGGAAGTTATTTATCAATGCCTATCACTTGCTAATATCTGTTAAGCAGATTTGATTCTCATGTGGTGTGCTTACCTATACACAATGATTAAATGGAAAAACCTCCCCAGTAAATGGGGTTTTTAGGCAGCAAGATAAAAATAAGAAATGGTACAATTGGATAATGATATAAAAAAGATAATATTTATTCAAAAAGGGGGCAGAACAAAACCCCCTTAGCATAACAGTAAAAACATGAGCTCCTATGGCAACAGAATGTTAAAAACACAAAAAAATAAAAAAAGGAGAAGCAGATACACATGAACATTTACATATCCACATGGACTGGTACAAATCAGAGATGTGAAATATAAGTGGCATTACATTAACATTCACATCAAGTAGTACAAATCAAAGATGTGAGGTACAGGTGGTACTGACGCGTTTCGACCCACATTTGGGTGTTTGGGACATGCTGTTAGGGAAATGTATAGCAATTATTTTCTACACACAATGTTTGACATATTACTGTCACATACATAAATATATATATTTACCCCATAAATGTATCCAAATAGCGACACAATTTAATTCCACAAGTAATGCTTCTCACTTGGAAGAAAGGGGAAAGACAAAAAACAACCACAGGAGCCGCAATCCAAGACGGGCCGGGGCCACAAATTATGCCTTACGAGAGGTCACACTTAAGTCCACATCCTCCCCCTAAACTAGGAGGGAGGAGGGACAATCACCCGGTGGTATGGTGGTGGGCAGGCAGTACCTGTGGTAATAAAGTAGAAAAAATAGTAAGTAGTATTTTATTGAATGCCAAATATGCAGTATCGGCAAATAGGCCCAATAGGACATATTGGCTTAGCCAAAAAGTGTCAGGAGAAATGGAAAAGGACATAAGTGTATGTATTATCCCCTCCCATATCTCCAACAACTTATTGTATGCATTGGTGGTATATCCATACGTACCAATCCCCACCCAGAGGCAAGCAGCAAGGGGCATCACATCAAAACGCCCATAAAGTTTTTGTTGGATAACCCATGTGACATATATGTGAATGGTAATAGGAGTGTATATATATATATATATATATATATATATATATATATATATATATATATATATATATATATATATATATATATATATATATATATATATATATATATATATATATATATATCTTTTTTACATCATTATCCAATTGTACCATTTCTTATTTTTATCTTGCTGCCTAAAAACCCAATTTTCTGGGGAGGTTTTTCCATTTAATATTCGGTCAGGGGGGGGTGCTCTTAAATCCCTTTGGGAATGTGTCTCTCTTGTTAACCTATACACTATGAAAACTGGTGAAGAGATTATCATCTTTTCCTATTTTGATACTTCAAAGACTGTTTCTTTTTATTAACGCTGCATGGGGACTTTTTATATATAAATGTTTAACACTGTAGATACTTATATTTTCTCTTTTTGTATAATTTTATTTCATATCAGCACCTACCCAGTATGTCCTGAGGAAGCTATTGAAATGCCAAATGCTTTGTGTATATATACGCAAGCGTATATATGCATATTGCTAATTGCACTCTTCACAGACTTTCATCTACTTAGAGAAAGGATCCAGATCTTCATGTCTGTTCTATTGGGTATCTGTTGACCTTGTCAAGTAATGGGGGGTGTTGTTTGTTATGTCATTTTAATATTTTTTGTAATAAAGATACAGTTTTTATAATTATCGTCTCATGATATGCCCAAAAATATATATATATTTTTTTAGAGAGCGTTAATCTTTCAGTCATTCTATATACCAGTTGAATGTTGGCATAGTGGGGGTTCTCCCTTTCTATGTTTAGATCAAAGCGTATTTATGTGTTAGAATGGCTCAGTCGAAGTCCAGACCTAAATACAATTGAGAATCTGTGGCAAGACTTGAAAATTGCTGTTCACAGATGCTCTGCATTCAATCTGACAGAGCTTGAGCTATTTTGCAAAGAAGAATGGACAAAAAGCTTACTCTCTAGATGTGCAAAGCTGGTAGAGACATGCCCAAAAAGACTTGCAGCTGTAATTGCAGCAAAAGGTGGTTCTACAAAGTGTTGACTCAGGGGGGCTGAATGCAAATGCACGCCACACTTTTTACATATTAATTTGTAAGGAATTTTGAAAAACATTTTTAATTTTCCTTTCACTTCACAATTATGTGCCACTTTGTGTTGGTCTATACATAAAATCCCAATAAAATAAATGTATGCTTTTGGTTGTAACAGGACAAAATGTGGGAAATTTTAAGTGTTATGAATACTTTTTCAAGGCACTATAGTATACATCGCTTTCTTTTCACCACTGTAAATGAAATAATGTAGGTTCCATGATCTTTTTTTGAAGGATGAAGGAACTCGTACTTGTGCTACACCAATCCCAGCAAACTCAGAAAATGACCCCCCAGAAAATGAGGATCTGTCAAAATGTTTATCAGGACCATCCCTTGGTTTGGAAGTTGCTAGTCCAGGCAGTACATCTCTTACAGAAGGACCACCAGCCAAAAAGAGGAGAAAGCACAAGGAGGAGAAAGTGTTAAGCCCAACTCTACTTCCGACAGAACCTCTTCTAGATCAGGTGAGTCAGTGCAGTTTAGTCAACAGATGTTTATTCACGATATTAATTATGTGTAGGCTTATCATGTTCCTGATTGGCATTTTCCAGGTGAAGATGGAGGAAGATTACTTGTGTGATGGGGGTGAGGAACTTGGCCTGAGTTGGAATTCTCTCAGCCCAAGAGACAAGATTCTTCAGTACACCAAATTCTCCAGTCCTGGACCATGCTCAGATTTTGACTAATCCTCGGAGACCAAACATAACGCAACATGACTTCTATCACCTCAAATAAATCAGTGGGTCTTCTGCACAGCAAACAAAAAAAGTGTTGATACTTTACTTTATCACTGAAGGTATATGCCGTGTACACACAATTGGAATTTTGGTCCAACGGAATTCCAATGGGATTTCGCTCAAGCTGTCTTGCATACACGCGGTCACACCAAATTCCGACTGTCAAGAACGCGGTGACATACAACACTTACAACGGGATTAGAAAAAGGAAGTTCAATAGCCAGTAGCCAATAGCTTCTGCCTCGTAGTTGAATTTGAGCATGCGTGAGTTATGGCACGTCGGAATTGCATACACACTATCGGAATTTCCATCTGAAAAATTGAGAACCTGCTCTCAATCATTTGCTGGCGGAAATGCGGCCAGCAAAATTCCAATGGAACATACACACGGTTGCATTTTCTGGCGAAAAAGCTCTCATCTGTGTTTTGCTGGCCAAAATTCCGGCCGTGTGTGCATTAGAGTGTAGGACTTGTATAACCAAATATAGTTAGTATGTTGAACAAGATGTTATGTGGATGATGTAACATTCACTTAAAGGGCAGATCTAGTAAAAGAGCTCCATACATAGTTGGCACTTCTATAAAGGAGGACTGGAAATGTTTTGCCTGGGGTAAATAAAATAACCTGTGCTACATTATGGCATAGTTTTAAAACATGAATTACCCAATATATGCTATACTGTATAATATATATATATATATTATAAAAAGCAATTTTTCATTCTATAAAGATTGTACAGGATAACCTTTTAAAAATTGTATATTTTATAAATTAAATCAAGATGTCTGTCACTGTCCTAAATAAACTACCATACACTTGTCACATAGAATCCTCATAATTCACTTTCCTTCTAAGATACTCTGTTACTGTGCAAATTAAAGACAACGTGAGAGATTCTTGCTGGGCACTATACACTGTTTTGTTCCTCTGTCAAGTCTGTGGGTCTAAAATCTTTGTCGGAGCATACACATGGTTAAGTGGCAGTGTTCGGATCTGGCAATTGGTTTGTCAGACCTGAGCATTACATCCTGGAATGCTCCTCCATTCATAGAAACAGGTATTTCCAGCAGTGTATCAAATTGGCACATGAGTGCAGCTAAGGAATCAATAGGTAGGGGTTGTTTTAGAAAAAGACCTGTGCCCTGAAAAGAGAGCTGGTCCCCCTGAATTGCCAGATACACCCTAGCAGTTTTTCTTTCTGCATTTTCCAAAAACTTGCAGAAAAAAATGGCATGTTCAAAAGACTCATTATGCCTCATAGATTATACTTTTATGTGTTTTCTTTCAAAATGGGGTCATTTTTGGGGCGTTTTTATTGTCCTGGTGCTCCAGGGCCTTCAAAAATGCAAGCGGTAGTCAAGAAATTATGTGTAATTTATGCTCCTAGAATGCCTGATGGTTCTCCCTGCATCTTGGGCCTCTGTATGTAGCCAGGCTGTATAAAAGTCTAACACATGTGGTATCGCCATACTCAGGAGGAGTAGTAGAATGTGTTTTGGGGTGTAATTTGTGGTATGCATATGCAGTGTGTGAGAAATGACCTGCTAATATGACAATTATGTGAAAAAAATCTTGCTCTTGCAAAGAATTGTGGGGAAAAAAAATACAACTTCACAAAACTCACCATGCCTCTTACTAAATACATTGGCATGTCTACTTTCCAAAAAGGGGTCATTTGGGGGCTATTTATACTTTCCTGGCTTGTTAGGGTTTCAAGAAATGAGATAAGCCATCAGTACTTCAGGTGTGATCAAGTTTTCAGAGATTGGTAGCATAGTTTGTGGACTCTTAACTATCACACAGACCAAATATTATAAATGGATTTGGGTTATTTTTTACCAAAGATATGTAGCAGTATACATTTTGGTCAAAATTTATGAAGAAAAATTACTAATTTGCTAAATTTTATAACAAAGAAAAATTCATTTTTCTTTACTTACATCAGGGGACACAGAGCCATAGTAGTTGCTATGTGGGTTATATCAGACCAACAGGTGATGGACACTGGCACACCCCTAATGCGTGTACTCCCCTAAATAACCCCTCCCACTACTGAGAGTCCAGTTTTTTTCGCCAGTGTCTAAGGTGTTGGTTACGAGTAAAGATGTGCTGTGCTGAGCTCCACTGGTAGTAATCTTGCTGGGGCTAGCCATGCTGACTGGATCCGTTTTGATGTCTTTTCATGGGCTAAATGAATGGTATCCGGGCCTTGTGTCCTGAAGAAATTAGGTTTTGCTTGCGAATGCTTCTCTTTGAGAGCTGGGCTCTGGGATCCATTACTTTTTGGTAGTGAGACCAAAAAGTTTTTACTGGCAGGGTGCTGTCGCAGGTCCAAGATTGTGGGTAACCCGACGTTCCCCGGTTCCTGAACGTTTCCTAAAAGGTCTCGGAGCCTACCGTGAAGGGTGAAGATCTTTATCTCTGATAAAACCCTGCTGCAAGGATAAGGTAAGGGAGATTTTCTCAGGAATTTCTCTTTCTGTGTATAATGTTGTCATGTCTATGTGTCACCACTTGGGGCTGTATTGAGCACTCACTGTCCTGATGCTGGAAACAGCAAGGAAGCCTTCGCTCTCCTCCAGCCGCAACAGATACTCCGGTAAGAAGGGGGGGTCTGGTCTCCTGGGCCCCCAAATATTTGTTTTTCCCCCTTCAGGGGACAGGATGCAAAGTAGTTGCCTTTAAAAAAAAAAAAAAAAAAAAAGTACAGGCCGCATCAGCGGAAGATTTACCCCCCCCCCCGCCATGGGAAAGCACTTTCCTTTGAAAGGAGGGGGGCCGTAATTCACGGGGGCGTGGCTAACGATGTCAGAAGCTGCTTTTAGTGCTGTGTATGTGAAAGCTGCTGCTGGCTGTGAAGGGACAGAGCAGGTGGATGGCTTGGTCAGGTTAGTGAACACAGGCTTATTCATTTGGCACATTATACTTTACTGAAGCTAGGGTTAATAGCAGCTAATGGCGCTGAACTATAGCCTAGCAATGTACATTCTTTTGCATAGTGCCTCTGCTTTATGCTTCAGGCTATGAATGGTAATGGAATCAAGAACTTCACTGTAAACTAAATCCATTTCCAAAAGAATGTCATCCTCCTCTGAGAGGGATACGGCTAGTCAGATTGAGCCGTCAGGGTAAAATTGTTGCATAGAACACTTCAGTCCCTGTATATATCATACAAACGGGTTTTTTCTTCTACCATTTGTAAATTGAAAAGAAGATTAATGCTATGATGTCTCTCCATAGTGGGACTAAACATGGCAGATTCCCATCTAGTCCTCAGGACCCTTTTGTTGAGGTGCAGGAGGCTGGGGATCAGGTAGATCTTCCCAAATATTGGAAGATACTTATTTATCCTCTTCGGAGGATCCTAATATGGAAGGCGTAGCATCTCAAGTCAGGTTGCTTGTGTACTCCCTTAACCACTTGCCGACCAGCGCACGACGATGTACGTCGACAGAATGGCACGGGCAGGCAAATGGGCGTACATGCACGTCCCTTTAAATTTGCAGCCCTGCCATCGGGAGCGCGCCGCCGGCGCCGCGCTCCCGCGCTGGTCGGGACCCCCGTGAGTCCGGTCGCGGGACCCGCGGACTCGATCGCCGCGGGCATCCCCGCGATCGTCTCATGGAGCGGCCGAATGGAGAAGTGCCGTTGTAAACAACATTTCTCCATTCTGCCTAGCAACTAGTGACGCTGATCTCTGCTCCATGTGATTAGAGCAGAGATCAGTGTTCACTAAATGAAAGCCCAACCCCCCCACAGTTAGTAACACGCCCCTAGGAATACTTAACCCCTACACTGCCACCCACTGGTTAACCCCTTCACTGCCAGTGTCATTTACACAGGAATCACTGCATTTATATAGCAGTGATTACTGTATAAATGACAATGGTCCCAAAAATGTGTCAAAAATGTCCGATGGGTCCCCCACAATGTCGCAGTCACAATAAAAAATCGCTGATCGCCGCCATTACTAGTAAAAAAAATAATAAAAAATTATTAATAAAAATGCTATAAAACTATCCCTATTTTGTAAACGCTATAACTTTTGCGCAAAGCAATCAATAATCGCTTATTGCGATTTTTTTTTAACCAAAAATATGTAGAAGAATACGTATCGGCCTAAACTGAGGGAAAAAAATGTTTTTTTATATATTTTTGGGGGATATTTATTATAACAAAAAGTAAAAAATAATGCGTTTTTTTTCAAAATTGTCGCTCTATTTTTGTTTATAGCACAAAAAATAAAAACCGCAGGGGTGATCAAATACCACCAAAAGAAAGCTCTATTTGTGGGAAAAAAAGGACGTCAGTTTTGTTTGGGAGCCACGTCGCACGACCGCGCAATTGTCAGTTAAAGCGACGCAGTGCCGAATCACAAAAAGTGGTCTGGTCTTTGACCAGCAAATTGGTCCGGTCTGAAAGTGGTTAATCAACCCTTTTGCTGCCTGCGGCACAGGCTCTTGAGGTACCTACCTCCTAATTAGGTTCATTAGAACCTCCCCCACCTGGGAATGTTTTTTCCTATTCATGCATAGCTAAAAACAAAAAGCTTATGTATTTTGAATGGGAACATCCGGCTAAACAATATTATCCTCTACACTTTATCTGTGAAAGGATTTCTATAAAGAAGATGGGGGGTTCCAGCAATTGATGCTGCAATCGCCTCAGTGAGCAGAGTCTCACATTTCCGGTGGATAATGCACTGATGTTAAAGGATCCAGCAAATTAAAGTTGGAACTTACTTTTAAAGACCAGATGTCTTTTGCAGTTCAGTAGCGCATCCGGTTCTTGCTGCAATTGGTGTATCTCAGTCCATTAACCCTTTAACGTTCTGCTCCACCATTTTGGTGGAGCACATTTTGAGTCATGCCAACTCATTGAAAAATTAGGACTTCAAAGGGTTAAGGAACAGTTTGTGGAGATACCTGAAATTCTGCCTGATCAACAGGCCCGGCAATGGGCTGGTGTATCTGACGCACTATGTCTCACAGTAGATGATATGAAAGACTCTATCATTTAAGCCTTATGGCTTATGCTTGGACTAGTGCATTCTCACAGATTTCTGTGGCTGAAATATTGATCAGCCGAAGCACTGTGTAAAAAGCTCTTAGCCAGTTTGTTTCCCTTCATTGGGTATGGCTATTAGATATGATCTGGATAAGTACATCCAAAGGACCTCTAATAGGGTAAATCTCTCTTTACCGGTAAAAAGAGGTTTATTTCTCCTTTATCGTGCTACCTCTCCTATGCCAGGGGCATCTGTTTCTAGGCAGTCTCAGGTTCAAGTGAAAGTCCCCAAGGACAGCACCAGGGTCTTGGGGCAGAAAGCCCACAAAGCAGAATGCTAAAGCCTTCTCATGAAGGGGCACTCCCACTCTTTCAGTGAGGGGAAAGGTCCTGCAATTGTCAAGATCTAGCAGGAACAATGTCAAGACAGATGGATTTCTGCAATATTTTCTCTAGGTTATGACTAGAGTTCCCGAGAGTTTCCGTCTCCTCTGAGAATGCTCCATAAGGATCCAGAGAAAGTCTCTTTCTGGCCTCTGGATCAGCTGTTATCCCAGTTGCTGATACATATAATTGGATAACACCTCAAATTTATTGGGATTTTTAAGGCAATATAGAAAAAAATAATACTAAAATGTATATGAAAAAATATATAAATTTTTATTACAACTATCAAAAGATATTACAAAACCACAATGATCCATAAAATAACAGTGTTGTGCTAACATATGTATATGGCATAGAATGTTACTACATGCGTAGACTCTATCCAGCAAAACAGGCAGCTCTTTTCCTACGCGTTTCGAAAAATGTGCATTAACAATTTCTTCTTCAGGGAAGTCACTGTCTGCAAGCACACAACAAGCAATAAATATTACAGAAATTACATATATACAAAAGACATGATACATTGAAACCCAATACTTGAATACTCACATGCTATTTCTGTACCAAAAGTAGGCACTATCTCCTCTTTAGGCGACCGTTCCAGAAACGGAAAGACAGGCCAAGAGAGGAGGGGATTGAGCCACAAATGTGGAGATGGTAAGGATAATGGTAATATGGATCTGTTTGCAAGGTCACCGCATTCAAAGCCCTGGAGTCCAAATGAACTCAACAAAGGATGGGAATAAAAGGATTCCTTTGCACAAATGTCCAATGGCCCATCAAATAGGAAGATGTTATGTTGTATAAACCTCAATCTTGTCTAAAAGACCTACAACAAAAAAGAACCAAGAAACATTTTAGTCTACTCCCTAGCCTTACATCTAACATAGGACAGAGATTCCCAAAGTGTAGCTTACCGCCATAACGAGGTTTCCTAGTTTTATACGAATATCACCGAATCTGGGGCATCCAAAGGACATAGGAGAAATTCCCACCTACTTAGAGCTTCTGGCGTCTGCCTTAAATAGCCCTTATTGAGTGGATTGGCACCAAAAGACTTCCTCCAATCAACACAGAGGCTCCTCCCATCTCTCTAACCACTTCATTCTGATTGGAGGTTCTCCGAAGAGCTCCTCCTCTTTTCAACAATAACTTTTTTTCATTGGAGATCACCCAGGTGATTGCTCCAGGTATATAGATTCTTATTGGTCAAAATCGCGGCATTTTTGCCGCCATTTACATCACTTCCGGTATGGCCACTTCCGCCGGAACCGGAAGTGACGTCATTTTCCGAAAACCGGAAGTGACAAAAAAAACCAAAAAAAAAAAAACCTTTTGTACTTCCTGGAGAAAACATCTTACTGGGCATGACTGTAAGCAATGACTGCAAGTTATTATAAGAATGCATGGGAGGAAATAAACACTACAAAATGAATCGCTAAATCTATTGCAATCCATTTGAAAGGGGGCTCATCTTAATAGACTCAAATTAATGGGCATGTGGAAATAAATCCACAAAAGTGACCATAACTAATACAGATACACCAATTAAATTTGTCACCTGCAGTGTGTCACTAAGGCAAGAACTAAAACCACCGACACAGGAATAAACTGGATAAACCTCCAGATGCCACACACAGTGGCTATCGGGAACGAAAACCAATGCCCAAATTAGTGGCAAAAAAAGGGGAGCGAAGAAAGGGGTAAGAATAACCCCAACCACAGCGCCCTCCCAACAAAACCACCCCGATGGGCTTACCTGTGCCGGGAACGCGGTGACCACAGATCCCACCAAACCTATTATAAATCACTTAAAAACATGTTAAAGACATCAAGTATTGTTCACATAAAGAAAATTGTGTATAAAGATACAAATGTATTTTATTTTTATATTGTTAAGAAAGAAAAAAAAATAAAAAAATAAAATAAAAAAGAAAAAAAGGAGAAACAGAATCACATCTGGGTAAGGAGCCCAATTGTCCACCAACCAGCTAATCATTCAGTTTTACCTGAAACATAGCCCTCCAGGAATGGCCTGAAGCTCTCTGTTTCATTAAGCCCTGGATAAATTGTAGCTTCCAAGAATTTGATCCAACGCATTTCACGTTGCAAGAGTGTCTTGTTCCAATCCCCCCCTCTAATGGGTATATGTACCCGGTCTATCACAGTAAAGTTTACAACCGGCATCCTATATGCATGAGCGTCCGCAATATGTCTCCCCAAAGGGAGATAGAGGTTGCAGATCCTCATGGCAGACAAGTGTTTACTGATACGTTGGCCTAATTCTTGTTTGGTCTTTCCAATGTAGAAAGCCCCGCACTCACATTGAAACAGGTAAACAACGCCTTTAGTTTTGCAATTAGCGAAGTGTTTTAGTCGAAAACTCTCACCGTTAGGTAACTTGAAAGTAGTCCGTTGTTTTATGTATTCACAGCCGGAACAAGACCCACATGGGTATGTTCCCCAAGTTTTGCACGGATCTAGGCGTTGGTTACCCTTATATTCACTTTGTACCAATGAATCCCCAAGAGAGCCGGCCTTACGAAAGGTGATTTGAGGTTTTGGGGTAACAACCGTCGATAATATTGGATCCTCTGTTAATATTGATCAATATTTTGTAAGAACATTTTTTATTCTATCATGCTCGTTTGAAAACCGTAATATTAATCTAGTTGTATTCTCGTTCTTCTTAGGTTTACTTTTACCAAATAGCAAAGTTTGTCTATCTTGATTTTTAACACGGTTGAAGGCCTTTTTTTTGAAGGCCTCAATTCATCCGCCTCTTTTTGAAAGGCTTCATTGGTTGTACAGTTGCGTTTAATTCGCAACATTTGACTATATGGAATGGATTTTTTCAAAGATTCCGGATGGAAACTGCCGGCATGCAAAAGCGTATTGCCAGCAGTTTCCTTCCTGAATAATTTTGTAGTGAGTTGCCCCACTGTATCTTTCATGATGGTGATGTCTAGGAAATCAATTTGGGTCCGATTATAGGACATAGTGAAAAAGAGATTCAGATTATTTTGATTCATCATTTCAAGACAAGTTTTTAATATTTCCTCCGGGCCATTCCAAACCATAAATAAATCGTCAAAATAACGTTGCCACAGTACGATGTACTTAGTGTATGTGGCCCATGCCTCATCAGACAAAAAGCTTTTTTCCCACTCCCCCAGGTACAAGTTGGCATAAGAGGGTGCGCAACATGTGCCCATGGCCACCCCTTGTACCTGGAGGTAGTGGGATCCTTTAAATAAAAAAACATTATGTCTAAGTATGAAGTCAAGCATTAATAAAATAAACTCATTAAATTTCCATTCGGTAGTTGACCTTTGTTGTAAAACTCGTTGTATTGCCTTTATTCCTAAATCGTGGGGAATGCTATTGTAGAGAGATTCGATGTCTATGGTTACCAATATTGCTGTTTCCGGGATTATCAAATACTCCAGGATTTGCAATAAATGGATAGTATCTTTAGTGTATGATGCTAATTCCAAAACGTGTGGTCTTAGATGATCATCTATGACCTGGCTTGCAGCCTCCGAGATACAGCCCTTACCAGAGATAATCGGTCTGCCCGGGGGATTCTGAATATTTTTATGTATTTTTGGTAGTGCATACATGGTCGGTATTCTTGGATATTTTAGTACGTATAAAATCCCACATCTCTGTAGGCTCCATCAACCAGGTCATAGAATTTTTGATTATATTTGTCTACACAGTACGCCGAAATTCTACAGTAGCATTTCCGATCGTTAAGGATTTTAAGGCACATGGCTTCATACATGGAGTTATCCATTAAAACGATGTTACCCCCCTTGTCTGATTGTTTTATTGTAATTTCTACATTGTCCTGGAGTGATTTTAGCGCATGTTTCTGTTCTAAATTAAGATTTTTTTGCTTACCCTTATCCTTTTTCATTTTTTTGATTTCTTTAGTTGTCAACCTGACGAACAATGCTAGGGCTGGATTGGAACTCAATGGGGGAAATTTATTGGATTTTTTCTTGTATACTTTTTTTATCACAGGTGGGGAAATCTGCTCAAGATCTTCGTCTGAACTGTCTTCACTATCAATTTCCTCTTCCCAATCTTCCAGCACTGATTCATTTTCCTGCAGCAGCTGATTAAGGTCACGCAGGGCCCTAAAGTCGGCTGCTGTAAGATTAGATGAAATAACCTCTTGTTTTGGTTGTTTACTATAGAAGCATTTAAAGAGTACCTTACGTGCAAATAAGTTAATGTCTTTGATGACTTCAAAGTCATCTAATGATTTATTAGGGCAAAATGACAGCCCAAGTGAAAGCACCTGGCTTTCAATAGCCGTGAATGTATGCGACGATAGATTTATGATGTTTAAACCACCTTCACCTATATTAGTACATGTTTCTACTTCTAAGACTGGGTTAGGACTGGAGTTTGGGTTGGAACTATTTTGTCTAAAAAATCATCTAATTGTTTTTGTGTTTTTGGAACCGCCCCTAATTCCTTAGGGCTTTTGGTATTTCTATTTTTCTCAGATGGAATAGTTTTTAGGTTATCTTTCCTATCTCTTAGATTTCTTGACGGCCCCCCATTTTTAGATAGATGTGGGCCTTGTTGAACTTCAGTTGTACGTTTTTTTGTAACCTGTTGGGTTTCATGGTCTATATCTTGTGTTTTCGCAAAAGGACCCTTTCTTTTTGTTATTGGTCCCTCCATACGAGAGGAAGCCGAAGACGAGGAAGCATTGGAGGGTGTGTCTGAATTATAGTCATTCTTGTATTCATATGTTTTGGTTGCATTTTTGTTACCAATTTTATTTTTATTGGTCTGTTGCCATTTGTATGCCCGATTTTCGCTAAATGCATTTTTATCCCTCCAATATTTCCTCTCTTTTTTTTGAAGGATTGATTTCCCATATTCCTTCAGATGGTCTCTTAATTTTGCCTCTAGGCTCGCATAGTCCTCATGTATTTTTAAAGGGACTAAACGAGCATAGAGAATGTCAATCTCTATATTCAATTCCTCTAGTTGTTGTCTATATTCTCTCTGTAATAACATCATCAGATTTTTCGAACAGTCATTCAGATGAGATTCCCAACTCTTTTTTAGTTCATTCGAAATGTGACTAAGAATAGGGAATATCTGAATTCTTAAGCCGATAGGGTTGATATTTTCCTGAATGTAACGTTCTAGAGACTGTATGTGCCAATGCAGAGCTGATTTTTTTTCTCCAGTATTTTAGTTAAATTAGAAAATAGTGAATTCAAGTCAGATATCACCTGTTCCTTTGCTTGGAAGCTGGATTGAATGGTGGACATGAGCTCCTCCCAATTCTGCCCTAAAAGATCCCCCATTTTTAGGGGAAAAAAAAAAAAATTAAATTAAATATACATGCATATATATATTGCTCTCAATGTCCCGAGAGTAAATACTTAGGAGGAAAAAGCCTCACCACACGAGGAACTATTAACCCCCTAAAAAATTCTTATTTTGCACCTAATGGACCATGTCAGAGCCAATGAGTCACGGGTTTGAGGATTTTGGGTGTATTCTCCACCCCTAAACTTGTTAGTAAAAATGATTTGACTCATGAGCTATGGCATGTTATTGCCATCATCCCGGAAATGATACATATAATTGGATAACACCTCAAATTTATTGGGATTTTTAAGGCAATATAGAAAAAAATAATACTAAAATGTATATGAAAAATATATATACATTTTTATTACAACTATCAAAAGATATTACAAAACCACAATGATCCATAAAATAACAGTGTTGTGCTAACATATGTATATGGCATAGAATGTTACTACATGCGTAGACTCTATCCAGCAAAACAGGCAGCTTTTTCCTACGCGTTTCGAAAAATGTGCATTAACAATTTCTTCTTCAGGGAAGTCACTGTCTGCAAGCACACAACAAGCAATAAATATTACAGAAATTACATATATACAAAAGACATGATACATTGAAACCCAATACTTAAATACTCACATGCTATTTCTGTACCAAAAGTAGGCACCATCTCCTCTTTAGGCGACCGTTCCAGAAACGGAAAGACAGGCCAAGAGGAGGGGATTGAGCCACAAATGTGGAGATGGTAAGGATAATGGTAATATGGATCTGTTTGCAAGGTCACCGCATTCAAAGCCCTGGAGTCCAAATGAACTCAACAAAGGATGGGAATAAAAGGATTCCTTTGCACAAATGTCCAATGGCCCATCAAATAGGAAGATGTTATGTTGTATAAACCTCAATCTTGTCTAAAAGACCTACAACAAAAAGAACCAAGAAACATTTTAGTCTACTCCCTAGCCTTACATCTAACATAGGACAGAGATTCCCAAAGTGTAGCTTACCGCCATAACGAGGTTTCCTAGTTTTATACGAATATCACCGAATCTGGGGCATCCAAAGGACATAGGAGAAATTCCCACCTACTTAGAGCTTCTGGTGTCTGCCTTAAATAGCCCTTATTGAGTGGATTGGCACCAAAAGACTTCCTCCAATCAACACAGAGGCTCCTCCCATCTCTCTAACCACTTCATTCTGATTGGAGGTTCTCCGAAGAGCTCCTCCTCTTTTCAACAATGATTAGCTGGTTGGTGGACAATTGGGCTCCTTACCCAGATGTGATTCTGTTTCTCCTTTTTTTTTTTTTTTTTTCTTAACAATATAAAAATAAAATACATTTGTATCTTTATACACAATTTTCTTTATGTGAACAATACTTGATGTCTTTAACATGTTTTTAAGTGATTTATAATAGGTTTGGTGGGATTTGTGGTCACCGCGTTCCCGGCACAGGTAAGCCCATCGGGGTGGTTTTGTTGGGAGGGCGCTGTGATTGGGGTTATTCTTACCCCTTTCTTCACTCCCCTTTTTTTGCCACTAATTTGGGCATTGGTTTTCGTTCCCGATAGCCACTGTGTGTGGCATCTGGAGGTTTATCCAGTTTATTCCTGTGTCGGTGGTTTTAGTTCTTGCCTTAGTGACACACTGCAGGTGACAAATTTAATTGGTGTATCTGTATTAGTTATGGTCACTTTTGTGGATTTATTTCCACATGCCCATTAATTTGAGTCTATTAAGATGAGCCCCCTTTCAAATGGATTGCAATAGATTTAGCGATTCATTTTGTAGTGTTTATTTCCTCCCATGCATTCTTATAATAACTTGCAGTCATTGCTTACAGTCATTGCCCAGTAAGATGTTTTCTCCAGGAAGTACAAAAGGTTTTTTTTTTTTGTTTTTTTTTGTCACTTCCGGTTTTCGGAAAATGACGTCATTTCCGGTTCCGGGCGGAAGTGACGTCACTTCCGGTTCCGGCGGAAGTGGCCATACCGGAAGTGATGTAAATGGCGGCAAAAATGCCGCGATTTTGACCAATAAGAATCTATATACCTGGAGCAATCACCTGGGTGATCTCCAATGAAAAAAAGTTATTGTTGAAAAGAGGAGGAGCTCTTCGGAGAACCTCCAATCAGAATGAAGTGGTTAGAGAGATGGGAGGAGCCTCTGTGTTGATTGGAGGAAGTCTTTTGGTGCCAATCCACTCAATAAGGGCTATTTAAGGCAGACGCCAGAAGCTCTAAGTAGGTTGGAATTTCTCCTATGTCCTTTGGATGCCCCAGATTCGGTGATATTCGTATAAAACTAGGAAACCTCGTTATGGCGGTAAGCTACACTTTGGGAATCTCTGTCCTATGTTAGATGTAAGGCTAGGGAGTAGACTAAAATGTTTCTTGGTTCTTTTTGTTGTAGGTCTTTTAGACAAGATTGAGGTTTATACAACATAACATCTTCCTATTTGATGGGCCATTGGACATTTGTGCAAAGGAATCTTTTATTCCCATCCTTTGTTGAGTTCATTTGGACTCCAGGGCTTTGAATGCGGTGACCTTGCAAATAGATCCATATTACCATTATCATTACCATCTCCACGTTTGTGGCTCAATCCCCTCCTCTCTTGGCCTGTCTTTCCGTTTCTGGAACGGTCGCCTAAAGAGGAGATAGTGCCTACTTTTGGTACAGAAATAGCATGTGAGTATTCAAGTATTGGGTTTCAATGTATCATGTCTTTTGTATATATGTAATTTCTGTAATATTTATTGCTTGTTGTGTGCTTGCAGACAGTGGCTTCCCTGAAGAAGAAATTGTTAATGCACATTTTTCGAAACGCGTAGGAAAAGAGCTGCCTGTTTTGCTGGATAGAGTCTACGCATGTAGTAACATTCTATGCCATATACATATGTTAGCACAACACTGTTATTTTATGGATCATTGTGGTTTTGTAATATCTTTTGATAGTTGTAATAAAAATTTATATATTTTTTCATATACATTTTAGTATTATTTTTTCTATATTGCCTTAAAAATCCCAATAAATTTGAGGTGTTATCCAATTATATGTATCATTTCCGGGATGATGGCAATAACATGCCATAGCTCATGAGTCAAATCATTTTTACATCCCAGTTGCTGATATCAGAGATTCCCTTAGTGCAACAGGGGGTTTTGGCTCAAACCATTTAAGGTTCCAGAACCAAGCAGAGAGGTAAGAACTATTCTAGATCTTGAAGATCTGAATTGGCACTTAAACATTTGATCCTTTCATAATTCGATCGGCTGTGTCCGTCCTGCAAGGAGGGGAGTTGCATATCTCTATGTGCCAAATTTTCCCGCTCACCAGAAATATCTGTGTTTTGAAATCTAAAATTATCTTTTCAGTTGTGGCCCTGCCATTTGCGGTCCTAGCCTATTTAGAAGATCTACTTTTAATAGATCATTCAGCCTCAGGTCTAAAACCAGAGTCTGATCTCAGCCATAACTAGGTGAAATCTCTAGGTTGAATACGCAACCTAGGAAGATTCTCCTTTAAAACCATCAGGGAGATTACGGTACTTGGGGGCTGGTTATATATACCATACAGAAGAAGGTATTCTTAACCCAGACAAGAATCAGTTCCATTGTAGGAGAAATTCAAATTCTCAAAACAAGGGAAAATTCCTTCATTCGGTTGTGAAGAAGATTTTTAGTGGAAATGGTGGCCTCCTTCAAGGCCGTCCCTTACGCGCAGTTTTACTCAAAAACTGCTTCAAAACACCATTCAGTCGGTCTGGAATAAAAATGATTCAGGCCTTGTTTGTTTCCTATACGCTTGGCTCCCGACATAAGTCAGAGCCTAAATTGGTGGTTGTTATCCAGCAGAAGGGAAAATCTTTATCCTGGAAGGTGTTAACAACAACAGATGCCAACCTTCTAGGCTGGGGAGCAGCCCTGGAAGAAGATTCTGTCCAGGGGAGATGGTCCAGGTTAGAGGACCTTGCCTGTCAACTTCTTTGGAAGTTTCAGGCAGTACATCTGGCCCTAGAATCTTGGAGGTCAGACTACGGGACTGTCTTGTCAGGATTCAGTCTGACAAGGCCACGGCAGTGGCTTACATCAATCTCCAGGGGGGCACGAGAGGTCGTGCAGCCCAAAAAGAGGTGGATAATGTTCTAACTTGGGCGGAACACAACATTCCTTGCCTGTCGGAAATTTTCATTTCAGGAAAAGAGAACTGGCAAGTGGACTACTTGAGTCGCCAACAATTATTTCTGGGAGAATGATCTCTTCACCCCGACATCTTCCTACCAATATGTCAGAGATGGGGTATTCCGGACATGGACCTATTCGCGTCCAGATTCAACAACAAAGTCGACAACTTTGTGTTGAAAACAAGAGATCTGCTAGCAGGTGGAACAGAAGCATTATGCCACGTACATACGATCGTAATTCTCGTCGGAAAAAGCTCTGATGGTTTTCCCAACAGAATTCGGCTCAAGCTGTCTTGCCTACACACGGTCACATCAAATTTACGATTGTTTAGAACGTGGTGACGTACAACATGTACAACGGGACTAGAAAAGGGAAGTTCAATAGCCAGTAGCCAATAGCTTCTGTCTCGTAGTTGAATCTAAGCATGCATGATTTTTGGCGTGTCAGAATTGCATACACACGATCGGAATTACCGATAGAAAGTTTTTCCGTCGGGTAAATTGAGAGCATGCTATCAATTTTTGGCTGGCGGAAATTCGGACAGCTAAATTCCGATGGAGCATACACACGGTCGCATTTTCCGGTGAAAAGCTCTCATCTGTCTTTTTCTGGCCGGAATGCCGATCGTGTGTACGTGGCATTAGTCTTCCCATGGGCTCAGTTTTCACTGATCTATGCATTTGCTCTGTCTTGTAAAGAGCCATATTTCATCATGCGTAAAGAGGAGGTGGTTTTATGTCTTCATCCTGAACTCCTAAATTAGTTAAAAATTAAACAAAGATATTATTCTTCCTTCTTGCTTCCCAGAGCCTTAATCTAGGGAAGAGAAGGCACTACATTCCCTTGATGTAGTAAGAGCAATCACAGTCTATTTAAAGGAGACCGCTCAGGTTTGTAACACATGTTTGTGCTGCCAGAGTGTCCAAAATGTGGACAGGCAGCATTAAAATCCACTATTTTCCTAATGGATTCATCAAGTGATTGTTCAAGCTTCAGCTTAAAGAAGAAAATTCTTTCTCATGTTAAAAAAAAAAAAATTCATCCAGGGCGATTAGTGCCTCTTGGGTGGTGCATCATCAGGCCTCTATGGCTCAGATCTGTAAGGCTGCAACTTGGTCTTCGGGTCATACGTTTATCAGATTTTATCAAATCGATATTAAAGGTCATGAGGTTATTGCCTTTGGGCGCAGTATACTGCAGGCTGCAGTATGAGTCCTCTTGCCTCCTGTTTTTGTTGTCCCCCCCCACATCTGTTGCCATTGCTATGGGATATCATACATAGTAACTACTATGGCTCTGTGTCCCCTGATGTAAGAAAAGAAAACAGGATTTTTAGAACAGCTTACCTGTAAAATCCTTTTCTATGATGTACATCAGAGGACACAGAGGTCCATCCCTCCTTTGGTATACACTTGTATTGCTTGGCTACAAAACTGAGGACTCCCAGTAGTGGGAGTGGTTATATAGGGGGAGTACACGCCTTAGGGGCGTGCCAGTGTCCATCACCTGTCGGTCCGATATAACCCACATAGTAACTACTATGGCCCTGTGTCCCCTGATGTACATCAAAGAATAGAAAATAGAAAACCCAGCAGTGATTAAATACCACCAAAAGAAAGCTCTATTTGTGTGGAAAAAATACATTTTTATATGGGTACAGTGTTGCATGACAGAGTAATTGTCACTGAAAATGTGAGAGTACCGAAAGCTGAAAATTTGTTCTCGTTAGGAAGGGGGTTTAACCCGTTCCCGACCAGCGCATGCCAATGTACATCGGCAGAATGGCACGGGCAGGCATATTGGCGCACAGGTTGCGTGCCGGTCGGGACCCCCTTGAGTCCGGTTGCGGGTCCCGCGGACTCGATCGCCGCGGGCATACCCGCGATCGTCTCACGGGACGGCTGAATGGAGGAAATGCGGTGTAAACAGCATTTCCCCATTCTGCCTAGCAACTAATGACACTGATCTCTGCTCCATGTGATTGGAGCAGAGATCAGTGTTCATTAAATGAAAGCCCAACCCCCCACAGTTAGTAACACACCCCTAGGAACACTTAACCCCTACACTGCCACCCACTGGTTAACCCCTTCACTGGCAGTGTCATTTACACAGGAATCACTGCATTTGTATAGCAGTGATTACTGTATAAATGACTGGTCCCAAAAATGTGTCAAAAATGTCCGATGTGTCCGCCACAATGTCGCAGTCACAATAAAAATCGCTGATCACCACCATTACTAGTAAAAAAATAATAATAAAAAATTATTAATAAAAATGCCATAAAACTATCCCTATTTTGTAAATGCTAGAACTTTTGCGCAAACAATCAATCGCTTATTGCGATTTTTCTTTTTTTTTACCAAAAATATGTAGAAGAATACATATCAGCCTAAACTGAGGGAAAAAAATGTTTATATATTTTTGGAGGATATTTATTATAACAAAAAGTAAAAAATAATGCGTTTTTTTCAAAATTGTCGCTCTATTTTTGTTTATAGCACAAAAAATAAAAACCGCAGGGGTGATCAAATACCACCAAAAGAAAGCTATATTTGTGGGGAAAAAAGGACGTCAATTTTGTTTGGGAGCCACGCCGCACGACCGTGCAATTGTCAGTTAAAACGATGCAGTGCCGAATCCCAAAAAGTGGTCTGGTCTTTGACCAGCAAAATGGTCTGGTCTGTAAGTGGTTAAAGTGGCTGTAAACCCACAAAAAATAATGCAAGACAACGGCATAATGAGCTTGTATGCATAGCATACGAGCTCATTATGAATTACTTACCTTAGATCGAAGCCCGCACAGCGGTCCTTGTACACTGCTCTGGCCGGCGACATCGCTCCCGGAGTTACTTCCGGGTATCGCAGGCTCCGGCGCTCTGACTGGCCGGAACCGCGTTGATGTAACTCTCGCGCATGTTAAGGGCACACTAGCTGAAGCAACGGTACAAACACGCCATTGCTTCAGTGCGTATGTGCCGCTGACATCGGCACATGCCGATAGAGGGGATATCTCCTAAACCGTGTAGGTTTAGGAGATATCCGGGGTAGCTACAAGTAAGCCTTATTATAGGCTTACCTGTAGTAAAAAGTGGCTGTAAAGGGTTTACAACCACTTTAAGTGCACAGTGGGTAAATGGTTAAATCATAACCTCAACAGAAACTACCCAAATGACCCTGATCAAGTTTTACATACCCCAGTTCAATACCGTGTATTGTCCCCTTTAAAATCAATGACAGCTTGAAGTCTCTTGTGGTATTTGTGGACGAGTGTCACGTACCTGATGATGGAGCCTGATATGCAAAGGATGGCCTCTCTTACAGCTCTGACTTGGAGCCCCTGATAGAGATGACAGGGAGCGACGAGATGCAGAGTCGCAAGAGTGCCTGGCAGGATCGCTGAACCTGGAGCTGGATCGGAACTCCTGGCCAGACTGTAGAGATGTTTGTAGGAGTCCAAGAACAGTAGTAGGCAGGAAGCTGGAACAAGCAGGCACCGGGAACCCCACAGGCAGAAGTGCAGATGCAACAGCAAGGCTGAAGAGAAGGCAGGTATATGCAGGTCGGGTCATACACAAGCGGACATGTCAGGAACAGAGTCTGAGGCAGAAACGGAGTCAAGATACAGGCCGGGACGTCAACGGGCTGGCAGTGGAGTGGCAAAAGGGACAGGCAGATGCAGAGTAGAAGACAAGCCGAGGTCGGGGGCAGGCAGGAAACCGGAACGTCAGGAAGCAAGCTGGGTCACAACAAGAACGGAAGTCAGGTAATTGCAAGACACACAGGGAATGCTGTAGAGCAGAGAGCACTGAGTCCAGGTACTGACCCTGTTTAAACAGGCATTTTGGCGCCATGACTGTCACGATTAGCGCAAAGGTGCATGCAAGCGCACCCGCAGCAATCTCTCCACAGGAACTGAAGTTCTGTCACCACCATCTTGGTTGCTGGCATAGGCTTCCTTACACTGCCCCCCCTCTAAAGGGCAGCCTCCGGATGCCCAACTTTTCCCACTTGTCAGGATGGGAGTTCTTGAAAGCTTGAACCAAATTTCTGACATGAATATTAACTTCCGGTTCCCAGGAGTTGTCCTCTGGCCCATACCCTTTCCACTTTATCAGGAACTGGACCTGATGTCTCCTCTTCCTGCAGTCTAAGATTGTTTCCACCTCAAACTCTTCCTCCCCATTAATAATTACAGGTTCAAGTGGGCCAGTGCTTTGTCCTGCAAAGGGATCAGGGATAGTAGGTTTCAGTAAGGTTATGTGGAACACAGGGTGGATCCTAAATGACTCAGGCAACTCTAATTCATAAGCAACCTTATTAATCCACCTCTTCACCGGAAATGGTCCCACAAATTTAGGGCCCAGTTTCTTCAAGAGACAGGCTAGTTTCAAATTAGTTGTTGCTAGCCACAGTTTGTCACCAGGGTTCAGGATCAATGCTCCCCTTCTTTTCCTGTCAAAAACCTCCTTATTTTACGCATGTCTTGGCCATTGTTTTCTGTAACAGTTTGTTATTGGAGTTGAAGAAATTCATAGTTTCGGAAACAGCTGGTACAGGGGAATCTGATACTGTATTAGACAAAAAAAGAAGGCTGTAAACTAGTTTGCAAAAAATGGAGATTGTTTTGTGGCAGAGTGCACCGAATTGTTATATGAAAACTCAGCCAGGGGAAGCAGAGAGACCCAGTCATCTTGAGAAAATGAGGAGAAACATTGCAGGTACTGTTCGAGGGTTTGATTAGTCCACTTTGTCTGCCCATTTGTTTGTGGGTGGTATGCAAGAGAGAATGAAAGTTCAATCCCGAGGGGATCACATAAAGCTCTCCAGAATCTGGATGTAAACTGCACCCCACGGTCCGACACAGTATCAGCCAGGATCCCGTGAAGCCTTACGATCTCTTTAACAAAGGTTTGAGACATTTCCTGAGCAGATGGTGTACCCTTCATGGGCAGGAAGTGTGCCATTTAGACTATCGACAACTACAAAATTAGTGTTGTGGCCCTTAGATGGGGGAAGTTCTACAATAAAATCTATTGAGACCATCTGCCAAGGTCTACTAGGGACAGGCAAGGATTTTAGCAGGCCCCAGACCCTGGATCTACTGGTTTTATTGCGGATGCAAGTGGTGCAAGATTCCACATATTTCCTACAATCCTTTTCCACCCCAGGCCACCAAAATGTCTGTTGCACTAATTCAGTTGTCTTGCCAATGCCAAAATGACTTTCCAGCACATGATCATGGCATCGCCCCAAGATGGCTATTTGGAGATCTTCCGGCACAAAGACCTTGCCTTCGTGCCAAAGTAGCCCATCCTTTGCCAGTAGAGTGACTCCAGCTGGTGAAGGGTTCCTTACTAAGGTTTGTTTAATTTGTTCCATCAACTCTCCTTGAAGTAACAGGAAGTTCCCAGAGGACAGAATGGTATCTGGAGATGAGATTTCCTCAGATTTCCTGAATATGCGTGATAACACATTGGGTTTTGTATTCTTGAATCCGAGCCTGAACGTTATGTGGAAGGTGAATCTAGATAAGAACAGTGCCCACCAAGCTTGTCTGGGTTTCAATCTCTTTGCTGTTCTTAAATACTCAAGGTTTTTATGATCGGTATAGATTAAGATTGGGTGTGCAGCCCCCTGTAGCAGGTACCTCCCTTCCTCCAGGACGGCTTTGATGGCCAAAAGTTCACGGTCTCCGGCATTGTAGTTCCTTTCGTCATTTTACAGCTTGTGGGAAAAAAAAGCAACTGGATGCAGCAGAGCCTTTGCTCCCTGCCTCTGAAATAATATTGCTCCGACCACTGTTTCTGAAGCGTCTACTTTTAAGACATAGGGCAGGGCTGGGTTAGGGTGTTTCAAGACAGATGCGGATGTGAAAATTATTTTTAGGGTGTTGAAAGCTTTCTGAGCTTCCAGAGACCAACAGAATCTTGTGCCTTGTTTGGTAAAATTTGTGATGGGGGATATGATTGCTGAAAAACCTTTGATAAACTTCTGATAAAAATTTGCAAACCCCACGAAGTGTTGGACACCTTTCTTGTCGCTGGGGACAGGCCAATCCTGGATGACCGTAACTTTTTGAGGATCTATCTGTCCCAAGGGCATTACGAGGTATTCAAAATGCCCAAACCGTGTGCGAAACAACTTTAAGGGCCGTAATGAGTGGTCTTTCTTTTCTACAAAGAAGATCCCTGCTCTGGCAGGAGATGTGGAAGGGCGAATGAACCTCTTCTTGAGGTTGTCATCAATGTAGTCTTTCAACGCAACAAGTTCAGATTCAGATGCTTCTGAAAGGAACTTCAACCCAGGGAGGAGTTCAATTAGACAGTCATAAGCCCTATGATGAGGAATCATTTCTTCCCCCTTTTTGCTAAAAACATCCAAAAAGTTGTGATATAACACTAGGACGATTTGACGGGCTTCAGAATCAACATCAGTGCACAGCAGGGAAGATTGTTCCTGATGATTTTTTGAGTGCTGAAGGCAATAGGGGGAAAAAAACTTGACTTCTTCTGTGGCCCAGTTATTGTGAGAGTTATGAGCTTTTAACCAAGGCATACCCAAAATAACTGGGAACAGAGGGGAAGTGATGGCATCCAGGCATAGGGGCTCCTGATGGTTCTTGGTAATGGCGGTAGATAGCAAGATGGTCTCGTGAGTAACCAACACAAATTTTATGGTGGATCCATCTGCTAAATGTACAGAAAGTCTCTGAGTCTTGGGTAATAGTGGGGTGTGATGTGTTGCAGCAAAAGCTAAGTCTATGAAACAGCTGCAAGCTCCAGAGTCAATTATAGCAGGATTCTGGATAATTCCTCCTGGGAGCTGTAACAAAATATGGATGTAACTGAGAGGCACTTACGGATTTTGACCGGGCAAGACCTCACATAATGTCCTGATCCTCCACAGTACAGGCAAAAATTTAGTTGACGTCTGCACTGGCGTTCTTCCATAGTCAGGGAAAGGCGAAGGAGGCCAAGCTGCTTGGGTTCAGGTGCGTCTGAAGCAGATGTGGCAGAAGCAGATAAAGTGGGACTGAAAGAACCAGGCACTCGTGGAAGCATCCATAATGGGAGTGACTGACCAGTGGCTCCTTCCGCCCTACGTTCCCTTAGGCAGTGGTCAATCTGGATTGACAAATTTATAAGCGCCTCCAAGGTGGAGGGGGACTCCGGTTTGTGCTAGCTCATCTTTGAGATGATCAGAAAGATCCATGCGGAACTGGTAACGCAGAGCAGCATCATTCCAGTTGGTATCCGAACTCCAACGCCTAAATTCTGAGACATAGTCCTCCACGGCCCTGCGACCCTGCTGAAGCTTGTGAAGAGCAGTTTCTGCAGTGGCAATTTGCTGGGGGTCTTCATATAACTGAGCCATGGCTCCAAAAAAAGAGGCTAAGTCCGTCAGTAATGTGGCTTTTTGTTCAAGAAGCCGGTGACCCCAGGCCTGCAGTTCCCCCTGAAGCAAGGAAATGACAAATCCAACGTTGGTGGCTTCTAGGGAGAAAGTGTGGGGTTGTAACGCAAAATAAAGTCTTAGGAGCTGGGACTGTGGTTCAGATGGTAGCATAACAACTGCAGGAGCTGCTGGGATCTCAGGAGAAGTGCAAGATGCTTGGGCAGAAACTTGAGCGGATGCAGAGGCAGACAAGGTCTGTATACGGCCTTCCAGCTGAGTATAACCCTCTTGTAAGTCCTTCACGGCCTGTGTCAATCCGGCTAGGTGTTGGCAGAGTTCTTCCATAGGAGAGGGTCCTCGCACAGGCTCAGGCATGGCTGTCTGCTACTGTCACATACCTGATGATAGAGCCTGATATGCAGAGGACGGCCTCTCTTACAGCTCTGACTTGGAGCCCCTTATAGAGCTAACAGGGAGCGCTGAGATGCAGAGTCGCACGAGTGCCTGGCGGGATTGCTGAACCTGGAGTTGGATCGTAACTCCTGGCCAGACTGTGGAGTCCAAGAACAGTAGTAGGCAGGAAGCTGGAACAAGCAGGCACCAGGATCCCACAGCGGAAGTGCAGATGCAGCAGCAGGAGGGATGGTGGCACCTCCAAGGCTGAAGAGAAGGCAGGCTGGGTCATAAACAAGCCGGCGCGTCGGGAACAGAGGCTGAGGCAGAAGCGGAGTCAGGATACAGGCCGAGTTGTCAACAGGCTGGCAACGGAGTGGCAGAGGGAACAAGCAGATACAGAGTGGAGGACAAGCCGAAGTCGGAAGCAGGTAAGAAACAGGAACGTCAGGAAGCAAGCGGGTCACAACAGGAATGGAAGTCGGGTAAGTAATTGCAATGCTGTAGAGCAGACAGCACTGAGTCCAGGTACTGACCCTGTTTAGATTTTGGCACCATGACTGTCACAATTGGCACGCATGCACAGGTGCATGCAAAGGCGTGCGCAAGAGAACCCTCGGCAATCTCTCCACAGGAACTGAAGTTTTGTGACCACCATCTTGGTTGCTGGCATGGGCTTCCTAACAAGGCTTTTTATCTTTTCAGATGGTAAAGTTGCCCATTCCTCTTGGCAAAAAGCCCACAGTTCCTGTTAATTCTTGGGCCGTCTTGCGTGAACTGCACGTTTTGAGACCTCCCCAGAGTGGCTCAGTGATATTGAGGTCAGGAGACTGAGACACTCCAGAACCTTCTCTTTATCCTGCTGTAGCCACTGACAAATTTACTTGGCCTTGTATTTTGGATAATTTTCATGTTAGAATGTCCAAGTACATCCGATGCACAGCTTCCTGGCTGATGAAAACGTTCCTCCAGTATTTTTTGATCACATGCTGCATTCATCTTGCCATCAATTTTGACCAAATTTCCTATGCCTTTGTATCTCACACATCCCCAAAACATTAGTGATCCACCTCGGTGTTTCAGAGTAGGAATGGTGTGCCTTTCAACATAGGCCTTGTTGACTCCTCTCTAAATGTAGTGTTTATGGTTGTGGCCAAAAAGCTAAACTTTGGTCTCATCACTCCAGATGACTTTGTGCCACAGTTCTCTGTGATGTTTGGCGTATTGTAAGTGGGATACTTTGTGGCGTAGTATTGGCTTTCTTCTGGCGACTCGACCATTCAGCCCATCTTTCAAGTGTCTCCGTATTGTGCATCTTGAAACAGCTGCACCACATGTTATCAGAGAGTCCTGTATTTCCCCTGAAGTTATTTGTGGGTTTTTCTTTGCATCCCGAACAATTTTCATGGCAGTCGTGGCTGAAATTTTAGTTTGTCTATGTGACCGTGGTTTGGTTTCAACAGAACCTCTTATGCCGCGTACACACGATCAAACAAGTGGGTGGAAAAGTCCGGCAAACTCAAGTCCGCCAAACAATCCCCCCGTGTGTAGCCTCCGGCATACTTTGCCCCGAAAGTACGACGGACTTAGAATGTAGTTTTACACTCCAATCTTCCCGCCGGACTCGCATTTCGGCGGACAATCCTGCCGTGTGTATGCCAGTCCGCCGTACTTTTGAAATGAACAGACTTTTCCTGCCTGGAGAAAAGTCCGCTCATTTCGAGCGGGTCTCCAGGTAGACGGGGCCCACAAAGGAGACGTCGCTGGCCCCGCCGTCTGGTATGGACTTAAAGGGGAACCCCAATGCCGAAAAAAATCGGCGTGGGGTTCCCCCAAATTCCACAAGAGACCCTTGTCCGAGCACGCTACCCGGCCGGCCAGGAAAGGAGGGGCGAGCGAGCGCCCCCCCCCTCCTGAGCCGTACTAGGCCGCGTGCCCTCAACATGGGGGGTGCCCCCCCACCCCAAAGCACCTTGTCCCCATGTTGATGAGGACAAGGGCCTCTTCCCGACAACCCTGGCCGTTGGTTGTCGGGGTCTGCGGGCGGGGGGCTTATCGGAATCCGGGAGCCCCCTTTAATAAGGGGGCCCCCGGATACCGGCCCCCCACCCTATGTGAATGAGTATGGGGTATAATGTACCCCTACCCATTCACCTGTAAAATAAAGTACAAAAAAAACACAACACACAAGATAAAATAATTTATTGCACAGCTCCGGGGGTCTTCCGTCTTCGGGGGTCTTCTCGCCGGACTCCTCCGCTATCTTCTTGTAGCTCTTTTACTAGCGGAGGAGCCCGGCATTCTTCTTCGTCGCCGCGGCCTCTTCTTCCGACTTCCGACTTTATCTTGTGTGTTGTGTTTTTTTTTGTACTTTATTTTACAGGTGAATGGGTAGGGGTACATTGTACCCCATACTCATTCACATAGGGTGGGGGGCCGGTATCCGGGGGCCCCCTTATTAAAGGGGGCTCCCGGATTCCGATATGCCCCCCGCCCGCAGACCCCGACAACCAACGGCCAGGGTTGTCGGGAAGAGGCCCTTGTCCTCATCAACATGGGGACAAGGTGCTTTGGGGCGGGGGGGCCGCGTGGCCCTTCTTTCCTGGCCGGCCGGGTAGCGTGCTTGGACAAGGGTCTGTTGTGGACTTTGGGGGGACCCCCACGCCGATTTTTTTCAGCGTTGGGGTTCCCCTTTAAGTCCATACCAGGCGGCGGGCCAGCGGCGTCTCCTTCGCGGGCCCCGCCTACCTGGAGAAGCGCTCGAAATGAGCGGACTTTCCTCCGCATGTGTGGGCGAGTCCGTTCATTTCAAAAGTAGGGCGGATAGTACGGCGGACTTAGTACGCCGTATTAGTCCACTGAAAAAGTGCCGTGTGTGGGCAAGTAGCCCGTTCGGAAAGTGGGGATCCCCATTGAAGAAGTCGCATGACGTGACGTAATGCGTAGGGAGTGGCCGTAGGACAACCGGAAACAGCGTAAGACTGGCTGAAAACGCCAGGTCTTCATTTTTTTTTTTTTTTTTTTTTTTAAATTAACATATTTATTTATTTTCAAAAAGTGCATTACACGTCATGCATTACTACATCAGAATAAAACAGCTAGAACAGAAAAGAGTAGACCGCCGGGACCACCCACCTCTTGGCCCATCCCAGTAGGCCCCCCAGGGCCGGCAAATGCCTGCCCGGGGGGGCCCCCCGCGAACAACCGGGCCGACCCTGAGAAATAAAGAATGGCTTTACCCATCATAGGGTCCAGTGGAGTAGCCCCGCATCAAGTCATGGACCTCTTCTTACAGTATCAATCTCTCATAACAAACAGCATCCACAAAGTAGTGTGCTAAAAGAACAACAAAGCACGTACATACACCAGCCATGATAGAAAAGGAGAGAGAGGCTGGCAAAAAGAAATAGGGGTACTAAGCAACAGAGAGAGAAGAAGAACGAGAGCAGAGGTGAGAAGTGTAGGAGATAAGAGGGATAAGAAGAAAGAAAGAGAGTTTAGCAAAGGCTAAAAAGTAAAGAGAAGGGGGGGAGGAGAGTGTGGGGGAGGAGGGGTAGGGAAAGGTAGGGGGTATAGTCACCGTGCGTGGTCTCTGCTTCTTTTTCACAGTTGGATCTCCCGGGAGTTCCATGGACTCCAGACCACATCGTGGGCCTCGAGCCTGTCCTGTATCCTGGCGGTCATCCTCTCCATCAACTCCACGTCCTGAACTCTAGCATGGAGTGCTCCCAGAGCGGGGGGCAGCACCTTTTTCCAGTGTAGGGCTATTAGGCATCTCGCCGCAGTCAGGATATGCCGTGATAATTTCTTGCGGGACTTCGTCAATGTAGGGAGAGGGATGCCCAACAAGAAGGTCTTAGGATCCAGGTCCACCCGCCGATCCAAGAGATCAGCCAAGAGGCGCCGGACCCCTTCCCAGAAGGGGACCACTAGGGGACACTGCCAGAAGATGTGGAACAGCGTGCCTTTGTGGGTCAAGCACCGCCAGCATCTGTCAGAGGTGGTAGGGTAAATGGCGTGAAGGACGTCCGGGGTCATGTACCAGAAAAATAAAATTTTGTACGCGTTCTCCCTATAGAGCGTGCATAGAGAGCTTTTCGAGGCCTGGGACCATATCGTCTGCCATTGCCCATCCGTGATCTCCTCCCCCAGCTGTTCCTCCCACTTGAGCATGTAGGCATGTTTACCTACCGAAGCTAGCGGGGGTGCATTAAGGATTTTATATATAGCCGACATCAATCCCCTTTGGGCCGTGCCCTCAAGGATTATGGTCTCAAAAGCGGAGGGAGGGGAGAAGCGCAAATCAGAGGATATGGTCTGGGCAAAGTGTCGTATCTGCAGATAGCTGTAGAAGCTCTGTCTCGGGAGGTCAAATTTGGACTGAAGGTCTGCATAAGACAACATTCTCCGCGATCTGGGGTCCACTAAGGTCCCCAGGTGAAAGAGATTCCGGGAAGACCACGGGTGGGACATCGCACACGTCAGGCTGTCTGGCATCTTAGGGTGGTACAGGAAGGACGTCAGGAGCGATTTGTCCGAAGCCAGGACATATATCTTAGAAAGCTTGCGCCATAGGCCCTGTAGGTAGGACATAGATCCTAGCAGTTGGGCCCGGGGGGTTAGTGCTGGGGCGCTCCATAGCATACTATTAGGGTGCACTGGAGCCAACCAGAGCTTCTCAATTTCCGTCCATCTGTTGTACGACCTCTGGGTGAACCAGGAGGTCACTGCCCGGAGCTGAGCCGCTTGGAAATACTTTACCAGGTCCGGAAACGCCAGTCCTCCGGCTGAGCGAGAGGCTGTCATTACCGAGCGGGGGTTTCTTTGGCGTTTGTAGTTCCATGTAAAATCTAGCAGGTCCGCCTGTAATTTTCTCAGGTGGTGATATGGTACTGGGATAGGGAGGGTCTGGAAAAGGTAGAGGAGTTTCGGGAGAATCGTCATTTTCACCGAAGCTATCCTACCAAAGAGGGAGATCTGGTGCCTCCGCCATTGGGAAAGTAATTGCCTAATGACGCCGTATAGGGGCGGGAAGTTTGCCTGATACAGAGAAGCGAAGGTCGGGGTGATATGAATCCCCAAGTATTTCAGGGAATCAGTTTTCCAGTGGTATGGAAAAGTGGCTCGGAGATGTTCGACCTCCGGGGACGGCATGTTTACCGGGAGGGCTTCCGATTTGGAAGCATTAATTTTATAGCCCGATAGGGCGCTGTAGCGGTCCAGTTCCTTATGTAAGTTAGGCAGGGATATCCTGGGCTGGGTCAGGGTGAGGATGACATCATCCGCAAACAACGACACCTTAAATTCCCTGCCCCGAACCGGGACGCCCCTGATATTCGGGTTCCGCCGGATGGACGCCGCCAGGGGTTCCACGCAGATAGCAAATAATAAAGGCGACAGGGGACAGCCCTGGCGCGTGCCATTGGAGACCGAAAACGCCGAGGAGGTAGCGAAGGGGGTCTTAACCTGGGAGGACGGGTTGGAATAAAGGTGGCGTATTGCCCGCAGGAACGGTCCCTTCATCCCCATGTGCTGCAACGTGGCGAACAGGAAGGGCCACCCCAGTCTATCAAATGCCTTTTCCGCATCCAAACTCAGAAGCAAAGACGGGATGCCCCCCCTATTCGCCACGTCGACTAAATCTATGACCTTTCTAGTGTTGTCGCCGGCTTGGCGAAGAGGGACAAATCCCACCTGATCTTTATGGATGAGGGAGGGTAGGACCCTATTGAGCCGGAGGGAAAGGAGTTTCGTAAAGATCTTCAGATCTGCATTCAGGAGTGCAATGGGCCTATAATTGGCACAGAGAATAGGGTCCTTATCAGGCTTCGGTATCAGGGTGAGGAAGGAGCGTTGCATATCGGAAGGGACCGGGGTATGTAACAGAAACGCATTGAACAATCTGCCCAAGTAAGGGAGCAGAAGGGGCAGAAACGTTTTATAGTATTCGTAGGGTAAACCGTCCGGACCCGGGGATTTATGAGCCGGTAGTGACTTGACGGTCAGTTCTATTTCCTCCTCCGTAATGGGCATATTCAGAGAGGCCATATCCAGGTCTCGAATGCGGGGGATCCCACTGTCTGTCAAATATTGGTGCATACGCTGGGAAAGCTCCGCCGACAGGGGAGCACTGGGTATGTCGTCGCTGTTGTACAGCTCCTCATAAAATTTCGCAAATGTGTCTGCTATCTCCTTAGGGTGAGAAACTACTGTGTTGTTTTTAGTTTTAATCTGATGTGGGGTAGAGAGGAGGGTTTTATCTTTAAGTTTCCTTGCCAAGAGTGAGTGCGCCTTGTTGCCCCTGTCGTAGTACGTCTGCCTAACCCGCAGCATAGTCTTTTCTACCCGGCGGAGCGCCAGATCCTTAAGCACCGTGCGAAGCTTAGTGATCTTCCGGAGGAGTCGCAGTGACGGAGAAGCCTGCATATTCCTTTCCAGCTGCCCCAGCTCCTTTTCCGTTCGCAATCTAGCGGCCTCTGCGTCCTTCTTTAAAGCAGAAGACAGAGCCATGCACTTTCCACGGATGACCGCCTTGTGGGCCTCCCACAAAGTGGGGAGAGCAATGTCCGGGGTCGCATTTTCAGCAAAGTAGAGTTTCAAGGTTGAGACCAGTTCCGCCTGCGATGGGGAATGTTGCAGGAGAGAGGTGTTGAGTTTCCAATTGTAGGGTCTACTTACTGGAGCCGCTAGATCCAGTGTTAATAGGATCGGCGCGTGGTCCGACCATGAAATTGGTAGGATATGGGCTCGTCGGGCCACTCTCAGCGTGGAATTGTTGGTAAAAAAGTAGTCTATGCGGGAGTGCAGCTGGTGCGGGGCTGAGTAGAACGTATACTGCCGGTCCGCCGGGTGAAGGGCCCGCCAGACGTCAAAAAGAGCGTGTCTGCGGGTCAGCTGGCGAAACAGTTTCGAATCCCTAAGTACTTTAGCGGAGGGGGGCCGGGTCGATGTCGCCAAACGGTCCGCAATAGCGGAGTGAGCCATATTAAAGTCACCCCCCACCACTAAGTAACCATGATCTGTCTTGAACAAGCGGGACAGGAGTCTGGAGAGAAATCTATGTTGACGGACATTTGGGGCGTACAGGGTACATAGGGTAATTGGCTGGGATCCCCACTTGCCCTTAAGTATCAAGAAGCCTCCCCCGGGATCCCCATAGTGATCAAGGTAGGTGAAAGGGGCTCCATGACGAATCAGGATGGCCACGCCGGCCTTCCTGTGAGGTCCCGAGGATAGGTAAGCTAAAGGAAAGTATCGAGAGGCGAAAGCGAAGGACCCCCCCCTTATCAAAGTGCGTCTCCTGGACAAGGACGATATCCGCTCCCGACTGCCTGAATTCCCTAAGTGCCAGATGCCGTTTCCCGTTAGAATTCAGTCCATGGACATTTAGGGATAAAATCTTAGCCATCAGTCATGTCAGGGGAATGAGAACGTAAGCTGGTTCTTACCCGTAATCCACCATGCAGGACGACCGCCAGGAGCCAGGAGGTAGCTTGTTCCGGAGAAAGGGCTCTAAGAGGAGTTCCACAATGCCCACCAGCCACGACACGGTGAGAGTACAGGGAGGGGAGAGGGAGAGGAAAAAGCAGAGAAGGGGAGAGAAAGAAGAGGTTAGTATCGCAAACATAGGTGCACACATTAAATAAACAACTATTGTACATTACAAAATTGAACCATAGGAGACCATGAACAGGCAGATCGCTCAGGTCTGATCGGATTCCCAGGGGGCCACCAGGACCCGAACCCGAGGGCCGGGCCTGGCGGCCGCATGGGAGTCCAGCCCCCCCCGTCAATCGGCGTAGGTAAAGCCGGGGGCAAGAGGTGGGGGGGAGCTGAGGGAACGCCCCTGCGACGGCAGCCGCCAGACAGTTCCCAAAATCCCGGATGCAACACCAATGCATCCGGGTAGAAGGGGGGTGACACAGAGACAGTGGCAAACCCATGGTCTCAGTCTCACATTTACATCAGCCTTAAGAAAAACATAATTCAACATCAGCACGAAGGCACTTGGTAGGAGGAGAAAAAATAAGTAAAATAAAAAAACGGGAGCTCTTGAGGCAGAAAAAGAGGGCAAGTTCGGAGAGTCCGGACATCAGTCCACCGGCCAACCAACAAACAAAACGGGCCGCGATCCCTTACGCCCCACGGGCCTACGGGATCAAAAAAGGAGAAAAAGATACACAAAACTTGCCGCCATGCAGAACTTCAGCCCTTTCCTTGGCGGGCCGTCTTCTTAGGGGCCTCCCGGTTGCGAGGACGTTGGCGGGAGGGGACCTTCTGCCACAGGGTTGGGGCGGGGGGCTGCGCAGCCACAAGATCCCAGTCAGGCAGCTGGGGGGGTTGAAGCCCCAGGTCCTCACAAAAGGTTCGTAGATCTTCCGGGTACCGCAAGGTTGCCGTCTTGCCTTGATGTTTAGCTGTAAGAGCGAACGGATATCCCCAGCGGTATGGAATATGAGCATCCTGCAATGTACGGAGCAATGGTTGAAGAAGTCTACGCTTCTGCAGTGTGAGCCAAGATAGGTCTGGGAAGAGCTGCACTGGGATGTCACGAAAGGTCACCACCCGGGCCAAGCGGGCTTGTCTCATTATGTCCTCTTTAATGTGGAACGAAGTGATTCTACAGATGACATCCCTGGGGGTAGAAGTCGCGCCTTTGGAGCGCAAGGCCCTGTGAGCTCTGTCCATTTCAATAAACTTGGAGGGGGGTTCCCCCAGAAGGTTGTTAAATATTTCTTGCAGGATAATTTGGAGATCTTCCGGCCCATCCGCTTCTGGAATCCCCCGCACTCTTACGTTATGCCGACGCCCCCTGTTATCCAGGTCCTCCACATGACGCTGCATGTCTCTCAGGAGCATACGATGGTCGGCACCTTGTGCTTGGGTCCTGTGAATCGCCACTTTAGTCTCCTGTATCTCCTCCTCGGCCATCTCCACCCGATCCGCTAAGTGCTTGAGACCGGAGTGCAACATTTGTATTTCTGAGCGACAGGTTGATTTAACATCCTCTATCAATTGCCTAAAATCCTCCTTAGTGGGGATTGCTTGTAGGTATTGCTGCCATTGTGGGAGCAGGTTCGGGGGGGGCCCCCCGGGGTCGCCCCCAGTCGGATACAGAAGGGACGGCAGTGGAGGTCCGTGGGGTCCATCGTCTGTCTCCCGTGAGTCTGGGGGGGGCCCGGTATGGGAATCCCACACCCCGTGCCGAGGAGGTGGTTGCGCCAGGGGAGTCATGCGGGTCCGTCCCACTTCTCGAAACGGGTCTACGCCCGATCTATGCGCAACAGGGGCCGGGGAGCCACTCCGGTGTCGCTGCGGGTTAGGGGCCCACGAGGAGGACTGTCTCTGGGGCTTGGGTGATGGGGACCGGACTCCTTGGTCCATTCGGGGCTCCTCCACACCCCCTTGTCCCCGCTGAGGCCAGGGTAGCGGGTTTCCCGGGGGGGGGAGGGCTGGAAAATCAGTGTCCTCCATGGAAGGAGGGGACCCCAGGGAACTAGTGGGGAGGAGGGGGTCCGATGCCGCCCGCAGCAGCCTAGGGAGGGCCCCCGTGCATTGTGTGTCCGTTGGGGGGGGAGGGGATCCGCTCCCCAAGTACCCTGGGTGCTGACCCGGCCTAGTGCGGCCACTTGCCTCCCCCCAGGCCTCCCCACTGACCTGCTCCCAGTCGGGCGTCTTGTGCGGAGGGGATCCCTGGCCCCACTGCAGTGGGCTCAGGTCCCTCATAGCCGCGTGTTGCTCAGAGTGCTGGGGGGGGTTGGATGCGCCAGCGTCCGGAGAGAGGGGCCTCGTTGTAGGCCTCGGGCCTGATCTGGTGGCCTGGTGTGCGGGCGGGGGCTGCCTAGCACTCACCGCTGCGGGAATCCGGTCGGCTGCCCTGGATTGAGGAGGCGTCCCGTCCGCCGCGGTACCCGACCGGTAACCGCTCCTCTCACTCGAGGCCGGGGATGAGGCCTGTAACGGCGCCTCCAGCGCGGCCGGCGCCATCTTGGGAGTCCCGCCGGCCGGAGCGTCCGACGGGGAAAAATAGGTCCGGAGGTCGGCTGCGGGCCCCGGAGGAACGGCAGAGGGTCCCCTAGTGGCCGTGGAGCGGGTGGCCCTCGATCTCCCCATCGGATGGGTGCAGATTGTCTCCCTACGTGCTGCTGTGGCTGGGCTGAGGAGAGAGCTGCCTCAGTGAGCGTCCATACAGGTCCGCTTCCGGTCACGCCCCCCCAGGTCTTCATTTTTATCTTCTCTGTGTTACCTTTTTTTTGCTTATGTGAGAGTCCATTTTTTATGCTTTAATAAATTTGTCCATTCATTCAACTACTACACTATTGGAGTCCCCTCTCTTTCTCCCTCTCCCCCTCTCCTCTGTGTTTTTTTTCAAGCTCTATACCACGGAATTACAAGCTGCAGTGTTGTATTCAAGTATTGGAAATGGCCCTCTAGTGGCAGAAGGATGTACTACAGGCTTCATCTATAATTCCTTGGTTATTACATAGAGAAATATTAAGGAGAATCCTCTGGGGTTATGTTACTTTGCCTGATTATTCCATCTTTGAGGTGAGAGTTCTGAGAGCCTGGATTTATCTATTTTGGAACAGCTGGTCCCGCCTTTTCTCCTATTTTTCACTGTTTTCACACATCGGTGTGTTCACCTTGATTTATTGACTTTTTATATTATATTTTTTTATACATTTATATTTCTTTATATATTTATTTTTTAGTGGCACCATTTGCGCAGGACTTTTTACTTTGTTTATTCTTATGTGATAGTTGGTGTTAACTATTTTGTCCCGCTGCATTTTTTAGCAACACTTGCACTTTTGTATCACTTTCACTGTGGATTTTGTATTGCTATAATTTTTACTTTTCCATTTTTTGACACGTATTTAGTCATTTCTGCACGTTTGAGCACTTAATAGCGCGAGGGTCCATCTTTCACATTTTTTGTTTGTAGCGCACAAAATAAAGAACCCAGTGGTGCTAAAATGCCACCAATAGAAAGCTCTATTTGTGTGAAAAAAAATTACAGAAATTAAATTTGGGTACAACGCTGCATTAACCAATTCCCGTCCAAGGTGAGTGGGGATATCTGCATGATGCCTATAGAGGCATCATCCAGATATCATCTTTTACGGCTGGCGAATTCCCTACCCGTAAGAACAATCATAGCGACAGTTCAGCTGCTTGATCGTTCTTACAGACAGCAGGAGGGGACATTCCGTGTCCTTCTGATGCTTCTACCGACTCACCATGCGATTGGCTCGCTGATCGCACGGTGGGTCCTGGAGGAGAAATGTGGAGTCTTATAGACCCCACATCTCTCCATAAAGAGGAGCTGTCACACACTATTCCTATTACAAGGGATGTTTACATTCCTTGTAATAGGAATAAAATTAATCAAAAAAATATATATTTTTTTTAAATAATA
Organism: Lithobates pipiens; assembly: GCF_037356315.1. NCBI lineage: Eukaryota > Metazoa > Chordata > Amphibia > Anura > Ranidae > Lithobates > Lithobates pipiens. The sequence continues at coordinate 67,978,224 of NW_027507788.1, read as the reverse complement.
ATCATGAACAATATAAAATACATTTTAAAGCACCCCCGTCCCTGCGTGCTCACACACAGAAGCGAACGCATACGTACATCATGCCCACATATGTAAACGGCGTTTAAACCACACATGTGAGGTATTGCCGCAAACAATAGAGCAGGAGTAACAATTCTAGCCCACGACCTCCTCAGTAACTCTAAACAGGTAAGCTGTAACAAAAATTTAAAGCGTCGCCTATGGAGATTTTTAAGTACCCAAATTTGGCGCCATTCCACCAGTGTGCACAATTTTTAAAGTGTGACATGTTGGCTATCTTTTTACCTGGCATAACGTCCTTTTATTTATACAAAATAAATTGTGCTAACTACTGTTTTTTTTTTTTTTTAATTCATGAAATGCTTTTGAAAAATCGCTGCATAAAAAGAAGCATGTGACATAAAAAGTTCCCACAGCCACCATTTTATTCCCTAAATTTAACACGTTGGTACAGGGTTCCCTCATCTCTTCACAAAATGCTCCCACAAACTTCACCTATGTGCTGGAGGTGTCTTACTCAGGAAGATACTTACTCATATTTTCCGCTGCTCAGCTCTGCAATCTTTCTGGTCACAGGTTTGGTTTATGAGCAGCTGGGAGATGATCCAACAGCCTACCTGCTTCATCTAGCTCCCCGTCAGCCAAGCACTATAAACATTTGCTCACAGTCCATCTTCTTAATGCAGCTAAATCCTGCATTCTCTTGTACTGGCAGCAAAAAATTCTGCCCCCTATAAGTTTTGTTAGGTAAAATACCAAAATGTGTCTTATACTCACCTCCTCCAACCTTAAAGAGGAACAGTTTAGGAAAACCTAGTTTTATTGGACTGAATATACCTTCTCTGACAACTACACTGCCAGTCTCCATGGGTGAGATAGGTTTCTGTCATCTACCTGTCTGGACTGCAGGCCCCCTTTTGTATTAGTATTCAGAAAACAAATACTCCTGCGCACTAGTGGGTCAAGCAGGTGGGCTAGAGTTCTTAATGGAAGACAAAAACTATACCTCAACTCACCAACCAGTCTGCTGACCAACCAAATTAACCTGTCTAACAGTCTGTTAAAAGCAGGGGTTTAGTTAGCACACATTTGCAAACGCATGTGAAAGAGTTTGTAATGGACAATATCTCAGGCCTTGCTTCCCTCAAGGATAGGGATATCCTAGCAGTCAAAGTAGAAATAGAAATAAGAGGGCACACCGACCTTGTGCATTATCCTTTAATGTATTTTATTAAAAAAGTAAATAAAAAACTACTCACAAACATGAGTGAAGAAAACCGAAATATAAAAAGCCTTCAGATGATGGCCATTGGTCTCACAACAATAGACTCCAGGTGGTAATGGGGAAGATTATAAGGGCCACTGCCGGCTGATGCATTTTGAAGGAATTCCTTCTTCCTCCAGCCTATTAGTATACACCCTGTGAGTTATAATAGCTGTTGCCCAAGGGGAGCCTGCACTCTGGGCAGCCGCCTTCCAGGGGCTTTGAGTAAGCCTCTTTTTCCACTACTGCGAGTTGTTGTGCAACTTGACACATGTGAAGTCTCATTACAAGTCAAAATCCATGTATTTCAATGGTCCCTAATTGGTGTGTCTGGCAGCTTGTTCTCCATAGAAAGTAATTAAGTCATAATGCAGTCGCATGTACATGTATAACACCGCGACTTCCACGGAAGTCTGCAGAAGCACACGATCTCTGCTCCTCCCAAATACATCACTTCCTATATGGATGTATGTGAGTGTGGAAGACAGCAGGAAGCATTCCTAGGGCTAGAAAGAACAAGTGACAGGTTCATGACTGAAAAAATCATTCGGCTTGTTAAATAACTTCCAGCAATATTATTGAATGAAAAAAGAAAATAAGACAACAGTAGAGTTATCCCATTTTTTTTTATATTGTGAAAGATAATGTTACACAGAGTAAATTGATACCCAACATGTTACGCTTCAAAATTGTGCCAACTCGTGGAATGGCGACAAACTTTGACCCTTAAAAATCTCCATAGGCGAAGTTTAAAATTTCTACAGGTTACCAGTTTTGAGTTATTCCCGGTTCCCTACTGCGAAAGGTCATTTCCCTGTTCCCTACTGCGCATGCGCGAGTCGCGCTGCGCAATAAGGATGGTCCCCGCTGTCTCTGGGATCCATGTGATTCCCAGCAGGCAGCGGGGGACCTTCGGAAAGGGGCGTAGATTCTGCGTAACGGGGCGTATGTTCTGCAGAATCTACGCCGCAAGTGGGTGCAGGTACCTGCACCCCCCTCCCCCCTAAAGGTGCCAATTGTGGCGCCGGAGGGGGGGAGGGTTCCAATGAGCTGAAGGTCCACTTTAGGGTGGACCTCCGCTTTAAGGAGGTATATGCAGTGGACTTTAGAGTTTTACTGCCATCTTGTGTTCAGTTTTGAGTATTTACTGATGCACTTTAGAAGTTATATGCAGTTTATGAGGGTCAGATCTTCATCTTGTGTTTTAACGTCAACTTGTATTATTACATACAGACTTTGTGTTCTTTTTAACAGCGCAGCACCATTCACTAATGTTGTACACTTTTTGGTTCCGGAGTCACTATCCATGCTTGCAGCAGTTACACTTGTATTCATATATACATTTATTTCACTTTCACCCTTAGTGATAGCACGGGAGTACCCCCCCCCCTTCTTTTTAGGTATGCGTTCGCTTCTGCATGGGAGCTCAGCAGGACAGGGTGCTTTACATTTTTTTTCTTTTTATTTTACTTTTTATTCTTTTTTTTTTTACATTGTGTTTTTTTTATTTTTTATTGGGTCACTTTTATTCCTATTACAAGGAATGTAAACATCCCTTGTAATGTAAAAAATGCATGACAGGACCTCTTTAACCATTCCAGACCAGACGCCGCAGTTATACTGCAGAAGGTTGGCCTGGCTGCGCAAAACGTCATAGCTATACGTCGCACGCATACCCCCCAGGCGGCCGCGATGATCAGATTTGCTTCAGAACCAATCAATCCCCAGGCCCAGGCCAATGGTTTCAGGCCTGGACCTGGTTATCGGTCCTGGCAAATTAAATCCCTCCCCTGCATGTGTAAGTGTAAACACAACAGGGGAAGTGATGTCATTTCTTCTCATGGAACTCTTTTCCATTCCAGAGAGAGGAGATAAGACATCTCAGAGTAAGTGCACCAACATTACACTGACACCAGTTGACATAGGTACACTTGTCACCCCCCGATCGCCCCCCCCCCCCCCCCAGAGTTAACCCCTTCACCCCCTGTCACTGTAACACCCAGTGCAGTGTTCATACTTTTGTTTTTGATCACTGTACTGGTGTCATTAGTGACATAAATCAGTGTTAGGGTACTTAGTTGTAGGCCCAGATAGGTCTAGGGACCCCCCTAATAAATGTTTAACCCCTTGATCACCCCTGTCACTAGTGATCACTGTATTAGTGTCACGGGAGACGCTGGTTAGCTAGTTTTTTTTATAGCATCAGGGCACCCTCCGTAAATGACCTAAATAAAAGTTTAACCCCCTGATCACCCAGCGGGTGATATCAGTTAGGTTTTCATGTCATATAGGGTCTGCATCGCCCAGACAGTGTCAGATTAGTGCCAGAAGCGCTAACACCCATGCACACACATACACCTCCCTTAGTAGTATAGTGTCTGAACGGATCGATATCTGATCTGATCACATCTATACTAGTGTCCCCCAGCAGTTTAGGGTTCCCAAAAACACAGTGTTAGCAGGATCAGCCCAGATACATGCTAGCACTTGCGTTTAGCCCCTCTGCCCAGCCCACCCAAGTGCAGAATCAATTGATCACTGTCACTTACAAAAACACTAAACACATAGTCACAACACTGAGTCACAACAATAGACAATCACAGTCTGCTTAAACTAATAACACACAAAGAATTAAATGTTACCATGTTTTTATTGAACACACCATGTAAACATTCACAGTGAAGGTGGAAAAAGTATGTGAACCCTTGTATTTAATAACTGGTTGAACCTCCTATGGCATCAATAACTTCAACCAAACGTTTCCTGTAGTTGCAGATCAGACGTGCACAATGGTCAGGAGTAAACTGTTTCAGTTCAGCAATATTCTTGGGATGTCTGGTGTGAATCGCTTTCTTGAGGTCATGCCACAGCATCTCAATCGGGTTGAGGTCAGGACTCTGATTGGGCCACTCCAGAAGACATATTTTCTTCTGTTTAAGCCATTCTGTTGCTGATTAAACTTCTATGCTTTGGGTCGTTGTTCTGTTGCAACACCCATCTTCTGTTGAGCTTCAGCTGGTGGACAGATGGCCTTAAGCTCTCCTGCAAAATGTCTTGATAAACTTGGGAATTAATTTTTCCTTTGATGATAGCAATCCGTCCAGGCCCTGACGCCACAAAGCAGCCCCAAACAATGATGTCCCCACGACCATACTTCACAGTTGGGATGAGGTTTTGATGTTGCTGTGCTGTGCCTCTTTTTCTCAACACATAGTGTTGTGTGTTTCTTCCAAACAACTCAACTTTGGTTTCATCTGTCCACAGAATATTTTGCCAGTACTGCTGAAATCCATTCTTGTTTTGTGTTTTACGTATCATAGATTCGCTAACAGGGATGTTAGCATATGCCAGAGACTTTTGTAAGTCTTTAGCTGACACTCTAGAATTCTTCTTCACCTCATTGATCAGTCTGCGCTGTGCTCTTGAAGTCATCTTTACAGGACGCGCACTCCTAGGCAGAGTAGCAGCAGTGCTGAACTTTCCCCATTCACACAATTTGTCTTACCGTGGACTGATGAACAGCAAGGCTTTTGGAGATGCTTTTATAACCCTTTCCAGCTTTATGCAAGTCAACAATTCTTAATCGTAGGTCTTCTGAGATCTCTTTTGTGCGAGGCATCATTCACATCAGGCAATGCTTCTTCTGAAAAACAAACCCAGAACTGGTGTGTGTTTTTTATAGGGCAGGGCAGCTGTAACCAACACCTCCAATCTCATCTCATTGTTTGGACTCCAGTTGGCTGACACCTCACTCCAATTAGCTCTTGGAGATCTCATTAGTCTAGGGATTCACATACTTTTTCCACCTGCACTGTGAAGGTTTACATGGTGTGTTCAATAAAAACATGGTAACATTAATTCTTTGTGTGTTATTAGTTTAAGCAGACTGTGATTGTCTATTGCTGTGACTTAGATGAAGATCAGATCACATTTTATGACCGATTTGTGCAGAAATCCCTATCATTCCAAAAGGGTTCACATACTTTTTTTGCAACTGTAACTACAGTGTTCGCAGAGTCAGGCCTGACCCCTGCGAATGCTACGTTTTTTTTTTGTTTTTTTTTTTGTAGCATTTGAAGCAGTCGCTGACAGTCAGGAGCTTTTTTTTTTGTGAGTCTCACTATTGTACCAGTAAATTATAGACCAAAATGTCAAATCAAAGGTACAGTGGTGAAGAACCCTACACGTTTTTGAGCATGACAGATAGTGAAGAGGAAGTCACCCACCTGTCAGATTCAGGCTCAGAATACAAATCGGTACACAGCAGCGGCACCCTGATAGATAGCTCTGAGGATGGAGTTGTAGTCCCTGCCAAGGCCAGGCGTACCTGACCCCGTTCTTCTGCTGTCGTTGAAGTGCAAGAACCACAGGGCTCTCGTATGGAGCAGAGAGCCGGTACTAGTGCTGCTCATCCTGGTGAACTGGCAAGCACCAGTGGCCTAGTACATTCTTGTCGTACATCCAGCACTGCAGTAACACTTGGTGACGTAGCATGTCCCATTAGTGCAGTTCAAGCTAGTGAGGGGGCTAGCACGAGTAGTGTCCCGCTGCCAGACAAACACAGGCCCGTCAAGCCCATAGTTCCCTTCCTGCTGCATTTGCCAATCCCAATTGGGAGCCCACCACTTCTGTAGCACCCGTACTTCCCCCATTCACTGGCCAACCCAGAAGATCGTGTGGGACTTGGTGTCACCCTTATTCGGAGGGGTGCCACTTGTACGTGGACAATTATTACATGAGCGTGCCACTTTTTAGTGACCTTTTTGATTATAGAATTGGCGCATGTGTCACCGTGCAATCTAATCACTGGGGCTTCCCCCAACTCCTTGTAGAATCCAAACTTAGACGGGGGGAGACAACCTGCTTGAACTGTAATCATTTGTTAGCAGTGAAGTGGAGGGATTCACGGAATGTTCTCGTTCTGTCCTCCCTTCACGCAGATACAACAGTCCAAATTCCTACAGCGACTGGTGTTTTGGAGAAACACCTCTGTGTCCACGAATACGACCTTAACATGGGAGGGTGGACCTCAACAACCAGTAGCTGGTGCCGTACCTAATTGCCTGAGGCCAGACACTGGTACAAAAGTCTGTATACTTATTTCAATTGGCTCTGCTTTTTGTGCTATACAAAGTTTCCGGACGAACTGGATCCTTCCTAAAATTTCAGGAAGAGATCATAACAGCCCTTCTGTTTTCAGACAGTGCTATGTCCCACCATCCCAACTCAAATGTCGTGAGCCGGCTGCATGAGAGGCATTTTCCGTATGTCCTCCATGGTATCCCTACCCAAAGAACAGCCCAAAGAAGATGTGTCTGGTTTTATTTTTCTACTGTCCGCTCTATTGTTCGCTCACTATTTTTCTATATCTATTGTTCTCTCTTTGTTTTATTTTTACCATGTTTTATTGCATTTTCTTTGTAGGTATGGTATGTCTTATGTTATACTGTAATGTTACTTTTTTTTATTGTTAACCATCATTTGCTTAGTAAGTACGCCATTCAGCTGCAGCACTGATTTATTTATCTTGACAGCAACAGCGTTTTCTCCCACAATACGTGAACCCGTGACTCCAGCGCTTTCGGAGGTGATTTCACCACCACAGTTAAAAAAAAAGAGCATATATGCCGAAGTATGGGGGCAGGGGTGGAGGAGCAATTTGCTCCTAACATTAGGGGTGGATTGCACCCATGCTTCGGCATATATTTTTTAGGTACAGATTGAATTTAAAAATTTTTTATTTTTACTATGTTTTATTGTATGTGCTTTGTAGGTATGGTATGTCTTACTATTATACTGTTATACTGTAGCCTCTAGACTGCTTTTACAAGCAGGTGGAGGGAACGAGCAGATGGAGGGAACGCCCCCCCTCCCACCATCTTCCATGGTTTCCTCAGGCTCTCCTGTCCCAACAGGGAACCTGAGAACGCAGCCGGTGGTTCCACCAGCTGACCATAGAGCTGATCAGAGTCCAGAATGTCTCCAATCATATCTATGGCCTAAGAAACCGGAAGCTAGGAGCATTTCATGCCTTACATCCGGTTTCACCGCCTATAAACAGCACCATTGGGAAAGCATTTCATCACACCGATCTTGGTGTGGTCAGATGCTTTGAGGGCAGAGGAAAGATCTAGGGTCTAATAGACCCCATTTTGTTCAAAAAAAGAGTACCTGTCACTAACTATTGCTATCATAGGGGATATTTCCGTTCCCTGAGATAAAAAAAAAAAATAATAAAAAAAAAAAAAATGAAAGGAACAGTTTAAAAATAAAATAAAAAAAGCAAAATAAATTATTATTTTTTTTTTTTAATTTATTTTTTTACCCCTCAGTAAGATTTGTTATTTATGGATTCTAATCAGATTAGCTGTCTGAGTCTTATCCTGTATTCTTAACATCATTGTGGCAAAAATTTCATTATCTTTTCCCAATCTCTTTTTTTTTTTTTCCCATAATAAGCTTAATTCAATTTAATATTTTCCATTAAAAAGAGAAAACACATACATATTTAGAGAAAAGGAAAAAAAAAAAAACCCCACAATAAACTTGATATCAACTTGGTTATCGTTGCCAACATATTCTTACTGCCTTATCTATTTATTTGACGCCATTATTTGGTTAAATTTTCCCCCACCCACCCTTCCATCTTCTCTCCCATCTGTTGACATACCCCATACCCACTACTCTTTATTCCGTTAATGCTTGAGTATAATGCTTCGTCCTTTTAAATATTCTCCACTTTTCCCACGTTCTGCGGTATTTTATCATTTTATTTTCCTCCATTTTTCTTAGGTATTCCATATTGTTGATATATTCTATTCTTTGGATCCAATCTCTAATCAAGGGTTGCTTCACCTGTAACCAATTTTTTGGTATTAGAGCTTTTGCGGCGTTGAGTAAAACGGGTATTAATGAATTTTGTCTGCTTCTTTTGAAAGACTTACTCGTTTTTGCATCAACCCCCAAAAACAAACATTCCCCTGGGGTTAAAGGTATTATTTGCCCTGTTATTTTCTCTATATATTCTATTATTTTACTCCAATATTGGTTTATTACTGGGCATTCCCACCAAAAGTGGAATATCGTTCCCGGTAACCCACATTCTCTCCAGCATAACTTGGAGTTGGATGGTGCCATTCTATGCAATTTATCTGGTGTTAAGTGCCATCTCATTAGGCATTTATAATTTACTTCTATTGATCTTATGTCAAATACAGACTGATATACTGAGTTAATCATTTGGGTCTCGTCGACTTCGTAGCCCAAGTCCCTCTCCCATTTAGCTGTAAATGGGATATGTCCTTGGCCCTCTATTTCCGATAAGCAGTCATATAGCTGCGAGACACAATGTTTAACTGCTATTTTCTTTATACATAATTTTTCCATTGCTGTTAAGCTTTTTTCATTTCTTATTGGTTTTGGGATGGAATTAACGAAGTGCTGAATCTGGAGGTATTCCCAATCCTTCAATATTTGCCAATTATGCTTCGTCATTAAATCTTGTTTTGACATTAACTTCCCCTCCCTTAAGATGTCTTTTAATTGTAAATCCCTCATTCGATTCCCTAGTGATGTGTCGTGTCCTGGTGTAAAAAAACTCGTTCCCTCCAGGGGGATTAGTGGTGAATTATATTGCCATTTATTTTTGCGCTGTATTGTGTCCCATTTTTTTAGTGCCGTTAAAGTGATATCGTGTGTCCTGCTATTAATTGCTCTAAATTTTGGTGGAATCCATATATTTTTTTTTAATTGTGACCCGCTCAGTATTTCCTCCATTTTTGCCCACTTCTTTTTCGTATTTTGATTTGTCCATTCAACCAATCTTGTAAAAATAATTGCTAAATAATATCTGTGAATATCCGGTAGTGCCATTCCTCCCCTATTTTTTTTCCTAGTTAATAAACTAAATTTTATCCTAGGTTTTTTATTTTGCCAAATAAATTTGGAAAATAATGTTCTTATTATATTAAAAAAACATATTGGGATTTTTATCGGAAGCATTTGCAATTTGTATATAATTTTTGGCAGTACCACCATCTTCAGCACATTAATTCTTCCCATCCAAGATATTGTTCCTTTATTCATCTTCATTAATTCCGCTTTGACTTTGTTTATCAACGGGATAAAATTAGCTTGATATAACCCCCGAATTGTTTTTGTCAATTTAATCCCTAGATAAGTTATTTCTTTTTTTTCCCATGTGAAAGGGAATTTATGCCGTATTTTTTCTTCCTCATGCAGGTCTAGTCCTATATTCAGGATAACTGTTTTAATTGGGTTTATTTTGAAATTAGAAAGGGCCCCGTAGTCTCTGATCTCCTTCATCATACCTGATAGAGATGTTTGGGGGTTGATCAAATATAGGAGTATGTCGTCCGCGTATGCCGCCACTTTATGCTCTTCCCCCCCCAGTCTTATTCCTTCTATGACTGGGTTGTTGCGAATTTTTGCTAATAAGGGTTCCAGAGCTAACACGTATAGCAATGGCGAGAGGGGACACCCCTGTCTCGTACCATTCTGCATATCAAACGCGGACGACATACTCCCATTTACCCCCACCCTGGCTGATGGATATGTATATAGATTGTTTACCCATTTTAGCATTTTGGGGCCAAGTCCCATTGACTGTAATGTTTCCATTATAAAGCTCCAATCGACTCGGTCAAAAGCTTTTTCTGCGTCGATCGAGACCAGAATCATTGGAGGGTTGGTTTCCTTATCCTTCCCCATTAATAACAGTGTTCGCAGACTGTTATCACGGCCCTCCCTCCCTGGTACAAATCCTGCTTGATCTTCATTGATCAATTCTGGAAGTAGATTTTTTATCCTTGTTGCCAACACTTTTGCGTACAGTTTAACATCTGTATTCAAAAGTGCAATTGGACGGTAATTAGAGCAACTCGAAGGATCTTTACCCGGTTTTGGAATTAATATGATATTAGCTAGGAGTGATTCTTTCCTCGGGAGCTCCTCCTCTGCCAGTTTATTCCAGAGTTTACATAACTGTGGGACCAACAGCTGTTTGAATTTTTTATAATACCTGATGGTAAAACCATCTGGTCCTGGGCTTTTCCCGTTGGGCGTATCCTTTATTGCATACTCAATTTCCTCTGGTGTAATTGGGGCCTCTAAGCTATTAGACATTTCGGGGGTTATCTTTGGTAGGTCTGTCTCCCGCAGGTATTCTTGTATTTTGATTTTCCTGATCTCCTTCTGATTTTCAGTCTCGTTGTTCCTAATTGAGTATAGGGCGCTATAATATGTTTTGAACGCGTTTGCTATTTCTGATGTTCTGTATTTTATTTCACCATTCGCGTTTTTGATTTTTTCTATATAATGAATAGCTTTTTTGTCCCTTACTATTCTAGCCAATTGTTTCCCCGGTTTATTACCCCACATGTATCTTTCTTTAGCTACGTGTTTATAAGTTTTTCTTGCTTCTTGCTCCAATCTATTGTTTAGTTGCATACGTTTATGTATTATTTCTTTATATATGTTTTTATCGAATTGACCCTTATGTTTTTGCTCTAATAAGTAAAGTTCATTTTTTAAATCGTTTAGCTTCTTTTCACTCTCTTTTTTTACCCAGGATCCTATGGATATTAATTTCCCCCTAATTAGGGCTTTGTGGGCCTCCCAGCCCTTGGGATCTCCTCTACGTCATTGGCTAAGAAATATTGTTCAATTTCATGTTTAATAGTGTTTTCTGTTTCCACATTTTCCAGAAGGGACTCATTTAGTCTCCATGACCCTTTACTATATTCTCTTCCTAGATCTTTTAATTTTATTATTACGGGAGCGTGATCCGAGAGGGTTATAGATCCTATTTTAGCTTCCAATATATTTTCTAGTAATTCGTGATCTACAAATATATAGTCCAATCTAGCATACATGTCGTGTACTGTGGAATAATATGTGTAATCCTTTTTCCTTAAATTAAGTATTCGCCAGGTGTCCATTAATTGATGTTGCAGCATCTTCTTTTTCAGGGTTCTATGTTGTTTAATTTCGTGTACCATGCCCGCTGAAGTGCTATCTATATACGGATCTATGGCGAAATTTAGATCCCCTCCCAAGATTATATGGCCCTGTTTGCATGTTTCTAAAATGTTCAGCATTTTGTTAAAATATTTCTTTGGGCCTTTATTGGGACAATATATATTTACCAATGTATATCTAACTCTTTCTATTAGTCCTTTTACGAATAGGAACCTCCCCTGTGGGTCCGTTTTTATTTCTTCTACTTTCCAATTGAGTTTTTTAGAGATCCCGATTGCCACTCCTCTAGAGCCCCTAGTTGGGGTGTCTGCATAATACCACGTTGGAAAATTCCGTGTGTTTAATCTAATACTTAAGTCTAGAGGCAAATGTGTTTCTTGTAAAAACACGATGTCTACTGTATAACCCTCCAGCTCCCTTAGTATATTATATCTTTTTTTTGGAGAATTCATACCTCTGACATTATATGTTGCTATTTTAATTTCTGGCATTATACGTATCTAAGATTTTTTCTATCCTTTTTTAGTAGGAGCAATGGTTTCTTGTCAACAGATTTAACCCTCCCCCCCCACCCTCTGCCCCCCTCCCACTCCCCCTTTACCCTCCCGTCCCACCCCCCTCCCCGTCCCCCCATTAGATGTATATTTGACCAACTGGTCCGGGACCTATTATCTGGAACGTCCTCGTTCCAGTTATCCCTTGGCCCTAGGGTGGAATTCTGCTCAAAGGTGCGATCACCCATCCCGTCTTTCTTTGGCGGGGTGGTTAATCCACATACAAAGGGCGCCCCAACCCCCACCGCTCCCTCCCTCCCCCTCATCGACCAGATAGAAAAACGTCCCACCCTCCTTGGAGTGGAACTCCCCCCTCTCTCTCGTTTATGTCTCTATCTTTCTCGCCTCCGCCCTATCTCCTCCCGAGAAGGGGCGGGACTAATTTTCGTCTCTGTTTCCTACTCTCCCCTCCACCCCTCCCCCCGGAACCGGGATCCCCAATTTGCCACAAAATTCTGCGGTTTCTTCAAGAAATCTTAGTCTTGCTATGCGACCGTCCTTTCTCCCTATTAAACTTGCCGGAAAACCCCAGTTATATTGCACTTCGTTCTCAACCAGAATTGTCAGTAACGGTTTTAGGGCTCTTCTCCTCTTCAGAGTTTCCTGAGAGATATCTTGGAATATCTGAATACCATTTCCTTCATATCTTAGTGGTGCTTTTGATCTTATATTCTTCCATATTTGGTATTTTTCTTCTTCGTTTTGGAATCGCACTATAATATCTCGTGGCGTTTCTTGTGGGAGACCTTTAGGTTTCCTTATTCTATGCACCCTTTCTATTTTTATCTCATTGGTACTTTCTTTATTCATTAAAGGATTACAAATCTTCCTAATTATATCCGTTAGGTCCTCTCGTTGTTGTGCGTCTGGGACACCACGTATTCTTAGGTTTTTTCTTCTGTGTCTATTTTCTTGATTTTCGATCTTAAATGCTTGATCTTGCTGTGTCATTTTTAACCTTTGTATTTCTGCTTCCAAGTTCTTTATTGTGTTCGTGTCTTTTTCCACTTTTTTTCCAGCTCTACCACCCTTTCAAGTATATGTCCTAGGTTCTGGTGTAATCTTTCCATTTCCGTTTTCATGGTATTTTCCAAGGCTGCAAACATAGAGATTATCTCGTTTTTAGTGGGCAATACTTGAAGGTTTTCTTCTTGTGTCTGTTGAGATGTTAAAAATTCGACAGTATGATCAGGTTCAGTTATTAAGCCTGTTCCTTCCTCTGGTGGAACATCAAGTAATACTTCCATATCTTGTGCGGAAATATTTTGTGTTTGAAGTTTTCTTTTCTCTTTTCTGTTCTTTTCTCTTTCCCTTTTTTCGGTACTTTCTGTCTGTTGGGTTTTTATGTGTTGAGATTGAGGTTTTTCTGCCTGCTGTTTCTCTGTGACCGCCGTCTGTGTAACATATTTATTCATAGCACCTGGGCTGGCGACTAAGCTCCGGCGTGGGGATTTCAGGGTAGCCCCTGCTTTAGCTGTTTTTCCCTTCATCTAGCACGGTATTGGTTAATCGCCTCTATTGCTTTTGTTAAATGTGCCTCTTCCCCCTTCTTACTCTTTTTTTTTTTTTTTTTTTATATGTTATTTGATATCCACGGATGTAAGCGATCTTCGTTAGCCACTGCAATATTATCACTGTGTTTTTGTATTACCTTCAGTATGGCCCCAATAAATCCTTATTTCTGCCTCTGCATATTTATTTTTCCACACAGTTTTTTTTTTTTTTTTTTTTCAATGATCTAGCAAGATCGCATGAAAAAAAATTTTCCTTTTATTGAGGTAAATCACTTAATTTTACTTTACCGCTTCAATTACTTGCCAATACATTTATGCCACAGAAAATGTGTGTTCCTAATTATATGTTAATGTTGATCTTGCAGGTTTACCACACAGTCCCAATCTTTGACAGAAAATACGATACGGAGTATTTATAACACTTTATACTTGTGTGTCCACTTACCCCGTAGTTTTTTTGGAGTATGGCTTTATCTTCCTATTAGGTTCATTCAAGATTCAGCAGATTCAGGCTTTTTTTTTTTTTTTTTTCCTAAGCACATTACATTCATTATATGTTCTATAGGCAGTGTCTTACTTTGTCCAGTAGATGGCGTCCGGAGCTCTATGCAATCATTTCCGAGGCTTACCGAAGATTACCGAGCGCAGCCCTGCACTGCCCGCAGTGCCAATGGACCGGCCTCGCCGGTATACGAGCGCTCAAGCGATGGGATCTCCGAGGCCTCACAGGGGGATCCAGTCCACCACCGAGGGAGCCGCACGGCCCGTTGTCCTGCGTCCCGGACCGAGGGGAAGGAACGAAGGGGGAAGGTAGGGGGGATACTCCTTGCGGCGGGAAGCAGCCAGGGGGACGGGTCGGAAGGGGGAGATCAGCAGACAGCCGCTAACGGCGGCGTTGTCCGTGCGATGGGGGCCATGGAGCTCCCACTAGGTGCAGACACGCACCATTACAGACTCCTCCCCCGGAAGGGCTCCAAAATAAATTATAATTAAAAAAAAAAAAAAAAAAAAAAAAAAAAAAAAAAAGCACCCCTGTTCCCCCATGCTTATGCACAAAGACAAACATAAGCATTGGTCTGGTGTCATATATGAACAGCAATTGCACCATACATGTGAGGTATCCCCGCGAAGCTCAGATTGAGGGCAGTAATTTTAGCAGTAGACCTCCTCTGTAAATGTGTAACCTGTAAAGGCTTTTAAAAATGTATGTAGTTTGTCGCCGCTGCGCGTTTTTTAAAAGCATGTTGTGTTTGGTATCCATGTACTTGGCATAAGATCATCTTTTATTTCATCAAACATTTGGGCAATATAGTGTGTTTTAGTGCATTAAAATGAAAAAAGTGTGTTTTTTCCAAAATAAATGCATTTGAAAAATCGCTGCGCAAATACTGTGTGAAAAAATTGCAACACCCACCATTTTAATCTGTAGGCCTTTGCTTTAAAAAAATATATATGTTTGGGGGTTCAAAGTAATTTTGAAGTACTCAGGAAAAGCAACAGAATGTATTTTGGGGTGTAATTTCACATATAACCATGGTATGTGTGAGCAATATATAATTTAGTGACAACTTTGTGTCATTTATTTTTTGTCATTTTTTAATCACTTTTGACAAAAAAAAAAATATTCCATGGGCTCAACATGCCTCTCAGCAATTTCATTGGGGTGTCTACTTTCCAAAATGGGGTCATTTGGGGGGGGGGGTGTATTGCCTGACATTTTAACACCTCAATAATGAGATGGGAAGTCATAAACTAAAAGCTGCATAAATTCCAGAAAATATACCAGAGTTTGTAGACGCTATAACTTTTGCGCAAACCAATAAATATATGCTTTATTGGCATTTTTTACCAAAGACATGTGGCTGAATACATTTTGGCCTAAATGCATGACTAAAATTGAGTTTATTGGATTTTTCTTATAACAAAAAGTAGAAAATATAATTTATTTTTCAAAATTTTTGTTCTTTTTACATTTATATCGCAAAAAATAAAAATCGCAGCGGTAATCAAATACCATCAAAAGAAAGGACGCAAATTTAGTTTGGGTACAACATTGCATGAGCGCAATTACCAGTTAAAACAGCGCAGTGCCAAATTGTAAAAAGTGCTCTGGTAATTGAGCAGCCTAATATTCCGAGGCTGAAGTGGTTAATATGATATTTGGGGTCAAAAAGACCTCGGATCTCACATTTACACAAAAAATAAAGAAATATTGGTCTTTTTTTTTTTTTTTTTTACAAAAAAAAAAAAATCCCCTTTAAGACCATTGGAAAGAAGTGACGCTTGACATCGCTTCCGCCATCCAATGGTGTGGAGCCGAGCAGGGTCCATCTTTCCCTCACTCGGCATACAGCCTGTGAGGGAAGAGGACCCGATCGTCTCTGCCTCTACCGACTGCTCCGGTAAGCGGCAGAGACAACTGGAAGGAGGCTCCTCTCCTGACACCGAAAAAAGTGATCTTGTGGCAAAAGCCGTCCGCCCGCTGTTGAAGTGGATACCGGGGTTATAGCAGCTAACTGGGATGTCCTTGACTTTCCAGGGTTATATCTGAATGATGCCTGCAGCTACAGACATCATTCAGATATTGGCCTTTTCAGCCGGCGATTCCCTACACCATAAAAATTATCATAGCGGCTGTTCCGCCACTTGATTGTTCTTACGGGCGGTGAGAGGTAACGTCACACCCAGCCTCTGCATTCAAAAAAACTGCGCCACCTCAGCTGGGAAGCCGTGATCCTTTTTTATTTTTTTTTTATTTTTTTTTTCATTTTAGGCTTCCCAGCCTAGAGGTGAGATGTGGGGTCTTATTGACCCCATATGTCACTGTAAAGAGGTCCAATCATGCCATATTCCTATTACAAGGGATGTGTACATTCCTTGTAATAGGAATAAAAGTGATCAAATTTTTTTATTTTTTTTTAAAGTGTCAAACTAAAAAATAAAAGTTAAAATAATTTTTTTTTTTAAAGTGCCCCTGTCCACGTGAGCTTGTACGCAGAAGCGAACGCATACGTAAGTCCCGCCCACATATGAAAACGGTGTTCAAACCACACATGTGAGGTATCGCCACGAGCGTTAGAGTGAGAGCAATAATTCTAGCCCTAGAACTCCTCTGTAACCAGTAAAAAAATTTCAAGCGTCGCCTATGGGGATTTTTAAGTACCAAAGTTTGGCGCCATTCCACAAGCGCGTACAATTTTGAAGAGTGAAATGTTGGGTATCTATTTACTCTGCGTATCTTTATCTTTCATATTATGCAAAAAAATTGGGCTAACTTTACTGTTTCTTTTTTTTAAAGCATGAAACGCGTTTGAAATATTGCTGTGCAAATACCGTTCAAGATAAAACATTGCAGCGACCGCCATTGTATTCTCTAGTCTTTGCTAAAAAAAAAAAAACATATAATGTTTGGGGGTTGTATGTAATTTTCTATCAAAATGATGAATTTTACATGTAGGAGAGAAATGTCAGAATTGGTTAAAAAGCCGCTGTATAATGGCAGGTGGCCAGCAAGTGGTTAAACAGGCTGTTCCTGTTTGAAAACCATCCAATATGGCTGCTTTAAAACAATTCTGCAAAGAAGAGTGGGCCAAAATTCCTCCACAGCGATGTGAAAGACTCATTGCCAGTTATCCCAAATGCTTGATTGCAGTTGTTGCCGCCAAAGCTGGTACAATCAGTTTTTAGGTTTAGGGGGCAATTACTTCACATAAGGCCAGGCAGGTTTGGACAGTTTTTCCCCTTAATAAATTAAATCCCCATTCAAAAACTGCATTTTGTATTTACTTGGGTTATCTTTGTGTAATAATTTTTTTAACAGAAAAGTTTTTATTTATCAGAAACGCTTACAAAAAAAACACAGTACACAATACACTATCGTACAGTAGAGAATAGTTCGCTATACATGTAACTTCAGCAACGAGATCATACAGTATCAGCTAGAGCAAATCACCAAAGCAATTGTAGGAGAGTATAAGGAGAGAACAAATTTAGATCTTTACTTAGAGAAGGTAGCACCAGGAGGAGAGAGAAGGGAAAAGGGGGGAGGAAGAGAGGGAAGGAAGGAAGGGAGGGAGGGGAAACAATTAGGGATCAAAGAAAACACAATCCATAGAGGGCTCTGCACCTGAGCTTGAAAACCGTATAGCACACCATGGGAAGACCTTAGGAAGTTCCCAGCTGTGCCTTCATATTTTTTTGAACTGTTTTGTGCAATTACGTTCATATAGGTTAGTTTATAGAGGGGCAAGACTGTATCACATGTCAATCTCCACTATGAAACTGTAGGAGGGTCTGCCAGTTTCCACTTAAACAAAATAGTTTTTCTAGCTTAGAAGGCTGCGTACAAAAACAACTGCTTATGTGAATTGGGAGTAACGGTGTCACAGATACCAAGCAGGAGAATTTTTGTAACAACAGTATCGATTTCTACCACCACTCCTTTCCAGAATTCCTGTATCAAGGGACAAGCCCAGACCCGTACGAAATATGAGTTTTCATTAGGTTATTGTTAACTTTTCGTAACAATTACGAATGGTCATTGATGAATTTATCTTTATGAGGGCTGACTTCCTGGGTTTTTAACTTCATCATAACAAATAATCGTATTTAACGAACATTCTTATTCTATCCGATTCTGAAACTCCCATCAACTACCAGTACCAGTCTCCCACTCCCATATTAAATTTTTTTATTTCCCCACCCCTCACTCAGCAGCAAAAGAAAACCTCTAATTGGTCAACAAAACACCAGTCACGTTTTCGTTGTAATGTATGAATTTCCAGAAATTTGTATGAATTTCCAATTCGTACAAAACTAATCGCACATGTCTAGTCTCTGTATTGTTCAAACATTTGGGACAGCGGTCTGATTGTGTAGGGTAGATCCTAGATAGTCTCTGTGGGGTATAATAGGCTTTATGGAGAAATTTAAGTTGGATGTATCTATCTCTAGCAGAAATCATCAGTGGAATGTATGAACCCCTTTGTCCCAATTATCAGAATCAAGGTTAGGTATGTCCCCCTGCCAGCTATTAAATAGTCGTGTGTTTTTGCTAGTGTCACCAGAGGAGATTCTAAGGCACAGAAACTGAATTCTATCTGCATTACTAGATACTAAAAAACACTCTACAATGTGGGAGGTGACATGTGGGGCTTGTAGGAATTGTGATGGAATCGCATGGCGGATCTGCAGATAGCGAAAAAACATCCAGGAGGGCATAAGGCAGTATCATAGTGTGTCATAAGGCAGTAAACTGCCTTCCGGCATGACATGCTATATTTTAGTGATGCCATACCTAGCTCACACACTAGGATCGGGGATCGAGCGAAGATGTGATAGTCTGAGGTTGCCTCAAAGCGGGGCATTGGGCGAGATTACCTCTGAGGTACAAACTAGCCACATCATCTGATCCCACACTTTAACTGTAGTACACACGGGGATAGTCATATTATCATGAGCCTTCAGGCCCCTAAACACAAAATTGCTTAAGGCGGAGTAGGAGCCTAATATGGCTGCATCTTTGTGTAATATTAAAATGTGTTTGATGCTCTAAAAAAATCAGCAAGGGGCAAAAACGTTTCTACAGCACTGTATATTTTAAAAAAATTATAATATATGGAACAATAAAACACCAAGGTGCACAGCTAAAAAGGATGTAAACATCTTTGGGAATTAGATCAACAGAAAAGTTGTAGGGTAAAGTTCAGATTATTGGACACGTTTTCGTGCATTTTTTCTATGCTGCTAGTCTGATATCTAAAGTGAAGGGGTTAGTCGCCATACAAAATTCTCGTATGACAGAATTCAATGTCAGAAGTGATGTAATGTGTTGAATTGTTTATTTACAGTATGTGTTCTTTCGGTTCTAAGCATGCGCAATTTTTTTCTCAGCCGAAAACTGTACTAATTGAACGAAAATCGGACGTTCTCTTCACATTCAAATTTTTTTTTTAGAGCCTGCACATCCAGTTTTAGTCATCTCAAAATTTGTAATCGGCTGTTGAAACCATACTAATGATCAGAAAATTGGCAGATCGTTCAAAATTTTACTTCCAATTTTCTGATTGTGTGTACGGCCTTAAGAGTGGGAATGGACACGATCCTGGAACATTCTTGAAAAAATACCATTCATTACCTGTAAGTAGTGATGAGCCCCCTGGTTTGGTTCGTACCAGAAGATGCGAACAGACAAAAAATGTGTCTGAACATGCGAACACCATTATAGTCCATGGGACATTTTTTATTGTTTCTGTTAAGTTCACTTGGTTGTCTGCATCCCTCTTAATTGTATCATTTCCTTCTTGGGTTATGTAATTTCTTGTTTCTAGGTCTCTTCGCTGGTGAACGTGGGCTGGTTTCTAAGTTTGGCCACCTTTCAGGATTTCAACCATTATGTCACACTGCTGTGTGTACTTAATTGTTTTATATTATTATATCTCAATCGATTATCATCTTAATACCAGAGTTGGTCCTGTACAATTCCCCGCATTCGCCGCTGGGGGAATTTTGTGGGTCCTGTGATCTGCTGCTTCTAGTTGTGCTGGTGAGCCGGTCTCCTTATTTATAATTGAGTGTAAATTTACATTGTTAATATAGTTTATATTCTGCTTTGTTTTTTGTTCCTATTTTACTGTATACTATTATACTATCTACTTCGTAGATCCCCCTTCCTGAAGAAGCGGTTTGCCGCAAAACTGGTAGAGGAATTTTGTCACACCACTTCTCAACATAAATCTTACGGGGAAACCCGATATAAATTGTTTAGCTGCAGTGGATATGTTTTACATTTTTTGAATGTATATATGTTTGTATATTCTTTGGTTGTTATTAAACTTTTGTATATTTTTCTTTACCATGTTTGATATCTATTACCTAGTACCGAGTCCATAAATTCCAAATAAATCTTGCATGTTTTGATATACGGTGTACAGCATTAGCAACTGTCCCAGTATTCCTACAACCCATTGTCTCTAAAAACGATTGATCTGGATGATGGTACTTTTATCTACTTTGTGATTACATTTTATCTGAGGCTAATCTCACCTTATTGCTGGACACAAACCTCAATACAGGGCACTTACACCCCCTTCCAGCTCAAGCCAATTTTCAGCTTTCAGCACTGTCGCTGTTTAAATGACAATTGCATGGTCATGCTACACTGTAACCAAACAGAATTTTTTTAATCATTTTGTTCCCACAAATAGAGCTTTCTTTTGGTGGTATTTGATCACCACTGCGTTGTTTATTTTTTGCTAAACAAAAAAAGACCTAAAATTTTGAAAGAAAAAAAAAGTTTTTCTTTTGTTTCTGTAAAATTTAGTAAGTAAGTACGTTTTCTCATTCACTGAGTGGCACTGATAAGGTGGCACTAATGAGGTGGCACTGGTAGTTGGCACTGATATGCAGCACTGATGGGCATTGATAGGCAGTACTGATAGGCTCTCATGGATGGCAACACTGGGCACTGAAAGGCTGCACTGGTGGGTACTTATGGGTGGCAATGATAGGCAGCACTGATGGGTGGCACTACTGGGCACTCATATATGGCACATGGATGGCAGTTATACATCGATGATGGCACTGGCAGGCATTGGGGATGGGCACTGACTGGCATTTCCCTGGTAATCTAGGGTGGCATACCTGGTGGTCCAGTGTGGTGGCCATCCCTGGTGGTCCTGGAGGCATCCTGGTGGTCCTGGGTGGGCATCCGAGGGGGGCTGAGCTGATAAACAAGGAAAGCAACTGATTGGCTCTACTCTATTCTCGTCTGTCAGACGCGAGTGAGGAAAAGCCGATCAATGGCTCTTCCTGTTTACATTGTGATCAACCGTGATTGGACACGGCTGATCACACGGTAAAGACCTCTGTCAGAGTCTCTTTACCAAGATCGGTGTAGCGCTATGTCAGACTGACCCACCGCAACACCGATGCGTGCCCCCATGGTCATTTGATGTCCACCCAGAACAAGACCCCGCCACCCAACCGCCAGTTGATTGCCAGTAATGTATTGACATCTCCGGCAATATACATAAAAAAATAATTGAAAAAAAACGGCGTGGGTTCCCCCCCCCCATGTCCATTACCAAGCCTTTGGGGTCTGGTATGGATATTAAGGGGAACTCCTCGCCAAAATGTTTTAAAAAATGGCGTGGGGGTCCCCCCAAAATCCATACCATGTACCCCATACCCATTCACATAGGGGGGCCGGGATCTGGGGCCCCCCCTTGTTAAAGGGGATTCCAGATTCCGATAAGCCCCCTGCCCGCAGACCCCCACAGCCACCGGGCAAGGGTTTTGGAGATGAGGCACTTCTCCCCATCAACATGGGGACAAGGTGCTTTAGGGGGGACCCCAAAGCACCCTCCCCATGTTAAGGGCATGTGGCCTGGTACGGTTCAGGAGCTCTCTCGCCCCCCCCCCCTTTTTCCTGTGGCCTGCCAGGTTGCATGCTTGAATAAGGGTCTGGCATAAATTTTGAGGGGGACTCCCATGCCACCGTTCCCCTTTAAATCTATACCAGACCCAAAGTGCCAGGTATGGACGGGGGGGGGGGGTACACCCATGCTGTTTTTTTGTTCTTAATTCTGTCCTAGGGCTCCCCTTAACCACTTCAATACTCTATATTATATATTGTACACTGCACTATATACCCTATCACAGAAGAAGTCCCATTGGACGAAACGTACATCAGGCTAGGCATGGAGCAGCGCTGACATCTGAACACTCATGGAGGGCGCTGGACAAATGAATGTTTCCATTTTGAGCCTAATTTGATCGTTTTTGTTTTTCTGATAATAACTGTGTAGTATAATACACCTGTGGAATCCAATTAAGCAGGATGGGTAGTGGATGCAGTTGAGCTCATAGTGAGGGGTTAAAGCTCACTAATGCGCAGATAGACTCTGGAGGGTCTTAAAATCTGGTAAGCAGATATGCTTACCCTGTCTATCCTGTGGGGAGCACCAGGTGTCTTTACAAATTGAACATTGGATCAGCACACGTTTTGAGTTCACTTTATGGATGTGGAATTCGGACATTTGGACTATTAATCATTTTTCTTTATCTCTTTTTCATTTTTTCATCTTTATTGCATTATATCATATATTTTTTGCACTTTAATCATCAAGGTCATGGTTTGACAGTGCTACACATTTTGATTTTAATTTTTGTTATGAAGTGTACATTGTTGTGAGAGCTGCTGTTGGTCACGGATCATCTGTGTCACTTACATAATTGAATTTACTCTATAGGCACTTAGCGCAATATCGCTTATTTACTACCTGTTAAACAGGGGCAGAAACACTGTACCTTAGTTGTTGGTGGTGCTAGAACACTGTAACTCCTTACAGTTACTCTTGTTTGGCACAGGAACAGGTCCTTCTGTTACATATTATTTCAAAAATTGTAATTACATGCCCCTGTTAATCTCTTCAGCCCCAGAAAATTTTACCCCCCTTCCTAACCAGAGCACTTTTTACAATTTGGCACTGCGTCATTTTAACTGACAATTGCGCGGTCATGCAAAACTGTACCCAAGCAAAATTTGCGTCCTTTTTTTCCAACAAATAGAGCTTTCTTTTGGTGGTATTTGATCACCTCTGCTGTGTTTATTTTTTGTGCTATAAACAAAAAAAGAGCGGCAATTTTGAAAAAAAGAAAACAATATTTTTACTTTTTGCTGTTAAAAATATTCACCTTTTTTTTTTTTTCTTTTTTTTTTTTGTAACAAATTTATTTATCTGTTTAGGCCAATATGTATTCTTCTACATATTTTTGGTTAAAAAAAAAATCCGAATAAATGTATATTGATTTGTTTGTGAAAAAGTTATAGTGTCTACAAAATAGGGGATAGATTCATAGCATTTTTATTATTTTTTTTTTTTTAC
Source organism: Lithobates pipiens (assembly GCF_037356315.1). NCBI lineage: Eukaryota > Metazoa > Chordata > Amphibia > Anura > Ranidae > Lithobates > Lithobates pipiens. Next base: position 67,954,985 of record NW_027507788.1, on the reverse strand, counting down.
TAGTAATGGCTATATTTTTATTGGGACTGTGACATTGCTGCAGACAGATCGGACACCTTTGACAAATTTTTTAGACCATTGACATTTATACAGTGATCAGAGCTATAAAAATGCACTGATGCACTGATTACTGTGTAAATGTCACTAGCAGGGAAGGGGTTAACACTAGGGGTGATCAAGGGGTTAAATGTGTTCCCTCATTAGTGTTTCTAACTGTATGGGGATAGGACTGACTGGGGGAGGAGATATGTCGTTCCTACTTAGTGGGAATAAAGGATATGTCTCCTCTTCCCCTGACAGAAGAGGGATTTATCCCTGTGTTAGCACTCATGCACACAGTCACGTGTAGCCGCCGGCAAAAAATGCCTGCTGGCCACGCACATCAGGACCCCTGCCATGCAGCTGGCATGCACGCGCTCCTGGTGGCTCCTAAAGGGTACGCTGTACCCATACGGGTTTTCACCCAGCGGTGCCATTTTGCCGCAGTTAATAGATGTGATAGGTCAGGAACCGGTTAAACGGAGGCAGAAACATTGGGCCTTGGGTGTTGGTGGTGCCAGAACACTGTAATCCCTCACAGTTACTCTTGTTGGGCGCAGGAATGGGCCCTGCTGTTAAATATTATTTCAAACATTGTAACTACATGCCCCTGTTAAACAGGAACAGAAACATTGGGTGGCAGCGGTACCCTAAACCAAAATTATTGTTGGAAGCTAGCATCTTCATGATTGAGGAGGAATAGTATAGGCAGTATTGGCAGTCTTCAAGGGATCCCAGATCCATAGCAAATCCAAACGGTTACATCAGCATCAGGTGCTTGATAGCTGCTGATCCAGGACTGATTAAAGTTTTTAACCACTTAAGGACCGCCGCATGCCATTGTACGTCATCACAATGGCATGTACAGGCACAAGCACGTACATGTACGTGCTTGCCTTCCAGCAAGTGGGGGGTCTGATCGGACCCCCTCCCGCTGGATGCGGCGGTCCGTTTCGCTGCAGGAGCAATCCAGGATGAGGGGATGGCCGTTGGTTTCTGGCCACCCCCTCTCGATCGCTCCTGGCGAATGAGAAGCTTCCTCCCTCTGTGTATAGTAAACACAGGCAGGGAGGAAGTGATGTCATTCTCCTCGGGGCGGTCTTATTGACCGGACTACGAGGAGAAGTGAAAGTAAGTGTGCACCAACACTACACTAACACATAGGTACACAAACCCCCCCCCCCCGCCCCCCCGCCCCCCCCAGTCACAGTGTCACTGATTACAGTGATCATTTATTTACTGATCACTGCATTCAGTGTCAGTTGTAAAAGTAAAAACTGTCAGGGCAGTTAGTGTTAGGTCCAGGGTAGCCCCCTACCACCCCCAATAAAGGTTTAACCTCCTGATTGCCCCTACATTTAACCCTTTCACCCCCTTTTGCCAGTGTCACTAAGCGATCATTTTTCTGATCGCTGCATTAGTGTCGCTAGGTAGCTAGTTATTTTTTTAGGTTCCCCGCCAGGTTTTTATAGCGCTAGGTACCCCGATATACTACCCAATAATGGTTTTAACCCCCTGATTGCCCCTAGTTAACCCTTTCACCCCCTTTTGCCAGTGTCACTAAGCGATCATTTTTCTGATCGCTGCATTAGTGTCACTAGTGTCGCTAGGTAGCTAGTTATTTTTTTAGGTTCACCGCCAGGTTTTTATAGCGCTAGGTACCCCCATATACTACCCAATAATGGTTTTAACCCCCTGATTGCCCCTAGTTAACCCTTTCACCAGCGATCACAGTATAAGTGTCACTGGTGACGCTGGTTAGCCAGTTAGTTATTTAGGTTCCCCGTCAGGTTTTTATATAGCGCCAGGGACCCCCATATACTACCTAATAAAAATTTGAACCCCCTGATTGCCCCTAGTTAACCCTTTCACCAGTGATCACCGTATAAGTGTTACAGGTGACTCTGGTTAGTTTGCTTTTTATAGCATCAGGGCACCCACCATTTATTACCCAATAAAGGTTTAACCCCCTGATCACCCGGCGGGTGATATCAATTAGGTTTTAGGGTCAGGGTCTGCGTCGCCCCAGGCAGCGCTAGGTTAGTGCCAGTACCGCTAACACCCACGTGCAAAGCATAAACCTCCCGTAGTGGTATAGAATCTGAACAGATCAATATCTGATCTGATCAGATCTATACTAGCGTCCCCAGCAGTTTAGGGTTCCAAAAAAAACGCATTGTTAGCAGGATCAGCCCACATACCTGCTAGCACCTGCGTTGTGCCCCTCCGCCCAGCCCACCCAAGTGCAGTATCGATCGATCACTGTCACTTACAAAACACTAAACACATAACTGCATCGATCGCAGAGTCAGGCCTGATCCCTGCGATCGCTAACAGTTTTTTTTGGTAGCGTTTTATATTTAAATCCGGAAGGCAGTGCTTGGTTTTCAGGGTCCCGTACGTGGCTAGGCTCCCAAAAAGTCCTCCACATGTGGTATCCCCGTACTCGGGAGAAGCAACAGAATTTATTTTGGGGTATAATTTGACTTATGCCCATAGCATGTGTGAGCAATATATCATTTAGTGACAACTTTGTGCAAAAAAATTTTTTTTTAATATTCCTGCAACTTGTGGCAAAATATAAAATATTTCTTTTTTTTTTGTCAAATAACTTTTTATTAGTTTAAAGTGAAACATTACACGTCAAACACTTCAGTTCAGCATTGGGGGAGCGAAAGAAAGGGATCAGAAAAATTACAGGGGAGAACATACCATAAAAGCATATTGGCCTACGTAATACAGCCACCTGGAGCAGGTACAAGCCAGGCCAGGTAGACACACAGACAGCATGTTCTGCAACACATGTAAAACAGGGATACAGTCCAACCAGTAATAAACCTATCCTCAAGACTTAACCACCAGTCCAGAGTGGCAATCCGAGGATACATGTGGCAACTAATAGTGTAAGACACTTATAATACACTTTAACCCAATCAAACACCCCCCCTCGGGGGGGGGTCTGGAAGAATGATAGGCATAAGAGAAAGGAAGAAGGGAAAAAGAGAAAAGATAGAAAAAAAAAGAGAGAAGAAAGGGATACCTAAGGATAGAAAGAAAGGTAGAGAGGGAAAGGAGGGGGTAGGGGTGGGTAGTCATCCGAAAACTTCCGCTTGCCTGTCAGGGTCGATCGTCCTTAAGATTCCAGGGGTTCCAGACTACGTCATGCGCTTCCAGCCGGTCCTGTATCCTGGCGGTCATCCTCTCCATAAGCTCCACATCTCTAATGCGGGCGTATAATGCGTCCGGGGTAGGGGGGTGCGTTTTTTTCCAGTGGAGAGCAACAAGACACCTCGCTGCGGTCAAGATATGGCGGGATAATTTCTGTAGGGATTTGGACAATTTGGGGAAAGGGACTCCCAGCAAAAAGTGCTTTGGGTTCAGGTCCAGGGGTTGGTCCAGGATACTGGCCAAGAGCGTACGGACTTCCGTCCAGAAAGGGACTATACGAGGGCATTGCCAGTATATATGCAAGAGGGTGCCCTTATGCCCCACACAGCGCCAGCACCGGTCTGTTGTAGAAGGATAAATAGCGTGCAGGACATCCGGGGTCATGTACCAGAAGAACAATATTTTGTATGCATTCTCCCGGTAGAGCGTACACATGGAGCTCTTGGATGCCTGTGACCAAATCACCCGCCATTGCTCCTCCGTGAACACTTCACCCAGAGCCTCCTCCCATTTAAGCATATATGCATGTTTGCCGTTAAGACCCATAGGAAAGGCGTTAATTATTTTATAAATATCCGATATCATCCCCTTCTGTGCCGTACCTGATGAGACTACTATTTCAAACATGGTAGGCGGGGAGAAACGGAGGTCTGAGGAGATGGTCTGGGCAAAGTGACGGATTTGTAAGTAACTATAGAAGCTCTGCCGGGGGAGGTCAAACCGGGATTGGAGTTCAGTGTAAGTCAGTAATCTCCTAGATCTGGGATCCACCAGAGATCTCAGATGGAAAAGGTTCCGGGAGGACCAGGGGTGTTGCATCTGGCGAGATAGGCTATCTGGCACTCGAGGGTTGGATATAAAAGAGGTCAGGAGCGATTTAGCCGAGGTCAGGGCAAATGCCTTGGAAGACCTACGCCATAGGTTCTGCAGGTGGGACATAGGGCCCAACAATTGGGACTGAGGGATCACTGCCGCCGCACTCCAGAGCATACTATTAGGGTGTGTAGGGGCCAACCACCGGGATTCAATTTCCGACCAGCGATTGTGAGGCCTCTGGGTGGTCCAAGAAGCGACCGCGCAGAGTTGGGCAGCCTGATAGTACCTGACTAGGTCCGGGAACGCTAACCCCCCATCCGATTTGGAGGCGGTCATAACCGAGCGAGGTATCCTGTGCCTTTTATGATTCCATACAAATCGAAGTAGGTCCCTTTGCAATTTTTTCAGGTGAGAGGAGGGGACTGGAATGGGGAGGGTCTGAAAAAGATAGAGGAGTTTCGGGAGGATAGCCATCTTCACAGAGGCTATTCTACCGAGCAGAGAGATTTGGTGTTTCCGCCACTGTAGCAAGAGACGCCTAATATCTCCATAGAGGGATGGGTAGTTTGCCTGATAAAGGGAGGTATAGGTTGGGGTGATGTTTACCCCCAGGTATCGAAGGGAGGTGGACCTCCAATGGTAGGGAAAGTTGGATCGTAGGTGTTCCACCTCCAACGGTGGAATGTTAATCGGAAGGGCTTCGGATTTCGACGCATTAAGTTTGTAACCCGATAGCGCACTGTAACGATCCAACTCCATATGCAGGTTGGGCAGGGATATCCTGGGTTGGGTAAGAGTGAGAATTACGTCGTCCGCAAATAGCGAGATCTTAAACTCCTGGCCTCGCACCGGAACCCCTCTTATAGCCTGGTTCCGCCTGATAGACGCCGCCAGGGGTTCAATACAGAGGGCAAATAGTAGGGGTGACAGCGGGCATCCCTGACGCGTACCGTTGGAGATGGAAAAGGGGGAAGAGGTGGCAAAGGGAGTCTTCACTTGAGAAGACGGGTCGGAGTAAAGATGTTGTATGGCCCGCAGAAAAGGTCCCTCCATCCCTATGTGGGTCAGGGTGGCGAAGAGGAAGGGCCAACCCAGTCTATCAAATGCTTTTTCTGCATCCAAGCTCAGGAGCAGGGACGGCACTCCCTCCCTGTTCGCCACCTCGACCAGGTCTATCACCTTCCGGGTGTTATCCCCTGCTTGTCGGAGGGGGACAAAGCCCACTTGGTCCTTATGGATCAAAGAGGGTAGGACCTTGTTAAGGCGCAGAGATAGCAATTTAGTAAAAATTTTTAGGTCCGCGTTCAGCAGCGCAATGGGTCTATAATTCGCACAATGGATGGGGTCCTTATCTGGCTTGGGGATTAAGGTAAGGAAGGAACGTTGCATATCTGAGGGGACGGGTGTTTTCTGTAGAAAAGCATTAAAGAGTCTGCTCATATGCGGAGTTAAGAGGGGGGAAAATGCTTTGTAATATTCGTAGGGCAGCCCGTCTGGGCCTGGGGACTTATGTGCGGGGAGGGATTTAATGGTCTCTTCCACTTCGTCTTCCGTGACGGGCATGTTCAAAATTAGCAAGTCCGAATCTCTAATTTTGGGAATGGCGCTGTCGGACAAGTACTGCTGTATACGCTGTGAGACCTCCAGCGACACAATATAAAATATTTCATGGACTCAACATGCCTCTCAGTAAATAGCTTGGGGTGTCTACTTTCCAAAATGGGGTAATTTGGGGGGGGGTTTGTGCTATTTTGGCATTTTATGGCCTTCGAAACTGTGATAGGTAGTGAGGAGTGAAATCAAAAATTTGCACCCTTAGAAACCCTGAAGGCAGTGATTGGTTTTCAGGGTGCCGTACGCAGCTAGACTCCCAAAAAGTCCCACATATGTGGTATCCTCGTACTCAGGAGAAGCAGCAGAATATATTTTGGGGTGCAATTCCACATATAACTATGGCATGTGTGAGCAATATATCATTTAGTGACAACTTTTTGTAAACTTTTTTTTTTTTTGTCATTATTAAATCCCTTGGGACAAAAATTTTTTTTTAATTTTTCTTATAACGAAAAGTAGAAAATATCTTTTTTTTCTCAAAATTTTCGGTCTTTTTCCATTTATATCGCAAAAAATAAAAATCGCAGAGGCAATCGAATACCATCAAAATAAAGCTCTATTTGTGGGAAGAAAAGGACACAAATTTCGTTTGGTTACAACATTTCATGACCGCGCAATTACCAGTTAAAGCAGTGCAGTGCGCAATTGTAAAAAGACCTCTGGTCCTTAGGCTGAAAATTGGTCCGGGGCTGAAGTGGTTAAATGTGAGCCTATCAATGGAATCTGTGGACAGGCGCACTCTTTGATTCATTACAAACCCTGTGGCAGCACTGAATGTGTGTTCAGAAAGCATGCTGGATGCAGGACAGGCCAGTAGCTCAATTGCATATTGAGCAAGTTCTGGCCAGTGGTCCATCCTCAAGATCCAGTAACCCAGTGGATGCTCTGTTGGAAAGGCCTCCAAGTCTGCTCTTAGCCCTAGATATTCCTGCACCATATAATTCAGACACTGGCAATGGTTGTTAGAACAGAATCAGACCTTGGCTCTGAGGACTGAAAAATTGTTTGAAGGCATTGGTCAGCTGGCCACCTTCTCCACCGCTCTTCCTCTGACTGAACGAAGCCTCGTACACATGATCAGAATTTTGGTCGGCAAAAGCTCTGATGGTTTTCCCAAAGGAATTCTGACGGGATTTCGCTGAAGCTGTCTTGCGTACACACGATCACACCAAATTCCAACCGTAAAGAATATGGTGACATACAACGCGTACAACGGGACTTAAAAAAGGAAGTTCAGTAGCCAATAGCTTCCATCTCGTAGTTAAATCGGCCAGCAAAAGTCCGATGGAGCATACACACGATCACATTTGAAACTCGGGCAGTCTTTCGGAGTCCCTCAAGGATCACCCTTGTCACCAGTGCTCTTCAACATATACATCCGTCCACTCCTCAAAATAATCAGAATATCAGACCTCTGCTTCCACTCATATGCTGATGACACAAAACTCTACTTTCGTATCACCGGACAAAAAGACCATCATCAGCAACTAGAAAATTGCCTCACTTTGATAGATGACTCGATGACCACTAACTCCCTCAAACTCAACAAATCAAAAACAGAGCTTCTTATCCTACACGCAAACCTAAATTCCCGAACCAAGATCCCTTGGACACCACCCACCATCTTCGGACAGACCATCTCCCCAAATACCAAGGCCAAGAGTCTCGGGGTCACTTTTGACTCAGAAATGTCAATGGAGGCGCAAATAGGAGCTGTAGTCAGTGGTTCTCACCATCTGCTCCGTCTGCTACACAGACTCATCCCCTTCATTCCAAAGGAGGACAAATCAGTGGTAGTTGGAACAGTCATTAATTCACGACTTGACTACGCAAACTCCCTTTACATAGGATTACCCCAATATCAACTTGCGCACTTACAACTTATCCAAAACACCGCGGCAAGGCTGATAACAGGAAAAAAACCCTGGGAATCCATCTCTCCTTCCCTGAGGAGCCTACTTTGGCTAACCACAAAGAATCGGATCACATTCAAGACCCTCTGCCTCACCCACAAATGCACACATGGAGATGCTCCTCAATACCTACTCGAGAAAATAAAACACTACACACCCAACCGCAGTCTTCGATCTTCTATCCAAAACCTCCTCCTCGTTCCCAAATCCCGGTACAAATCAAAGGGGAATGGAGATTCGCTGTCCAAGGACCACGGTTCTGGAACGCTCTACCGACCTACATGGAAGAAAACCATCAGGTCTTCAGGAAAAAACCCAAGACCTACCTCTTCTAAGAAACGTGACAACAAAGCACGAATACAGCGCCTTGAGGCGATTCAGTTCGCATTGTAGCGCTATACAAATTATTCATTCATTCACATTTTGCGACCAAAAGCTCTCATCGGTCTTTTGCTGGCCGAATTTCCGATCATGTGTACGCGGCATCAGAAACATGTTTTCTAGCACCAGGAAATGGTAGCCTCCCAGGGTCTGAAAATGCGTTACACAAACTTTTCTTAAAGGCCTCCTGAATATGTTTCATCGTTTTTGTGGATCAAGAAGGGTTGCATAGCCAGCAATGATCCTTCTTCTTGATACCACAAATCCTAGGGTCCTTTCGTAGGCTTTGCAGAATCAGGGAGGCCATGCAGCGTAAGTTTGCAATGGCATTCAATTTTGAGTCCTCTGGGTCACTAAGGATCATATTATCCATAACTACCTCCTCCCAGCCACATACAAGTTCTTGGGTTTCTGGGGACTGAAAACCATCCCTTGAAGACTGCTGCGTGCTATCTTTGACATCCATGCTGAATCAATCCTCTTCCTTCTCTTCCTGTGTGTTTGGTAGACCCGCAGGATTGCGATCTGGATAAAGGGAGCCTTGAGAGGAAAGGAAGTCCTTCTCTTCCTCCCGCTGTTCTGCCTCAAGTGCCCTGTCCATGATACTACGAAGCGTGTGCTTCAGCAGGCAGACTGGAGGGACAGTGTCACTGATGCATGCATTGTCGCTGCTCACCATCCTTGTGGCTTCCCCAAATGGTGACATGGCAGTGCATGCATCCTTGATTGGTAGCCACTTGCATGGCGAAAAGAAGCCAAGCTCCCCTGAGCCTCTGCTGGTGCCATACGCACACAGTTACTCATTCATGGCCCTCTGCTGTGTGTGCAGTCGCTGCAGCATTGCCATGTTGAGTTCCACCTGGTGGGCATGTCACAAATGAGGCAGTTGTTGGGCAGGTTGCATTCCCTTTGAATGTCAGCCAGCCGAGTACTGGCATTGCAGAAATGACCACATACATTTCTGACCTGCCTCAGGAGATCTTGTAAGCGTAGGTAGCTGGTCAATAAACACTGCACAACCAAATTCAGGACCTGTGCCAAACATGGAACATGGGTCAAGTGTCCCTGTGGGAGGGCAGAGAGAAGGTTGGTGCCATTGTCACATGCAACCATTCCTGGCTGAAGGAATTGGGGTTGGATCAGTGTGACTATATGTGGTGTTGGGGCGATTAGTAAGGAATGTATTGCGTATTTTGTGATTTGGGTATGTGCCCACAATACACTGTAATGTTATCATTTTCCTATAAAAAGCTGTACCAAATTGTATTCTTTATCACATTCCCTTGGAAGATGTGATCCTCTGTACAATGCGAATTCTGAAGTAAACAAACATTGAGACGACTGCAACTTCATAGATATCCTATATTTCAAGGCTGTACTTGACAATGGCATGGCGACAACCAACTCTGAGCTTGCCCCTGCAGAGCTGACAGAATCTCTGCCCCAATGTGGCTGCTGTCCTCTAGGCCGACCAACTCAAGCGCTGCATGGCATCTTTTTGCCTGAATACTTGCGTAGCCCCTTGAGCACTTAGGGAGCACTGCTGGTTCAGAGGACAATTCTGCAGAAGAGGCCATTGAGGAAGAAGAGAAGAGAGATGGAGCATCCAGATGTTGTAGCAGAATCACCACTAGCTTTTTGGAGGAGTGGTGGCAGAACAAGCTCCAACCCTGTCCTGCATCCTTCCCAGCTGCCAGCAGGGTTACCCAGTGCGCCATAAAGGAAAGGTAACGTCCCTGCCCATGCTTGCTGGACCATGAGTCAGTGGTAATATGAACATTACTGCTGACCGCCCTGTCCAACAAGGCCAAAACATTGCCTACCACATGGCGGTAGAGAGCAGGAATGGCCTTACGTGAAAATAAATGGCGTTTTGGAACCTGCCACTGTTGTATAGCACATTCTACAAATTCAGGAAAGGGGGCTGAGTCTACCAGATGAAAAGGCAGCAGTTGCAGTGCTAGCAATTTGGCCAAGCTATCATTTAGACGCTGAGCATGTGGATGGCTGGGAACATATTTTGGCAGATTGGCTGCAAGTACTTGTGAAACCTATTGCTATACCTTCATTCCTCTCAGTGCAGGTTTTTGGAGGCAGTGATGTATTTTGGTTTTGTGCTGCCCTAGGCAAGACTAAAATTGGGCACCCCCCTCCTCTAAATTTGTCCCACCCCTTCCTTCTCCAGTGGCTATTCGGGGCCTCTGGTGGGCTGTGCAAGAGGTCTCTAGTGGGCTGTGAAGTTGATAAAATTTGGACTTAAAGTCTGGCAGAACAAAAAAAATGTGTGAGCGCGGTATTGCATGAGATGCAGGGGTGAACAGCGGCCCTAGATATGGTGATAACATAAAATTATATAGCAACTGGAATATAGGTATGCATAAAATGTGTGTGAATAAGCACACATAATATTAAAACATTTGTTTAAAACATAATGTCCATAAATGATCCGAGATCTTGTATGATTAGCACCTGGAGGCAGCTCCCTTAGAGTGAAGTGATGAGCTCTGTGTAGAAATGGGAACAGACTGAGTGCAGTATAAATCATATATTTAATAAAAACAAGTAGTAACTCACAGGTTAAATTAGATGAGTTCAGTATGTGGTAAAAATTGCCAGTCCTGGAGTCTCATAAATGTCTTCCCTTTGCAGCCTGGGGCACTGGTGTGATCTTACAGAGATCCAGAGAATGCTGGGAACCAGGAGGCAGGAAACAAGAAGCAGCTGGTCGTGACTTCACAGGAACAGGAAATGTGATTATTCACAGTGGCAAGGAATGGTAATGCATTCGAAGCTACAGCTTCTTCATCAGACCATGATTGGCTGGCAAACCTGGCAGTCTTATATTACAGAGGAAATAGAAACAGAGAGATCTGATGGGCTGGCCAGCCCATCAATCAAATACACAGATTCAAAGAGGTAGATGGCTGGAGACCGAAGAGAATGTAAATATGAGTAAGAAGCTTGCTGATTAATAGTGGAAGACAAGTTTATAACGTTTGCAGAAATCGATCAAATCATTAATTGATTAAATACATAAATATAAAATGTATAAATATACCTCAAATTTAAAATGAATACATTTTTTATGAGTAAATTAACTAAAAAATGAATTAAGAAAATTATTAGCAATTAGAAATCAATTTATACATTTATGAGACTCCAGGACTGGCGATTTTCACTACATACTGAACCCATCTAATTTAACCTGTGAGTTACTACTTGTTTTTATTAAATATATGATTTATACTGCACTCAGTCTGGCGCCCCTCTGTTCCCATTTTGCATGAGATACAGTACAACCTATAGAGGAGAAAGCCCTGTCTGAGTCTGAGAAGTATAGGAGAGTGGAGGGGGAGAGGGAGCGCACCCCACACATACAGGTAGGTGACACACTCTGCACCATCAGGTGAGGGGAGGTGTAGTGGAGAGTGCAATCTAAGGAGGAGGGTGATGTCTGGTGTCTGCACAGTGTAGACTTGGCTCAGTGTTCATGGTTCACTCATCTCTCCTCATAGTACATGGTAGTCCACTGACCCAGATACGAAGATGTCTGCTGCCGGATGTCAATGTGCTGGGGAGATGACGGGGGAATTTCCTGCCGCTAGCGATGAGCCTTATGCCCCGTACACACGAGAGGACTTATGTCCGACAGACTTCCAAAGGAGTTCCGCCGGAGTTCCGACGGAGTTCTGACAGACTTTTCGGCCGAACGGACTTGGCCACACACGATCACACTAAACTCCGACGGATTCGAACGTGATGACGTACGACCCGACTCGAATAAGGAAGTTCATAGCCAGTAGCCAATAGCTGCCCTAGCGTCGGTTTTAGTCCGTCGGAGTAGCATACACACGAGCGGAGTTTTCGAAGGGGACCGGGTCCGGCGGAGTTCCTTCGGGAAAATTTGAAGCATGCTTCATTTCTAAAGTCCGTCAGACTTTGGCGAATCAAAAGTCCGTTGCAGCCCACACACGATCGGATAGTCTGACGGACTCGGTCCTTCGGACTTTGGATGTTGAAAAGTCCGCTCGTGTGTACGGGGCATTAGTGTTCCTTCTCTGATCCCTTCCAAGAGCTTGCATACTATTGATGTTAGACTAACTGGTCTGTAGTTCCCAGGGATATATCTGGGTCCTTTTTTAAAGGTTGGTGTTACATTGGCTTTTCTCCAATCAGCTGGTACCATACCAGTCAGTAGACTGTTCATGAAAATTAGGAACAACGGTCTGGCAACTACTTGACAAGGTTCTTTAACCATTTGCCAACCAGCCGCCACAGTTTTACTGCTGCAGAATGGCACGGCTGGACAAAGCAACGTTATGTTGCGTTGCTTCTCCCTCTGGCCACTAGGAGCGCAGCATGCTCTCGCTGCTCACTCCCAGTTCTTGTGTGTCCCGAGTGATCGCGGGATCCCAGCAGGCGGTCATTGCGCCTGCCGGGCTCCCAGGCTCTATGTGTGTAAACACACAGATCCCGATTCTCTAAGGGGCAAAGAGACTGATCATGTGTTCATACAAAGTATGAACAGGGATCTGTCATCTGCCCTAGACAGTCCTATCCCCCCTTCAGTTCAGAACACAGAATAGGAACACAGTTAACCCTTTGATTGCCCCCTAGTGTTAACCCCTTCCCTGCCAGTGACATTTTTACAGTAATCAGTGCATTTTTATAACAGTGATCGCTGTATAAATGTCAATGGTCACAAAAATGTGTCAAAAGTGTCCGATGTGTCTGACATAATGTCGCAGTCCCCAAAAAAAAATCGCAATTCGCTGCTATTGCTAGTAAAATAAATAAATAATAAAAATGCTAAAAATCTATCCCCTATTAGACGCTATAACTTTTGCCCAAACCAATCAATATATGCTTACTGTGATTTTTATTACGAATAATATGTAGAAGAATACATATCAGCTTAAACTGAGAAAAAAATAGCTTTCTTTAAAAAAAAAGTGGGGATATTTATTATAGCAAAAAGTACAAAATATTGTGTTTTTTTTTCAAAATCTTTTTCTGTTTATAGTGCAAGAAATAATAACCAAAGGGATGATCAAATACCACCAAAAGAAATCTCTATTTGTGGGAAAAAAAGGACGTCAGTTTTGTTTGGGTGCAGTGCCGCACAGCTGCGCACTTGTCAGTTAAAACAACGCAGTGCGAAACTGCAAAAAATGGTCTGGTCATTCTGCAGCCAAAACTTCCAGGGCTGAAGCAGTTAAGGACCCTCGGGTGCAGGCCATCTGGTCCCAGTGACTTATTTTTGTTAAGTTTCTCTACATAAAGATGGCCTAGTCTATAATAACATTGCCAAGACCCTGAAACTGAGCTGCAGCATGGTGACCAAGACCATATAGCGGTTTAACAGGAAAAGTTCCACTCAGAACAGAAGTTGAGTGCAGATGCACAGCGCCATATCCAGAGGTTGTCTTTGGGAATTAGACATATGAGTGCTGCCAGCATTGCTGCAGAGGTTGAAGGGGTGGAGGGGTAAGCATGTCAGTGCTCAGACCATACGCAGCACTCTGCATGGCTGTCATCCCAGAAAGAAGCCTTTTCAAAAGATGATGCACAAGAAAACCTGCAAACTGTTTGCTGAAGACAGGCAGACATAGGACATGTATTACTTGAACCATGTCATGTGGTCTGATGAGACCAAGATAAACTTATTTGGTTCAGATGGTGTCAAGCGTGTGTGGCAGCAACCAGGTGAGGAGCACAAAGACAAGCATGTTCTGGGAGTCTGGGGCTGCATGAGTGCTGCCTGCACTAGGAAGCTATAGTTCATTGAGGGAACCATGAATGGCAACATGTACTGTGACATACTGAAGTAGAGCATGATCCCCTCCCTTCGGAGACTGTGCAACAGGGCAGCCTTGCTAAAGAAGCTGAGGGTAAAGGTGATAGACTGGCCAAGCATATATCCATACCTAAACACTATTGGGCATCTGTGGGGCATCCTCAAACGGAAGGTGGATGAGCGCAAGGTCTTTAACTTCCACCAGCTCTGTGATGTCATCATGGAGGAGTGGAAGAGGACTCCAGTGGCAACCTGTGAAGCTCTGGTGAACTCCATGCTCAAGAGGGTTAAAGGCAGTGCTGGAAAAAAATGATGGCCACACAAAATATTGACACTTTGAGCCCAATTTGGACATTTTCACTTGGGGGTGTACTCACTTCACTTTTATTGCCAGCGGTTTAGACATTAATGGCTGTGTGTTGAGTTATTTTGAGGGGACAGCAAATTTACACTGTTATAGAAGCTGTACACTCACTACTTTACATTGTAGCAAAGTGTAATTTCTTCAGTGTTGTCTTATGAAAACATATAATAAAATTTACAAAAATGTGAGGGGTGTACTCACTTTTGTGAGATACTGTATTTAGTATCTTTTACTCCAAACAACCTCATCTTTCATATTCACAAAAAACTTGGGATTATAGTGCTCCGCATAAATGGGTACACCCCTTTTGAAAAGTAAAATTTGACACAAGAACAATTTCCAAAATGTTGACAACAGTTTTATAGAACATTTGTTTAGCTCATTACATGAAAGGTTAATCATTTAAATTAGATTACATAATATTCAGTTTTTCTCATATTAGTTGATGCAAAAATGAATACACCCCACAACAAAAACTACTACATCTATTTTGTATGACCTCCATTATTTGTAGGGACAGCACCAAGTCTTCTAGGCATGGAATGAACAAGTTGGTGACATACTGCAACATCTTTTTCCATTCTTTGAAAATGACCTCTTTTTGAGCCTGGATGCTGGATGGAAAGTGATGCTCAACTTGCCTGTTCAGATTTCCCCATAGGTGTTCAATTGGGATCAGATCAGGAGAGATACAGCACTTGGCCACCGAATCACTTTCACCCTCTTCTTGATAAATGCAACAGTCTCCTTAGAGGTGCATTTTGGATCATTGTCATGTTGGAAAAGTGAGCAATGACCAAAGGCACGGAGTGATGGTAGCATCTTCTCTTTCAATACAGAGCAGTACATCTGTGAATTCATGATACCATCAATGAAATGCAGCTCCCCGACACCAGCAGCACTCATGCATCCCCACAGAAGAACATTGACACCACCATGCATTTTCTTTATCGTACGTCATAGGACACAGAGCCTTAAGTATTTACTTAGTGGGTTATAGCTACCTTCAGGTGTTGACACTGGCACACCCAATATAGGAAGTTGACTCCCCTATATAACCCCTCCTCCTTCCAGGAATACCTCAGTTTTTTCACCAGTGTCTAAAGGTGTTGGCACGAGTGAAGATGTGCTCTGCTGTCAAGAAAGATGTTCTGGTAATCCATCTGCTTGTGGAAGATCTGTGTGCAGAATTCCCATCAGAAGAGCCAACTGGCGCAAGCGTGTGCGCGATAGCACGAACAGGCGCATGCGTGTGCACGTTAGCACGAATGGCACATGCGTGTGCGCGTTAGTGAAAACGGGCGCATGCTCGTGCCTGATAGTGCGAACAGGCGCACGCGCAGATGGGCCTTGTGACAGCACTTGGCGCCAAGAAGCTTATTTACAGGAGACTGTCACCATGCCTTCTTGCTGTCCGGTCCTTTTCTGAGACCCTTGCTAATTGTTACCTACTTACCTGATTCCTTTCTACCCGGCCTGTTTCTGACTACTCCTGTTTGCTGCCAGTCTCCGACCACGGCTTGTCCCGAATACTCTTCTGCCTCTCCCTTTGGTTTGATCGATGCCCGCTTGTTAGTGACCCGGCCTCCTCTCCCCCGACTTCTCTCCTTCCTCTGCCTGGTACCTGCTCTGCCCACCAGTGTTGACCTGGCCTGTCTGACTTTGCCAGTGTTCCTGCTGAACTACAGAACACCTCGCTGTCTGCTGTTCCAGTGTTCCTGCCAAGCTACAGAACACCTCCTCGCTGTCTGGTGTTTCTATGCTACCACTGTTTTTCCTACTATTGTTCAAATAAATAGAACAGTTCTTAGAGTTAGGCAGTGGCGATGGCTTCCACCATCAGATTCCAGAGGAAAATCTCAGGGTCAGGCCCAGGCTCAAAGGAAGACCTGAAGGCGCAAGACTACAAAGCAGAATACTAAGACCTCTTCATGAAGAGGCGTCTCCCCTCACCAAGGTGGGGGGAAGACGTCTGCATTTCGCAGAAGTCTGGCAGAGGGAAACTCAGGACAGATGGGCTCTCTCCACAGTGTCTCTAGGATACAAACTAGAGTTTCAGGAGTTTCCACCATCTCACTTTCTGAGATCAAACGTTCCCAATGATCCAGACAAAAGACAATCCCTGCTTTGAGCATTAGACCAATTATTGACTCAAGGGGTAATCATACAGATCCCCACAGAAGAACAAGATTTAGGTTTCTATTCAAACCTGTTTACGGTACTAAAACCAAATGGAGATGTCAGGCCCATTCTGGATCTAAAAAATCTAAATTGGTTCCTAAAAATTTGTTCATTCCGAATGGAGCCGATCAGGTCAGTGGTCTCCATCCTACAAGGTGGAGAACTTCTGGCGTCCATCGACATCAGGGATGCATATCTGCATTTCCCTATATTTCCCACTCACCAAAGGTTTCTGCGATTCGAAGTGGAACAATGGCACTTTCCGTTCACGGCCTTACCCTTCGGACTAGCCACAGCACCACGGGTATTCACAAAAATACTGGCCCCACCTCTAGCTAGGTTGAGAACACATGGGTGCAGGGCATAACAGTGTTGGCGTACCTAGACGATCTATTGTTAATAGACTGGTCAGTGACTCGCTTAAGGCAAAGCATACACATTACAACCAGTTACCTGGAAAGTCCCAGTTGGATCCTCAACCTAGAGAAGTCTTCCTTAAAACCAGTAAGAAGGCTGGATTACTTAGGTCTGATCATAGATACAGCCCAGAAAAGGGTGTTCTTGCCTCCAGCAAAGATCAGCTCCATACAAAAGCTTGTAAGGGTGGTCAGGTCAAAAGAAAATCCTTCAATATGCCTTTGCATGAGGTTGTTAGGAAAGATGGTAGCTTTATTCGAAGCAGTCCCCTATGCTCAGTTCCATTCAAGACTGTTGCAAAACAGAATCCTCTCTGCTTGGAACAAGACGATCCAAGCTTTGGACTTGCCAATGCGGCTGTCTCAAAGTCTCAGTTGGTGGTTACTAAGCCAGAATTTGCTGAAGGGGAAATCCTTCAGACTAATAATCTGGAATGTAGTAACAACAGATGCCAGCCTCTCAGGCTGGGGATAGGTACTAGAGGAGACGACCGTCCAGGGACAGTGGTCAAAACTCGAAAGAGCCCTGCCCATCAACATCCTAGAGTTTCGGGCAGTGTTTCTGGCTCTGAAAACTTGGACCTCCAGGTTAAAGAATTGTCCAGTCCAGATTCAATCCGACAATGCCATGGCTGTGGCCTATATCAATCACCAAGGGGGCACCAAGAGTCTCTCAGCTCAGAGAGAGGTGAACCATATCCTAACTTGGGCAGAAAGGAATGTCCCATCCCTATCGGCAGTTTTCATTCAGGGAGTAGAAAATTGGCAGGCTTACTATCTAAGTCACCAGCAGTATGTAAGTAACGGAGTTAAAGTAAACGGCGTTACTTAACGCCGTTACTTTAGAGGGTAACAAGTAATCTAACTGATTACTCTTCCCCTCATGGTAATGCCGTTCCCATTACTTGGGCGGTGTTACCGCAATTATATCTACCGCCGCGGGGGGCGGTAGATGTAATTGCCGTAACACCGCAATTACATCTACCGCCACTAGTGGTACAACGGATCGTCACACGACGCGATCCGGATTGCTCCTCAGCCTTAGGAAAGGCTGCGGCTTCGGCCTAGCTCCGGAGCGGCGGCCATCTTGGTGCACCCGGCCGTTTACAATGTGATTGCTCTCTCACCTCTGTGTACAGATCTGTACAGTGGAGAGGAGAAATCGGATGGCAGCAACACTGTGGGCTGGATCTGTAGTGCCCACAGTGCTGCTCTGTGACAATTGCAGTCACAGCCATCCCTCCATACCCTGCCAATACTCTGCAATTCTCTGCCAATACTCTGCAGTACCCTGCCAATACTCTGCAATACCCTGCCAATACTCTGCAATACCATGCATTACTCTGCAGTACCCTGCCAATGCTCTGCAATACCCTGCCAATACTCTGCAATACCTTGCCAATACTCTGCAATACCCTGCCAATACTCTGCAATACCCAGCCAATACTCTGCCATACCCAGCCAATACTCTGCCATACCTACCCAATACTCTGCCATACCCACCCATACTCTGCTATACTCTGCCATACTCGGTAATACCCAGCCATACTCTGCCATACTCGGTAATACCCAGCCATACTCTGCCATACTTGGTAATACCCAACCATACTCTGCAATACTAGGTAATACCCAGCCATACTCGGTAATACCCAGCCATACTCGGCGATACCCAGCCATGCTCAGCCGTACCCAGCCATACTCAGCCAATATTACAGTGGGGGAGATGACGTGGATATTACAGTGGGGACTATATGGTAATGGAATTTTCACAGGTTTTTGCAAATCCAATTATTATCTGCTGATCCGAAAAATGATCCGATCCGTGACTCTGATCCGAGGAATGATCCGATCCATGAGTTTGGGGGGGGAGACAGATGTACAGAGGGGAAACAGATATATGTTCGTGGGGGGATGACAGACTTGTAGTGGGGTACAGAGGGGGAACAGATATATGTGTGGGGGGTGCAGATGTGCAGGGGGGTACAGAGGGGAAATAGATGTGCAGGGGGGTACAGAGGGGAAATAGACATGCAGGGGGGAATGCGCCCCTTGCTTACAGTAATACTAGACCAGCCCCTTAGAATATAAAGTCACAGTTACTTTGCTGAGTAACTAATTACTTTTCCAATGTAGTAACTGAGTTACTAACGCAATTACTTTTTGGGAGAAGTAATTGGTAACTTAACTAATTACTTTTTTAAAGTAAGATGACCAACACTGGTCACCAGCAGTTATTCCCAGGGGAATGGTCTCTTCACCCGAAGTGTTTCGGGCTGTTTGCCAAAGATGGGGGACTCTGGACATAGATCTTCTAGCATCTGGATTCAACATGAAGTTAGTCATCTTTGTGCCCAGAACAAGGGATCCACTCGCATACGGAACAGTTTTCAGTGATCTACGCTTTTCCCCCGATTCAGTTGCTGTCTCGACTTCTTTGCAAGATCAAGCTGGAAAGAAAGCCGGTAATTCTGGTAGCACCAGCATGGCCCAGAAGGTCATGGTACACAGAGATCGTAAGCCCTTGGGACTTGAATTTAGTTTTGTCAGTGTTAAAAAAAACAGCCATTTGAACCATTACAGCATATTCCCTTAGTCCTGACTAGGAAGCTGATATTTTTGGTTGCTATATCCTCAGCAAGGAGGGTTTCAGAATTGGCTGCTCTTTCTTGTAAAGAGCCATATTTTATTATTCATGAGGACAGAGTGGTGTTACGCCCTCATCCAGGCTTTTTGCCAAAAGTGGTTTCAGGCTTTAATCTGAATGAAGATATTGGCCTGCCATTGTTTTTCCTAAAACCATGTTCCAGGAAAGAAAAATCACTACATTGTCTTGATGTAGTGAGAGCAGTGAAAATCTATTTAAAGAAAACTGCTCAGATTCGTAAGACTGATGTGTTATTTATTGTGCCAGAAGGTCCTAAAAAAGGACAGGCAGCATCAAAATACACTGTTGCTAAGTGGATTCGGCAAGTTATAATTCAAACTTATGATTTAAGGGGTAAGATTCCCCCTATTCAAGTTAAGGCGCACTCTACCAGAGCGGTTAGTGCTTCTTGGGCAGTGCTTCACTAGGCCCCCTTTGCTCAGATCTGCAAGGCCGCAACTTGGTCTTCGGTCCATACATTCACAAAATTTTACCAAGTGGATGTAAGAAGGAATGAGGATATCACCTTCAGGCGCAGTGTGCTGCAGACAGCAGTATAAGTCCTCAAGGTCTGGGGGTGTCCTAGTAGCATTGCTATGGGACGTCCCACAAAGTAAATACTTAAGGCTCTGTGTCCTATGATGTACGATAAAGAAAATAGGATTTTCATAACAGCTTACCTGTAAAATCCTTTTCTTGCACTACATCATAGGACACAGAGGTCCTGCCCCTCCTTTTATGTGGTTTAAGTATATTGCTTATATTGCTTGGCTACAAAAATTGAGGTACTCTTGGAAGCAGGAGGGCTTATATAGGGGAGTCAACTTCCTGTATTGGGTGTGCCAGTGTCAACACCTAAAGGTAGCTATAACCCACTAAGTAAATACTTAAGGCACTGTGTCCTATGATGTACTCCAAGAAAAGGATTTTACAGGTACGCTGCTATAAAAATCCTATTTTCTTTGTACTCCTCTCCTTTGTACAGTTTTGAAGCCATCAGTTCCACAAACATTTCTCTTTGTTTCATCACTCCAGAGTACAGAGTCACAGTTTTTTCAGCATGGGCCCTGGCGTGGACGACACCCATGTATGTCATTCCTCTGCTGTGTATGCCATATTGTGTCACAGGAAACAATCACCCCAGTTTGGCTTTCTACCTTTTTAGCGAACTGCAGTGAACTTGCATAGCAATTTTCTTCAACCATTCTCATCAGACAATGCTCCTGACGAGGTGCTAACTTCCGTGGATGGCCTGGACATCTCTGAGATGGTAGCAGTTTCATCTTTGTTATATTTTTGTATCACTTTTTCTACAGTATTGTGACTGCTAAGTAAAGCTTTGCTGATCTTCTTGTAGCCTAAACCTTTCTTGTGTAAAGAAATTATTTTTTCTCAGGCCTTGTGACATTATTATTATTATTTTTCAGGATTTATATAGCACCAACAGTTTTCGCATCGCTTTACAATATGAGGGCAGACAGTACACTTACAATACAAATCAATACAGGAGGGATCAGAGGGCCCTGCTCTTTAGAGCTTATAATCTAGAAGGGAGGGTCAAGTTGAAACAAAAGGTAATAACTGTGGGGATGAGCTGATGGAGAAAATGAAAATACAGTTAGGTGTGGGTGGGGTAGGCTTCTCTGAAGAGAAGTGTTTTCAGGGATCGTCTAAAAGCTAGTAAAGTAGGAGATAAGCGGACAGATTGGGGTAGGGCATTCCATAGGTTTGGATAGGCTTTGGAAAATTCCTGGAGGCGAGTATGGGAGGAGGTGATGAGGGAGCTAGAGAGCAGGAGGTCTTGAGAGGAACGAAGAGAACGAGTAGGTTGGTATTTAGAGACTAAGCTAGTGATGTAGCTGGGGGCAGAGTTGTGGATGGTTTTGTATGTAGTTGTTAGTATTTTGAATTTAATTCTTTGGCTGAGCGGAAGCCAGTGGAGGGATTGACAGAGAGGAGTAGCAGACACCGAGCGATTGGTAAGGTGGATGAGTCTAGCAGCGGCATTCATGATGGATTGAAGAGGTGATAGACTATGTAGAGGTAAGCCAATGAGGAGGGGGTTGCAGTAGTCGAGGCGGGAGATGACCAGCGAGTGAATTAAGAGCTTTGTTGTGTCATTGGTTAGAAAGGGGCGTATTTTGGAGATGTTGCGGAGGTTGAGGCGGCAGGATTTGGACAGTGATTGGATGTGTTGCTTGAAGGAGAGTTCAGAGTCCAGGACTACACCTAGAACCTTGGCGTGAGGGGATGGGCTTATGGTTGGGCCATCAATTTTGACAGTGAGATCAGGGGAAGGGGCATATGGGGGAGGAAAAATTATAAGTTCGGTTTTGGATAGATTGATTTTGAGGAAGTAATGTGACATCCAGACTGATATATCTGATAGTAAATTAGTGATACGTGAGGAGACAGAGGGAGTGAGCTGAGGGGTAGAGAAATAGATTTGGGTGTCGTCAGCATAGAGGTGGTATTGGAAGCCGTGGGAGGCTATCAGTTGACCCAGGGAGGAGGTATAGATTGAAAATAGGAGTGGTCCAAGAACAGAACCTTGGGGGACCCCAACAGAGAAAGGGAGAGGAGGAAGTAGAGTTGTAAGAAACGCTAAAGGTGCGGTTGGATAAGTAGGAAGAGAACCATCGTAGAGTAAGGTCACGGAGACCAAAGGTGTGGAATTTTTTGAGAAGGAGGGGGTGGTCAACCGTATCAAAGGCAGCAGAGAGGTCCAGGAGGAGGAGTACAGAATAATGTCGATTGGTTTTGGCCGTTAGTAGATCGTTTGTTAGTTTTAGGAGAGCAGTTTCTGTGGAGTGTTGAGGACGAAATCCAGACTGAAGGGGATCAAGAAGGCTATTATCAGTGAGGTGGACACTCAGTTGGTTGTAGACCAGACGTTCGAGTAGTTTGGATAAGAAGGGGAGCAAGGAGATGGGGCGTAGGTTGTTAGGATTGGATGGGTCCAGTGAGGGTTTTTTAAGTATGGGTTTGACAAGTGCATGTTTTAGAGAGTTGGGGAAGATGCCAGAAGAGAGGGAGAGATTGAAGATGTGAGTTAGAGAGTGTAGCATAGAGCCAGAGGGTGAACACAGCATTTGCGAGGGAACAGGATCCAGAGGGCAGGTGGTAAGGTGGACATTACCAAGTAGTTTAGCAATTTTGTCTATAGTGGTGGGGTTCACTT
Organism: Lithobates pipiens; assembly: GCF_037356315.1. NCBI lineage: Eukaryota > Metazoa > Chordata > Amphibia > Anura > Ranidae > Lithobates > Lithobates pipiens. The sequence continues at coordinate 67,932,471 of NW_027507788.1, read as the reverse complement.
CCATGTGGTTCCATTGCTGACAGCATGAAATGGGAAGGTGTTTTCTTTATTAAGTAATGCCCTTTTATAATCAACTGTCTGCTGGACACCTGTTTAATGAACAGTTGGACTCCCCTGTAGTTGAATTCTTGTTAATTAGGATTTTTTGTGTCTAAAATTTAGCTTTGCTCCTAATGCTGCGTACACACGAGCGGAATGTCCATCAGAAAAAGTCAGACGGGAGCTTTTCATCATATTCCGACCATGTGTATGCCCCATCTGACTTTTTACGTCGAAAATTCTGATGAACCTAGAAAGGGAACGTGTTCTATATTTTTCCGACGGAACCAATTCCTATTGGGAAAACCGCACGTCTGTATGCTGTTCTGATGTACCAAAAACGACTCATGTTCTGAAGCAAGTACGAGACAGAAGCACTCGGCGTGATAAAACTAGCATTCATAATGGAAATAGCACTTACCTCATGCAGCAAATTCTGTGATCTTTTAATGTAGTGCACTCTTTTGTTCTTTATAATGCTAGAATAATAAAGTTGTTTTGCTGCTGATATTCACACAGAGTTCTTACAAACTTATTTCTTGATTATTTCTCATGATCTCATGAATAATCTTTTCATTTTTAAAAGCTTGATCTCCATAAAAATGTTTGGAATTATTTTTTATAGTCTTTTTTTTTATTTCATCAAGATCTCCTTTTTTTTGGATTATTGAAAAATTATTTTCTAGTGATCTCCATATATAATTTTATTTTATGTGTGTCACGTTACCACAATAACATTATTATCTTGTAGTTTTTATTAACCTCAAGGAGGTTGGTGTCCTTTGTTAATTTGACATTGTATTTTAGAAATGTACCTGCCTACTCACAAACAAACTGTCCTTTTTGTAGAAAAACACATAAGCAAGTATTTTCAGAAAATAAAATCTCCATTTATTCTGGGTAACAAAATAAAGAGGAAGGCAATGCTGGAGAAACTTTTGGAATTTGCGAAGCCTTTTGGCCCCCAGGGCACAAATCAAGTCTGTGGAAAATAAAATAGTTAGATTGAGGAGTCCATATAATTTGGAGCCCAATCTGGTCCAGGACTCCCAGAGATCAGGACCAGCAGCAGATGACATATATGTCCCAAGGCTGTGGTACTACACTAGCCTGCGTCTACCGCCAGACCAGACTGAAGCCAGGTCATTACTTTGTTCTCTTCACTGCAGCCTTCCCTCCATGCTTCCCTTAAGCCTTAAGATGGGCAAGCTCATATACGTGGCTGTTCTCAGTCAGCTGGCCCCTCAACCCCTTCTGAAGGGCCTCACCAAAAATTCCCTCACAGAGGAAGCATTGGCCCTCCTCCAATTTCATCAATCTAGTGGCTAGATAGCAGCCATAGGCCTCTTCAGTGTTGGGGGGGCTTCTGAGGACATCACTTGCTTCCCTAATGGGGCCCAGTGCTGCCTCCTCCATCATCGGAGGAGGCAGCACTGGGAACAGGAGCACATTGGACACCCAGCAAGAGCACAATGGAAGCAAAGGTGCCCAGTGTGTCCCTGGACCATATATACAAACAGTAACAAAAAACTGGCCACTGCCCACACCTATAATTGGCCTTCACAGTGAGGAGCCCATGGAGGGGGGCTTGGGCAGTTTCCTGGCTCACCTGTCCCACATCTATCCATTCCATGCATGTGCTTCCACTGTGGAGACACTTATAAATTTGTAGTGTTAGGACTGCAAGCAACACAGGGTGCCGTGACGAGGCCTTGCAGCTTTCACATGCATTTGCAAATGTGTGCTAACTAAACCCCTGCTTTTAACAGATGGTTAGACAGGTTAATTTGGTTGGTCAGCAGACTGGTTGGTAAGTTGAGCTATGTATCATATAAATGTACTCACCAAGGCCAAGATGCCGAGAGCGGTTGCTGTTGCGACTTGGCGCATACCACCCCTGAAGGTGCCACAAAGGGTGGCTGCACCAAGAGGCACAAGTTACCAGTAGGACAGTCACTTGCTAGTAGATCAGCAGGTAGCTTGAGCAGAGCTGAAAGGAAGGTCCAGAAGCAATGGTAGCAAGTCACAAATCACAGGAGATAGCAGGTAAGTCCAGATGCAGGCTGAGGATCAAACACGTTCAGAAAGCGGGAGTCCAAGGTCAAGCCAGAGGTCGGGTCAGGAGAAGATCAGCGAGGTCGATGAGGCAATTCGGGTCGCAACGATTAATACAGAGCAGAGGTGGGAATCACAGGAAGCTGAAGACGAACCAGTGGTGTGTTTGGATGACCTCACCTCATTTATAGGTCAGCGAGGGGTCACACCCTGTGTGCGTGTGCTTGTCGCTTTAGCGCATTCCTATTGCGCACAACTGTGCGCCAGAGCGCCTTACCCGTGCGCATCATATGACAGTGTCCCCCCCCCCCCGAGGGGCGGCCTCCGGACGCCAAAGCTGGCCATCAATTCTGGATGTTGCTGATGGAATGTCTTCATTAATCTGGGAGCATGAAGATTCTTGGATGGTTCCCAGGAGTTATCTTCTGAAGGATACCCCTTCCATTTTACCAGGAATTGTATTTGCCTACCGACTTTCCTGCATCCTAGTAAAGCTTCCACTTCAAACTCATCTTCTCCATCGATTTTGATGGGTGGAGGAGGAGGCACTTCTCTTCCAGGAAAAGGACTAGGGACCAATGGCTTCAAAAGGGAGGCATGGAAAACAGGGTGTATCCTGTAGTATCCAGGGAGAGCTAGTTCAAAGGCTACAGGATTTATTACTCTCTTGATTTTGAACAGTCCTATGAATCTGGGACCCAGGTTGCGTGTGGGAAAAGGAAGTTTAAGATTAGCGGAAGATAGCCAGACTTTCTCTTTCCTTTCCCTATCACGGTATTTCTTGTAATCGTCCTGGGCCTTCTGTATGGTCTCCTGGATCCTTTGGAAATTAGATTGGATGGCGGTTATCCGATCTTGGACCGCAGGAACGGTAGATTCTGGGATAGAGTTGGGGAGGAAAGAAGGGTGAAACCCACAGTTGATCCGAAAGGGAGTCTGGTTGGTAGTTGTATGTATTGAATTGTTGTAGGTGAATTCTGCATATGGCAACAGGGCCGACCAATCATTTTGAGAGCCTGAACAAAAGCAGCAAAGATGCTGCTCAAGGGTTTGGTTTGTTCTTTCAGTTTGCACGTTACTTTGGGGATGATATGCAGATGACAAACAGATCTTGATTTCCAGTGTCTTGCAGAGTTCTCCCCAGAATCTAGAGGTGAACTGAGGACCTCTTTCTATCTGATGTGATACTGCTGGGAACCCCATGGAGCCTGACAACCTCCTTAATAAAGAGATTGGCAGTTTCCAGAGCAGAGGGGGTACCGACCATAGGTAGGAAATGGGCCATCTTTGAAAGACGGTCGACTACTACCAGGATTGTGGTGAATCCTTTCGAGGGCGGTAGCTCCACAATAAAATCCATTGACACATCTGCCCAAGGTCGGTCAGGAATGCGCAAGGGCCTTAACAGGCCCCAGGGCTTGGTCTTGGGACCCTTGTTACGCTGGCACAGTACACAAGAGGCAATGTAAGTCTGGCAGTCCTGTCTCCAACCTGGCCACCAGAAGGAACGAGAGATCAGTTCCGCTGTTTTCTGTGTCCCAAAGTGGCCGGCCAATTTGTGATTATGACAAGTCCTTAGAACTTGAGTCCTAATCTCAAGGGGAACGAAGACCTTGTTTCGGGCCCAAAACAGATTGTCATGTTTTTCCAAGGTAGATAGGACTGGGTCATTGCAATGGACTGAAGCCATTTTGATGGCCGTAATTAAGTCAGGCTGTGGAAGTAGAAGGAAGTTTTGAGGCGACAAGATCGTACTAGGCTCCGTTACCTGGGAGGACTCAGGGAACATGCGCGAGAGCGCACCTGCTTTGTTGTTCTTGGATCCGGGCCGGTACGAGATATGGAACTGAAACCTTGAAATGAATAACGCCCAAAGGGCTTGACAGGGTCTTAAGCGCTGTCAGGGCTGGCTTAGCCCTTCCTCCTCTGGGCTGGCCGCTCAGCTGTCGGCTAATTGCCAGCTCTCTTCTCTCTCCACAGTTACCAGCTGTTCCAGATGATGCTCGTCTGGCCTGCCTATTTAAAGTCTTCCAGTTCATTTCTTCATTGCCTTCACGTTTGGTCACATTACTAGGAACCATCTCCTGCTGTTGTTTCAAGACTGGCTTGCTAACATCCCTCCTGGCTTCCATCCTGCTTGCAGTTGCTCTCCTTGGATCCCTGACGTCTGGACTGGCTGATTACCCAATCTGGTTTATGAACTTTGGACTGGCTGACTACCCGATCTGGCTTCTGGACTCTGGCTTGCTTGACTACCCTTTTTCCTATTTACCTTTTATTTTTATTAATAAACAAGTGTGATTTGATTGTACTTCTGTCTCTTTCATGGTTCCTGACAGTACGTGAAGGCCATGAATTCAGAAGATACAGTCAATCCACTTGTTGGTAATATTTTTTCCAGATTGGATGAGCAAGATCACCGCATGGATCAGTTTGCCTTGGCGTTACAAACGCTCCTGAATCGCACAGCTCACCTGGAATCCCCCATGGTGGCTGCTCCCGTACAACCTGAGTCACAGGCCATCCCTGCTGCTGCGCCAGTCTCTGTGTAGGCACCCGCCTCGAGTATTACCTCTATAGGAGGTATGTCTGGTTCTGCTCCGCTTCCCCAGCAATTTGGGGGCAATCCAGTTCAATGCAGAGGGTTTCTTAATCAGGTTGATATATACTTCGAAATGCTGCCCCAGGCGTTTCCCACGGACAGAAGCAAAGTAGGTTTCGTGATATCTTTGCTTTCTGAGAGAGCCTTGGCCTGGGCTAACCCTCTATGGGAGACGCAAAAACCTGTTGTTTTGAGTTACCCTCAGTTTGTGGGCTCCTTTAAAAGGGTTTTTGACATCCCTGCACGCTCCGCTTCTGCTGCCAAGTGACTCATGTCCATCAAACAGAGTACGGGAACTGTTGCCGACTACGCCATTGAATTCCGTACTCTAGCAGCAGAGGTTGCTTGGAACAAAATGCTTTTTCTCATGGTCTCTCGGATTTCATCAAGGATGAGATAGCAGCCTGAGATATACCCACTGACCTGGAGAGCTTGATCTCGTTTGCCATCCTCATTGACTCCAGACTCAGAGTAAGAATTTCTCTTAAGGAGCGCTTGCGGAAGCCTCCTGTACGTTTGCCTCTGAGCTTTGTAGTCCCACCCATGCCTCCCTCACCTCCCATGCCTCCTGGTACCGAGTTGGTCAGTGAAGATGAACCCATGCACCTGAGCTTCACGGGTCTCTCTGCGGATGAGAGAGCCTTTAGGAGGAGGGAGAGATTGTGCCTTTATTGTGGCCAGGCAGGTCACTTTTTGAAGTCTTGTTCTACCCGTCCAGGGAACTCCCGAACCTTGAGGTCCTGTCATGGACAGACCTTAGGTGGCATTGTTTAGTCCCCAGTTATCCAATAGGATAAGCCCCTGGTTTTGGTCACCCTTTCTTGGGCTGAGTCGTCCATCGAGATACAGGCTCTAATCGACTCTGGGGCTGCAGGCCTATTCATTGATGCTGCATTTGTTTCGCAGCACTCGATTCCACTGCAGCTGCTTGACACTCCACTTGCCATTGAGGTTCTTGACCGGAGACCTTTACAGCCTGCCCATGTGACTCATGAGATGGTTTCCGTTGTCCATGGCCGCTCTTCACCATGAGATAATCCAATTCCAAGTTATTTCCTCACCCAGATTTCCGCTGGTTATTGGTTATCCTTGGTTACAGAGGCACAACCCCTCTTTTGATTGGCACCGTGCTGAGGTTCTCTGCTGGTCACCACAATGCAGTGAGACATGCTTCCTGAAGGTATCCAAGGTCTTGTGCACCGATTCACTCCCCTCCCTGCCGGAGGAGTACTGTGATTTTGGCAAAGTCTTTGACAAAGGTCAAGCCAGTAGTTTGCCTCCACACCGCCATTATGATTGCGCAATTGACCTTCAACCTGGTGTCATACCTCCTCGTGGTCGGGTTTACCCTTTGTCGGTCTTGGAGGATAAGGCCATGGAGGAGTATGTTGCTGACACACTTTCTCAAGGTTTCATCCGCAAATCCTCATCTCCTGCTGGTGCTGGATTCTTCTTTGTGAAAAAGAAGAGCGGTGAACTGAGACCTTGTATAGATTATAGGGGTCTCAATCATGTCACAATTAAGAATGCCTACCCGATTCCATTGATTAATGAGTTATTTGACTGCCTCAAGGGAGCAACGGTTTTCTCGAAGCTTGACCTGAGAGGGGCATACAATCTTGTGCGCATTAAGGAGGGCGACGAGTGGAAGACTGCGTTTAATACCAGAACAGGCCATTATGAATACCTGGTAATGCCTTTTGGCCTTTGTAATGCAGTTTTCCAGGAATGTATTAACGATGTCCTCCGAGATTTGTTGCAGTTGTGTGTGGTGGTTTATCTCGATGATATCCTAATATTTTCCAAGTCCCTGGAGAGCCACCACACAGATGTCTGTCGTGTATTTCAGAAACTAAGAGAGAACAATCTCTATTGCCGCAGAATACACCGTTATATCCACTGTACAGGACGCCAAGGTTGGGTCCTGGACAGGTGCAATGTGGCGCCTATATTCGGGATGTGGTCCCTTTAAGGGAATCATGGTAGGCCTCAGGGGGTCACCCAAAAATGGGTGACAAATTCCGGGGATAGTTTTGGGAGAAGACTTACTCGCGGTCCTCTCTATATTTTAAGAGAGATAGTTGGGACCCGGAATTTGGGAGGCTCTGAAGTGACATTTGGGTGGGAAAGAGCCTCCCTCCCTGACCACAGGGATTCAGCCCACAGGGGGTTAATGGCCTCCAGGAAGACAGACAGGAAGTAGTAGAGAAGTGGTGGTGAGGAGGAGAAGGAGATGAACACCTGTCTGGGGAGCTGTCTGGCTGTGTTGTTGTATTTGCTGTTTTGGAGGCTGCAAAAAGATGTCTGCAAGGACTCTAAAGAAACTTTTTGGTGAAAACCTGTCTACAGAACTGTAGGTGCTTTTCTTTTCGTATTATTTGTGCTGAAGGTAAGCGGACTTTAATTTACGTTTTTTTTTTTTTTTTATCAATAACGTTTTATTGAAAGATATTCGACATACAGTTGAAGTGCTTTCGATCAACAATATAAAACTTTCAATCGGGAAAAACATGTAACATCTAATTTTTCAAGTACTGTGTCACTATCTATCCACAGACCATGTGCCAGTATACACTTCGCAAGATTGTCCAGCGCAGGATATATATACAACCTATGCAATCACAGTCAAACGTATCATCCTGCCGGCATAATAAGCGGTCGCATGGGTCCCAAGAGGATACCCATGGACAGATATAGATGAAAGAAGAAAGTAGGAGAAAGAGGGAGAGAGAGAAAAATAAAGGGTAAAAGTAAAAAGAGGGGGGGGGAGAGGGAGGGGGGGAGATGGAAGGCTCAACCAACATCAGCCAATACCTGGGTTTGTATTACTAGGATCCTCTCGGCGGTGCCACAGTTCCCAAATCAGGTTGTGTGCGTCCAGGCGGTCCTGCATCCTCGCTGTCATCTTCTCCATTGTCTCTACCTCCTGAACCCTAGTATATAGTGCTCCCTCCAGTGGAGGGGTCCGGCGCTTCCAATTCAGTGCCACTAGGCAGCGAGCTGCCGTGAGAATGTGCCTGACCAGTTTCCCCTGTGGGGCCGGGATTTTCAGGGGCGACAGCCCTAGCAGGAAAAATTTAGGGGTGAGGGGGACGTCCCTCTCTAAGGTGAGTCAGGAGTTGACGTACTGACTCCCAGTATGGTACTATCAGTGGACATTCCCAGTATATGTGATACAATGTTCCCCTGTCTCCCAGGCATCTCCAGCAGCGATCAGAGCTTGCCGGATGGATGGCGTGGATTACATCAGGGGTCATGTACCAGAAGTAGAGTATTTTATAAATATTTTCTTTATAGAGCGTGCATATCGAAGACTTGGATGCCTGAATCCAGATGACCCTCCACTGGTCCACGGGTATCTCCTCACCCAGTGCCTTTTCCCACTTAAGCATATATTTGTGCTTGCCTGCTGAGATAATGGGCCTGTCATTCAGTATTGTATAGATGTCCGAGATCAGACCTTTTTGGGTCGAGCCTGCCAAGATGAGGTTTTCAAAGGGAGTCAGAGTGGAGAATTGCAGGCTCGGTGCAAATGTCAAGGCATAGTGTCGGATTTGGAGATACCCGTAGAAAACCTGCTTCGGGAGATCAAATTTGGACCGTAAGTCAGCAAAGGAACGCAGTTTACGGGTGCAGGGATCTACCAGATGGCCATAATGGAAAAGGTGGGTCCACGGTGAGGACATTCGATGAGTCAGGCTATCTGGCAGTTTGGGATTACAGGCAAACGAGGTCAGGAGCGAGCTTTCTGATGATAGCTCATGTTGCCGCGACAGTGCGCGCCAGAGCTTTCGGAGTAGTGCCATCGGGCCTAGAAGCCATGCAGATTCTACCTCCGTGTTCGTATTCCATAGCAGACTATTGGGGTGTATCGGGGCGAGCCATAACTTCTCTATCTCGGTCCATTTATTATATGTCCGGAGCGTAAACCAAGAGGTTACTGCCCGTAGTTGTGCCGCCTGGTAATACTTAGTGAGGTTAGGGAAAGCCAGGCCGCCAAACAATCGGGTCGCCTGCAATACAGAGCGCGGGATCCTATGCCTTCTGTAGTTCCACGTGAAGTTCAGAATTTACGTTTTTTATATGCTACGTTTTTTATATGCTGAAGAAAAGCTTTATTTTTGATTTAATTATAAATAAATATATTTTTGGTTTCACCTCAGACCGGTTTATGCATTTAATCCCGCGGAGCTAGTATCCCCAAACTTCACACCACCTATATAGCTAGCTATCTTTTAAATAGAGCTCGCAGTCAGTTGTAGGAGATTGTGTGTGCTGTCTGCGTGCCCTGACCACAGAATACACCGTTATATCCACTTATATAGCAAGCTATCTTGCTCTTTTTAAATAGAGCTTGCAGTCAGTTGTAGGAGATTGTGCATGCCCTGACCGCAGAATACACCTTTATATCCACCTATATAGCTAGCTATCTTGCTCTTTTTAAATAGAGCTTGCAGTCAGTTGTAGGAGATTCTGCGTGCCCTGACTGCAGAATACACTGTTCTATCCACCTATATAGCTAGCTATCTTTCTCTTTTTAAATAGAGCTTGCAGTCAGCTGTAGGAGATTGTGCGTGCTGTCTGTGGGCCCTGACCGCAGAATACACCGTTATATCCACCTATATAGCTAGCTATCTTGCTCTTTTTAAATAGAGCTTTCAGTCAGTTGTAGGAGATTGTGTGTGCTGTCTGTGTGCCCTGACCACAGTATACACCGGTATATCCACCAACATAGCTCTTCTCTAATTGAGCCATCTGCCAAGTGCAGGAGTTAGTGGGTGTTGTGTGTGCCTCCAGCACAATATGCACTACCCAATTGCTGGTTTTCCCATCTTCCTTGAGGCCATTACCATATCTGGAAGGCCAGGAAGGAGAGGCAGACAGGCGCGAGCCGATAAGAGGGCAAGCAGGCTCTGTGTCTAGAGACAACAGTGCTGGTCGTGGACGCGGTGCGTCATCATCATCAGCACGTGGCCATGGGACATGCTTGTCCTTCTTTTCAGCAGCTGGACATTTTGAGCCGCAGCATGCCGAAGACTTGGTAGAGTGGATCACCAAGCCCTCTTCATCCTCCTCATCCTCTCTCACCCAGGCTCAGGGTACTAGCAAAGCAGCTGCCAACGCATCGTCTTCCCTCCTCTCAATGTCATCATCAGTGACTCCTTCCCTAGACCCACCACGTCCTCCTGAGGAGTCTCCTGAACTCTTTGAGCACAGTGTTGGGTACATGCTCCAGTAGGATGCCCAGTGTTTTGTAGGCTCTGATGATGATACTCAGCTAGAGGAAGGCAGTAGCGTGAGCGCAGAGAGAGGGGATGCTCAAGGAGGACAGCAATCTGGCAGTCATGTTCCACAAGCTGTAGCATACTGCCAGGTTTGCTCCAGCGATGAAGAGGGAGGGGATGATGAGGGCACTGACTCCACATGGGTGCCTGGTAGGAGAGAGGAGGAGGAGGCACATGTCCAACGAGGCAGGATGCCCTCCGGGGGCCAGCTTAGGGGCAGCACACAGACTGAATCACACCGCAGAGCTCCGCCTGTGCAGGGCGCTGCCTCTGCGCATTATTCTAAAAGTTCTTTGGTGTGGGCCTTTTTTGAGACGAGTGCATCAGATCGCCCCGCTGCTATTTGCAACATATGTCTCAAGCGTATCTCGCGTGGCCAAAACATCAGCCGCTTGGGCACCACATGTTTGACCAGACATATGTTGACCTGCCATGCAGCTCATTGGCAAGCGTACTTCAAAGACCCACACCAAAGAACAAAACGGACATCTCCTTGCTGCTCATCAGCTGGGATCTCCAACCCCACTAGACCTTCAGTCCTCTCTGAAACCTGCTCTGAGAGGAATGAAGGTGTAGAATTAGGTGTGTCACAGCCAAGTGCTTCCGGGCACTCTGCTAGCAGTACACCCACGTGCGATTATAGCAGGCAAATGTCCCTGCCCCAGCTGTTGGACAACCGAAAGAAGTTCACTCCCAGCCATCCACTTGCCCAGCGGTTGAATGTTAGCTTGGCTAAATTGCTAGCACTTCAACTTCTGCCTTTTCAGTTGGTAGACTCTGCCCCTTCCGTGAGTTTGTACAATGTGCGGTTCCTCAGTGGCAGGTCCCCAAACGCCACTTTTTCTCACGGAAGGCGATTCCGGCTCTCTACCGGCATGTGGAAGGCAATGTCCTTGCCTCGCTGGACAGGGCGGTCAGCAGTAAGGTGCATATTACCGCTGACTCATGGTCCAGCAGGCATGGACAGGGACGTTACCCGTCTTTCATGGCCCATTGGGTCACTCTTATGGCAGCTTGGAAGGATGCAGGACAAGGTGAAGTAGTGTTGGAGGTTGTTCCACCACCACGCCTCCAAAATGCTACTATTGGTTGTGACACACCTCTCTCCTCCACCCCCTCCTCTTCTTCTTCCTCCATGGCCTCTTCCAGTGCTCTGTCCTCAGAACCAGCGGTGCTCCGTAGGCGTTCCAGGGGCTACGCAAGTACGCAGGCAAAACGATGCCATGCCGTGCTTGCGCTGGTTTGTTTGGGGGACAGGAGCCACACTGGGGCAGATGTTTTATCAGCTCTGCAGGGGCAGGCCGAGAGGTGGTTGACGCCACGCCAGCTTAAGCCAGGAATGGTGGTTTGCGACAATGGCACCAACCTCCTCTCCGCCCTCCGACAGGGACAACTGACCCATGTGCCCTGTGTGGCTTACGTCCTTATCCTGGTGGTGCAGCGGTTCTTGGGCAGGTACCCAGGCTTACAGGATGTCCTGAAGCAGGCCAGGAAAGTCTGTGTGCATTTCCGCCAATCATTTAATGCCTGTGCTCAGCTGGCTGAGCTCCAAAAGGAGTTGAACCTGCCCAAGAACCGCCTTATATGTGACATGCCCACCAGGTGGAACTCAACGTTGGCCATGCTGCAGCGGCTGCACATGCAGCAGAGGGCCATCAATGAGTACCTGTGTGACTACGGCACCAGGACAGGGTCAGGGGAGCTCGGTTTTTTCTCACCACGCCAGTGGGGCATGATCAGGGATGCATGCACTGTCCTGTCACCGTTTGAGGAGGCCACAAGGATGGTGAGCAGTGACAGTGCATGCATCAGTGACACTGTACCTCTTGTCCACCTCTTGGAGCATACGCTGCGTGGAATAATGGGCAGGGCACTTGAGGCAGAACAGAGGCAGGAAGAGGAGGACTTCCTTTCCTCTCAAGGCCCCCTTTATCCAGACAGTGTTCCTGCTGTGCCACCCATCACACAGGATGAGGAGGAGGAGGAGGAGGAGGAGGATGATTGTGTCAGCGTGGAGGCTGGCACTCAGCAGCAGCAGCAGCAGTCTTGTAGGGATGATTTACAGTCCCAAGAAACCCGTGGACTTGTACGTGGCTGGGAGGAGGTAGCTGCGGATCATGTTGTCCTTAGTGACCCAGAGGACTCCGGACCAAATGCCTCAGCTAACCTATGCTGCATGGCCTCCTTGATCCTGCAAAGCCTGCGGAAGGATCCTCGTATTCTTCGGATCAAGGAGAGGGACCATTACTGGCTGGCCACTCTCCTTGATCCACGGTACAAGGGTAAGGTTGCTGACCTTATCTTGCCATCGCAGAGGGAGCAGAGGATGAGACATCTCCGGGAGGCCTTGCAGAAAGGTCTATGCAACGCGTTCCCAGAGACTGGGAGGTTACAAACTCCTGGTCCTGGACAACGCATTGCTGAGGCATCGATTAGAAGGAGTGGTGGAGAAGGTGGCCATCTGACCAATGCGTTCAGACAATTTTTTAATCCGCAGCCCCAAGGTATGATCGAATCGGCAACCATCGCCAGCGTCTGATTTACATGGTGCAGGAATACCTAGGGGCAAGGTCAGACTTGGACACCTTTCCCACCGAAAATCCTCTGGCTTACTGGGTCTTGAGGATGGACCACTGGCCAGAGCTTGCACAGTATGCAATTGAGCTACTGGCCTGTCCTGCATCCAGCGTTCTTCCGGAACGTACCTTCAGTGCTGCTAGTGGCTTTGTTACCGATCACATGGTGTGCCTGTCCACCGACTCAGTTGATCGACTGACCTTCATCAAGATGAATCAGTCTTGGATCACCCACAGCTACCAAGCACCTGAAGCTGATGTAACTGAATAATTTTTTTTGAAATATCACATCCCTTCAAGACTGCCTATGCTGATGCTGAGTGACTGTCCTGTTATGTTGATTGTCTATCCTCTTCCTCGTCCGCTGATATATTGGAAGAACATTTTTGATTCTGGGTGATGCCACCAGCCCAATTTTTCTGCCCCTGTTTAACAGGGGCGTTTAATTACAATTTTTGATGCAATGCTTTGCAGCAGGGCTCATTCCTGCACCACAACTAGAGTATATGGGAGAGGTTGCAGTGTCGTGGCACCAGCACCAGTGCCTAAGGCCCAATTTTTCTGCCCCTGTTTAACAGGGGTATGTAATTACAATTCTTGATATAATAGTTCACAGGAGGGCCTGTTCCTGTGCCCACCCAAAGTAACTGTGAGGACTTATAGTGTTGTGGCACCAGCACCACAACCACCAAAGGTCAATTTTTCTACCACTGTTCAACAATGGCATGTAATTACAATTCTTGATATAATCGTTCACAGCAGGGCGCTCCAGCGCCCACCAAGAGTCACTTTGAGGGCTTACAATGTTGTGGCAACCCCAACACCTTGTTCCGCCATTTCTGCAGAGCATATAGGGCAACTTACAAACGTCTCCTACTTGCAAACGGAAGGAAACAACAGCAAGTGAGATGAAAAAAGACGGACGGCAAAACAAATTATACAGGGGTGATAACCCTTCCCTATGTTTTCCAAAAAGCTTAAAAATAGTTTTTTTGGAGCTACACTTAAAAAATGTACCAGTTGAAAATTACAAACAGATTCTACTTAACACAACAAACCTACACAGTCCCTGTCTTGTTTGCACCGCCTGTATACTGCTGTTCTGAGTATATAGGGCCTGGGTACGGGGTTCCCCTTAATATCCGTACAAGACCCAAAGGGGCTGGTAATGGGCAGGGGGGGCTACTCATGCCATTTTTCTCAATGATTTTCATCCATATTGCCGGAACCAGATATAACATTAAAACCGGAAGCAGTTTTAAATTACGTTATTTCCGTTAAATGTCATTTTGTGCAGGGACTGTTCTAAACACAGGAAACACGTGGCACTTCACAGGCATACAATAGACACCCCCCAGGCACGATATTTAAAGGAATATTTCACTTTTTTTTCACTTTAATCGTCATTAAAATCAGTGCTCCTGCCAAAACGGCCATTTTTAAAAACATTTTAGGTATTGACCCATGTCCTCTGGGGCAGGAGCCAGGTCCCCAAACCCTTTTTAGGACAGTATCTTGCATATTAGCCATTAAAATTAGCACTTTTTATTTCGAACGTTCGAGTCCCATAGACTTCAATGGGGTTCTAAAGTTCGTACGAATTTTCGGTCCGTTCGAAAGTTCTGGTGCGAACTGAACCGGGGGTGTTCGGCTCATCCCTATTCCTGACAAGCGCTTGGCAGTCCGCAGATATTCAAGATTCTTGTGATCTGTGAATATTGTGATGGGATGATTGGCTCCTTCCAAGAGGTATCTCCACTCCTCCAGAGCAAACTTGATGGCCAATAGTTCTCGGTCGCCTACGTCATAATTCCTCTCCGGTGGGCTCAGCTTCCGAGATGCGAAAGCCACCGGGTGTAACAAAGCTTTAGGCCAGGGATCTCAAACTGGCGGCCCTCCAGCTGTTGAGAAACTACAATTCCCATGAGGCATTGCAAGGCTGACAGTTACAAGCATGACTCCCACAGGCAGAGGCTTTTGCAACAGCTGGAGGGCCACCAGTTTGAGACCCCTGCTTTAGGCCCTTGTTGCGAGAGGATGGCTCCTGTGGCTGTCTAGGAGGCATCTATTTCCAGTACAAAGGGTAGTACTGGATCGGGATGCCGTAAAATAGGAGCAGAGGTGAACAAAGTCTTTAGTTTGGTAAAGGCTTCTTGGGCTTCTTGAGACCACTGAAATTGGGTGTGTTGGCTGGGTTAACTAAGTAATGGGGGCGACTATTGAAGAGAACTCTGCGATAAATCTGTGATAGAAATTAGCGAAGCCTATAAACCTTTGTACGGCTTTCTTATCCCTTGGAGCAGGCCATTCCAAGATTGCCTTGATCTTTTGGGGGTCCATGGAAATGCCTTCGGTAGAAATGACGAATCCTAAGAATTGAACGGTAGTTTTTTCAAATTCACATTTCTTTGCCTTAAGGTACAGCCGATGTTGTCGGAGGATGGTGAGGACTTTCCGCATGTGGACCCTGTGGAGTTCAAGAGAAGCAGAGAAAATAAGGATATCATCCAAATATGCCACTATAAAATCATCAAGATAGTCTCTGAAGATATCATTTACTAAATGCTGAAATGTGGCCAGGGCATTGCACAGGCCAAAGGGCATAACAAGATATTCATAGTGGCCAAATCTTGATCTGAAGGCTGTCTTCCATTCATCCCCAGCACGGATTCAAGTCCAATTTGGAAAATATTTTGGCAGAACGGAAGCACTGGAATAACTCAGGGATGAGTGGAAGTGGATAGCGGTTTTTGATTGTGACTTTATTAAGTTCCCTGTAGTCAACACATGGCCTAAGGGATCTGTCCTTTTTTCCCACAAAGAAAATACCCGCCCCTGCTGGCTAAGAAGATGGGCGAATGAACGCCTTTTCAAGATTTTCATCAATGAAGGCTTTGAGAGCCTTTAGTTCAGTCTCAGATAAGGGGAATATTCGTCCAAAAGGGATGTCAGAGCCGGGTAGCAGTTCAATGGGGCAGTCATATGGTCGGTGTGGTGGTAGACAGTCAGCCTTCTATTTATCGAAGATGTCCTTAAACTCGGAATAGGCCTGAGGAACGTGCTGAAGGTGACAGGGGCCATGGTCATACAAGGAGCTGGAACGGAATCAAAACAGTGCTGCATACAATAGGCGGATGTAAAGGACACTTCCTTCTTGTTCCAACTGATCTGGGGATCGTGAACCTGCAACCAGGGATGTCCCAGGATGATAGGGAACATGGGAGATGATATTAGATCAAAGCGTAGGAGTTCTCTATGGCTGGAGTCTGTAATAATAAGTAGGGGTAGTATCTCCTGTGTTACTGGACCTGAGTGTGGCAGAGATACATCTGCTAAATGGACTAGAAGGTGTGTTCCTTTATTCTGGCATGGAATGAGTAGTTGCTGTGCAAGGGAGATGTCCAGAAAGCAACTAGATGCCCCCGAGTCTATCACGGCTGGGAGTGGGATTTTCTCCTCCGCCAGCTGTAGGGAAACAGAGAGAGTCACATAAGTTTGAACAGGACCAATACTCTGGTAGTTCATTATACACTGTGGGGGCAACTTACAGGGTCTCACGGGGCAGCTGCGAATGAAATGTCCAAGCCCCCCACAGTATAAGCATAGATTGGCTTGGCGTCTCCGTTGTTGCTCTTCTGGGGTGAGACTAGGACGAACCAAACCTAGCTGCATTGGCTCCCCTTCTGAAGCTGGGGGACCTGAAGGAACCGGGATGGGCGGATGCGGGACAGTGGCTTTAGGAAGCATCCAACTAGGCCGAGGGGCCTGGAGGCGTTCGGAAACGCCTCTCGCGCATCCGCCTGTCCAGTTTTGTGGCCAGCTGGATTAATTCCTTCAGGGAGGCAGGAGACTCACGGGCCAACTTGTCCTTTAGGTTCTCGAAGAGCCCTAACCGGTATTGATAACGCAGGGCCGCCTCGTTCCAGCCAGTGTCAGCTGACCACTTGCAAAACTCGACGGTGTAATCCTCCACCGGTCTCCTCCCCTGTGAGAGGGCATGCAGGGTAGCCTCAGCCGTGGCAGTACACTGAGGGTCATTATATAATTGTCCCATGGCCTCAAAGAAGGTGTCCATGGAGTTTAACAAGGGACTACTCTGTTCCATAAGGCTATGGGCCCAGGCCTGGGGTTCCTCAGCCAAAAGAGAAATAATAAACCCGACCTTGACGATCTCCGAAGAAAAGGTCCTGGGTTGCAAGGCCAAGTACAAGGAACATGCATTTTTAAAGGCTCTGAATTTCTTTTGGTCGTCTGAAAATCGCTCAGGCGTGGGTACTCGTGGTTCGGGTACCGCCATCATCATAGTGGGTGGAGGCTGGACTTGAGGTGTAGAGGCAACGTTGGTGGAGGCTTGCGTAGGATTTGTGGGTGCCGGAGCTGAGTCTAGTTGCTGAATCCTGCTGTCGATCTGTGCATAGCCATCCTGTAGTTTCTGTACTGCTTCTGTGAGTGCCGAGACTTGCTGGCACAGGACTTCTAATGGAGAACCCACTCTGTTGGCCTCTGTCATGGCCGGTTCGTACTATCATATAAATGTACTCACCAAAGCCAAGATGCCGAGAGCGGTCGCTGTTGCGACTTGGCGCAGACCACCCCTGAAGGTGGCACGGAGGGTGGTTGCACCAAGAGGCACAAGCTACCAGTAGGACAGTCACTTGCTAATAGATCAGCAGGTAGCTTGAGCAGAGCTGAAAGTTGATGTCCCATGGGAAGGTCCAGAAGCAATGGTAGCAAGTCCGTAAGGCAAAGGCAGAATCCAGGAGGCAGGCCAGGGGTCAAACACAGTCCAGATCAGAAGACAACAAGTACCAGGAATGCTGAGACAGAAGAGTAATCCAAAGACAAGCCAGGTCGATCACAGGAGATAGCAAGTACTCCACCCGCGTCGCCCGCCCCTGACTTTTTTTCTAGAATATTCCCCGCCCCTTCTCGTTTGGCGTGCAGTAGGAGTGACATGGCAAAGACAGAGCAGGTGTGCGATAATAACAGTAATGAGGAGGAGGAAAGCCCGGGGGCAGAAACGTCCCGATCCCCAAGGCAAAGATTTAAGGCCTCAAATATGGCCTTTATAGTGATGGTGGAGATGGTGGACATCATGAAGAGGGCCGATTATGATGGGAAGCATGGACCGTACACCAACCCAAATTGAGAAAGGCCAAAATCATGACGAAAGTTGTGAAGAGTCTGCACAGAAATTTTGGGGTATGGCGATCAAAGGAGCAATTAAGGAAATGCTGGTCAGACCTGAAACTGAGGGAGCAGGATCAGTATAGAAGGATCAAGAAAGTGCTTCTAAAAAGCAAATAGTTGTCGTATGTTCCAATTATTATTATTATTATTACTTGCATACTGCGCTATGTGATTTTCATTACTGTTGTTTAAAATGGCGACTTTCATGTTCGTGGGCACATTAATCATTCGTAGGAATCATTGTTTGCTCATTAAATACAATGTTTTGGGCAGATACAGGTTAAATAGGTCATGCCTATTTGTCTAAAAATAACTTTTGTATATTGATCTCTAGATGTGTTTGTAACAAGAATGTAATGCAAGCTTGATTCAGTGTAATGTAAGGAGAGGACACTCAGCAGCTGTTTACACATCTGGACTCAGGAGCACTAGTGTGGGACACAAGAACAAACTTTTTAAGGTGTCCCTCACAGGGTGTCCCTCACATGGGTGTCTCCATGTGTGAAAATTGACATAAAAAGGTAAGTATTCCAGCTTGGTTAAGGTAAAAAATCATGTCTTCAGCTTGGAACGCTACCCAAAAAAAGACAATTGTACCCCACTTCCCAGCAATGTTTCATATTCCTATTTCTGAACTCAAATATCTGTGTGCTAAGTTTACCTTTTGTTTCATTCTCATAGTGGAGAAAAGACTCGGAGGACACCACTCAGAGGACACCAGGAACCCACCACCTGAGAAAGAAGGGGAACTCAGAACAACAACACACCCCAAGGATCTGGATGAAGGAGAGGTGGAGGAAGTCACCACAACAGGTGAGTGTCTGACACCCCAGCTTCAGGTAATATATGTATGCCTGCATATTTATAATACATGTTTTTACTTAAATTTTTAGGTGATGTACTGGTTGTTGAAGAGCAAGCTGAACATTTCACAAGTGACAGAGTACAAAGGCACAACGAAAATAAAAAGAAGAGATTGTGCTATGGTGTAACAAGTGTATTAATGGTATGAGCTGCCTCTACCTAATATTACCACCCAATAGGTGAAAATAAATTACTGGAAAAAGAAAAAGTAGACCAGGCACTATACCTTTTAAATATAGTGATGTAACCAAATATTAATGGTATTATTTGTAAGGGGAAAATCAAAAATATATTCCAGCAATAAACAGTGAAAAAATATATTAGCAATAAATGGTGAGAAAAATGTGTAACGTGAATATTTGAGTGAGGGGCGTGTCCCCAATCTAAAATAGAAAACTATGTAATTACAAATCCCCTAAGTGTGACGTTTTCACTTGTGAGAAAAAAATAAATACATTTTTGTGAAATATATATAATATGTGTCACGGTACTACTTACAGCGAACCCACAGGCGAGCAGGTGACACAGGATCCCCCAGGGCGTGGAATCTAAGAGTCAGCCGGTGTTCCGCCAGGGACCCTCTAACAAAGGTTTGGACTTAGCTGCGTGCTGATCCCATGTCACGACCCCCGGGTTCACCCTGCTCGCAAAGGAAGTACCAGAAGACACTGTAGACAGACGTGGGGCAGAGACATCGGTGGCAGGGACCCAAGACCTCTCCTCCGGCCCATAGCCCTTCCAATCAATGAGATAGAACAACCTCCGCCGGGAGTACTTGGAGTCCAATATTACTTTAATGTCATACTGATCCGAGGTATCAGCCACAGGAGCGGGGTGAGAAGAAGGGCGAGAAAAGCATCTGAGAACCAGTGGCCTGAGCAGGGAGACATGGAAGGTGTTGGGAATCCTGAGATGAGAGGGTAGACGGAGCTTGAAAGCCACTGGATTGATCTGGCGGAGAATAGGAAATGGACCAATGAAGCGAGGGGCAAATTTCATCGAGGGTACCCGGAGTTGGATGTGCTTGGTAGAGAGCCAAACTCTATCGCCAGGCAGGAACTTAGGAGCCGGACGGCGATGACGATCTGTCGCCGTTTTATGCCTAGAAGCAGCTAGATTAAGATTTCCAGAGACTTCTTTCCAGATAGAGTTGAAGGACCTTTGGGTCTCGGCTGCTGCTGGTACCACAGGAGAAATGGGAACAGGAAAGGGAACAGATGGATGCTGCCCATAAACTGTGAAGAAAGGAGATTTACCAGAACTGGCAGTGAGTGTCTACAATTGTCTCTATCCCTGTACATTGCACGCTCACATCAGTCCCTACCCTCAAGGAACCCACAATCCAAGGTCCCCATTCATATACTAGGGCCAATTTTGGACAGAAGCCAATTAACCTACCTGCATGTCTTTGGATTGTGGGAGGAAACAGGAGTACCCGGAGGAAACCCACGCAGGCACAGGGAGAACATGCAAACTCCAGGCAGGTAGTGTCGTGGTTGGGATTCGAGCCAGTGACACTTCTTACTGCTGGGTGAGAGTGCTAACCACTACACCACTGTGCCGCCCTCCGTTTGCCCATTGGACTGGGGATGAAAGGCAGATGAAAAATACAATTTAATCCCAAAAGAGCTGGCCAAAGCTCTCCAAAACCGGGCAGTAAATTGAACGACTCTGTCAGAGACGATATGGGAAGGCATCCCATGAAGACGAAAGATCTCCTTAATGAAAGTTGTGGCAAGACTGGGAGCAGAAGGTAGGCCTGGGAGACGAATCAAGTGACACATTTTGGAGAACTGATCCACCACTACCCATATGACTGTAGAACCTGTTGAGGGAGGCAGATCTGAGATAAAGTCCATGGCAATACAACGCCAAGGTACATCGGGCACTGGTAAGGGCAAAAGCAACCCAGCAGGGGCGGACATGGAAGATTTGGAAAGTACACAAACCTAACAAGCTTGAATGTATTCCTTGACATCCTTACGAAGAGAGGGCCACCAATAATGACGCTGAAGAAGGTCACAAGTACGAGGTATGCCAGGATGTCCAGAGAACTTGGAGTCATGTGCCCAAGCAAGGAGTTTGGGACGAGGTGCAGGGGCTACAAAAGTTTTACCAGGAGGAGGCTGTGCAGACTGGAGCTGAGTGGTGGCTAGAATACAATGCGGAGGAATGATGGGACCAGGATCTAGGTGATTCTCAGAATCATTGAGATCAAACGACCTGGACAAGGCATCGGCTCGAAGGTTCTTGGCACCTGGATGGAAAGTAATGTTAAAATTGAAGCGGGCGAAAAAGAGGGCCCAGCGAGCTTGACGTGAGTTCAAGCAATTCGCGGATTGTAAATACTGCAGATTTTTATGATCTGTATAGATGGTAATACAATGAGGAGAACCCTCTAGAAGATGTCACCATTCTCGAAGAGCTAGTTTAATGGCGAGTAGCTCACCGTCCCCAATGGTATAGTTTTTCTCAGCATCAGAAAACTTCTTGGAAAAGAATCCGCAAGGTTGAGATTTGCCCTGCTGAGCTTGGAGTAGGATGGCCCCGACTCCTACAGAAGAGGCATCTACCTCCAAAGAAAAGGGTTTAGTAATGTCCGGGCGTAGAAGAATAGGGGCAGAGAGGAAGGCTGCCTTGAGTTTGCGGAAAGCTTCAATGGCTTCAGGGGACCAGACCCGAGCATTTACACCCTTGCGGGTGAGCGATGTAATAGGAGCCACCAAGGTGGAGTAGTTACGAATGAATTGGCGGTAGTAATTGGTGAAGCCCAAAAAGCTTTGGGTGGCTTTAAGACCAGAGGGCTGAGGCCACTTGGAGATGGCCCGAAGTTTGGCTGGGTCCATGAGGAGACCTTGTGATGAGATTATATAGCCCAGGAATGGAACTTGTGTTTGTTCAAATAGACACTTCTCCAATTTAGCATATAGACAATTGTCCCGTAGACGCTGTAGCACAGTTTTTACATGAAGATGATGGGTAGGTAAGTCTGGCGAGAAAATTAGAATATCATCCAGATACACAATAACACAGACATACAGAAGGTCAGCGAAAGATCTCATTAACAACATTTTGGAAGACCGCTGGGGCATTGCATAAGCCGAAGGGCATCACAAGATACTCATAATGCCCATCCCTGGTGTTAAAGGCGGTCATCCATTTGTCTCCTTCCCGAATTCTTATTAAATTGTAGGCCCCTCTAAGATCCAATTTAGTAAAGATTTGAGAACCTCGCAGTCTGTCAAAGAGTTCAGAAATTAAAGGAAGAGGGTATCGGTTCTTCGCGGTTGTGGTGTTAAGACCCCTGTAGTCGATGCATGGACGGAGTGAACCATCTTTTTTCACTACAAAGAAGAACCCAGCTCCGGCAGGTGAGTTAGATTTCCTGATGAAACCCTTTTGCAGGTTTTCCCAAATGTATTCAGACATGGCTTGTGTCTTGGGGATAGATAGAGGGTAGACACGGCCACGGGGAGGAGAGGTCCCAGGTAAGAGCTCAATGGAGCAGTCAAAGTCTCTATGAGGAGAAAGGCGATCAGCGGCCTTTTTGCAGAAAACATCTTGGAAGGATTGATATTGGGCAGGCAACATGGGAGTTGTGGAGGTCTCAGCAAGAGGAATGGAAGGAGGAGGTAGCACCCTGGAAATACACAGTTGTTGGCATGGAGGGCTCCAAGCCAATACTTGTCCAGAATTCCAGTCAAGATGTGGGGAGTGTTTCTGCAACCATGGAAGGCCCAGGATGATGGGACTGGAGGATTTAGGCAATATTAGGAAAGAGATCTCCTCACTATGCAAAGCCCCAATGCGTAACTCTATAGGAGAGGTTTTAAAACGGATTTGACTCATAGGCAAGAAGGAGCCGTCTACTGCGGTCACGGAGAGAGGCATAGCCAAGGCAACAAAGGCGATGCCCAACTCAGAAGCTACAGACTGTTCAATGAAATTCCCGGCAGCACCAGAATCCACGTATGCAGAGAGTTGATAGGCATTCTGAGCCCAGCGGATAGCTACGGGAAGGGTGAAACGAGGGAAACGAGGAAAATTAATGGATCAGTCTAGATCACCTCCCTCTGAGTGAGCTAGACCCTGGAGTTTCCCGGACGGAGTGGACAGGAGTTCAAAAGATGTCTTTTATCGCCACAGTAAAGGCACAAACCCAGGCCCATGCGTCGGCCACGCTCCTCGGGAGTGAGGTGGGTTCGCCCAAGCTGCATAGGTTCTTCCAACACGTGAGAGGTCGAAGACAGAGAGGATTGCACCGATCTTTGGACTACCTGTGCTGGACGGCCAGCAGGGGGATGACTGTATCTGGATTTCTCCAGAGCCCGCTCCTGGAAGCGAATGTCAATTTGAATGCTCAATGCGATTAAGTCATCCAATGTGGTGGGAATGGCGCATCCAGCGAGTTTATCCTTGACCCGGTCAGATAGGCCGTGCCAGAAGGTAGCAGTAAGGGCCTCATTATTCCTTTTGAGTTCAGCGGCCAGCGTACGGAATCAAACTGCGTATTGACCGACTGTCATTTCTTGCTGACGAAGACGAAGAAGGGCACCAGCAGACGAAGACACTCTGCCGGGCTTATCAAAAGTTTTCCAAAATGCATCCAAAAAGAGCTGGAGGTCCGAGGTAATAGGAGCGTGTGATTCCCAGAGTGGAGAGGCCCAAGCTAAAGCATCATCGGAGAGGAGAGATGATATATGCGACTTTGGTGCGATCAGTTGGAAAATGGTGGCTGGAAAGTTCGAAGTGGATGGAACACTGATTAATGAAGCCCCGACAAGCCTTAGGATCACCGGAGAACCGAGGTGGTGACGGCAGATGCAGGCAGGGATTGCCAGGTGCAGCAGGTAAGACCGGAGCAACTGAAGCAGGGGCAGGAACGTGAAGAGCTGAAGTTGCAGCGAGTTGCAAACGATCCAGACGAGAGGCCAGATCCTGGAGAACCAGCATTATTTGCTCATGATTAGCTTGCTGGTAGTTAAGTCTCTGAACTAGATGTTGCATAGGATCCTCGGTCAATGGCCGATTCTCAGAGACTCTCATGGCTTGAGCAAACTGTCACGGTACTAATTACAGCGAACCCACAGGTGAGCAGGTGACACGGGATCCCCCAGGGCATGGAATCTAAGAGTCAGCCGGTTCCGCCAGGGACCCTCTCACGAAGGTTTGGACTTAGCTGCGTGCTGACCCCAGGTCACGACCCCCGGGTTCACCCTGCTTGCTAGGGAAGTACCAGAAGACAATGTAGACAAGGATGGTTGGATGGATGAAGCAAGGAAAGCCAGATAGTGAGCCAAGGTCTGGGCGGGCTGCAGACAACGTAATCAGAACAAGCTGGGTCGGTACACAGAAGATCAGTTCACGAGAAGTCAGGTAAAACAGGTTACACAGGGGAGCTTCAGAAACAAACGTTGCTCAAGCAATGGTAGCTAGTTAGGAAGGGATTTAGAGAAGCACATGAGGGGCTGGACAAGAAGTAGCAGGAAGGAAACATATATCAGGCAACAGGTGAAGAGCGTCGACGCCCATAACTGCAGAGTGCACAGAGCAGAACACCTGACAGTGGACAACAGATGCCAGCCGACCCACTGCAGTAAAGGTGAGACACAGATCAGCTCCGCAGCTGATCTGTGACAATATGATATTAGTGTATGTATATTATTTGTACAACCATACTATGAAAGAGTCTTAAACTTAGATGCTAATAAAAACCAGATGGTAAAAAGAAAGGTAAAATCAGTCCATAAATCGCCAGACTACATGCGATAATAATACTGCAGAAAGACGCTGATAGAAAAAAGTTCCAAAGAATGTAGAAGCAAGCTGTGCAGGAGGTATGTGTTCACTAATGCAGCAACTTCCCGGTGCGTGTGACAAGTATTGATATTGCCCTCACCAGATTCCTGTACCCCTGCTGGTGTGGGATAGCCTCCACAGTGTGAGCCCCTGTGTCGCTGTTTGTAGATTCTCTGGGGTTTTTTTTGTCATCCGCTGGGGAAATGTCACTAGGCTCTCAATGGGAAAGAAGAATGTCCATAGTGTGACCCGTTTTTTAACAAAACTTTTATTATATTAAAAAATTCCTACTCCCATTTATGTAAAGATAACAACAAATATAAAACCGTCTCCCGGCTGCTACAGCTGATTGTGGAGAGGGGCTCACACTGTGGAGGCTATCCCACCCCAGCAGGGGTAAAGGAATCTGGTGAGGGCAATATCAATACTTGTCACATGCACCGGGAAGTTGCTCCATTAGTGAACACATACCTCCTCCACAGCTTGCTTCTACATTCTTTGGAACTTTTTTCTATCAGCGTCTTTCTGCAGTATTATTATCGCATGTAGTCTGGTGATTTATGGACTGATTTTACGTTTCTTTTTACCGTCTGGTTTTTATTAGCATCTAAGTTTAAGACTCTTTCATAGTATGGTTGTACAAATAATATACATACACGTACACTAATATCATATTTTTTTTTTCCTCACAAGTGATAACGTCACACTTAGGGAATTTGTAATTACATCGTTTTCTATTTTAGATTGGGGACACGCCCCTCTCTCAAATATTCACGTTACACATTTTTCTCACCATTTATTGCTAATATATTTTTTCACTGTTTATTGCTGGAATATATTTTTGTTTTTACCCTTACAAATAACACCATTAATATTTGGTTACATCACTATATTTAAAGGTATAGCGCCTGGTCTACTTTTTCTACAAAGGCACAACGACATCATGGTGTGGAATGGTGAAATTGACATCATAAGGAAGAAACTCGATGTTATGGAACAACAAATGAAGAACATGATTAATGTGTTGGGTAGAATCTGAATTTCTTCCAATTGCCACCATTTTTACATTAGTTGGACTTTACAAAAACTTTTTTTTTACATTTTAACCCTTTCATGACTAAGTCTATTTTTGACATTTGGTGTTTACAAGTTAAAATTTGTATTTTTTGCTAGAAAATTACTTAGAACCCCTAAACATTATATATCCACTTAAGGACCGTCTCCTGCACATATACGTTGGCAGAATGGCACGGCTGGGCACAAGCACATCCCTGTACGTTGCTCTTTAAGTGCCCAGCTATGGGTCAGGAGCACGCCGACGGCGACGCGCTCCCGACCCGGTCTTGAGCTCAGTGATCGCTTCCTACTGTGGCTGTACCGATCGTCTGTTCCCTTTTATAGGGAAAGACAATCAGTGACGTCACATGCGAGGCCACGCCCCTCTACAATAAAAAACACATAACATCATATATAACCCCTACACTGCCCCCTAGTGGTTAACTGCTTCACTGCCAGTGTCATTTACACAGGAATCAGTGCATTTAAATAGCACTGCTTGCTGTATAAATGACAATGGTCCCAAAAATGTGTCAAAAATTTCAGATGTGTCCACCATAATGTGGCAGTCACAATAAAAATCGCTGATTGCTGCCATTACTAGTAAAAAAAAAAATATTAATAAAAATGCCATAAAACTATCCCCTATTTTGTAAACGCTATAACTTTTGCGCAAACCACTCAATAATCGCTAATTGCGATTTTTTTTGTACCAAAAATATGTAGAAGAATATGTATCTGCCTAAACTGAGGAAAAAAAACATTTTTTATATATTTTTTTGGGGATATTTATTATAGCAAAAAGTGAAAAATATTGCATTCTTTTCAAAATTTTCGCTCTATTTTTGTTTATAGTGCAAAAAATAAAAACCGCAGAGGTGATCAAATACCACCAAAAGAAAGCTCTATTTGTGGGAAAAAAAAGGACACCAATTTTGTTTGGGAGCCACGTCACACGACCGTGCAATTGTCAGTTAAAGCGACGCAGTGCCGAATCACAAAAAGGGGCCTGGTCCTTTGGCTGCAAATTGGTCCGGGGCTTAAGTGGATATATATATTTTTAGCAGAGAATCTAGAGAATAAAATGGCGATTGTTGCAATATTTTGTCACACGGTATTTGTGCAGCAGTGTTTTGAATGCAACTTTTTGGGAAAAGGAACACTTTCATGAATTAAAAAAAAAAAAAACAGTAAAGTTAGCCCAATGTTTTTACATAATGTGAAAGATGATGTTACGCAGAGTAAAGAGATACCAAACATGTCACGCTTTATAATTGCACGCACTCGTGGAATGACGACAAACTACGGTACCTAAAAATCTCCATAGACGATGATTTAATTTTTTTTTCCAGTTACCAGGTTAGAGTTGCAGAGGAGGTCTAGTGCTAGAATTATTGCTCTTGCTTTGATGATCGCGGCGATACCTCACATGTGTGATTTGAACACCGTTTACATATGCGGGCATGACTTCCATATGCGTTTTCTTTTCTGCGTGAGTTCGCGGCGACGTAGGCGCTTTAAAAAAAAAATTCTTATTTATTTTATTTATTTTAACCACTAGGCGTCTGCTCTATAGCCGAAAGATGGCTGCAGAGCAGACGCCAATTGCCGGGAGGCCGTCCCTGGATGGCCTCCTGTTTACTTCCGCAATGCGCGTTCCCGCGAGCACGCATCAGGGAAGTTCTGTGCTGGCTGTGTCCCCCGCATACAGCCAGTCACAGATCGCTGTAAATGGCCAATCACAGCGGCCGTTTACAGCGCGATCGGACCTGCCAATGAGAGATGATCTGAAGTGTAAACATATGAGATCATCTCTCATTGCCGGCTCTCTCTCCTCACACAGAGACAGCGTGTAAGGAGAGAGAGGATCTGTGCTAAAGCTGCAAGTAACTTACTACTGTAAAAATCTATGCCCATACAGTGCCCAGTGTCACAGTGCCATCTGTTATCACTGCCATCTGTTATCACTGCCACCTATCAGTGCCATCTGTTATCACTGCCACCTATTAGTGCCATCTCAGTGCCATCTGTCGTCAGTGCCATCTGTCAGTGCCACCTGCCACATCAGTGCCACCTCTCAGTGTGACCTGCCACATCAGTGTCACTTGTCAGTGTCACCTGCACATCAGTGCCACACCAGTGCCATCTGTCACCAGTGCCATCTGCCAGTGTCACGTATCATCAGTGCCACTTATCCGTGCCACCTAACAGTGTCACCTGCCACATCGGTGTCATCCATCAGTGTCATATGCCACATCAGTGTCACCTGCCACATCAGTGTCACCTGTCAGTGTCACCTGCCACACCAGTGTCACGTGTTATCAGTGCCATCTGTCACCAGTGCCATCTGCCAGTGTCACGTGTCATCAGTGCCACTTATCAGTGTCACCTGTCAGTATCACCTGCCACATCAGTGTCACCTGCCACATCAGTGCCATTTGTGAGAATGTCGCAAAGATTATTTTCAGCCGAGGAGGCATACAATATTCTTGCGGCTGACGAGAGCAACGGGGAGCTCTCCGCTTCGGATTCCTCATTTTCTGGTTGTGACTCTGACGTGGACTATGAGACTGTCCTAACCAGTGGAACACAGACAGCCTCAGAGGAGGAAGATGAGAGTCTGCCCGCCAGAAGAAGGCGTACTGGTGAGGAGGCAGTGCCATCCGCCAGCACCGCAGTGCCATCAACTAGCACCGCAATGCCATCCACCAGCACTGCAGTACCTCGGCAAAGGCCACGTACCAGTGGGGTGGCAGCTCAGTCCCAAAGGGTTAGGTCCCATGCCAGCCTTCCCTATTCCCTTTAGAACCCCTTATGGCTTCCTTCCAATTCAGGAGAAGCTATCATTCCCCCTTTCACTGCCCAGCCAGGAGTCCAGGTGAATACAGAAATTGTTTCTCCGATCAATTTTTTTCAACCTAATTTTTACTGAGGACTGCATTAGTTTTGGCCCAGTATAAACCTATATGCCCAACAATTTATTGCAAGCAACCCAACGTCCTATTATGCTCGTCCCTACGAGTGGAGAGCCCTAACAGTGGAGGAGTTTAAAAAAATTTTGGGCCTCACATTTTGTACGGGACTAAGCAAAAAAAAGTTACCGTTCGTATTGGTCTACCCTCCCCATCCACCACATGCCCATCTTTTCCTCAGTAATGCCCAAGACCAGATATCTCATGATTATGAGATTCCTACACTACAATGATAATACCCAGTGCCCCCCCAGAAATGACCCAAATTTTGACAAGCTTTATAAAATTCGGCCCCTACTCAACTATTTTTCTGATATCTTCCCCCAGTTGTTTACCCCAGACCAACACATTTGCGTGGATGAGTCCCTTGTCAAATTTTCTGGCAGGCTGGGCATAAAACAATTTATTCCCTCCAAAAGGGCCCGCTATGGGGTGAAGATGTACAAATTGTGCGACCGCACTACAGGGTATACCTATGCCTTCATGGTATACGAAGGGAAGGACACCCAGCTACATCCCCCAATTGCCCAGAATACATTGGATTGAGTGGGAAAGTTGTTTGGGAACTCGTAAATCCACTCCTAGAGAAAGGCCACCATCTCTGTGTGGACAACTTTTATACCAGTTTACCCCTGTTCTGCAACCTTCACAGAAAGAAAACTCCAGCATTTGGCACCGTAAGGATGAACCAGAAGGGCTTTCCTCAAAGCCTTGTCAACAAGAAGCTAAGAAGAGGGGAGACGGCGCGCTTACGGAATGAGGAAATTATGGCTGTGAAGTGGAGGGACAGAAGGGATGTGTATGTTCTTTCATCGATCCACAATAATACCTTCGTGGAGATCAACAGGAGGGATTGCTGAGTTCAAAAGCCAACATGTATCCACGAATACAACATGTTCATGGGGGATGTCGACTTCAACGACCAGATGCTCGAGCCGAACGTACCAGTGGTATAAAAAAGTTTCCATTTATTTATTTAATTTGGCCATATATAACAGTTACGTAATTTATCATAAATCCACCGAAAGACCCAAATCCTTCCTTGCCTACCAAGAGGAAATCACCACTGTCCTTGCATTCCCAAACGGCCCACCAGAAACCATTCGATCTGATGTGATTAGTAGACTCTCTGAAAGACACTTTCCCGAAAAATCCCTCCCAGACCAACAGGCCAAGAACGGCAGAAAAAATGCAAGGTGTGCACCAAAGAAGGAGTGAGACGAGACACCACTTTTTATTGTCCCCAATGTCCTTCCCAACCAGGCCTCTGCGCAGTTGGCTGTTTCCGCCGTTACCATAATTCACTACATTATTAGTGAAGTATGGTAAACATAATCCTCACTTCCTGCCATTTATCTTCACACCCCTTATGCCTCTACTTGCTCTGTAACTGACCCTGGCTTGTTATTCGACCACGCTTCTGCCTACCGATTCTGTTTATACCTCTGCCTGATTTGGAACTGACCCTGGCTTGTTATTCGACCACGCTTCTGCCTACCGATTCTGTTCATACTTCTGCCTGATCTGGAACTGACCCTGGCTTGTTATTCGACCATGCTTCTGCCTACCGATTCTGTACATACCTCTGCCTGATCTGGAACTGACCCTGGACTGTTTGATCATCCTTTTTGCTTCCCTCTTGGACTGATCTTGTACCCTGCCAGTGGACTAGTGGGATTGATAACACAGGGGTCACACACAGGGCCGCTGATAGGGGGGGACCACCAGCCCTCCTGTACTGGGCCCTGCCCTGCAGGGGGGTCAGGAGGCAGAGAGGGGACTCCCAAATTATGGGGACTATACTAATCCTGAGCTAGGGTCCCATGGGAGGAAGCAGAAAGCGAAGTATTTAAACACTTTCGGGAGTAATCTGCAGCCATATGTCCAGACTATTACATACAGTACATCACACAATCCCCAGTCTCTTCTATATCAATACGCCTGTCGGGACTTGTGTAATGTAATTTTCTGGACATACGGCTGCAGATTACTCCTGAAAGTGTTTAAATACTTTCTGCTTCCGGCTGTCCAACTTCGTGCCCAGGAGGAAGGAGCAGAGGTTTTAGAGGAGCTCAGCTTCTGGCCGGTCCCCACGCTCCCAGATCCAGAGGATCTAAGCCCCCCACTCCAGGAGAAGCACTGCATGAGGACCCCAGATAAAAGAAGCCAGCAGGACCAAGTGCTTGTGAAGTCAGGGAATGTTAGGTGGAGGTAGAGACTGGGCCCGGGCTCTGAGCATAAAGTTGGCCATACTGCATACTGCTCTCCCACATATCTAAAATATTGTGGGTATTCACCGTGCCCAGAGTGAAAGTCTTTTCCCTGCTGTACTTTCTATTGCGTTAATATACAGTATTAATGCTACCACAGTAACCACATGGCTGGAGTGACACATCTCAGGGGCATAATTGCTGCATATTAGTGAATGCTTGTGTTGGCCACTGAAGAGTCATCCACAGTGGATCACTTTTCAGTGAGTTTTTGCAAGGTGGTGAGGAAGCAATAATTTGCCTCCTGATTTAATCCATTAAAACCTGTACCTGGCTGCAACTACATTCATTGTACACAGTTGCAAGTGGTCCCCTTTAATGGTATGGGTCATTTTGGGCTATCAAATGGCACACGGGAGATAACATTTGTATACCCCTATTTTAGGGTTGCCACTTTTTCTTCAAGCCAAACCGGAACACTTTAGTGCGCACAGCAAAAAAATTTTTTGGGGGATTCTGTAAAGGATTGCAAAAGACCTAGGACACCTTTGGGCGCTCCAAGGAGAATAGTAATGTGGCTTGCATAGTGCCCCCTCACCCTCACTGTTCTGAGCTACATTACTGCCTTAATATTGTGTCCAGGTTTCAAGTGGACACATGATTCAAAACCCAAACTGTCCGGGTGAATCCTGGACAGGTGGCAACCCTAACCTATTTGCTACCTTTGCCTGTTACCCCCTCCTGACCCCTGCACTCTGTATGCTACATACTCCAGATCCTCTGTATTCTATGTATTACCCACTCCTGACCCCTGAACTAATCAATACCCACTCCTGACCCCTTTATTCTGTACAGGCATACCCCACTTTTAAGTACACAATGGGGTTTATTTACTAAAGCTGGAAATTGAAAAATCAGGCTCACTTCTGCATAGAAACCAATGAGCTTCTAACCTCAGCTTGTTCAATTAAGCTTTGGTAATAAAACCTGGAAGCTCATTGGTTTCTATACAGAAGGGAGCCTGATTTTGCACTTTCCAGCTTTAGTAAATAAACCCCACTGTGTACTTAAAAGTGGCGTATGCCTGTATGTTACATATTCCAAACCCCCTGCATTATATGCATTACCCACTCCTGACCCCTGAACTAATCAATACCCACTCCTGACCCCTTTATTCTGTATGTTACATATTCTAAACCCCTGCATTCTATGCATTACTCACTCCTGACCAGGGGTCAAGTCCTGGGGAAAAAAGTGTGGGAACTCCACTCCCCCCACCAAAAATAAATAAAAATAAATGATACGCTCAAATGCACAAACGCTTCAAATGTGGTATTTTCCATCCAATTTTCGTATTGTGTGTATGAAGCTTAACTGTTAGTACATAAAAAAAAAACAATTCTCAATAAACATAAATACGGTAATTCTCTGAATAATCAGCATTCATTCATTTGTGCTTCCCTGCAAATGTGAACATTGTGTTCTGATCTTTATTGGGGAATTTTATTTTGTATATAGAGTGTTTATATGGTGAGTTTACACTTTTCATTGAGCAGAGTTTGGATAACACAGAGTTAAACGGAAAGGTCATAAATTAACTGCACATTATCTGGACAGAATGCTTGGGGAGATAGTGATGTCTTCCTGCTTAGGAGATGTATGTTAGCTTGGGGGGCTGCAAACTCTGCAGGGCTCCAACACACACTCGCTGCTATTCCAACCTAAGCTTAAACTTCCACATAAACTTCCCTCCTGGCATTAAACTTTGCCAGGTATTGTGCTCAGCTTACCAACCCAAACTGATGTTCCTCCCTCTGCTCACCTCTCTCCCTGCATGTCCTGTGAGCAGAAGAGCTGTGCTCCTCCTCTGGGTTCTTCCATCATATGGCACTGAAGATAGAGGAGGGGGAGATTCAGCGGGACACACAGAGCAAGTATGCAGGAGACTGGGGGGGGGAGGATGAGGAGACAGAAAATCAGGAGGGGCCACCGGGGAGGAGCGCATCACGAGAGGTCTGACTAAATACAATCTCTTAGCAGCAGGGACCTGATCTACCCGTCAGCTAGCTGTGATTGACAGGTAGATCGAAGTGGAAGCTGTCATGGGGCCCCCTACTGGCAATGCCTGAATGGTCAGGTGTGCGGCACTTACTATTGCGAGCTGTGTCGGCGGCTGCTGGTTTAGCACCTGCCTTTCAGCTCGCATACTTCAAAGTCTTGCAGGACATGGCTGCTAATGGTAACTGAGTTCCTGTTGTGGAAAAAGTACAGGAACTCCGTTCCCGTGAGTTCCCGCAGGACTTGAGCCCTGCTCCTGACCCCTAAAACATGAACATTACCCACTTCTGATTCTTGCATATGTATATTAAACCCTGCATTTCTCCATTGTACACAGTTCACGGGTTAGAGGGAGGGGTGCTCAGGTTCAGGCTCCACCCCTGTTATTTGGGGGGCCCCTGCCAGGTAGGCTGTACGGGGCCCCATGATTTTTAACAGCGGCCCTGGTCACACATATGTGAGGGGCTCCAGAATTGTTTTTCTGGATGAAGAAAACATTTTTTTTGTTTTCTCATTCGTAGATTAGGGTCTGGAGACTTGGAGGCTTCAAAGAGATTTGGGTAGGAGAAGCCCCTATCCCCATTCTGTCCTGAACGTGGCCCTACTTTTGCCTGCTGCCTATAGGACCTATGCCATCATGCCTCTGCCTGTCTCATGAACTGACCACACCACATGGATGGACCATTGCTTACAATCTCTGCCTGCACTGACCCTGGACTGTATCCCTGCCTGTACCGACTATGGAAAGTGTTCCTGCCTGTTGCCTGGACAATTACGTTTGCTTTTGCTGACCAAGTCTCTGCCTGCTGCCTGGACCAGTGCTATCTTCCTGTGGACAGCTGTGCTACTAAAACCACAGGTAATTTTTTTTACAATTTACTCAGCAGAATGTTTTTTGGGGTGTAATTATTGGTATGTGCATGCAATGTGTCCCTAGAACACCTGACGGTGTTCCTTGTATATGGCCAGGCTGTGTAAAAGTCTCACACATGTGGTATTGCCATACTCAGGAGGAGCAGAATGTATTTTTGGGTGTCATTTTTGCTATGTACATGCTATGTGTTGGAAATATCTTATAAATGGACAACTTTGTGTAAAAAAAAAAAAAAAATGCGTGTTAATTTTTTTCCACATTTTCCAAAAACTTCTGGAAAAAAATGAACCTTTGAAAAGACTCATTATGCTCATAGATTATACGTTGGGGTGTTAGCTTTCCAAAATGGGGTCATTTTGTGGGCGTTTCCATTGTCCTGGTGCTCCAGGGCCTTCAAAAATGTAATAGGTAGTCAACAAGTTAGATGTGTCATTTATGCTCCTAGAACACCTGATGGTGCTCCCTGCATATTGGGCCTCTCTATGTGGCCAGGCTGGGAAAAAGTCCCACACATGTGGTATCACCATACTTAGGAGGAGTAGCAGAATGTATTTTGGGGCTTCATTTGTGGTATACACATGCCTTTTGAGAGAAATAACCTATTACAATGACAATTTTGTGGAGAAAAAAAAATCCTAATTTTGCAAAGAATTGTGGGAAAAAAATGACAACATCAAACGCCTCACCACACATCTTACTAAATACGTTGGAGTGTTTACTTTCAAAAAAGGGGTCATTTGTGGGGTGTTTGTACATTCCTGGCTTGTTTGGGTCACAAGAAATGAGATAGGCCACTAGTACTTCAGGTGTGATACATTTTTTATGATTTGCACCACAACTCTCTAACTTTCACACAGACCAAATAATATCCACTAGTTTGGGTTATTTTTACCAAAGATATGTAGTAGTATAAATTGTGGCCAAAATTTATGAAGAAAAATTAATAATTTGCAACATTTTATCACAGAAACTAATAAAAATTTGTTTTTTTTTCAAAATTTTCGGTCTTTTTTCATTTATAGCGCAAAAAATAAAACACCCAGAGGTGATGAAATATTACCAAAAAAAAGCTCAATTTGTATGAAAAAAAGGACGAAAAATTTAATTTGGGTACAGTATTGCAATGCTGGTAATTGTCATTCAAAGTGGGAGAGCACTGAAAGCTGAAAATTGGTCTGGTCACGAGGGGGGTTTAAGGGCCCAGTTGTCAAGTGGTTAAAATTAATAAATTGTTTATTTTATTGCTGTCACAAGGAATGTAAACATCCCTTGTGACAGTAATAGGTGGTTACAGGTACTCTTTATGGAGGGATCGGGGGTCTTTTGAGATCCCCTTTGCACTTCCAAGTATTCAGAACGCCATTTTCGGCGATTCTGAATACTGTATATTTTTTTTAAACCGATGCCATTGGCAGTCGAGTAAACGGGAAGTGACGTCGCTTCCGTGTTTACAATTAGGAGGCTGGAATGAAGCTGCAGTCTGTCCCTAGCCACCAGAAGTGGTGGTTTGTTGATCAGGGCACCCGATGGAATAGGAGCTGCGGTATGAGCGGTGGTAGGGGGGATGTCCCCTCCTGCTCCTCCGGTATAACAGCCGAGCGGCTTTTAGCCGCATCAGTTGTTATCACTGAAAAGCCGATTGTCGGCTCTAAACAAAGGTACCAGGATGATGCCTGCAGCTGTGGGCATCATCCTGGTATAACTCCCGAAAACCGAGTACACACATCTGCGTATGCTTGGTGGCAAGGGGTTAAAAGACAAATTTTTAAGATGCACACAGTTTGTCAACATGTGCTATCTGCCATCAGGGGATATCAATGTATGCGTTTTGTGGGTGCAACCCCTTCCTTGTAACTCTAGTAGGTGAGAGGAATGGGTTGCACCCCCAAAACACATCCATTGATCCCCCCATGATGGGAGATATCACATGTTGACATTAGGCATGGGATCAGGAGGGAAATACCCATTTTGACTCCTAAATTGTGTGCATCTTCAAAATTTGGCTTTTAGAGGGGTGTCATTACTGATGAAGGCAATATCAAGACATTTTTGACACTATAATATCTGATATTGCCTTCAGTTTTTCTATGTTGAACTTTGTAAGTTCTAGAGTTTTGTATGTTATGTTTATAAACATGCGTTTTTATACCCAAAAAAATAAAAAATTGTAAAAAACTTGAGAATTTTTTTTTTTTTTTACATCAAAATATTATAACGCACATGTGAATGTGCACAGAGTAAAAACTTTGATAATCAACAATGTGTGGCTTCTTCTTTCAATGCTCAATACCAGTTTTTGAAGTAGCTTTGTGTTTGCAGTGACAATGGGGCTTATTTACTAAAGGAAAATCCACTTGGCACTACAAGTGAGCTAGGAGAACCTAGGAGTCAGCTAAAAACAAACACAAGCAATAAAGAAAATTCAAGGTTTTATCAGATCATTTTTTTTTTTTTATTTAAAAAAATTACACATTGTCTGGCATAGCAATGGCCCCCCACCCGTAAAATAATTGACATATTTCTGCCGAACTTACATATTTACATAGTAGGTGAGGTTGAAAACAGACACAAGTCAAACCTATGTGTGTGATTATATGTCAGTATTACATTGTATATCCCTGTATGTTGCAGTCGTTCAGGTGCTTATCTAATAGTTTCTTGAAACTAACAATGCCCCCCGCTGAGACCAACGCCTGTGGAAGGGAATTCCACATCCTTGCCGCTCTTATGGGCGCTTTGGGGTGCCAAGCCAGGACGTTCAGTATCCAGGCCCGTCAGGGGATTCTCAGGAAGTCCGGCCTCAGGCCCAACTGAGGCAATATCATTTTGGGCATTTTTCCTTAAAAAATTGTGCAATATGCAGCAGGATAAGATGATGTGGTTGATTTTGTAGTCGGCCATATGGATTGCTGTCAGAAACAAGTGGAACTGGCTGGCCATTATCCCGAAGGTATTTTCAAAGACTCTTCTCTCTCTTGCCTGCCGGTAGTTTAAAACCCTCCTCTCTGGGGTGAGGATAATTTGGGGGAATGGCCTCATCAGGTGCTCGCCCCGACCAAATGCTTCATCAGCAATAAAGACTAACAGGAGTCCTTCCACTTTGTCCGCATTGGGTGGCAATGCCAGGCCACCAGTCTGGAGATGTTGGTAAAACTCCGTCTGGATAAAGACTCCTCCAACCAACATCCGGCCATTCTTCCCCACGTCCACATAGAGGAACTCATATTGTCCCAACACCACCACCATTAACATTATACTAAAGTCCCAATGGTCCGCAAAAAGGGATGCCACCGTCTGCCATTCCTGTGGCGTTGAAGGAAACTGTGGAGTCAAAACAGAAAAAAAATATTAGTACTTTTGCACATAACATTGCAAGCAGATTAAACAAAAAACATTCTTGGTGTACATCAGTATAAAAAAATTTTTTAAGGAGTATTTCCAGACAAAAATCTAAGGTCCACTTATCATATTCCTTACCCCCTCTGAAGGCCCTTTGTAAACATTTTAGGGGGGGGGGGGTTAAGGTGACTTTGGGAGCCAAAAAAAATGCCTCCAGCACTCTGCCTGAATTTAAGGGCACACATAACATTTGTACACATTTTAGTGGGTGTTTTGGCTAAAGCACTACAATGGAGCTGACAAAATACATTGTTAAGTGACTAGGCTATAGATGTATATGGGCCCAGGATAGCATGCTGGGGAGGTTAGTGAAGGCAAATATGCATGAAGGACAAAAAAGGAGCATTAAAAGATTCCAGCATGCATGAGGATAAAGGGGACATTCACAGCATATTACAATCATGGTAATTAGGGAATGATGAAATAAATACAACACATTAGCAAACATTAAATACATATAATGTGATGTTAAAGGATAAAACTTAACCTAATATAGTCCTTCTGCAGAACCTGAATGATGGCAGAACAGGTCTCTGGAATAACGATCCCCAGCCTGGGGGGAGATGCCTGTAGAGAACTTGAGGTCCTGTAGACTTCTGCCAGTCGCCAAGTACCTGTCAGGGCTGGCTTAGCCCTTCCTTCTCTGGGCTGGCTGCTCAGCTGTTGGCTAATTGCAAGCTCTCATCTCTCTCCACAGTTACCAGCTGTTCCTGATCATGCTCGTCTGACCTGCCTACTTAAAGCTGTCCAGCTCACTTCATTTCTGCCTTTGCCTTGGCCACATCACAAGAAACCAACTCCTGAGGTTCTGTTTAAAGACTGGCTTGCTGACGTCCCTTCTGGCTCCTTATTCTGCTTGCTGTTGCTCCACTTGGATCCGTGACTTCTGGCCTGGCTGATTACCCGATCTGGTTATTGAACTCTGGCCTGACTGACTATTCGATCTGGTTACTGGACTCTGACTATGTTTGACTACGCTTTCTCTATTTACTTTTTATTTTTATTTAATAAACAAGTGTGATTTAATTGTACTTCTGTCTCGGTCTGATTCATGGTTTCTGACAGTACCGCAAGGTGGTGACTACCCTCTGCTCCGGGGTGATGACTTTCCGCATGCAGGAGTCCTACTTTGTAATATAAGGGGTTGGCAAAGCCAACAGACGGTGAAAGACAGGATCCGTCCTCCTGAGAAAATTCCTGAAATCATCAAGATTATTCTCCTGGATCTCACAAAGCAATGGCATGTGCGAGAATTGGTCACGCTGGAGGAACCAATTCTTGGTCCAGGAACTTCTCCCCACTCTATTCATGGACTGGACTTGGGTCAAACTATAAACCTCAACACCAAGCCCCCACACGGCACGAAATCTAAGACGAGTACATACCCGCAACATGGTTTCATGGTTGGCTGGTCAGAACCAACTTAACAGAACGCACTGAAGAACAGCATGGCCTGTGAAGAGCGAGCTGAAAATCAGCAACAAATGGACAAGAACGCACTGGAAAACAGATACAAACTGACCGCATGCAATGAAAACCAGATACAAACCCACAAGCACAAACTGAACAGCAGTAAAACGATCTGAAAAAGCAGGAGTCTGAAAAGCGTGAATAGTCTCTAATCAAACTTCTACTAACACGAGATTAGCAAAAGGAGCCCAAAGGGTGGCACACTGGGTATTGAACTTCCTTTTTCTAGTCCCGTCATATGTGTTGTACGTCACCGCATTTTTGACGGCTGGACTTTGGTGTGATCGTGTGTACGCAACACAGTTTCAGCGGAATTCCATCGGAAAAAACCTTCAGAGTTTATTCTGATGGGAAAACCGGTCGTGTGTACGGGGCATAATTTCCTCGTCACGAGGACTAATGTAGCATCACATATTGGCTCAAATGGAGACTCCTGCAGGACCGACAACACCAGATTCAAATCCCATAGGCACAGCGGAGATTTAATTGGTGGATATATACCCGATACTCCCTGTATAAAGGCCCGAACTAAGGAATATGAAACTAGAGTTTTTTGGAAAAATACAGACAAGACCGAGACTTGACCTTTGATAGTCATCGAAGCTAGTTTCATCTCTACTCCTGATTGCACAATAGTTCCGTATCCTGCCTGTCCAGATCATTAAGGCCAGATGTGCCGCCCGCATTTCTAGAACATTGATGGGCAAAGTCCTTTCGGATTCTGACCACTTCCCCTAGACAGTGTTCCCTTTGTCCTGGAAATTTTGGCCGTACGCAGAGCACACAGCCAAATCTCCTGTTTCTAATAATAACATTTTCGTCTTAATGATATAATACTTCTTACCTTCCAACCCACTCATCCAAGTATTCATACATCACCCGCATTCCTACATCCTCATCTCAGCCTGGCTGCTCTTCAGCCAGGCCCCTCTGGTTCCCCATTAAAGAGACATCACCAACATTCTTACGTTCTCAACTCAGTCAGCATGAGTGACCTCTCTGAGCTGAGCAATCTTTTA
The DNA here is from genome assembly GCF_037356315.1 of Lithobates pipiens. Taxonomy (NCBI): domain Eukaryota; kingdom Metazoa; phylum Chordata; class Amphibia; order Anura; family Ranidae; genus Lithobates; species Lithobates pipiens. The sequence continues at coordinate 67,893,003 of NW_027507788.1, read as the reverse complement.
TTTACATTTCAACGGGAAGCCACACCCTGGAGGGTTTGCCTCCGACAGCTAAAAACCTCCTACAAAGCTTGTGACCTCACAGCAGCAACACAGGATGTGAACGACCATATAAGGACAATACAATGCAATACAATACAGAAGAAAGTGGTGTCTTCACAGACAGCCAATCAGACATTTGTTTTCCTTCAAAAGAACCAATCACAGCCATGTATAAATTAAAATAGTGACGCAAACTGACTAAAAGCTTTCAATGATGCGAACCATACAAAACCAATGAACGATGACTACAATTCCGGTGATAGAAATCCTTAATATACATTGTTCCAGAGAACAATGTATACCTAGATTATTCTACACCTCCGTGTGGATGGAAGGTTATCCACAGATGTGCTCTGCGTATCTCCATGTGGTGATCAGACACAGCAGAGACAATGAGCGCATATCTGCCCACAACCAATCCTTGCAGAGCAAGCATATGCCCCCAGGCGATCGTCTGTATAATGTACAGGGGCCCTTTCCCTGGCGGACATACCCCCACTCCACAAACACCTCTTTCCAATCCCAGGAAGTTATCCACTACTTAACAGATCTCAACCAGCGTCAGTCTGCCCCAGTCAGCTCTTTTAGAGCAAGCTAGGGGAGAATGAACACAGGGGGACTTTTATGACAATACATATAAAAATACATCTAAAATCTTCCACAACACCTTCTAAGACTGCTCCCCAACCCAAGAGGTTGACATCAGACGTGACGTCACTATCTTCCAAGTAACGAGTAAGAAGGTTTTCCCCTTCTGAAGATTTTTGGCTGACAACCACCAATTGAGACTCTGGTGAACACTTGGAGCCAGGCGCATTGGACAATCCAAATCCTGTTTTTTTTCTGCTCCAAACCACCAGGATACTGTTTTGCAGAAGCCTTAAATGGAACTGGACTGCACATTTTCCCTAACAACCTCATGTAAAGGCGGATGGAAGGACTCTCTTTTGTCCTGACCGAGAGCACTAGTTCTCTTATAGCGCAAACCTTTGCCAGAGGTAAAAACACTCTCTTATGGGTTGTGTCTATGACTCAACCCAAGTACCCCAGTCTTTTACAGGATGTAAGGATGACTTTTCTAGGTTGATAACCCAACCTAACTGCTTCATTTGACCATGCTTAAAACACTCTGATCTTGCCCTTCTACAGACTGATCTATCAGCAGCAGGTCTCTAGGTATGCCACTACCGTTATACCCTGAGCTCTTAGTTTTACTAAAGGCGGAGCTAGGACCTTTGTAAATACCCGAGGAGCAGTGGCCAACTCAAAGGGCAAGGCCACAAACATGTCGCTGTTCTACTGCGAAACGCAGGAATCTTTGATGAGCGGGGATTATTGGAACATGGAGATATGCATCCTTGATGTCTATAGAGTTCTCCTCCCCGAAGAGTGGATACCACTGACCGAATTGTTTCCATGCGAAACGAGCGAATGTTTAGAAATTGGTTCACACCCTTGAGATCTAAAATGGGTCTGACATCCCCATTTGGTTTTGGCACCGTGAAGAGGTTTGAATAAAACCCCAACCCCTACTCTCTTTAGGGAGTCTCTATGATCACCTCCTGAGACAGTAACCAGTCTATTGTCTGAAATAAAGACCTTATTTTTTATTAGGTCCTTGGGAACGCTTGATCTTAGGAAGTGAGATGGTGGAAATTCCCAAAATTCTAGTTTGTATCCTAGAAACACTGTGGAAATAACCCTCCCGCCAGGCTCCTGAAAATTACTGGAGCTTTACCCCCACTTGATCGAGTGGTGTTGCCCCTTCATAAGGAGGCCTTGGGATTCTGCTTTGCAGGCTTCTGTCCCCAGGGCTTCTTTTGGCCTTGTGTTTAGTTCTGAGGCCTTCCTTTAGGGGGTTGACTGAGGAGGCCGTCCAAACTGGAGACGGGGGAAACAGAACGCTTGAAAGAGAGACGTCTACACTTTCTCTTAACAGGAAGGAGAGTACTTTTTCCACCCGAGATTTTCTGGATGTATTTATCCAAGTTATCCATGAACAAACGTTCCCCATGAAAGGGAAAACCAGTCAGGAGCTTTTTACAAGGTAGCTCTGCTGACCAATGCTTAAGCCATAGAACCCTTTTCATGTGTACCAAAAGAAGGGCAAGGCTGGACAACTGATGAATAGAATCTTAAATAGTGTCAACCACAAAACAAAGGGCCCTGGGTAGTTCCTCTTGGTCCAGGACATCTTCCCCTTTGACAACCTGTTTCAGTTTGTCCTTAAGGGACTGACATACTCCTTATGCCGCGTACACACGATCATAATTTTGTTCGGAAAAAAAGCTACGATGGTTTTTCCAACGGGGTTCTGCTCAAGCTTGTCTAGCATACACAGGCACCAAATTCTGACCATCAAGAACACGGTGACATACGATGGGACTATAAAGAGGAAGTTCAATAGCCAGTGTGCCACCCTTTGGGCTCCTTCTGCTAATCTCGTGTTTACCTTGTGTTAAGCCCCACCATACACACTATCAGATTTTCTGCAGTTTTTTGTCTTCAGATTTACCAAAACAATGTAGTGCAAGGGCCTGCCTGATTGCATACAAATTAAAATTCCTAAGGTTTGATATCATACTATATGGTTTTGGTAAATCTGAAGGAAAAAATCAGCAGAAAATCTGATGGTGTGTATGGGGTTTTAGTAGAAGTTTGGTGAAAGACAATTTGCGCTTTTCAGACTTGTGCTTTTCAGATCATTTTACTGCTGTTCAGTTTGTGCTTGTGGGTTTGTATCTGGTTTTCAGTGCGTGTAGTCAGTTCGTATCTGTTTTTCAGTGCGTTCTTGTCCGCTGGTTTCTGATTTTCAGATCGCTCTTCATAGGCCTTGCTGTTCTTCAGTGCGTTCTGTTAGTTCATTCTGACCAGCCGACCGTTTTGAAGCCATGTTGCAGGTATGTGCTTGTCTTAGAGTTCATGCTGTGTGGGGTATTGGTGTTGTGGTTCTTGCTTTGACCCAAGCCCAGTCCATGAACAGGGCGAGGAGGAGTTCATGGACCAAGAATTGGTTGTTCCAGTGTGAGCTATTCTCTCATATGCCTTTGCTGCGTGAGATCCAGGAGAAAAACCCTGATGATTTCAGAAATTGTCTCCAGATGACAGACCCCGTTTTTCACCATCTGTTGGCTTTGCTGTCCCCTTATAGTATGCAGCAGGACACCTGCATGCGGCAAGCCATCACTCCAGAGCAGAGGCCAGTCACCACCTTGCGGTACTTGGCGACGGGGAGAAGTCTACAGGACCTCAAGTTCTCTACAGGCATCTCCCCCCAGGCTATGGGGATAATTATTCCAGAGACCTGTTCTGCCATCATTCATGCAGAAGGACAATATTAGGGTACATTTTCTCCTTTAACATCATATTCTATGTATGTAATGTATTGTATTTCTTTCATCATTCCCTAATTACCATGATTGTAATATGCTGTGAATGTCCCCTTTGTCCTCATGCATGCTGTAAGCTTTTAATGCTCCTTGTTTGTCATTCATACATATTTGCCTTCACTAACCTCCCCAGCATGCTATCCTGGGCCCATATACACCTATCCTAGTCACTTAACAATGTATTTTGTCCGCTCCATTGCAGTGCTTTACCATAAACACCCCCTAAAATGTGTACAAATGTTATTGTTGTCCTTAAATTGTGGCAGAGGCTTTTTTATGGGGTCCAAAACTCATTTATAACCCCCTACTAAAATGTTTCCAGTGGGCCATCAGAGGGGGTGAGGAATCTGATAAGTGGACCTTATATTTTTGTCTTTAAATACTCCTTAAAATAAATGTTATACTGCTGTTGGCAAAGAATGTTTGTGTCTAATCTGCTTGCAATGTTATGTGCAAAAGTACTAATATATATTTTTTCTTTATTGACTCCACAGTTTCCTTCAACGCCACAGGAATGACAGACTGTGGCTTCCCAATTTGCTTATCGTTAGGACTTTCCCAACTGCAGAGGGGCAATCAATGGGAAGCATATCCACATCATCCCACCACCCCACTCTGGGTTATACTATTTTAACTATAAGGGGTTTCATGGTATTGTGTTGATGGCGGTGGTGTCGGCAACATACGAGTTTCTTTATGTGGATATGGGGAAGAATGGCCGGATGGTGGAGTCTTTGCCCAGACCGAGTTCTACCAACGTCTCCAGAGTGGTGGCTTGGGATTGCCACCTGCGGAAGAAAACATGGAAGGACTCCCATTTGTTTTTATCGCAGATGAAGCATTTGGTCTGGGTGATCACCTGATGAGGCCATTCCTTCAGAGGGTCCTCACCCTGGAGAAGAGGGTTTTTAATTACCGGCTGGCCAGAGCCAGAGGAGTCGTGGAGAATGCCTTTGGGATAATGGCCAGCCAGTTCCGCCTATTTCTTACGGCAATACATATGGCAGAGTATAAACTTAACCACATAGTACTAGCATGCTGCATACTGCACAACTTTTTGAAGAGAAATGCTCTGAATTATGTTGCCTCAGTTGGGTCTGAGGCCGGACTTCCAGAAAATCCACTGACGGCCCTGGAAACTGGCTGTCCTGGCTTGCATCCCTAAAGTGCGCATGAAGTGCGTCAAAAATATGTTGATTATTTTATGGGTAGGGGGGCCATTGCAATGCCAGCAAATTTGTAATTATTTTAGATATATAAAAAATATTGATTTATCAAATCTTGATTTTGATTTACTGCTTGTGTTTCTTTTAGCTGTCTCCTATATTCTCCTAGTGCACTTGTAGTGCTAAGTAGTTTTTCCATTATTAAATAACACCCATTGTCACTGTAAGCACCAACTTAATACAAAAAATGGTATTGAGCATTGAAAGAAGAAGCCACATATTGTTGAGTATAAACCCTTTTACTTTGTGCACATTCACGTGTGTTGTAAAAAAAAATTTAAGTTTTTTTTTTAAGTTTTACCCTGAAAATATTTTTTTAGTACATAAACAGGCATGTTTCAAAACATAACATACACAACTCCGGAACTTACAAAGTTCAAAGTTAAAAAACTGAAGGCAATATCAGACATTATAGTGTCAAAAATGTGTTGATATTGCCTTCATCAGATGGGGTGATGTCCCCCTGTAAAAGGCATATTTTGAAGATGCACACAAATTGGGGGTCAAACTGGGGATTTCCCTCCTGATCCCATACCTAATGTCAACATGTGCTATCTTCCATCATGGGGGATCAATGGACGTGTTTTGGTGGTGCAACCTCTTCCTCTCACCTACTTGAATTACGAGGAAGGGGTTGCACCCACAAAACGCATACATCGCTATCTCCTGATGGCATATAGCACATGTTGACACACTGTGTGCATCAGTCCAGAATGGTCAGACACCCCCTTAAGTGTATAAGTAACTGACTGCACCATTGGGAGTATTTCTTTCATTCCCTGGGGCCAGGTCTATTCTAGACATGCATCCCCTACCTGGTGCATGCCACGAATAGACTCTGGCCCCCGGGTTTCTAATCCTCCATATATCCACCCACCCTACTTCCCTTAGAAAATTTTCCAGAACTTTAGACCCCTCTCCTTTCCTTTGGGGCTTTTTTTCAAATCTATCCATCTTTGGATCTAACCACATATTAAAATCTCCCATACATATAACATTTGCATCTGGATATTCTTACATAAATAACATTGCTTCCTTTAATACTCCCATTGTAGCTGGAGGGGGGGGGGGGTATCTATCCCCATTATAACATCTGGCAGTAAGTGCACCAGTGCAAAGACAAAAACATATCGCCCTCTGGATCCCTCCTTGCCCTGATGCACTCCCACGCCATTGCCCGGTGCACCATTAGGGATACTCCTCTTGAAAAATTTGTATGACATGAATGACATGACCATAGTATCCAGGGCTTTAAGTAATCAAGTCTTTCTTTAACCATAATGCGTTTCTTGGATGCAAATTATTTTAGCCTGTAATTTTTTAATTCCTGTGAAGACCTGTGCACGTTTTGATTGTGTGCCCAGGCCTCTCACATTCCACGACAAAAAAGGTACAATAATTAGCCATTTTTTACCCGTTCTTAAACATTTTAAACCAGGACGCCTTATTTCCTCTGTCTTCTCTTTTCCTTAGTGACCATTCTCTCATTTCCCTTCCATTCATCCATTCATCCTTCTTCCACTTCAACATTTTTAGGGCATTACCAACATATCGCATCTGCTCTTATATAGGTAATTATTTTTGTTTCAGCCTCTCTACTCCTCAGCTCTCCCCCAAAGGATAAGATTAGTAAGAGAAGTAAAGGAGAGAGAAAGAAAAAAAAAAAATCTCAAACCCCACTGTGTTTTAGCTGTATATATATATATATATATATATATAATGTTTGTGTGTTTATATTACATGTGGTCCACCTCTTTTGTGTTCCTATTTATCTTTGGTCCTTTGTGCAGTTAATACATCTCCCCTGCCTAATGCCATAGTTTCATAGTTTCATAGTAAGGTTGAATAAAGACACCAGTCCATCCAGTTCAACCTGAGTGAGTGTCTACAATTGTCCCTGTACATTGCACACTCACATCGGTTCCTACCCTCAAAGAGCCCACAATCCAAGGTCATTCATATACTAGGGCCAATTTTGGACAGAAGCCAATTAACCTACCTGCATGTCTTTTGGATTGTGGAAGGAAACCAGAGTACTTGGAGGAAACCCATGCAGGCACAGGGAGAACATGCAAGCTCCAGGCAGGTAGTGTCGTGGCTGGGATTTGAACCAGCGACCCTTTTTACTGCTAGGTGAGAGTCCTAACCACTACACCACTGTGCCGCCCACTGTGCTTCTTCCCTTATTACAATCTTAAATACTGTGCTTCTTAATTTTTATTAATCACCCTATATGTTTTTTCCCTTTTTACTACCATTTCAGCCCCGTGTATCACCCACTCGTGTTTCATAAGTCATAATTCCTTTCCTTGTGAACCCGCTTACTCAAAAAACAAAAACAAATTTTAACATCAAGCCAATCCCTTAGAGGACACATCAAATACCAACACACAAAAAAGAAGAAGACTCCCCCCCCCCCCTTCCCCTGTTCTCTCACACACTCCATCCCCCTTTAATATTGGGACATGAGAATGTGGGGGAACCCCCTCCTACCTGCTATATTAAAAAAAAATGTATCTACATTTATTTATTTATATCTCTCCATTCTTCCCTTCTTCCTATATATATATATTATATAATATATGTATATTATCCCATTAATATGCTTGTCCTTGAGTATCCTATAATATCTCACTATTCCCTATTTTGCATTATTCGTAGCAGGTTTAACTGTCCAAAACCATTCTTTGGATTGCTCCGGTGTATTAAAATACATAGTCTTTCCTCCTTCATCCACTCTCACCCGGGCTGGGTATGCCATAGAATACTCTATTCCTGCTTCTCTCAATTTCCTTTTTATCTAAAAAAAACATTGTCATATCTGGGAATATATTTTTCAGCCATTTCTCAATAAAGTCCCCTGGGTTAAATCCCTCCACTTCTCCGTTAGACCTATTATTCTTAAATTATTGCGGCGCATGCAATTTTCAAAATCATCTGTTTTCTGCTGCCATGTAACAACCTGTTTTTCTACTGTTACCATTCTTTTGGGCATATGGATTACTGTATCTTCCAATAGGGATATCCTATTTTCAATTTCTACCATCCTCTCCCTGATACTTTGCATATCCTGGCTGATCAGTCCTATATCCATTTTAATCTCATCCATTTTACTTGTCAGGCCTGCGCTGCTTGCATGGATGGCTGCCATTTGTTGCGCACTCATCTGCTCCAATGTCAATTTAGATGACTTTTCCAGCTTCTCAGGCTGGGGATGAGGCGTGCTGGGCTTCTGGGTGTCAATCACCGATGTTCCTCCACTCCTTGTCTGTGGAGGTCTCCGCCCGACATCTGCTTTATCCATCCTTGCATACTCCCTAAGGCGATCTGTTGCTAATTGTTTGCTACTCATCTCGCCCATGGACTTGTTCGTATTGTTTCTTTTTGTTCGCCGCCGGGCTCGTTTGTTTTCAGGTTGCAGGTTGTCAGATCTAGGTAGTAGTTGTTAGTTGGGATACTGTCAGAGACTCCGGTTACCCTCGGAACTCCCACTAAACGTATCCGGCCATGTCAGCAAAGGACCTCCCACCACCAGACTCGTTTGTTTTTTTTGGTCTCCGCTAAGCTTACGGATCTCGGTAGTAGTTGTTAGCTGGGGTACTGTGTCAGTGGAGGTCCACTCACCAGCAGGCTCATTCATATATTGGTCACCGCCAGGCTCGTTAGTTTCCGGGTTGCGGGTTTACGGGTCTTGGAAGTAGCTGTTAATCAGAATACTGTCGGAGATTCAGGCTGAACTTGGAGCTCCCGCTAATCACATCCGGTCTTGTCAGCAGAAGTCACGCAGCGATAACGGGATGGTTTCGTGCGTAACCCATCCATATTTATTGTCCGAAAATTATTGTTGTTAACTAGATGTTATTATTGATAACAAATGAATGAACAAAAAGTGTTTTACATATCAATAGAAAGTGGGGGCCAAAAATGATTGTGACAAGAATGAAAAATGCTGGGCAGAATAATAGTCTTTTCTATTTAGTAACATTCAATGTGCAACAGTCATGAGCTGAAAATTATGTGTGATTGACGAACCAATAACTAAAACAATGTCCCTTTTTCATACACAGGAAGACCTCAGCCAGGATGAGGCTCTGGAATGTGTCAGCCAGGAGGAGGCGGGGGTAAGTGTCAGCCAGGAGGAGGCGGAATAAGTGTCAACTAGGGGTTGGCGGGGCCCTGTAGCCTCACCCAATCCCAGGTGCCTCCAGTCCACCTTACAACAAAAAGGGCCAGAAAGGGGAGTAATGTGGAGGAGGCAGCACTGGGCCTCATTAACCACTAAGGGCCCGCGCTATAGCCGAAAGGCAGCTACAGCACGGACTCCAAATGCTGGCAGGGCATCCCTGGATGTCCTCCTGTTTTCTTCCCCTCTGCACTCTGCCTCGGGCACACATCGGGAAATTTCTGTGTTGCCGTGTCCCTTGGACACAGCCAATAACAGATCTTGCAAAATGGCCAATCACAGCGGCCATTTAGCACTCGATCTGAGTGTCCAATGAGAGGTGATTTCATATGTAAACATATGAGATCATCTCTCATTGCCGGCTCTCCTTCCTCACACAGACAGCGTGTGAGGAGGGAGAGCGAACGGCTGCAGCGGGAGTGTAAGAAGAAAAAAAAGGGAAAATAAAGTGCCCACAGTACCTGTCAGTGCCATCTGTCCCAAGTGCCACGTATAAGTGGCGTAAATTATCATGATAATTGACAAATACCACAAATATAAATTGAACAACTTCAATATGAACATGTGTATGAAAAAAAAGTGTCACTCGTTGAGCTCAATAGAGTCCTTTCCTAAAAGAGCAATCAAAGTCCCCCTCGGTGCAAAAAAATGGTAGATATGCCCTCCAATCCTCAGGGTTGAGATATGCAAACACCCTTGTGCCAGTACCACCACCTTGAACAGATGTAGGCTTACCGAATATATCTGACCCAAAAGAACATATATTCCAAGGGTCAATCACGCTTTAGTCTGAGGTGACTGTAGATCAATCAAACTAACGAGCACTGGAACTTAGAACTTAATAGTGAACATCTCTTCCAGGACATAAATACACACAGAACCAGTATCCTCCGATCATAGAAAAGGCCAAACTCCCAGAGATGGACATATGGGATGAAAAGATGGAGCCATATAGTGTAATTCCATAAAACAACTCAATTTCTTAAAACAAATGTCAAACTTACATTTAAGTAGTTGATCTAGTGCTTTTACATAAAAAATGGCGGCAGTGGAGTCCTTTCGACGCGTTTCATCTGCATAGACATCATCTGGGGTGTCTCTCCACTGCAGCCGTACTCACTTTTATAGACAATTGAGCCCAATGGTTGGAATTCCACCTCCCTGTGTCACTTCCGGTTTTGGGCCAAAATGGCCGCATGGCCTGCGTTTCCAAGCCTCGTTTGGAGCTCCCCTTTGTGTTCCACTTTACTAATCACATTTTTAATTCCATAAAGTTGTCCCACAAGGTCTATAATCTAAATATGATGCCCCTTATTAATCCACGTGTTCGTAGTTCAATACAAATTGTAGTACCATACACCTCCCATATGGTGTATTACTGAATGGCATATGAATCAGGAAATGACGCGACTCCCCATTCAGCGTCACTTCCGGATCCTGCCGATATGGAACGCAAGCTTAGCGGCAATGCATCCGCAACATCAGCCCGCACCTCCGGAAGTGACACGACTTCCCATTCATCGTCACCTCCGGACCCCCGTGGAACGCAAACATGCTTCCACAACATCCATCAGCACCAACGGAAGTGACACGGTCAACAACCCTACAACACCTCCAGTCGGCGCCAGGACATAGGACCCTACGTGTGCGTTACACGCCTCATTTTATACATTTGTTAATATGCAGCTTGCGCTTCACGTACCTATCATCATTCCACCCCTGGTGATTAATTAATTCCGCCCATTATAACGGATGAACCATATACAATGGATGGACTATATACCACCCCCTTTGCTCCAAAAGATTCAAAATACCATACGATCCAAACGAATCTATAAACATAACTCATATTGTAATTATTGAATCTTTCTGGGGTAAAAGGATATATATCTAAAAAAAAAAAATAATTATATATATATATAATAAAATAATGATACATTTTTCTTTTCTCCCTTCATCCTTCACTTAAACGGGAATATATCCCCAGATATTTCGTATGACACGTTTTGACACGGGAAGTGGGGCAAAACCAACCACAGAGCAACAAATTCCACATTGCTGTTACAATCATAAAAATGTAAAAAATTATGAAAATATAAAAAATATGAAAACATATATTCAAAATATATGCAAGACAGAAAATTACGAGTTATGTTTATAGATCCGTTTGGATCGTATGGTATTTTGAATCTCTTGGAGCAAAGAGAGTGGTATATAGTCCATCCATTATAATGGGCAGAATTAATCACCAGGGGTGGAATGATGATAGGTATGTGAAGCGCAAGCTACAAATTAACAAATGTATAAAATGAGGCATGTAATGCACGCGTAGGGTCCCACGTCCTGGCGCCGACTGGAGGTGTTGTGGGGTTGTTGACCGCGTCACTTCCGGTGGTGCTGATGGATGTTGTGGAAGTATGTTTGCGTTCCACGGGGGTCCGGCGGTGACGATGAATGGGAAGTCGCGCCACTTCCGGAGATGCGGGCTGACGTTGTGGATGCATTGCCGCTAAGCTTGCGTTCCATATCGGCAGGATCCGGAAGGGACGTTGAATGGGGAGTCGCGTCATTTCCTGATTCATATGCCGTTCAGTAATACACCATACGGAAGGTGTATGGTACTACAATTTGTATTGAACTACGAACATGTGGATTAATAAGGGGCATCATATTTAGATTATAGACCTTGTGGGACAACTTTATGGAATTAAAAATGTGATTAGTAAAGTGGAACACAAAGGGGAGCTCCAAACGAGGCTTGGAACGCACGCCATGTGGCCATTTTGGCCCAAAACCGGAAGTGACACGGGGAGGTGGAATTCCAACTATTGGGCTCAATTGTCTATAAAAGTGAGTACGGCTGCAGTGGAGAGACACCCCAGACGATATCTATGCAGACGAAAAGCGTCGGGAGGACTCCACTGCCGCCATTTTTTATGTAAAAGCGCTAGATCAACTACTTAAATGTAAGTTTGACATTTGTTTTAATAAATTGAGTTGTTTTATGGAATTACGCTATATGGCTCCATCTTTTCATCCCGTATGTCCATCTCTGGGAGTTTGCCCTGTTCTATGATCAGAGGATACTGGTTTTGTGTGTATTTATGTCCTGGAAGAGATGTTCACTATTAAGTTCTAAGTTCCAGTGCTCGATAGTTTGATTGATCTACAGTCACCTCAGACTAAAGCGTGATTGACCCTTGGAATATATGTTCTTTTGGGTCAGATATATTCGGTAAGCCTACATCTGTTCAAGGTGGTGGTACTGGCACAAGGGTGTTTGCATACATCAACCCTGAGGATTGGAGGGCATATCTACCTTTTTTTGCACTGAGGGGGACTTTGATTGCTCTTTTAGGAAAGGTCTCTATTGAGCTCAACGAGTGACACTTATTTTCCTTTTTTTTTTTCATACACATGTTCATATTGAAGTTGTTCAATTAATATTTGTGGTATTTGTCAATTATCAATTATTTTGTAGTATAGTGTTCCACAAAAAATGTTGATTCTGAAAGGAAAGTAAAAGTTTTGACAAATCTGTTGGGGTGTAATCATTTATGCTGAGCACTGTATATGTTTGTGGGCACCTACAATTTGAGTGTATTTTTTTTAATAAAAACTAATTTGATAAACAGGAGCACAGTATCTTGTGGCATAAAAAATGCAACTACCACCATTCTAATCTACATGGTCTCAGCTTTTACATAGTTACATAGTAGGTGAGGTTGAAAAAAGCCACAAGTATAACCCGTGTGTGTGTGTGTGTGTGATTATAATTCAGTATTACATTGTATATCCCTGTATGTTGTGGTCGTTCAGGTGCTTATCTAATAGTTTTTTGAAACTATCGATACTCCCCGCTGAGACCACAGTCTGTGGAAGGGAATTCCACATCCTTGCCACTCTTACAGTTCAGAACCCTCTTTACATAGTTTAAGGTTAAACCTCTTTTCTTCTCATTTTAATGAGTGGCCACGTCTTGTTAAACTCCCTTCCGTGAATTTTTTTTATCCCTATTGTGGGGTCATCAGTATGGTATTTGTAAATTGGAATCATATCCCCTCTCAAGTGTCTCTTCTCCACAGAGAATAAGTTCAGTGCTCACAACCTTTCCTCATAACTACTATCTTCCAGACCCTTTATTAGCTTTGTTGCCCTTCTTTGTTCTCGCTCCCTTTCCAGTACAGCCTACCTGAGGACTGGTGCCCAGAACTGAACAGCATGCTCTAGGTGCAGCCAGAGTCTTGTAGAGCTCAAGAATTATCATTTCTTTATCGTACATCATAGGACACAGAGTCTCAAGTAATTACTTGGTGGGTTATAGGCCTACCTTCAGGTGTTGACACTGGTATAACCAATACAAGAAGTTGACTCCCCTATATGACCCCTCCTCCTTCCAGGGGCACTCAGTTTTTTCGCCAGTGTCTAAGGCTTTTTCCTTCAATATACCTTATATGCCTTATAAATGTCTCCTCTATAAGGAGTAACTTGCACTACCTATGATGTGTCTTAGTGCAGCTCTGTCTCAGAACATGTGTGGTCCCAGCGGCAGAGGGGGTTCTTATTTAAATAGATCTTGTGGGATTTGGTAAAAAATACAGCAGTTGCTAATACAGAGATGTGTATAAACTTCTCTATGGGCGGTGGCCGATTGGTTGACGCAGCTGCTTTAGCTGCATGGTTTAATTACAACCCAGCACTTCCACCTAGTAACATTGGGGAAACGCCCTATGCTTCTGTGGTTTTAAAAAACTATAAATCTGCTGACAGAACCCCCCTCCCCTTCCCCTCCCCCCTTGTAGAGGTGTATAGTACGTTCACCTTACTTTGTGTTGGCCATTCGGGTCCCTAGCAGGGCCTGAGAACGCAGAGGGGCATGTCCGCACGGTGGATGTATGGATGGATGTAAAGTCCAAACACACACAGCACTCGCCGCATAGCTGAGGGGAAGCGCTGAGGATGCCAATCAGGTTCCACCTGAGGCTTTATATCACAGACACTCTCATTTCAGAAAGACTTTTTAACTGAAGAGAGGCAGTCTGTCAAACTAAGAGACACCAGAGCGCTGGGCACATAAGGGTGTGAACAGGCATTTCCAGACAGGAAAAACTATTGTTACTTAGTAGCAAAAGAACTGTTATTTTGTGTGTACCTCTGCTTGTGCTTTGCACTATGTCTTCCAGACCTACCGTAAAGGTACCTAAGGTGTCACCCCCCCAGGCGCTGGAAATCCCAGTTATGCCTCTATACTGTCTTCCTCTTCGGAGAGATCAGACATGGCAAGCCAGGGTGAGTCATTGGAAGCTAGCGGTGGTGCAACTGCTTCACACACTTCAGCGCCTGTAGAGGTGACTGAAGATGCATTTTCCTGTCTTTCAAGGCTTAGAAGGAAGATTAGAATCGCATTCTCCATCCAGTGTATAGGAAGCGTCCTAGATCCCCCTCCCCCACCTTAGACTCTTTACAGTCAGTGGAGGGTCCAAGAGAATTGTGGGGACAGGATGGGGTATTGCCCTCAGATGATCGGGAGGAAAGACATGCGATTATTTCTCTGTGGAGGAAACAATACTTGAAGTTCTCAAGGATCCCTACTTCACAATCTGAAGTACAGGGGCTTGCAAAGATGGTTCGCTCTACTTGCATGCTACCCCTAACAGAGTTATCTGAAGGGCCAGTCTCTTCCTTGGGTTCTTTAAAGCCTTTACAGCCTTTGCATGCGTTTTCCGTCCACGCATTACTAAAAAAGCTTATTTATACCAAATGGGATCATCCGGATAAGCATTTTTTTTCTCTTCCAAAGAGACTCGCAAAGCTCTATCCTATGGAAGAAATATTCACTAAAAGATGGAAAGTTCCAGCAGTTGATGCTGCGATTTTCAAAGTGAAAAAAAAAAAATTTTTTTTTTACCCAGTGGACAATGCGTTTATGCTTAACCACTTAACAACCGCCCATTGCCGATTAACGGCTTCAGGGCGGTTGTTTAACTCTGAGAGGCCGTTAATTAACGGCCTCCCAGAATTCTGCTCTCATGCGCCCCCTGGGGCGCGCACACGAGAGCATCCGTGACCGCTGGGTCCAGTGGACCCGGCGCATCACGAATCACGGTAAACGGCCGCTCATCGCGGCCGTTTACCACGTGATCGCTCCATCAAATGACGGAGTGATCACTTGTAAACAAGCCGGCGTCATGTTATGACGCCGGTTCCTCCCTCCCCCTCTCTGTACCGATCGGTACAGCGGAGGGGGAAGAGATCGGTGTCAGCAGCGATGTGGGCTGCATCTGCAGTGCCCACATCACTGCTCACCGAAAATTAACCCCTCGATTCCCTGCATTACTCTGCAATACCCTGCCATTACTCTGCATTACTCTGCAATGCCCTGCAACACTCTGCAATGCCCTGCAACACTCTGCAATGCCCTGCAACACTCTGCAATGCCCTGCAACACTCTGCAATGCCCTGCAACACTCTGCAATGCCCTGCAACACTCCGCAATGCCCTGCAACACTCCGCAATGCCCTGCAACACTCCGCAATGCCCTGCAACACTCCGCAATGCCCTGCAACACTCCGCAACGCCCTGCAACACTCCGCAACGCCCTACAACACTCCGCAACGCCTTGCAACACTCCGCAACGCCTTGCAACACCCTGCAACACTCTGCAACACTCTGCAACACTCTGCAACACTCTGCAACACTCTGCAATGCTCTGCAACACCCGCCAATACCCTGCAACACTCTGCAATGCTCTGCAACACCCGCCAATACCCTGCAACACTCTGCAATGCTCTGCAACACCCGCCAATACCCTGCAATGCAGTACTCTGCAACGCCATACTCTGAGATACCCAGCCATACTCTGAGATACCCAGCCATAGTCGGTGATACCCTGCAATACCCAGCCATAGACATCCCCCCCCCCTCCCGCCGCCCTCCGCCCTCCGGTGCTTCTACCGAATCGCTAATACGACCAAAGCCAGAATCTTTTTTTTTTTTTCAGGCTTCCCAGCTTAGAGGTGAGATGCAGGGTCTTATTGACCCCACATCTCACTGTAAAGAGGACCTGTCATGCCATATTCCTATTACAAGGGATGTTTACATTCCTTGTAATAGGAATAAAAGTGATCAAAAAAAATATTTTTGGGGAAAAAAATGTCAAACTAAAATAAATAAAGTAAAATGAACAATAAAAAAAATGTTTTTTTTTTAAAGCACCCCTGTCCCCATGTGCTCGCATGCAGAAGCGAACGCATACGTAAGTCCCGCCCACATATGAAAACGGTGTTCAAACCACACATGTGAGGTATCGCTGCGAACGTTAGAGCGAGAGCAATAATTCTAGCCCTAGACCTCCTCTGTAACTCAAAACATATAACCAGTAAAAATAATTTAAATCGTCGCCTATGGGGATTTTTAAGTAGCGACGTTTGGCGCCATTCCACGAGCGTGTGCAATTTTGAAGAGTGACATATTAGGTATCCATTTACTCAGCGTAACTTCATCTTTCACATTATGCAAACATTGGGCTAACTTTACTGTGTTTTTTTTTTTTTAAGCACAAAACTGTTTTTTTTTTCAAAAAAA
The DNA here is from genome assembly GCF_037356315.1 of Lithobates pipiens. Lineage (NCBI taxonomy): Eukaryota > Metazoa > Chordata > Amphibia > Anura > Ranidae > Lithobates > Lithobates pipiens. The sequence continues at coordinate 67,876,582 of NW_027507788.1, read as the reverse complement.
AGCATTCGAAAAATTACTGCGCAAATACCGTGCGAGATAAAAAGTTGCAAAGACCACCATTGTATTCTCCAGGGTGTTTGCTAAAAAAACATATATAATGTTTTGGAGTTCTATGTAATTTTCTAGCAAATAAATGATGATTTTTACATGTAGGAGAGAAATGTCAGAATTGTCCTGGGTGCTCCAGAACACCTGATGGCGCTCCATGCATGTTGGGCCTCTGTATGTGGCCACACTGTGTAAAAGTCTCACACATGTGGTATCGCCATACTCGGGAGTAATAGCAGAATGTGTTTTGGGGTGTAATTTGTGGTATGCATATGCTGTGTGTGAGAAATAACCTGATAATATGACAATTTTGTGAAAATAAGTAAAAAGAATCTTGATTTTGCAAAGAATTGTGGGAAAGAATGACAACTTCAAAAAACTCATCATGCCTCTTACTAAATACCTTGGAATGTCTTCTTTCCAAAAAGGGGTCATTTGGGGGGTATTTGTACTTTTCTGGCATGTTAGGGTCTCAAGAATTGAAATAGGCCGTCAGTACTTCAGGTGTGATCAATTTTCAGATATTGGCACCATAGCTTGTGGACTCTATAACTTTCACAAAGACCAAATAATATCCACCAATTTGTACTTAGTTTTACCAAAGATATGTAGTGGTATAAATTTTGGCCAAAATTTATGAAGAAAAAATTACTAATCTGCTAAATTTTCTAACAGAAACAAAGAAAAATTCATTTTTTTACAGAATTTTCGGTATTTTTTCTTTTATAGCACAAAAAATAAAAAACCCAGCGGTGATTAAATACCACCAAAAGAAAGCTCTATTTGTGTGAAAAAAAGGACAAAAATTTCATATAGGTCCAGTGTTGCATGACTGAGTAATTGTCATTCAAAATGCGAGAGCACCGAAAGCTGAAAATTGGTCTGGTTATTAAGGGTGTTTAAGTGCCCAGTGGTCAAGTGGTTAAAGATTCAACAGAGAAGAAGTTGGAAGGTCTATTAAAATCCTTTTTTTCTTAGGTACTGTTGCTCAGCCTGCAATTGCAGCTATAGGCATCTGTCAGTCCTTAACCCTTTCATGACTAAGCCTATTTTTGGCATTTGGTGTTTACAAGTTAAAATCCATATTTTTTGCTAGAAAATTACTTGGAACCCCAAACATTATATATATTTTTTTAGCAGAGACACTAGAGAATAAAACGGCGATTTTTGCAATATTTTATGTCACACTGTATTTGCGCAGTGGTGTTTTAAACGCAACTTTTTGGGAAAAGGGACACTTTCATGAATTTAAAAAAAAAACGAAACAGTAAAATTAGCCCAATTTTTTTTGCATGATGTGAAAGATAATGTTACGCCAAGTAAATAGATACCAAGCATGTCACACTTTATAATTGCACACACTCGTGGATTGACGACAAAGTACGGTACCTAAAAATCTCAATAGGTGACGCTTTAAATTTTTTTTACGGTTACCAGGTTAGCGTTACAGAGGAGGTCTAGTACTAGAATTATTGCTCTCACTCTGACAATCGCGGAGATACCTCACATGTGTGATTTGAACACCGTTTACATATGCGGGCGCGACTTCCGTATGCGTTTTCTTTGCTTCGCGAGCTCGTGGGGACAGCGGGCGCTTTAAAAAAAAATATTTATTTTATTTATTTTAAAATTAAGAAATTGTTTAAAAAAATAAAAAAATGTGATCACTTTTACTGCTGTCACAAGGAATGTAAACATCCCTTGTGACAGTAATAGGTGGTGACAGGTACTCTTTATGGAGGGATCGGGGGTCTAAAAGACCCCAATCCCTCCTTTACACTTCAAAGTATTCAGATCGCCGAAAACGACGATTCTGAATACTGCAGATTTTTTTAAAACCAGCGCCATTTGCAGCCGAGTAAACGGGATGTGACGTCATGACGTCGATTCCGTGTTTACTATTAGGAGACTGGAATGACGCCGCTTACGGCTTCATTCCAGTTCCTCCCCAGCCCCCGGAGGCATCGGATCATGAATCGGTGCTCCCAATTGAGCGGGAGCACCGGTAACAGCGGCAGGAGGCGGCGGTGGGGGGGGGGGTGACCTCTCCCGCTCCTCCGGCATGACAGCCGAGCACCTTTTAGCCACTTCGGTTGATATGGCTGGTTAGCCAATCGCCCGATGTAAAAAACGGTACCGGGATGATGCCTGCAGGTGCGGGCATCATCCCGGTATAACCCCCGGAAGCCGAATACGCACATCTGTGTACACTCGGCGGGAAGGGGTTAAAGGACCAGTTCAGAGATGCTCTCAGATGAGCTCCCTGCACAACAAGCACAGGAACTGGCCGAGCTACCTAAAGCATTATGCTTTGCTGTAGACTGTGAAGGATTCTATTCACCAGGCATCACGCCTTGCATTTTGTACTTGTACATATGCAAAGGAGCCTTTGGTTAAAGGGTTGGTCAGCTGAAAAGCCTTGTAAGAACCTTCTAACTAGTTTCCCCTTTAAGGGAGAACGATTATTTGACAATAGTTTGGGTAAATACATTCAAACAATTTCCAGCGGAAATAGTACTCTTTTGCCAGTCAAAAGATAATATAAGCATCTTTCATTTAAACTGTTCGGCCTCTGCCATCAGACCAGGCATAAAGGAAGACCTGGGGCTACAAGTCTGCAAAGCAGAATACAAGACCTCCTCATGAAGAGGCATCTCCCCTCACCAAGGTGAGGGGGGGGGGGGGGAAGACTTCTGATGTACTCAGAAGTCTGGCAAAGGGAGATTCAGGACAAATGGACTCTCTCCACAGTGTCTCTAGGATACAAGCTAGAGCTTTGAGAGTTTCCACCATCTCGTTTTCTGAGATCAAACGCTCCCAAGGATCCAGGGAAAAGGCAATCCCTGTTGCAAGCATTAGACCGATTATTGGCTCAATGGGTGATCAGACAGATTCCCAAACAAGAGCAAGGTTTGAGGTTTTACTCAAACCTAATTACGGTGCCAAAGCCAAATGGGGATATCAGACCAAGTCTAGATCTACGTAATCTAAATCGGCACCTGAAAATCCGCTCCATTTGCATGGAGTCAATCAAGTCAGTCATTTCCATCCTGCAAGGAGAAAAACTTCTGGCATCCATCATTGCCCTTCGGGCTTGCTACAGCATCTCGGGTATTTATTAAGGTATTAGCCCCACCTCTAGTCAGGTTAAGGGCACAGGGCATAACTGTCTTGGCTTACTTAGACAATCTATTGTTAATAGACCAGTCAGTGGCTTACTTGAAGCAAGGTGTAGCCATCACAAGCAGTTACCTGTAAGGTTTGGGTTGGATTCTCAACCTAAAGAAATCCTCCTTAAAGCCACTAAGAAGGCTGGATTATCTGGGCCTGATCATAGACACAGCCCAGAAAAGGGGTGTTCTTGCCTCCCGCAAAGGATCAGCTCCATGCAGGAGAAGGTGAGGATGATCAGGTCGAAGAGAAATCCTTTAATTCGCCTTTGCATGAGGTTGTTAGGGAAGATGGTAGCTTCATTCGAAGCAGTTCCCTATGCTCAATTCCATTCGGAACTGAAAGCAGTATTCTGTCTGCTTGGAACAAAACAATTCAAGCTTTGGACTTGCCAATGTGGCTGTCCCCATGAGTGTCCCAAAGCCTCAGTTGGTGGTTACTATCTTGTAACCTGCTGAAGGCAAAGTCCTTCAGATCAATTATCTGGAAGGTAGTAACGAAAGATGCCAGCCTTTCAGACTGGGGAGTAGGAGCCATGCCCATCGACATCCTAGAGATTCCGGCAGTGTATCTGGCTCTAGAAACCTGGACCTCCAGGTTAAAGAATTGTCCTGCCAGGATCCAGTCCGACAATGCCACGGCTGTTGCATATATCAATCACAAGGGGTCACCAAGAGTCTCAGCTCAGAGAGAGGTGAACCAGATTCTAACTTGGACAGAAGAGAATGTCCCATGCCTATCGGCAGTTTTCATTCTGGGAGTAGGGAATTGGCAGGTGGACTATCTAAGTCGCCGGCAGTTTTTCCCAGGAGAATGGTCTCTTCACCCTAAGGTGTTTCAGGCTGTTTGCCAAAGATGGGAAACTCCGGACGTAGACCTTCTAGCGTCCTGATTCAACACTAAGCTGGTCAACTTTGCATCCAGGACAGGGGACCCACTCGCATACGGAATAGATGCGTTGACGACCCTGTGGGATTAGTTTTTACTGATCTATGCACTTTTCCCCGATTCAGTTGCTACCTCAAGTTCTTTGCAGGATCAAGCTGGAAAGAAAATCGGTAATACTGGTAGCACCAGCGTGGCCCAGAAGGTCATGGTACGCAGAGATTGTAAGGATGGCAGTGGATGGTCCAGGGCTCTTTCCACTAAGGCCAGACCTGCTATCTCAGGGGCTGATATTCCATCCTACTTTAGGAACGCTAAATTTAACAGCTTGTCTATTGAGACCCACACTCTGAATAAACGTGGGCTTTCCAGGTCAGTTATCGCTACTTTGATTAATGCTAGGAAGCCAGCTTCTAGAGCTATATATTATAGAGCCTGGAAAGCTTATGTTTCCTGATGTGAGTCCAAGGGTTGGTACCCTCGGAGATATATCATAGGCAGAATTCTTACCTTTCTACAATTAAGCGTAGAGATGAAGTTGGCCCTGAGTACTATTAAGGGCCAAGTCTCAGCCTTATCAATTTTTATTTTAAAGACTGCTTGCTATGCATTCTTTAGTCCAGGGTTTCATGCAAGGAGTGCTGCGGATCAATCCGCCAGTTAAATCACTCTTAAGCCCTTGGAACTTAAATTTAGTTTTATCAGTGTTACAAAAACAGCCATTCGAACCGTTGCAGAATGTTCCCTTAGTCCTTCTGACTAGGAAGCTGATATTTTCGTTTGCTATATCCTCAGCAAGGAGGATTTCAGAATTGGCTGCTCTTTCTTGTAAGGAGTCATATTTGATTATTCATGAGGACAGAGTGGTGTTACGCCCTCGTCCAGGTTTTTTGCCAAAAGTGGTTTCAGGCTTTCATCTGAATGAAGATATTGTCCTGCCAGGGTTTTTTCCCGAGACCTTGTTCCAGGGAAGAAAGGTCACTACATTGTCTTGATGTAGTGAGAGCAGTGAAAATGTATTTAAGAAAACTGCTCCGATTCGTAAGTATCAGTATTCAGTACATACATTTGCAAAATTTTAACAAGTGCATGCAAGATGGAATGAGGATATCGCCTTTGGGCGCAGTGTGCTGCAGGCAGCAGTATAAGTCCTCAGGTCTGGGGGTTACCCTATGGATTGTGTCTCCCTTCCATTGCTATGGGACATCCCACCAAGTAATTACTTGAGACTCTGTGTCCTATGATGTACGATAAAGAAAATAGGATTTTTAAAACAGCTTACCTGTAAAATCCTTTTCTTGGAGTATATCATAGGACACAGAGCTCCCGCCCCTCTGTTTTATGGGGTGAGAGTATATTACTTATATTGCTTGGCTACAAAAACTGAGTGCTCCTGGAAGGAGGAGGGGTTGTATAGGGGAGTCAACTTCCTGTATTGGTTATACCATTGTCAACACCTGAAGGTAGGCCTATAACCCACCAAGTAATTACTTGAGACTCTGCGTCCTATGATCTACTCCAAGAAAAGGATTTTACAGGTAAGCTGTTTTAAAAATCCTATTTTTATCTCTGGAGTTGATCCCTTTTTAATGCATGCCAATATTCTGTTTGCTTTGTTAGCAGCAGCTTGGCATTGCATGCCATTGCTGAGCCTATCATCTACTAGGACCCCTAGGTCCTTTTCCATACTAGATTCCCTCCCCCAGTGTAAAGATTGCATTCATATTTTTGCCACCCAAATGCATTATTTTACATTTTTCTACGTTAAACCTCATTTGCCATGTAGTTACCCACCCCATTAATTTGTTCAGGTCTTTTTTGCAAAGTTTCCACATCCTGCGGAGAAGTTATTGCCCTGCTTAGTTTAGTATCGTCTGCAAATACAGAGATTGGACTGTTTACCCCATCCTTCAGGTCGTTTATGAACAAACTAAATAGGATTGGTCCCAGCACAGAACCCTGGGGGACCCTGCTACCCACCCCTGACCATTCTAAATACTCCCCATTTATCACCACCCTTTGAACTCGCCCTTGTAGCCAGTTTTCAATCCATGTACTTAGCCTATGGTCCATGGCAACGAACCTTATTTTATACAGTAAACATTTATGGGGAACTGTGCAAATGATTTTGCAAAATCCAGATACACGTCTACAGTCCTTCTGTTACGTACCTGCCTGGTGAGCCTGACGTGCAGTGGGAAGGCTGTCTCGTACAACCCCGGCTCAAGGGCCACTGATGTTGCAACAGTGGTCACAAGAGCCTGGCGGTGTATGGGTGCCTGGTTCGTCTTTGGTCTTGTCAGTTCAGCTGGTGCAGCAGGAAACAGGAAGCAGGCTGGTAAGCTTGGGAGACACTGAATACGTAGTCAGACAAGCCGGGTTTGGTAACAGGTGATCAGATGTAGATATAGACGACAGGCAGAGAATGGTCAGGATACAGGCAAAGTTCGGCAACAGGATATCAAGCAGTGTAGAGCAGAGTGTGGTTACAAGGCAGGCCAAGGTCAGGATAGCAGAGATCAAATCATAGTCAAACAAGCCGGGTCAAACACAGGAAACAGATCGGATCACAGGAAGTCACTGGAACAGGTATGAGCTGCAGACCAGACAGCAAAGACACAGTGCTGCTGAGGTGTTTAAATAAGGCAGCCTGTTACCAATCACTGAAATTAGTCTGCACTATTTTAACCCCTAGGTGGCAGATCCATGACACCTTCCTTTTTTTCTAGATGACAACTCACCTCCTCATAGAAGGGTAATAGATTGGTTTGGCAAGAATGATTCTTCAGGAATCCATGCTGATTACTGCTAATGATACCGTTCTCTTTACTAAAATCTTGTACAGTATATAGTCCCTTGTCACCCTCTCCAAGAGCTTGCATACTATTGAGGTTAGGCTAACTGGTCTGTAATTCCCAGGGATGTATTTTGGGCCCTTTTTTAAATATTGGTGCTACACTGGCTTTTCTCCAATTGGCTTTTCTCCAATTAGGAACAATGGTCTGGCAATTACTTGACTGAGTTCCCTAAGTACCCTTGGATGCAAGCCATCTGGTCCCGGTGATTTATTAATGTTAAGTTTCCCAAGTCACATTTTAATTCTTTCCTCTGTTAACCATGGAGGTGCTTCCTGGGGGTGTGGCCAGGATGTGAAGCAGGACGGACGTGTGACTCCGGGGCTCTGTGCGGATCCGAGTAATACATCCTGCATACAGGCACTATTATCGCCCACAAGCAACACGGCAGCTCCCGTGGGCACCCAGGACCCCCGTGACAGCAATCATGTCTGCCAAAGGCCGATGTAAGCAAAGCAAGGACCCGAAGCTGCTGCACTCAGGGAAGGGGCAGGGCGTGAGCTCACCGGGCACCATCACAGCCTTCACTTCTGCTATACAGAGCGGGCTGAGAATTGTGCAAAGCACGGGAAACGCTGCACAAATAGAGCTACAATCGCTGCTGAGTTCCCTTGTACACAAAGTGGATGATGCTGAAAATAGACAGAGGCGGAACAATGTCCGCGTGATAGGCCTGCCAGAGAGCGCGGAGGGCCAGAGACCCGCCATCTTTGCTGAGACATTGTTTTAACAATTGCTGGATCTGCCAGATATGCCAGCCACATACGTTGTAGAGAGGGCGCATACAGTACCCACAGGGAAACACCCAGAAGGTGCACCACCCAGACCATTCTTGGTGCGATTGTTAAACTACCAAGAGAGAGATATGATCCTAGCAGAAGCAAGAAAGCATCACAGAACTACCTTACGAAAACACCAAGCTGATGCTGTTTCTGGATTTCTCTGTCGAGGTCCAGAAACGTTGCAGGTCCTTTAACAAGGTCAGATGTCGTCTCCGAGAAAAGAACATCAAATATGGTATGCTCTACCCTAGCTGGCTGCGGATTCCTCATAAAGGCACAGTCAGATTTTTTGATACACCTGAATAAGCAAATGATTGGATCAACACATTGTGAAGTAAGGCACATCTGACTACACTTCCATTTTTAGTTTTGGGGACCATGCTGTTCATGCCCCGGGGTGGAGCGGTTTGCACTGAGGGGCTACGCATACACTCTCACAGCCAGAGATGTCGCTTACACTGACTCCATAGCACCACATGGATGATGGACTAGGACTTCCTAGGGAACGCATATATTTTTCTTATACCCGTACAGTGGTGCTCTTACATTGGGTGCTTTACCTAGCTAACACTCCTGGAAGACTCCAAAGACCTGCAAGTAGGTTAATTGGCTTCTGTCCAAAATTGGCCCTAGTATATGATTGAATAATGATATGAGTGTGCAACATACAAGGATAGGGACAATTGTAGACACTCACTCAGGTTGAACTGGATGGACTGGTGTCTTTATTCAACCTTACTATGTAATTATGTAACTAAGATCCTGTGGGGGGAGGGGTGGGCCTTCACCTCTTCTTAGGGGCACGGACCGAAAATGAAGCAAGAACAGACACTTTTTCACACCGTTTTTTTCAATTTTTTTGAATGGTTGCCATGACCTGGACATAATTTCTTCTCTTTTCTAGGTCACGTACATGTAAGAGTTGGGAGTAGTTTTTGGCCCTACACTGCATGTATCAGCGAATGTTTTGCACAGCAGCAGGGAGTTGCACGTTTTTTTTTGGGGGGGGGGGGGGGGGTTCTCACATGTGCAATGTTCCAAAATCTGCCCAAGGCTGCTTGAGCGTTCAGTTGCAACCACACAAAGGTTATATCATTTACTGTTTTACTTGCTAAGGTATCTAGATGGCAGGAATTGTATTTGATGTACTGTCCTGGAATGTCAGAGGCCTAAATGACAAATTTCGGCATGCTCTAATGTTCCAATACTTCAAACCACTTAAACCACATATCGTTTTCTTACAAGAGATGCAGATCTAGATGGTAATAGGATTCTCACTATCAGACGCTCCTGGATCCAACGTGCAATACATGCTACGCATTCTACATATGCCAGAGGCATGGCTGTGCTAATCAGTAAGACAGGCCCATGTACTGTTCATCAGGTTATCAGGGATCCAGGGGGCCGCTATTCAACTGTTCTGGCAGACATTCATGGGCATAGGATGGTGCTAGTAAATGTGTATGTTCCCCCGCCATTTCAAATCCAGATAATATAAGACCTTTTGGGTAAGTTGGCTCCCTTCATGCACCTGTCTCTCATTGTGGCAGGCAATTTTAATGCCATTTTAAATTCTGCTCTGGACTCTTCTAACTCTAGGAGAGGGGCGTCTGTAGAACTGGTGGCATGGGCGGAGATGGCTGCTCTCACAGAGTTGTGGAGATGGAAAAATCCCACCACAAAAAGCTACTCACATTTATCTAAAACACATATGTCCTCATCCAGGATTGGCGTTTGCTAATACCCCAATGTTGCAGTTGGTGAAGGGAGCCAATGACATTGCTGGAGGCTTGTCAGATCATACTCCCCTGCGGGTTCATATTAGTATACCCTCTCAGGTTAGAGAGGGCTCTTGGTGATTAAATCTGGGTTGGTTGGAGGTGGAATCAGTCGCTTCCCAAGTGGCGCCTTTGCTGGCTACTGTGAGGACAACCTGGAATCAGTCCCCCTGCCGATAGTATGGGACGCCTTTAAGGCGTGTATGCGAGGTCAGTACATTTCAGCAATCAAGCAAGCACGTAAACAATTCAATCTCAAATCACAAGAATTTCAAGATAAAGAGAGAAGGTGTGAGGCAGCATGCTATTGACTAATTAGATGTTACCTACATGGAATTACTCCAAAGGGCGCTGTCTTCTGGCGTTGCACTTTACTGAATTGACACACACTTCCTGGACGAGGAGGGCTGTGTCCCTTTTTGAACAGGGATACAAAAATGGGAAACTTTTGGCTATGTTGGTTGTGGAGCAGTGAGTTCAGACCAGTATACATGTATCACCAATCCTCAAGGCACTCTACTGTCAGATCCTAGAGATATTCTTGACAACTTTGTGGACTATTACAGTACCCTCTATATGCCCATCCCAGCATACAAAAAACAGGATCTTGAATCCCTGCTAACTTCCTTATGCATACCAAAACTGTCAAGAGTCAGACCACAATAGGCTAGAAGTAGAGATCACTGAAAAGGAAATAGAAACTATTTCTGCTATTAAATCTTTCCCTCCACACAAATTGCCAGGGCCGGATGGTTTTGAATGGTATAGGTCACACTTGGAGACTCTGGTAACAAGACTTAAGGCTTTCACTTTTGCTTGGAACATAAGACACTCTCTCATGGAAGCACAGGTGGTTCTACTTCCAAAACCAGACAAGGACCCCTTGAGTTGCTCCTCATACAGACCCATAGCTCTCCTCAACCAAGAACTTAAAATTCTTACCAAAATACTGGCCACAAGATTATCAAAAGTAATAACCACTCTGGTAGATATAGACCAACCTGGATTCATACCCCAGAAGTCCAATGATATGAACCTTCGCAGGCTGTTTGTGCACCTACAGATTGATCACACTAACCCCGGGTCCAGGGTGATAGTGTCCTTAGATATGGCGAAAGCCTTTGATTCAGTGGACTGGCATTACATGTCCAAGTTGTTATGGCATATAGGGTTTGGGGAGGCGTTTCTGCCATGGATATCGCTTCTGTATAGCCCACCCAGGGCAAAAATAAAAATAGGCACCTCAGTTTTCGGTGGGGAGAGGAACACAGTAGGGATGCCCACTCTCTCTGGCCTTATTTGCTCTGGCCATAGAAACTTTAGCTATCGCTCTAAGAGCATCCACAGAAGTTAAGGACCTTCAGATAGGCGGTATTCGAGAATGCACTGCTCTATATGCAGATGATATGCTCCTCTTCTTAGAGGACCCGAGACCATCACTTGAGGCAGTATTTGAGATTCTAGGCACATTTACAAATTTCTCAGGTCTACGGGTGAATTGGGAAAAATAGCCAATATCATGGCTATTGATGATGGGGCCCAGACACGGGCATCACCTTTGGTGCCTATTGCCTGGGTTACTGAAGAAAAATATTTGGGTGTACGGGTGTTCCCCAAGGTTCCAGATTATTTGACACTTAATCTAATGCCACTGCTCACAAAGGTTAAAAATGCAATTAGAGGCCTGAAAACATTTTTTGCGCTATAAACAAAAATAGAGCGACAATTTTTTCCCTCAGTTTAGGCCGATACGTATCTTCTACATATTTTTGGTAAAAAAAAAACGCAATTAAAAGTTATAGCGTTTACAAAATAGGGGATAGTTTTATAGGATTTTTATTAATATATATTTTTTTTACTAGTAAAGGCGGCGATCAGCGATTTTTATTGTGACTGCGACATTATGGAGGACACATCGGACATTTTTGGGACCATTGTCATTTATACAGCAATCAGTGCTATTTAAATGCACTGATTCCTGTGTAAATGACACTGGCAGTGAAGGCTTTAACCACTAGGAGGCAGTGTAGGTGTTATTTATGACGTTGGTTTTTTATTGTAGGGGGGCGTGGCCTGGCATGTGACATCACTGATCGTCTCCCTATAAAAGGGAAGAGACGATCGGTGACAGCCACAGTAGGAAGCACAGGGAGAGGTTTGTTTACACAGACCTCTCCTCGTTCATCAGCTCTGTGACCCGATCGCGGGACACCAGCAGCGATCGGGTCTGCTTGTCCCGCGGTCACAGTCACAGAGCTCAGGACCGGGTCGGGGAGCGCGCCGCTGCGCTCCCGACCCACGGGTGGGCACTAAAAGAGCAATGTACCAGTACGTGCTTGTGCCCAGCCGTGACATTCTGATGACGTATATGTGCAGGAGGCAGTCCTTAAGTGGTTAATTGGTAGGGTGAGTCTCCTTAAAATGAAGATACTACCAGTGTTTCTCTACTTTCTATGCAACACCCCCATTGGGGTCCCCGAATCTTTCTTTTGGAACGTAAAAAGCCTGTTTAGTTAATTTCTATGGGGTCCAGGACACCCTATAGTGGACCTCCATACATTACAAGAACCCTGTGAACAGGGAGGATTGGGTCTTCCTGACCTGTTTAAGTACTTTGCAGGACAGATGGTGTTTTCCAGGCCTGGGTTAGCAAGAGACAGTGGAGATGCAGCGACAGTACTGGGGGCTGCTTTAATGGGATCCTACAGGCCTTCACCTTCTAGTCTATAGAGGGCCACAGGCAGAGGCGACTTTGACTGGCTCCATGCGTGTTACTATTCGCGCGTGGAACAGAGCAAAGGTACTAATGCGTTCGGATACAGAGGCATGGTCACCAGACACGCCTTTATGGTTTAATCCCAGGCTACCCCATTTTGGTGAAATTCCAGATCAAACAATATGGGCCAGAGTCCGCATTAAACAAATAAAGAACATGGTGGGGGGGGGGGGGCGGCGGCTGCTTTCCTTTGACCAATTGAAGGATAGACATGATCTCCCAAACTGGTACACTTTCTGCTATTTGCAGCTGAGGCACGCGTTTGTTGCACAATTTGGCACAGGCACGGTGGTGCTGCAATCTTTGCCTTTAGAACAGTTGTTCTGTGACGAGTCTGTGCAGAAGATGCTGTCAAAAACATATAAAGAGGGGGGGCGTGGCCGACCGGAGCCTGAGATGGCCGCTTAATAGCTTAGCTCGTCAGGCAGGGCAGAGAATATACAACGCAGGCCGCTTCTCCAGCACCATCCGCAGCCATCCTCGCTCCTGCTACACCAGAGATCGCCATGAACCCATCCAGGAAGCGTTTCACGATTGACGGATGGCCTACACGGACCTCCCGGACGACGATTCAGATCTCCTACAATCTGCAGGTACCTTTGACAGACCCCCCAGAGGAAGACCCCCTTCTGGGCAGCCCCGCTAAGGCCAAAATGCGGCTGGATGCGCCGCCGCAGCGATCACTGCACTCCCAAATTGAGGCCCAGGCTTCTACTCCCTTCATATCTAACCAGGCCCTGCATTCATCCATGGCATCCTTTCCCACCTCAGGCCAACTGGTTATCAATACAACCCTGAAAGACATGCTGCTGTCCCTCCAAAACTCCCTCATGACAGACCTCTCCTCAATGTTTGCCAAAGTTGCCTCAGACATCCGTACGTTAGATAACAGAGTGACACATACTGAGAGAAGGCTGTCTGACTGTACCCACACTGTGAACGACATTATTGACACCTGTGATGATATTAAAGAGGAACAATTATGGATGCGAGCCAAGCTGGCCGACCTCGAAGACCGCTCTCGCAGGAACAATATTAAGTTAAGGGGGGTCCCCGAGAGTGTCCCCCCTGCGGACTTACCGCGCTACGCGGCAGATCTGATCCGTCTCATTGTTCCTGATGTGACTCCGAGAGATGTCCTCATTGACAGGATTCACAGGATTGCCAAGCCACCACACCTAGCTTCCTCAGTCCCTAGGGACGTACTAATGAGGGTTCACTTTTACCACATCAAAGAAAAACTGCTATTAGGGATGAAAGCCAGCTCACCCTTACCGGCCCCTTACACTGGGCTCCAACCCCTTCCAGATTTATCCAAGTACACCCTCCAACTGAGACGCCTATTGATTTCAATCACTAAAGGCCTGCAAAACCACAAGCTACCTTATAAATGGAGGTACCCGGCCACTCTCCTCATCACTAAAAACGGGCAAACCCACACCGTGGGAGACCTTGAGAAAGGCTTAAAGCTGCTCCACATATGGGGAATCCTGCTAGACCCTCCCAAACCCCTGGATCATCCAAGGAGTCCACCTCATGGGAGCCTGGCCTCCTCCATCAGCTAGAGGATGCGCCACTAAGTGCAACACCTGGCCACACTACGTCTACAAGTTGCCCGGAGCCCTGACGCTCTGTTTCCTTGCTAAGTTCTCCGGTACCACTGACTCTTTATACCCTCCCGCAAGAGGATTTTGTGGTGCATTGCACCCCTCTGCGAACTCTAGTTTCTATTGTTCTCGTTTGGTTAACTTCACCATTTTTTTTTCTTTTTTTTGATTCTCTCATCACAGCAACCTCCAGAGATACTTCAACTCTATCCTGACAACAGCCTACTTGCCTAGCTTGTTGCTACGCGCCTTCTTTGCTCCTTATCCTTCAGGATAGGCTCTCCCCCCCCCCCCCCACCCACCCTTCTACAAGCAACTAACCATATATACAGTGTTGTTCTATCCACAGCTTTGACTCCCCCAGATCTGTTACCCTTGGACTGCTGTTCCTCTACGTTCTGCTGTCTACCAACCCGGAGCCGCCAACTCAACTGACTTCAAGTCTTGCTCTTTTTCTTATCACATTTACACATTCAAGATGCCTATAAACGTCCTCTCCCTAAATGTCAACGGGTTGAATCATCCCGCCAAGCGCCACTCATTGTGGAAGTCTGTAAACGAGCTCCATACAGACACATCTACTTCCAGCTGATACGCATCTATGCAAACACCGCCAGTTCCCGCATATTTTCCATGCCACTCGTGGACTCCACTAAGACAAGAGGAGTATTGATCGCCATTAGAGACACTGTGAACTTCCAATTAATCCACAAAGTTATAGACCCAGCAGGCCTCTTTGTAATTCTAGTTTGCTACTTAAATCGAGCGGTATACACGCTCATCTCCATCTATGCCCCCAACTCCCGCCAAATGGAATTTTTCTGCAAGGTCCTCCGCACTGCCCACCCGATCCAGCAGGGCGAATTGCTCATATGCGGAGACTTCGACCTACCTCCCGATTCTGTTCTGGACTCCACCTCTGCTGCGAAGCGCCAAGCTTCACCCCTGAAAAAATTTCTCTCCTCTCAAGCTCTGTATGATGTATGGAGATGCCACCATGGTTCCGAACGCGACTTTACCTTCTACTCCTCTAGACACAGAACGTACTCCAGAATAGACCTCTTCTTATCGGACAAATTTCTCTTATAGCGAATTTCTGGCTCCGAGATTCACACCACGACATGGTCGGACCATGCCCCAGTCACGATATCTATAGACGACTCAACCCCACAAAATAACACTTTTCTGACTTTTTTTAACTACATAATTCAAAATGCTACATATATCCCAGAGGTCTCAAATCACCTCACTGACTTTTTTTACTTAATAGGGGCACTGTGTCTGACCCTGGCGTGGTGTGGAGCACTCATAAAACCTTCATGAGGGGGATGTTGATCAAACTTAGTTCAACTCACAAAAAGAAGAGGACGAACTGACGGCTCAAATAGCATCCCTAGAACTATCCCACAAACAGTCCCCCACAGACTCCCAAGCACTTAAATTATTGGCCTTAAGACCTTAGGACCCTTTTACTCCTTCACAAAAAACTAAAAGCGACTTCCTACTCCACCTCTAATAAAGCAGGGAAACGTCTTGAACAATGCCTTTGAGGCAGGAGAGCTAAAACTAAGATTGATCATCTCCTCCACCCCCATACTAAAACTCCCTTACATGACCCACAAGACATAGCCGACGCTTTTAGCGCCTACTATGGAGACCTATACAATCTCCACAAGGATCCACTCACCCCACAACCTACGCAACACGACATTAACCAGTTCCTCCACACACTCAATCTTCCCACCCTGTCTGCTGAACAACTTCAAGCCCTCAACGACCCGTTCACGGAACAGGAAATTAAGTCCACCATAGATTCTCTTCCTAGAGGTAAAGCCCCAGTCCCGGACGGGTTTTCCGGAGAATACTATAAACAGTATTCCCCATTACTACTTCCACATCTGACTGAACTATTCAATAACGCTGCCTCCTCTTCAGGTTTCTCTAAAGAATATTTAAAAGCCCTTGTAATCACTATTCCGAAGCCAGGGAAGAAGCCCGATGTCCCTCAAAACTTTCGTCCCATTTCGCTACTAAACCTGGACCTCAAAATTTATGCCAAAACAATTGCCACAAGACTATTACAGATCATGCCAATGCTTATACATAGTGACCAGACGGGATTCACCAAAGGCAGGCAAGCCCCTGATGCCACTAGAAGGATGGTGAACCTCATCCATCATGCTGACTCCACCGGAACGCCTTCTCTGCTTCTATCCTTAGATGCGGAGAAGGCGTTCGACAGAGTCCACTGGTCGTACCTCAGAGCTGTTCTACAAAAATTTGGCTTTGAGGGCCGCATTTTTAGTGCAATTATGGCGCTGTACTCTAGCCCTGAAGCCCAAGTCTTCACTGAAGGTATGCTTTCATGCCCTTTTCCAATAACTAATGGCACGAGCCAAGGCTGCCCTCTATCCCCCCTCATATTTAATTTACTCATGGAACCATTGGCTGAACACGTTTGTACCAACCCTGCAATCTCTGGGATAACAATTGGCCCAGTTACCCACAAAATCAGTCTTTTTGCGGATGACGTCATTCTAATTCTAACTGACCCGGCTTCCTCCCTGGCTGCAATACAAAAACTGTTGACATGGTTTAGCTTTGTCTCGTACTATAAGGTTAACACTACTAAGTCCTCTATTCTTGACATTCACATTGATGCTACTACTAGGAATCTATTACAACTACCATACCCATTTGTTTGGGCAGATGCAGACATTCCCTACCTGGGAATCAACCTACCGAGAACGACTCGACGCCTCTATTCATGTAACTACCTAACCCTTCTACATACCATCCAATCGACTTCCAAAGACCTGGCGAAACACAAATTATCGTGGTCTGGAAGGTTTGCAGCCTTCAAAATTACCTGTCTTCCCCAAATCCTGTACTTCTTCAGGACGCTCCCCATCCCGTTGCCCTCTACCTTCTTTCAAGCCCTGCAATCCATTTATAATCAGTATCTATGGCAAGGGAAAAAACCTAGATGTGCCCATCTCAAACTAATTAGGCATAAACTTGCAGGAGGTGTTGGCTCCATACATTTTGGGGACTACCACGTGGCCGCTATTCTGGCCCAACTATCTCACTGGTTCTGCTCATGCCCGTGTGCACCCTGGACACAAATTGAAAGCTCCCTGCTCCCTAAACCTTCTCTAAAAGAATGGATATTGGGTACGCCGCTCAATGCCCCAATCCCGGGTTCTATCTCCCCTACAATGAAAGCTTTTGCCCTCAGCTGGAAGAAATTGACCTCCCAGAGAACTCCACCCCCCCTCCCGCAAATTCAACATACCGTTAGGTACCCTCTCTTTCTTAACGCCCGACATACAAACTACAAAATGGACCCTCAACGGGATTCATTGCTTACAGGATCTGATTCAAGGATCTCACCTGAAGTCCTTCCATACCCTCCAGACGGAGCACGGTCTCCCTGCCTCCGAACACTTCACCTATCTCAGAATTCACCATTGTATGCGCACTGTACCACTTCCCTTATATACGATTGACTCCAAGTCATGGGATTATCTCACCACCCCTTCTTCCAAGACTAGAGGTATCTCTCACTTCTACAGTCTTCTACACAACAAGGCCAATTTTGTCAAATTGGATTCACACTGTAGATGGGAAGCGGACCTTGCCCAAACCTTTTCCGACACACAATGGCAACGTGCACTTAAATCCACATATAACTCAACCAAAAGTGCTGCCCTCTGGGAACTTATGCAAAAATTGTCCCTTCGATGGTATCTTACCCCTGCAAGACTATCCTCCTTTAATCCTCAGCACCCCTCCGTGTGTTGGCGGTGCCAAACTCACAGAGGGGACCTTCTCCACATCCTCTGGAACTGCCCCAAGATCCAAACTTATTGGACCAAAACATTCCAGCTTATCTCAGACATCACCGAATGTTTAATCTCCCCATCACCCGCACTAGCTCTCCTGAACCTGACCATTGAAGACATCCCTCGTCACTTCCGTTACATAACGACCCACATTCTCCTTGCCGCAAGACTCAACATCACTAGACATTGGAAATCTGACGCCATATTAACCACATCTCAAATTGTAGATCTGGTAACCCTACACTGCAGCTACGAAACAGTGCTAGCGACGAGTAGCCACCAAGCTTCCCCCAACAGCCACCCATTGGCAACCCTGGACCAACTGGACCACTGCTGTGACAAGCACTCAACTACCTCAACTCATAGACCGATTCCCCCCCTCTTGACCGAACACCACTCTTTGACACTCAGACTCCATCCTCCGTATAGGCTGTTCCTTCCTTTCACCAACTATTAGACTACGGTTTTCTTGATACTTTCCTTGTATCCCTGGTGGACCGGTCCACCCTGTGGCACTAATGATCACATTTGGGGTGCCGCTGGGTGGACAGGTCTACTGTGAATATTTGCTTATTACCTTTCCGTGATTCTCACTTTTTGTTTAACAAAGTACCATGTTCAACTTTCTAACTGTTATGCTATGTACCCACATTGTCAATGTACTACGTGCAATGTTAATTGTACACCATTTTATGCTGAAACAATAAACATTTTGAAAGAAAAAAAAAACATATAAAGAGCTATTTGCTAAAAGTCCTCCAGCACTCAATAAATGTAGAGAGAAATGGAGCTCGCTGGTCCCCAACTTTCAAGGGAACGATTGGAACCAGCCTTTTCAGGTCCTAGTAGCGGCCTGTGATGGGTACATCCGATTTAAGATATTTCATAGGATATATTATACCCCAGCGAGACTAGTCAGCATCTATGGTTTGGATGAGGCAGCTTTCTGGTACTGGACCACGGCAGGGGCGGATTTCGATCATATATTCTGGCAGCGTCCGTCAATACAGGTATTTTGGACGGGTTACAAAAACCATCGAGGGACTGATCTCATTACATGCTCCCATGACGATATCAGTAGGTCTGTTGGGCCTGGTGGAGGAAGCAGCCCCACTCAGGGCACAGAGAACCATGCTCTCCCTCACATACCTCTATGCTGGAAAAAAACGGAGGCCCCATCCTTAGCCTTCTGGAAGGGCATAGTGAAGAAGGTATTACCTTTATATAAAGCCACTTACCTAAGCAGGGGATGCCCCAAAAAATTTGAGAAGGTATGGCAATGCTGGCTCTCCTCAGATGATACTGTATAATTGATGGATTAAGTGTTACATGAAAGGGAACATGCACTAAATGAAGGGGCCTGAGAGGCTTCGCAGATACCAGGTGATTGTGGTCATTGTCTTAGACTTTATTCAAGCATGTACTGTTCAAATGATGTAAGTAGGCCGGAAGGGTACGGTATTATGTTTAATTACCTGTCATAGTTGGGACATTGCACAATTGGGAGGAGGGAGGGGGGTGGGGGTTTGTGGATTTCTGTGCTCTAAAAACTGAATAAAAATAATTTTCCAAAAAAAAAAAACCCATGGAGGTGCTTCCTAAGATGTATAATGAGGATAAACACTGCAGGTTTGGTTACTGAATGTCAATACTAGGATCCCTTTAACCGCTAGCTGACCAGCCACTGCAGTTGTACATGGCTTGGCTGCGCAAATCGCCGTTATCTTACATCGGTAACATAAATGGCCACTAGGGGGCACTTGCGTGCCGGGCTCCTGTGATCGCTTGGGGCACACGGACAACCGGGAGCTGTATGTCTAAACACACAGTTTCCGGTTCTCTGAGGAGTGAATTGACAGATGGTCTGTTCATACAGAGTATGAACAGCGATCTGTTAGTTTACTTACACAGTCCCCATCCCCCTTCAGTTAGAACACTTCCTAGGACGCACATTAACCCCTTCACTGTCAGTGACATTTTTACAGTAATCAATGCAATTTTAATCGCACTGATGGCTGCATTAATGCCAATGGTCCCAAAAATGTGTCAAAATTGTCTGATATGTCCGCCATAGTGTCGCAGTCACGATAAAAAAATAAATAAATAAATTTAAAAAAATCGCCACCATTACTAACCAAACCAATCGATACACGCTTATTGCAATTTCTTTTACCAAAAATATGTATATTATGCATATTCTTATTATATAAGAATGTGTATCGGCCTAAACTGAGGGAAAAATATGTTTTTTTAATATATTTTTTAGGGTTATTTATTATAACAAAAAGTAAAAAATAATGTGTTTTTTTCTAAATTCTCGCTCTTTTTTTTGTTTATAGCACAAAAAATAAAAACAGCAGAGGTGATCAAATACCACCAAAAGAAAGTTCTATTTGTGGGAAAAAAAAGGACGCCAATTTTGTTTGGGAACCACATCGCATGACCGCGCAATTGTCAGTTAAAGCGACGCAGTGCCGCATAGCAAAAAGTGGTCTGGTCTTTGGCCAGCCAATTGGTCCGGGGCTTAAATGGTTAAGACCCAGAACTCTCCTGACAGAGCCTTTACCTGGGAAACGGTGATTGGCCAGCTAACCTTTAAATCACCTGTATCACCACACTATCAGTGCTCGTAATACAGTTGCTACCTTTGAGTGCTACTGCTAGAACCAGCTGATATCTGCACTCTATATTTTGTGTATGACCCGGCTAGTTTTGACCCCGCTTGCTCACTTCTGATTCTGTACCGTTTGGACTCTGAAACGGTACGGAATACTGAAACTTTCGCTTGCCTAGACTATGCTTGCCTGATTCTGCTGTAGTACCTTCATCTACAGCGGTGAACTACAAGGTCCAGCCAACACCTACCTTCATCTGCAGCAGTGAACTACCCAGCTGACCTGCTCTTGTTCCTTGAAATCTTTGCATAATCAGTACACCTGAACTGTTATCTGCTGCTAGCCTGACACTAAAGCCCCCCCCCCCCCGATTCCCTCATGAAGACTGAGAATAAATGAATTCAATACCCTCACCATCTCCCCAGCCTTTGTAACCAGATGTCCTGTCCTCCCTCATTCTTTATGGGACTAATATGGTCTGTGCTCCTTTTTTACTGTTTTTATAAACTATTTCTTAGGATTTTTTTTTTGCTCTCCTCTATGTGTCTTTAGTGTTCTAAGCTGCCCCAAATTGCACCCTTATATTTCTTGTTGCATTTTTTATAAAGTCTAAATGATGATCCCTCAACCTTGTATTTTTTGAAGGCCTTCTCTTATGCATTTTTACATTGGAGTTAAGCCATCCAGGACTTTTGTTCGCCCTTTTAAATTTATTGCCCAATGGGATGCATTGGCTAATGCCCTTATTTAATATGCTCTTAAAGCAAATCCATCTCTCATTCGTGTTCTTTGTTCCTAAGATTTTATCTCAATTCATGCCTTCTTGCAAGGTTCGTAGTTTAGCGAAGTTGGCTCTTTTGAAATTCAGCGTCTTTGCATTCCCCTTGTTTCCTATTTGTGTGCTTTATACTAAAGCCAATTGACCTGTTTCCTAAATTGCCCCGTATTTCCACATCTGTGATCAGGTCTGTATTGTTGGTAATCAGTAGATCCAGTAATGCTGTATTTCTAGTTGGTGTGTCTACCATCTGAACTATGAAATTGTCCTGCAAGAAATTTAGGAACTGGCAAGCCTTAGATGAATGCGTGGTTCCCTCTGCCCAGTCTGGACAATTAAAATCCCCCATTATGATAACACTTCTCATTCTTGCTCCTAATCCAGTTTGTGATAGGAGATCCGTCTCCGCCCTCAGGTTAGGGGGTCTACAGCATACTCCCAGTATTATTTTCCGCTTAGCTTCAACACTCTGGAGCTCTACCCATAAGGATCCCACCTCCTCCCTAGCTCCCTTAGTGATGTAATCTCAAACATTTACTTGTACATTATTCTTTATATATAGACATACCCCTCCCCTTGTTTTACCCTCTCTATCCCTGCGATAAAGGGTATAACCTTGAATGATTGCCAGCCAATCATGAGAGCTGTTGAACCAGGTCTCAAATTCCCACAAAATCCAAATCCTCCTCGTACAACAGTATCTCTAGTTCACCCATCTTGTCCACCAGGCTCCTGGCATTGGTGAACAAGCCACGTAGTTTAGACCGGTCACATACTATCCTCCCATTGGGTGTTCCGAGATTGCAACTAGGACTTGTTACTATACTTACTTTGGGTTTATGTGCTTTAGTCAACCTACCAGTAATGACCCCAATACTACCCTCTGGAATATGTTCCACGCTGACTATCTCTACCTTTGGGCCCTTCCCCCCATCGCCTAGTTTAAAAACCCCTCTAACTTTTCAGCCATCTTCACTCCCAGCAGATTTGTGGCCTTCTCATTTAGGTGCAGTCCATCCCTTCTATAGTAAATGGTGTAAGTAAAAAGAAAACAAAGAGAACCGCGCACTCCCTAAAGTTTAAATAGGGTGACTGGTCCCTCCAATCGAGAGACAAAACTTAAAAAACACACTGGTGAACAAATGTAATATCCCCTAGTGCAGGGGCCAATATGTGATCGTAAAAACACTATGTATACTGAACTTAATAAACAACAAAAGTTCTATTAAATATACAAAATATATATTTACATAAAAAAGCAAAATTGCAAAGATCATATGTGTGAACAAGTGACCTAAGTGGAAATAATACTCTATAGTGAAATACGAAACGTGAAACAAAATTGGTCAGCAAATAATCATAAATTATAGTCCATACATAAAACTAAAAAGGAACACCACGTGTATCAAATAGCCTCAGAATTCTGGTTGCCGCTCCAACTTATGGGAAATACTATAGTGCACCACCACCAAAGGGATAAGATGGCTTCTTACCAGATATCCTGGTAAATCAGGCTTTGACAAATCCAACCGAACACCATGGGTGTCTGATTTCCCAACTTTATTGATGCTCGGATGTCCTGGTAGATCACACTTTAACATATCGAACCGAACCACGTGGCACCAAGTGCCAGTTCAGAGGTATTCCAATGGATTGATGGAAGGTTGACCATAAAACGGAAAAATACTCCAAATAGTGAAATACCGTTTATTAAAATATATAAAAGAGGAAGAAATACACTTACAGTGTTGATGAAAAAGAAGGCATATCAAAAAAGGAATGCGTCGGCCGAACACAGTATTCCACAGTTTGTATCCTTATGTTGAACGAGAGGCAAATCCTAGCGTGTCACACCGCCCTACGCGTTTCGTGATAAATCACGTCGTCTTGGGGTACGGGTGACACGCCATTCTGCCTCATATTTATGTGCCAAACAAAGGCCTAAGCCACCTCCTCCGTGGGAGGCCCAGGCCTTCTATACCGGAAGTGACGCAAATGCGTCTAAAACAACTACCCAATGGCCGCCTCCGGCTATCGCCGAGCGGCCAATCTAAGATCTTACAAACATCATACGTAGGAATAAATCCTGCCCTAATCATTGTGCCCAATCAGGTGATCGAATTCCCGTCATGGACGGGCGGAGATGACGTCCACCAATGCCGTACTCCGCCCGCTTCAGGCGCCTGTACGAGGTCCCACCTCGTACATTGAGCTCAATCGCGGGATCAGATCCCCGCAATGTATGGGCGGAAATGACGTCCGCCCTTGCCGTCCTACGCACACGCAAGGGCGGAAGTGGCGTTTATGCTAATCCCCGCAATGTATGGGCGGAAATGACGTCCGCCTTTACCGTCCTCCGCACACGTAAGGGCGGAAGTGACGTTTGTGCTAAGACGGAAGTGACATCCATTGTTATCGTCTTCCTCCCAACACATATGCGGGCGGAAGGGGACACTCCCTGACGTCACTGTCCAAAACTTTGAAGCCCAACTGCGGGACACCTTCCCACGGCACATGGGCAATCAAGCCTCGCCCTCGATCTGTATCAACGTTGGCGTGGGAGCGCACACTCCCCCCGCCAACGGCACCAATCGAAAAAAATTAATTAAAAATTTGCCCTACTTCCGCTTGTATCGGAAATTAAGGCTCGGTATACCTCAAGCCCCATTCCCAGTGTATCGGGCATTTAGTAATTAAACACCTCCCACACAAGCGATCTCCCCCAATGCCCACCATGCATTCCTCCCCACCCCACACCCATCAGGGGGGATGGAGGTGGAGCACACATCAGGACACATTATATCCCTAAATATAATTCATCAGGCACTGGGTGACTCCAACGGAGGAAGAAGCCCACCCCCCAGCATACAAACCATTAGCAATTCTACTAACAGCAAATAAACAATGCATTACAAATGACATCATCTTGTCTAATACAAAGCTCAATCCGACACTTCCTATGGATTCCTTAAAGTACATGAACAGGTCTATTACTCCATATTCATATTAACCTTATACATACTTTCATGGATACACTAAACCGAAATGTTTATAATATGTAAAAAAATTATTTTTTAAAAGAATTATACATTAAAATGATAAAATAAATAATACAAAAGGGAAATCATGACCCCAGACTGAAATGGCATGTATGGTAACCACACACATCAAAATCCCACTCTTATGTGTTTCTATTCTTTCAGTATCTATTATGCTTCAAGATCCGATCAATTTATTCGAACAATACTATTGATATATATTTCAAATGCAAATAGTAACTTGGAATTGATTCGTTCTATTTCCCACCCCTCCACTCCTCTCCTCTATAAGAAGGGGAGGAAGAAAAAGATGGGGGAAAGGTGGCCAAATAAACTCAGGACATTCTTGTCGCCCATATTTCTGAACTAGGCATTATTTATAAAGGCATTGACGTCCGTATCTATATTCAACCCGAAGGGGGCATAAGTTTTCAACCTGTAGATCCACGACATTTCTAAGCGGGAAATCTCTCTCACTAATGACCCGCCTCTCCAGTGTGGTTTATACTTATCTATCCCTATAAATAGGGTATTGGAGGAATCCCTATCGTGAACCTCATCGTAGTGTCTAGACACAGGGTGCTTGTCAAAGCCGCGTTTGATGTTACCGATATGTTCGTTTAATCTCACTTTTAGGGCCCTCTTAGTCCTACCCACGTATTGGAGTCCACAGGGGCATTGTATGAGGTATACCACAGCCTCCGAAGAACAAGTAACGAAAGGTTCAACTGTGTATTTTTTCTGGGTGCTGGTTGAGAAGAACTCACATATCTTAGAATTTTTATTTTTATTCAAAGAGCAAACTTGACAATTTTTACATCTGTAATACCCTTTCAAATTCTGGAAGAAGCATCTACTCCTTTCGGGAGGGTTCTGTACACTGGGGGCAACCTTGCTCCCCAACGTAGAGGCCCCCTTAAAAATAACTCTAGGGGTCTCGGGTAAAACAGTGCCCAAAACTCGATCATTGGTCAACAGATGCCAATGTTTGCGAATTAGTTGTTTGACCTTCTGATGCTGAACAGAGAAGGTGGTGACAAAAGGCATGGCCACCGTATTTCTATCCCTATCACCGCCACCCTCTGCCAACAAACATGATCTGTCCCTATTGCGTACAGTGGTGACTGCTTCTGTAAGTAAGTTTGCTTCATACCCCTTTTCTATAAATCTCTGGGTCAAGATAGTGGCTTGTTCATCAAACTTGGTGACCTCCGTACAATTCCTCCTTAGGCGCAAAAATTGCCCCAGGGGGACTGACTTCAACCATGAATCTTGATGACAACTCCCCCACGGAATGAATGAATTTCTATCTGTTGATTTAAAGAATGTGGAGGTGACAAAGGTGTTGTTATTCACCCTGATGTTTAAATCTAAAAAATTAACCTCCTCCCTACTGGCTTCATAGTTAAATCTAATGCCTCTATTATTGCTATTCAGCATGCCCATATAACCATGGAGTTCCGGTTCATCCCCATCCCATAGGAGGAGGACGTCGTCGATATATCGTGCCCACAGCACTATCTCAGGTCTTCTTGGAGAATCGACCACGTCCTCCTCCCATTTGGCCATGAACAAGTTGGCCAAACTGGGGGCATACTTCGCCCCCATGGCCACCCCTTTGTCCTGGCGAAAAAACTGGTCATCGAACCAGAAATAATTGTGCCCTGCAGCAAATTCCAAGAGCTCTAAAATAAATTCTATCTGAATCTGAGGGAGACTCGAATCACGTTCTAGGTACAATCTAACTGCCTCCAACCCTAGATTATGAGGGATAATGGTGTATAGTGATGTGACATCAGCAGTCACAAGCCAGAGACCTTCCTTAGGTCTAATATCACTCAACATGTTGAGAATTTGTTTGGTGTCTTTCACATAAGAAAGAATTTTCCGCACTAGCGGTTGGAGGAAATGGTCTATGTACTTGCCCACCCGTGACGTCACTGAGTCTATCCCACTGACTATTGGACCTCCCGGGGGGCAAGTAATGCTCTTATGTAGCTTAGGAAGGTAGTATATTATTGGTGTCCGTGGGGCTACCGGTATCAAAAAGAGTTTCTCTTTGTCGGTAAGAATTCCCCTTCGGGAACCACCCGCAACTATCCTCGTTAGCTCCCTCTTATATTTGACTACCGGGTCCCCATTTAATACTGTGTAGGTCTCACCGTCATCAACAATGCGATGTAACTCCTTTAGATAGTCATCCCTATCTAAGACCACAATCCCCCCCCCCCTTTGTCGGCTGGTCTGATTACAAGGGATTTATTGTTACATAAGGTATCCAAACCTTTTTGTAAATCACCCTGCAGCCGGACTTTCTTAACTTCTATTTTTTCTAAGTCTCGCAACACTACATCCCTAAACACCTTAATGCTAGGTGCCAAGGAGCCTGGGGGATTGAAAAGTGATGCGTTAGCGAGGCCAGAATGTTGAAATTCAGATCTCGGTTCGTTATTCTCTTTGATAGGATTACCCAACATGTATCTCTTGATATTGAGCTTCCGTACATATTTATGCACGTCCATGTAGGTCTGAAACTTGCTCAGGCCCCTTGGCGGAGCAAATTTCAGACCCTTATCTAAAAGTTTTTTCTCTGGATCAGTGAGTTCCTGCGTGCTGAGATTAAAAATCCCCTTACCTAGGACCGCTTTCGCTTTTGTTGACTGTATGCGCCTCCCCCCTCTGACTTCTCTCTTAGTTCCACCGGCCTTTTTAGGCCTCTACGTTGGGGAGCAAGGTTGCCCCCAGTGTACAGAACCCTCCCGAAAGGAGTAGATGCTTCTTCCAGAATTTGAAAGGGTATTACAGATGTAAAAATTGTCAAGTTTGCTCTTTGAATAAAAATAAAAATTCTAAGATATGTGAGTTCTTCTCAACCAGCACCCAGAAAAAATACACAGTTGAACCTTTCGTAACTTGTTCTTCGGAGGCTGTGGTATACCTCATACAATGCCCCTGTGGACTCCAATACGTGGGTAGGACTAAGAGGGCCCTAAAAGTGAGATTAAACGAACATATCGGTAACATCAAACGCGGCTTTGACAAGCACCCTGTGTCTAGACACTACGATGAGGTTCACGATAGGGATTCCTCCAATACCCTATTTATAGGGATAGATAAGTATAAACCACACTGGAGAGGCGGGTCATTAGTGAGAGAGATTTCCCGCTTAGAAATGTCGTGGATCTACAGGTTGAAAACTTATGCCCCCTTCGGGTTGAATATAGATACGGACGTCAATGCCTTTATAAATAATGCCTAGTTCAGAAATATGGGCGACAAGAATGTCCTGAGTTTATTTGGCCACCTTTCCCCCATCTTTTTCTTCCTCCCCTTCTTATAGAGGAGAGGAGTGGAGGGGTGGTAAATAGAACAAATCAATTCCAAGTTACTATTTGCATTTGAAATATATATCAATAGTATTGTTCGAATAAATTGATCGGATCTTGAAGCATAATAGATACTGAAAGAATAGAAACACATAAGAGTGGGATTTTGATGTGTGTGGTTACCATACATGCCATTTCAGTCTGGGGTCATGATTTCCCTTTTGTATTATTTATTTTATCATTTTAATGTATAATTCTTTTAAAAAATAATTTTTTTACATATTATAAACATTTCGGTTTAGTGTATCAATGAAAGTATGTATAAGGTTAATATGAATATGGAGTAATAGACCTGTTCATGTATTTTAAGGAATCCTTAGGAAGTGTCGGATTGAGCTTTGTATTAGACAAGATGATGTCATTTGTAATGCATTGTTTATTTGCTGTTAGTAGAATTGCTAATGGTTTGTATGCTGGGGGGTGGGCTTCTTCCTCCGTTGGAGTCACCCAGTGCCTGATGAATTATATTTAGGGATATAATGTGTCCTGATGTGTGCTCCACCTCCATCCCCCCTGATGGGTGTGGGGTGGGGAGGAATGCATGGTGGGCATTGGGGGAGATCGCTTGTGCGGGAGGTGTTTAATTACTAAATGCCCGATACACTGGGAATGGGGCTTGAGGTATACCGAGCCTTAATTTCCGATACAAGCGGAAGTAGGGCAAATTTTTAATTAATTTTTTTCGATTGGTGCCGTTGGCGGGGGGAGTGTGCGCTCCCACGCCAACGTTGATACAGATCGAGGGCGAGGCTTGGTTGCCCATGTGCCGTGGGAAGGTGTCCCGCAGTTGGGCTTCAAAGTTTTGGACAGTGACGTCAGGGAGTGTCCCCTTCCGCCCGCATATGTGTTGGGAGGAAGACGATAACAATGGATGTCACTTCCGTCTTAGCACAAACGTCACTTCCGCAGTTACGTGTGCGGAGGACGGTAAAGGCGGACGTCATTTCCGCCCATACATTGCGGGGATTAGCATAAACGCCACTTCCGCCCTTGCGTGTGCGTAGGACGGCAAGGGCGGACGTCATTTCCGCCCATACATTGCGGGGATCTGATCCCGCGATTGAGCTCAATGTACGAGGTGGGATCTTCCGCCCTGAAGCGGGCGGAGTACGGCATTGGTGGACGTCATCTCCGCCCGTCCATGGCAGGAATTCGATCACCTGATTGGGCACAATGATTAGGGCAGGATTTATTCCTACGTATGATGTTTGTAAGATCTTAGATTGGCCGCTCGGCGATAGCCGGAGGCGGCCATTGGGTAGTTGTTTTAGACGCATTTGCGTCACTTCCGGTATAGAAGGCCTGGGCCTCCCACGGAGGAGGTGGCTTAGGCCTTTGTTTGGCACATAAATATGAGGCAGAATGGCGTGTCACCCGTACCCCAAGACGACGTGATTTATCACGAAACGCATAGGGCGGTGTGACACGCTAGGATTTGCCTCTCGTTCAACATAAGGATACAAACTGTGGAATACTGTGTTCGGCCGACGCCTCCCTTTTTTGATGTGCCTTCTTTTTCATCAACACTGTAAGTGTATTTCTTCCTCTTTTATATATTTTAATAAACGGTATTTCACTATTTGGAGTATTTTTTCGTTTTATGGTCAACCTTCCATCAATCCATTGGAATACCTCTGAACTGGCACTTGGTGCCACGTGGTTCGGTTCGATCTGTTAAAGTGTGATCTACCAGGACATCCGAGCATCAATAAAGTTGGGAAATCAGACACCCATGGTGTTCGGTTGGATTTGTCAAAGCGTGATTTACCAGGATATCTGGTAAGAAGCCATCTTATCCCTTTGGTGGTGGTGCACTATAGCATTTCCCATAAGTTGGAGCGGCAACCAGAATTCTGAGGCTATTTGATACACGTGGTGTTCCTTTTTAGTTTTATGTATGGACTATAATTTATGATTATTTGCTGACCAATTTTGTTTCACGTTTCGTATTTCACTATAGAGTATTATTTCCACTTAGGTCACTTGTTCACACATATGATCTTTGCAATTTTGCTTTTTTATGTAAATGTATATTTAATAGAACTTTTGTTGTTTATTAAGTTCAGTATACATAGTGTTTTTACGATCACATATTGGCCCCTGCACTAGGGGATATTACATTTGTTCACCAGTGTGTTTTTTAAGTTTTGTCTCTCGATTGGAGGGACCAGTCACCCTATTTAAACTTTAGGGAGTGCGCGGTTCTCTTTGTTTTCTTTTTACTTACATATATTTTTTGGTATATATTAGAACTGCAGCATTATTTTGACTTGTATACACCACTCTGTAGCGCGATCTTTTTCTCTTTTTTCTATAGTAAATGGTGACCCACTTAGAAGTCGGCCCAGTCCTCCAAGAACCCAAACCCCTCCTTAGTACACCAGTTCCTCCGCCACTTGTTTACTTCCCCAATCTCTCTCTGCCTTTCTGGTAGGGATTGAGGTACCGGTAGTATTCCTGAGAATACTACCTTGGAGGTCCTTTTCCTCAATTTAGCTCCCAACTCCCTAAAATCATTCTTTAGGACACTCCATCTGTCTCTGACTTTGTCATTGGTGCCAACGTGCACCATAACAGCCGGGTCTTTCCCAGTAATCTGTTTACCAAATCTGCGATGTGCCGAACCCGAGCACCCGGTAGACAACATACAGTTCGGTGAGGTCTTTGTTACAGATTGCCAGATTTACTAAATATATATTCTGGAGTTTTAAGTACATTTTAATGTAAAAATGTGAACTTTAATAGTGTGGACAACATGAAAAAAGACTGGCAGCAAAAGGGGTTAGGAAGACCAGGTTATCCCAGAGAAGAAACAAGAAATGGACATCTGATACACAAGTTTATATTCCATATATAAAACCTACCTAGTAGCCATTCCAATGGAGAAGCAAACTATTTTTGTCAGCACAACAAAATATAACCAAGTATTTCTTCCAAAGATGCCTATAACAGTTTTTTTTTATTTTTATAATCTTATTCATATCATCCTCTACTCATTAGAAACATATTCAAGAGAATAATTTATTAATTCCATTACAATATTTTAACCAATTTAAGAATGGTGGTGATTATTCACACGTCTTCTCACAAATTCTTCAGCCAGTCTAAGGTTGGCCCAACTTTTTCACATGGATGGCTGGGGACTTCAGGCATATTCCCGTCATCTCGAACTGGAACTAAATGAAGATGATAGTGAAAAAATAATAATTGCACAAGCTTCTACAATGAGTCTGGGTTTCAAAGAGATACATAATGATGCAAAACAAAGATAGATGCAGTTGGGACACCAGGGTTGATTTACTGAAACTGGAGTGCAAAATCTGGTGCAGCTGTACATGGTAGCCAATCAGCTTCTAACTTAAGCTTATTCAATTAAGCTTTGACAAAAAAAAAAAAAAAACAATCAATCAATCTGAAAGCTGACTGGTTTCTACGCAGAGCTGCGCCAGATTATGCACTGTCCAGTTTTAGTAAATCAACTCCAATATGTGTGCTAAAACTGCATAACCTCTGATGTCAATTTACGATAACACCACTACCCCAGGATCCCATAAAATACAGTAAGATGATGCTATGTTTGCTCTAAAAGGAATCGAAACAGGACAGAAATATAAGAGCCATCACTGCTGATCTTCTTTTGAAAGAGCACTCTCCACGTCTGTTTTTTTAACCCTTTTTGTTGTTGGTTCAGAAGAAGCAATGGTATATCGTGTGTTCAAAGGCATGTTTTTCTACATCCGTAACATAAGCCCCATACACACTATCAGATTTTCTGCTGATTTTTGTCTTCAGATTTACCAAAACCATGTAGTGCAAGGGCCTGCTAGATTGTATACACATTGAAGCTCCTAAGGTTTGACCTCATATTATATGGTTTTGGTAAATCTGAAGGGAAAAAAAAAAAAAAAAAAAATCAGCAGAAAATCTGATAGTGTGTATGG
Source organism: Lithobates pipiens (assembly GCF_037356315.1). Classification (NCBI taxonomy): domain Eukaryota; kingdom Metazoa; phylum Chordata; class Amphibia; order Anura; family Ranidae; genus Lithobates; species Lithobates pipiens. The sequence continues at coordinate 67,845,077 of NW_027507788.1, read as the reverse complement.
GGCTGTACTTAAAAAAAAATAAAAAAAAAATAAGGCAGCAATTGCAGCTCCGATATCTCTATTCTGATAAAATTCCATTTAAAGAAAATGTGTGCACTTTTGCTTACTCATTTAAAAAGCTAGTTTGTCTGTCATGTTGCTCCCTCCCCCAGGAGTACTTTGCGTCAATGGGGGCATATTATTCCAGCAATGCTGTTCACCTTGCAAATAAATTTGCCCCAGAATTTTGACTTACCTGTAAATTCCATATTTTGTACAGGGCTCAGCAAAAACAAACAAAAAAAAAAAGTCCCAAACGCCACACACCATAATGCCAGACAGTCATTTGAATAAAAGAAGGTTCAGCCCAGCTGTGTCCAGGTCATGCCCCCCTGATGCGTTTCACCTCTCCCCCAGGGCTTTGTCATGAAGATGGACAAAGGAGCCTGGAGCAGCATTCTGAAGCAGGTTGTACAAGAGTCAGGTACACTACTACTACTACTACTAATACTACAATACCAAGGCTGGTACCTTCTAGTGATTGAACACTGGCAAAGCTTTTGAGAACCCACCCCCTGGGCATCCCCCTATAACCCTACCCGTGAACTTAAGTCCTTTTTTTTAGCAAGCTATTAACAGTATCACAGGAACAAAGGGGGGGGGGGGGGTGTCCTCTACTGTAAGATAGGAAATTATGACTTGCCTTAAAATTCAATTTCTCCATTCAATGCAGGACACAGGCTTGATATCCATATATATCAGAAAACCGTAAGCTATTAACCGGTAGGGTTGCAAACAGAACTGTGCAAGCAGGCCCAACAAGATCAGGGCTCCACAGATCCAAGGAACCCTGCAGCTGAGAGCTGTATTCACAGAGGATTGGAAATCCAACTAATAGAACTTGGGTATGAACAGAAGACCAGGTGGCAGCCTTACAAAAACTGAACAATAGAGGGACTGATGTTCAAATACTCAAGAAACTTACTGATCTGGTGCAGGAGTGAGCTCATATTAGTGCAGGGGGTGCTTTTTCCTCTTTGAGATAAGCTGTCTTATGCACCTTATAGTAATAGTAGATTCTGAAGACCTTGCAAAGTCTCGAGGAAAGGACAAATAGGGGGTTAACTGTCCTTATAGTAGCTGTAGCTTTGACCACATCCAGACAGCGTAGAGCAATCTTCTTTGGGTGGTTAGGAGCAAGGCACAGGGAAGGAAGGACTAGGTCTTCACTGAGGTGGTAGGCTCAAACCACCTTAGGAAGAAATGAGGGTCTTGGGCGCAAGACTACTTTATGCTTGTGAATTGAGCAATGGCTTCTTGTGAGAGCGGATAACTCAGACGCGTCTGACCGATGTGAGATGCACCAAACCAGCTAGCTTGCAAGAGAGGTTATCCAAGGGGGGAGCTCCCTGATGTCCAAAGGGTGGTTTGTGCAGGTGGATTATACTTTGTTTCTTTCAGGACAAATTGGGCTTTCGTTTGGTGGAAAATGGGATAGCTCCAGATATTTTTTTTATCTAAGAAAAAACAAAATTGTAAAAACTTTTTTAAAATGTAACTGTATATTTCTTGCTACTACCATAACTTACCACCAAAGAAAAACCCAAAATAAATTCTTGTTTTTGTTTGCACCCGTAGTATAGCCCAGAAACAAGTACGCACTTTGCCATTTTTTATGCTACCTAAAACATACTGACACTAACTGCCACTGATACAAATTAAAAAAAAAAAAAAAAACAAGCACTGACCCTGTCCCAAAAAATAACCCTGAGGCTGACCTAGATCTAACCACGATCTAGGTATTTTTTTTTTAAATCTTATTTTTTTAATTATTATTTTTTTTTCTATCTCTGCAAAGGACAGATAAAGATATAATGTATCTGTCTCATCCATTCACAGAGACAGAAGACACAGGGGCAGACTTTACAGTGACTGATCACCAATAGCCAATCAGAGGCTATCACAGGGATCATGTGACCCAGAATCGGACGTTCAGGGTCCCAATCATTAGACTGGGGCCTGGGGGTCTCAGTGAGACCCCGGTCTCTGTGCTGGGATCATGCCGTGCGATGCACTCCCAGCACAAATGGAGATACGCAATTATGTGGCCCCCACAGAAAAAAGCCCAGTCCAGTTTGACCGCACATTTGCGTACAGTCGGAGTGAAGGGAAGCAAGAGGTTTTTTAGAAAAGAATGGACAAGGCAGAAACCTGTCCCCTAAAAGTACTTAAGGCAAAGTTTGGGTCAAGTGTGTCAGTTCTAAGAAGGTCAGAATGCAGGCCACAGAGTAATCTTTGGGGTTAAAGTGCCTCTGTTCACACTAGGCAAAACAGCATTGCCACTTGTATGATGATAGATCTTTCTTGAAGGAGGCCAACATTAGGCTCAGAACTCTCATGAAGAATCTCACAGTGTGTCTCATTGACCTTAATGCCCGAGTGCGAGATGAAAGAGAGCACAGCTTGTTTTTCTGGAAGAAAGACCTTTGCTTGTATAAGACACGTATTCCAGATGGAGGGAAGGTTGGAATGCAGATTTTTGAAAATGGACTAGCCAACAAATCCTGAAGCATCTGAATAGTCTTGTAGATAACTGCAGATAGGTTAAAAGAAAGTAGTCTATAAACACCTGAATGCCATGAACTCTTAAGAGGGAAAGAAGGTGTGCCAGTACCTTTGTGAACACCATGAGAGTCAAACTAAGTTTAAGTGTTTGTCTACTACAGCAAAGTGGAGATAGTGTTAATGAGGTGGGTAAATGGAAATATGACGGTAGGTATCATTGATGTCTATGCACTAGATATAAATGGAGAAGGTGTATACTACCCCAATACACAGCTATTAAATTATTTTTTCCTGTTTCAGGTCTATATTAAATACAGTATGTGTGTTTTTTTGTGTTTATTATTATAATGCCACATACCTTTTTTGCACACTGCTGTGAAGTCACGTGTCATCCCTCTGCTCTCCTTCCTGATCTAAGGGAGTACAGTGGGAGGGGCTGAGATTCCCTTCTGATGTATGCAAGCTAGCAGAGGGAGTACAGGAGTGCTGTGCAAAAAAGGTATTGTGGCATTATAATTAAATAAAAACACATACTGCACTGCACTTAATATGGACCTAAAACAGAGGATAAAAATATTTATTAGATTTGACTTTAGAACCACTTTACTTAAGAGAAGGGAAGGAGCAGCTGCAAGAGAATATCATTACACAGTAAAAGCAGGTGGGACGGGGAGGAGATCGGGTTCACACAAAAACTATGGAAATGATAGGCAGAGAGGAAGTCACGCTGAGGAGAGAGCAGGATGATGGAGGGACATAAACGGACCACACAATCATGTATCAGCAGCCATGATAAGCATGCTCAGATTACATAGGGGAACACAGGGACAGGCAGGATCAACCAGGTATTTAATAGAACATGGAAAGGGACATATGACACTGCAAAAGCACTATGCTATATGTCATGTGTTTTTTTTCATAATAGTCTATGGCTTTCGTAGCAGAAAGTGGCAGCAACCCCAGAGGGTGAATACAAGTTCTCAGACTAGACTGATATTTCTACTCCTCACCACACTCAAAGACCATGGGTGATCAAGACTGGAAGTAGCACGGCCAGTGTGGAACACAAAAGGGAAGTGTTGTTCCCCAAGGGGCCGCAAGAAGGCGCATTTCAAAGCTTTCGCTTCTTTATCAAACCTGTTAAACACTGTGTAGAGCACACTTGTATACGAAAGAGCAGGGGGAAAGGCCCCAAAGGATGATGGTACTGCTGAATTTCAATATCAGAAATAGCTTGCCTACCTTAAAGGGGAAAGCACATTTATAAAGACAATGGATCAAAGACCAATACATTGTTGATAAAAATAACAACATGGGATGACACTATAGGCAGGCTATTACTTGGGACAAAAGATGGTTTAGGGCATGCAAATCGGATTGTTCTCAAGCAGATTTTGGTTGATTTGAAAGAAGAAAGCTGAGGGAATAGAGTCTGGAACTCCATTTTATACCCTTTGGAAACCACCAATTGAACCCACAGGTCTTGGTCTTTGACATTTCTGCCCAGAGAGAAGTAAATTGTAACAGATGTCGTAGTCGAAAAGAACACATTGCTACGTAGAGCTAGGAGAGTGCTGCTCACCCCAGACGAATCAGAATAGAACAAGTTCCCCCACAAAACGGGGTTTTTAGGCAGCAAAAAAAACAGTACTAACGCATGTCAAAATAATATAAAAAGTATTTTAATATTTGGTAAAAAACATGAGCTCTACCTGAGCAGTTTAAAAGCAGACTCTTATATACAAAGTACAACGATATCCATGGGCGTACATTAACAGACACAACTATAAATTACACTGTATATTATAATAACAGTAAAAATATATATAATTCTAACGCGTTTCAACCCCCCGGGGGTCTTCTTCAGAGAAATGGTGGTCTGTTGATAAAACAAAATTACACTGAATGAATACATCAAGTATTATGTATTATTTGTGTTGGAAATACCTCATATTTGTTAATATCATTTACCCAAAGATGTACTTCCAAAGAGATAAAATGAATTGTGATATTTTTGATGGAGTTCCCCCATAAGGTGGTGCCTCGATTTCCTTCACATATCTGGAATGTTACCCGGTCCATGTCTACCGCCAGGATACCGAGGGGAAAGGAGGTAGCGTCAGAGAACCAATGGCGTGGCTCACGAGAGGTCACACGAATACCACACCCCCCATAAACATAGGGAGTGGGTGCAGATATGGGCAACCGGATAATGTGGTAAGTCACACCTGCAGTGAAATCCCAACATGAAAAGGATTAAGAACATGTCCTTTTTAAATATATGAGCACAGGGTGTGTATGTGGCATGAGATTGTCATCATCATACCCATAATCTATATAAAATAAAGAATGCACCCCTGGGTAACCCAAATGCCAAAAAAAATAAATAAAAAAAATATAAGGGAGGGACATGTGTATACAAGTGAACCTAATAATGACTGTGCCTGCAAGATATCAGAATAATGTGGTGAGTGAAAAGCTAAAAGATGATAAGGTGAATATATGATGAATAGACTATGTGATGCATGAGAGATAAATAAATAGGTGAAAATGTGCAAAAAAATGGAAGGAAATAAATAACTTAAAATGGTGGACTAAATGAAATAAATAACAGACAACACATGCATAAAAAACGATGAACCAACTAAAAAATAGTGTAATATGAAGCATGAAAAGAAATAACCAACTAAAGAGGGGGAGGGAAAGCAATAAGGGAGTGACATAGAAAAACAAAACCACCATGTACATGAACTAGGATGAATGAGTGAAAGACAAGATGTGAATGAGTGAGTGAAATGTGAGTGAGGAAAAAAAAAAAAATATATTATTTATACTAGCCTAATTTAATAGACGGTATCGATGGTAAGAATAAAGACAAATTACCTGGATTATTAGGCTTGATCAAAAGTGATCCGAGTGGGAGAGGAAAGGACTGCGACCAAAACAGGCGCAGTCACTAATTCGTATTAGGTAGAGTCACCAAATCTGAAATTTGATAAGTCAATCAAAATACAGCTCTACAGATTTCAAGAAATTACTTGAATGCAGTAAATCAACAGATCCAGATCAAACCAAAGGGGGAAATAGCCATGCTTACCATCTGACAAGTGGAAGTTCAAACAGTCCTTTCACATGAAGTAAATGTGCACTTCCTGTGGGGAGGGGTATGTTTATAAGGCCTGTGAATTACCTGCAGGTGTAGACCGTCCACCCAATAACCGGTATTTGCCCAATACCGCATGGCCGCCTAATCAGGTCAGCCACATGTGGCCGCCCCGACGTCCCGTTTTTTTTTCCCCATGTCCCTCACTGCCACACCCCCAACCTTATCCTAGTCCCGGTGGTTATTGGGGGGCTTTTGGACGGATGCGGCATGTCTCGGCATATGTATCACAGGATTTTCTTTCCCCCTGGGTGAATGCTTTCTTTTAACTAGCATGGTCCTTCCGCCAGCTGTACCCAAATAATGAGGGGGAGGGGGGTGGGTTGAGCTCTGTCGTGACTCCCTGGCAAGGATAGGAGAGGCTTTTGTTTATTTTTACATACAGGCCTCTCCGCACGCCTCCCTTCGTTATAATGGGCGGGCTGGTCCCGTCCGGATACGAGGGATTCGCACTTCCTTGCCGGTGGCATCCTAGGACACTTCCGGACACATACCTCACGTGCGTCCGCATATCCTGCGGAAGCACGCGACGTAATGATCGTCACGCAGTTGCGACGGGAGTGACGTCATTTCGGGGCCGCTCTGCGGCCTTCCGGGACGCCGGGGCGGCCACATGTGGCTGACCTGATTAGGCGGCCATGCGGTATTGGGCAAATACCGGTTATTGGGTGGACGGTCTACACCTGCAGGTAATTCACAGGCCTTATAAACATACCCCTCCCCACAGGAAGTGCACATTTACTTCATGTGAAAGGACTGTTTGAACTTCCACTTGTCAGATGGTAAGCATGGCTATTTCCCCCTTTGGTTTGATCTGGATCTGTTGATTTACTGCATTCAAGTAATTTCTTGAAATCTGTAGAGCTGTATTTTGATTGACTTATCAAATTTCAGATTTGGTGACTCTACCTAATACGAATTAGTGACTGCGCCTGTTTTGGTCGCAGTCCTTTCCTCTCCCACTCGGATCACTTTTGATCAAGCCTAATAATCCAGGTAATTTGTCTTTATTCTTACCATCGATACCGTCTATTAAATTAGGCTAGTATAAATAGTTATTTTTTTTTTTTTTCCTCACTCACATTTCACTCACTCATTCACATCTCATTTACATCTTGTCTTTCACTCATTCATCCTAGTTCATGTACATGGTGGTTTTGTTTTTCTATGTCACTCCCTTATTGCTTTCCCTCCCCCTCTTTAGTTGGTCATTTCTTTTCATGCTTCATATTACACAATTTTTTAGTTGGTTCATCGTTTTTTATGCATGTGTTGTCTGTTATTTATTTCATTTAGTCCACCATTTTAAGTTATTTATTTCCTTCCATTTTTTTGCACATTTTCACCTATTTATTTATCTCTCATGCATCACATAGTCTATTCATCATATATTCACCTTATCATCTTTTAGCTTTTCACTCACCACATTGTTCTGATATCTTGCAGGCACAGTCATTATTAGGTTCACTTGTATACACATGTCCCTCCCTTATATTTTTTTTATTTAATTTTTTTGGCATTTGGGTTACCCAGGGGTGCATTCTTTATTTTATATAGATTATGGGTATGATGATGACAATCTCATGCCACATACACACCCTGTGCTCATATATTTAAAAAGGACATGTTCTTAATCCTTTTCATGTTGGGATTTCACTGCAGGTGTGACTTACCACATTATCCGGTTGCCCATATCTGCACCCACTCCCTATGTTTATGGGGGGTGTGGTATTCGTGTGACCTCTCGTGAGCCACGCCATTGGTTCTCTGACGCTACCTCCTTTCCCCTCGGTATCCTGGTGGTAGACATGGACCGGGTAACATTCCAGATATGTGAAGGAAATCGAGGCACCACCTTATGGGGGAACTCCATCAAAAATATCACAATTCATTTTATCTCTTTGGAAGTACATCTTTGGGTAAATGATATTAACAAATATGAGGTATTTCCAACACAAATAATACATAATACTTGATGTATTCATTCAGTGTAATTTTGTTTTATCAACAGACCACCATTTCTCTGAAGAAGACCCCCCAGGGGGTTGAAACGCGTTAGAATTATATATATTTTTACTGTTATTACAACTATAAATTACACTGTATATTATGTCTGTTAATGTACGCCCATGGATATCGTTGTACTTTGTATATAAGAGTCCGCTTTTAAACTGCTCAGGTAGAGCTCATGTTTTTTACCAAATATTAAAATACTTTTTATATTATTTTGACATGCGTTAGTACTGTTTTTTTGCTGCCAAAAAACCCCGTTTTGTGGGGGAACTTGTTCTATTGTAACAGACGTCTCCCCACTCTTTGAAACAAAGGCACCCCTTCATTAGGAAAGAGATTTAGGCTTGGTGGATTTTGCGTTCCAAGGCTTGTGCCAAAGGGAAAGGCTGAATTTCAGATTAGCAGTTGAAGCCTGGGTACAGCATTGATGAGTTCTGTATTTTAAGGTAGAAGCCCCTAAAAAAGGAGATTTAGAGATGTCTGCTTTGGATGAAGGACCTTTTCTCTTGTGACATCCTTGATTTGTCAAGTGTCTCCCCAAAGGGATGTCATCCTTCAAAGGGCATCTGTGAGGCGTCTTTTACAGGCAGCTTCAGTTGTGCAGGCATTTAGCCATAAGATTTTGCACACAGACAACATTTTCTGGGCCAGATTGGTGTATTTGACACACTGTGACCTGCAGTCTCGCCCATCTGAAAAGGAACCCATTTTCAGCCATCACAAGAAAATTGGGACTTCACTGGGGTGTATGATCAGTTCCCAAGACAGTTGGAACCTTTGTCTTTTACCAAAAATTAAACCATAAGTTCTCCTTTCATAACATGTTACACAAATATTCAGGGTATTAAAATATAACATGTTGCTGTAGCACTGGCTTCTCCCCCCAAGCGTGGTCACAGTTTACAAAAGGGTTTCAGCTGCTTCAGAGTTCTGTGAATGTAAAAACTACAAGTACAGACAGTTTTTGTGGCTGTCGGCTTTTAGTTCTCAATGAAATTCTAGGGAGCGATTCAATGATTCTTCCTGTCAGCATGAAGTTGCCTGCCCGTACTATGTATGGACACACAGCTTACACTGACAGTAAATGCACTTCACTTTTTACCTGCATTTATTTTTTTTATTTTTTTTTAAGTAAACTTCTCGTTTTAAGATGTCAAAACAGTAGGCTGCAGTGTGTAAAGAACATCAACCTGGCCCAGAAAGAGGTTACTGAATATATTGCTTTTCCCCCCCGTTGTGGAGGAACAAGGCTAGTTAAAGCAACCCTATTGTCTCCAAAATGTTCTAGTAATAGTGAATGTGCATTTCCCATGTTTTGTTTGTGTTGTTTACCTGTAAGAGCCTTCCTTGTGTAAATATCCAATAGCTCTTAAACTGTAGCCGAGTGCCACCATCTTAGATGTAATGTCAGCATCCCTAGCAGACACAAAGCTGTCACTCAATGACACTCTAGTATCCCCTCCTCCCGCATCTACATGAAAGGCTATGTAGGGAGGAGGCGAGAAGGATTGTGAAAAGCACAGACAGCAATTAGACATTGCCTGGGGAGGAGAGTGCCATGACATGCAAGACGGGAGGGTGCTGTATTAGGTATAGGCTCTTCCTGGAGTAGTCAGATTTTCTAGCAAGCTCAAAGGGTACATTGCAACTTAAAGCGCGAGTCCACCGGGAGTCCGCCGTTTTTTTTTTTTTAAAAGCCAGCAGCTACAAATACTGCAGGTGCTGACTTTTAAAATAATGACACTTACCCGCCCAGCGCGCCAGCGATGTCGGCACCCGAAGCCGATCTCTCTATCGTCTCTCGGGTGCTGCCGCCGCCATCTTGGGTATGGGAATCAGGAAGTGGAGCCTTTCGGCTTCATTTCCCGGTTCCCTACTGCGCATGCGCGAGTCGCGCTGTGCAATAAGGATGGTCCCCGTTGTCTCTGGGATCCGTGTGTTTCCCAGCAGGCAGCGGGGGACTTTCGGAAAGGGGCGTAGATTCTGTGGAAAGGGGCGTACCTTCTGCAGAATCTACGCCGGAAGTGGGTGCAGATACCTGTACTGTACAGGTATCTGCACCCCTCTCCCCCCTGAAAGGTGCCAATTGTGGTGCCGGAGGGGGAGGGGAGGATTCCAATGAGCGGAAGGTCCACTTTAGGGTGGCCCTCCGCTTTAACATTTAATTATTCTGTGCCTTTAACCACTTCAGCCCCGGAAGAATTTACCCCCTTCCCGACCAGAGCACTTTTTGTGATTCGGCACTGCATCGGTTTAACTGACAATTGTGCGGTCGTGCAACATGGCTCCCAAACAAAATTGACGTAATTTTTTCCCCCACAAATAGAGCTTTCTTTTGGTGGTATTTGGTCACCCCTGTGGTTTTTATTTTTTGCGCTATAAACAAAAAAAGGGAGCGACAATTTGGAAAAAAAAAGCATTATTTTTTACTTTTTGCTATAATAAATATCCCCAACAATATATAAAAAAACAATTTTTTTCCTCAGTTTAGGCCAATACATATTACATATTTTTTTCAGTGACACTGTCTCTAGGCAGAACGGGGAGATGCTTGTTTACATTAGCATCTCCCCGTTCTTCTTCCCCGTGAGGAGATTGTGGGTATCCCCGTGGCGCTGGAGTCCGCGGGACCCGCGACCCGACTCATGGAGCTTTGCTGACTTTCCTTGCTATAAGGCTAGGAGATTACCAACATCTGGTGAGTGTGGTGTGAAAACAATGGAACACACAGGGGAAACCCTGCGAACGAAGCACAAAGCACTCAAGAGTGCAAAGACTTTTTGCACTGTCACTTTATTATCAATTTTCATTTCTCACTGACAGTATCTCACAAAAGTGAGTACACCCCTCACATTTTTGTAATTATTTTATTATATCTTTTCATGTGACAACACAGAAATTACACTTTACTACAATGTAAAGTAGTGAGTGTACAGCTTGTATAATAGTGTAAATTGGCTGTCCCCTCAAAATAACTAAACACACAGCCATTAATGTCTAAACCGCTGGCAACAAAAGTGAGTACACCCCCAAGTTAAAATGTTAAAATTGGGCCCAATTAGCCATTTTCCCTCCTCATGTCATGTGACTCTTTAGTGTTACAAGATCTCAGGTGTGAATGGGGAGCAGGTGTGTTATTGCTCTTACTCCCTCATACTGGTCACTGGAAGTTCAACAACATGGCCCCTCATGGCAAAAGAAGTCTCTGAACAAAACGATTGTTGCTCTACATAAAGATGGCCTAGGCTATAAGAAGATTGTCATGACCCTGGAACTGAGCTGCAGCACAGTGGCTAAGACCATATAGCGGTTTAACAGTACATGTTCCACTCAGAACAGGCCTCGCCATGGTCGACCAAAGAAGTTGAGTGCACATGCTCAGCATCATATCCATGGGTTGTCTTTGGGAAATAGACATATGAATGCTGTCAGCATTGCTGCATAGGTTGAGTCAGCCTGTCAGTGCTCAGACCATATGCTGCACACTGCATCAAATTTGTCTGCATGGCTCTAGTCCCAGAAGGAAGTCTCTTCTAAAGATGATGCACAAGAACGCCCGCAAGCAGTTTTCTGAAGACAAGTAGAGTAAGGACATGGTATACTGGAACCATGTCCGGTGGTCTGATGAGACCAAGATAAACTTATTTGCTTCAGACGGTGTCAAGCGTGTGTGGAGTACAAAGACAAGTGTGTCTTGCCTACAGTCAAGCATGGTGGTGAGAGTGTCATGGTCTGTGGTTGCATGAGTGCTGCCGGCACTGGGGAGCTCCAGTTCATTGAGGGAACTGCGAATGCCAACATGTACTGTGACATACTGAAGCAGAGCATGATCCCCTCCCTTCAGAGACTGGGCCGCAGGGCATTATTCCAACATAACGACCCCAAACACAGCTCCAAGATGACCATTGCCTTGCTAGAGAGGCCGAGGGTAAAGGTGATGGGAGTGTCCAAGCATGTCTCCTGACCTAAACCCTATTGAGCGTCTGTGGGGCATCCCCAAAATGGAAGGTGCAGGAGCGCATAGTCGCCAACATCCGCCAGCTCTGTGATGTCATCACGGAGGAGTGAAAGAGGACTTCAGTGGCAACCTGTGAAGCTCTGGTGAACTCCATGCCCAAGAGGGTTAATGCAGAGCTAGAAAATAATGGTGGCCACCAGGGTGGATTTTATTTAAATCAAGTTGATATAAATCAGGATTTAAACATTTGCAAAACGATTGCATAAAGGAATATTCCTGAACTTTGGTTTATCTCATGGTTACTGTGAAATTGTGTGACTAAATGCAGTGCATGTTATCTCAGCTTGCACAGCTTGGATTCACTGACTGAGTTTACCAAAAATTTCGACATTGCAGAATATACAGCCTCGTGCTACATAACTAAGCTCACTTTTATGCTGAATAAACTAAATCATTAATGTTTTCTATTTAAGTTACAACTACCTTTAGATAGATTTTTAAAACAGCTTACCTGTAAAATCCTTTTCTTTGATGCACATCAGGGGACACAGAGCCATAGTAAGAACTATATGGGATGTCCCATAGCAATGGCAACTGAAGGGGGAAGACAGAACAAAAAAACAAGAGGCCAGATGACTCATACTGCAGCCTGCAGTGTATGCTGTGCCCAAAGGCAAAGGCAATATCCTCATGGCCTTTAATATCGATTTGATAAAATCAGATAAATGTATGAACCGAAGACCAAGTCACTGCTTACAGATCTGAGCCTGATGATGCACCACCCAAGAGACACTAATCACCCTGGATGAGTGTGCTCTTAATATGAGAAGGAAGAATTTCCTTCTTTAAGCTGAAGCTTGAATAATCACCTTGACAAATCCATTTGGAAAATAGTGGATCTTGACGCTGCCTGTCCACATCTTGGACCCCCTGGCAGTACACACAAAACCTGTGTTTTGTGAACCTGAGCGGCCGCCCTTAAATAGATTCTGAACGCTCTTACTACATCAAGAAAATGTAGTCCTTTCTCGGCCACAGATAAGGCTCTGGGGAAAACGAAGGAAGAATAATTTTTTTTCCTTTTTTTTTATGATTTTTACAAAAGTCCATACAACCATTTGAGAAGCACCTCAAGCCCTATACAGTGTTATAATCTCATTACATTACCGTGTATAAATATTTTTTTTTAAATAACCATCATTACATTGTTCTGCATCCTACGTACTTATTACCTTTAAAGAAGGGACAACAGAAAAAAACAAAAAAAAAACAAAACAAAAAAAACACAAGAAAAACAGAAATAAAAAGAAAAAGAAACCAAATTGGGTCTACTGGCATCAAAGCCGATTTCTCCCAATTACTTACCGGGCCTGATATCTTCCCAAAATCCTCCACAATGTTAAAAGCCACCGCTAAGGATGAGTCTATATCTCAGAGGAAGAACAAAATGTCGTCTGCATATAATGCAATCCTTTCTTCCCCCATCTCTCTTTTAAATCCCTGTATCCCCCTTGCTGTTCTTATCGCAATTGCGAATAGCTCTATTGCTAAAGCAAAACAACAGAGGTGACGGGGCATCTCGGCCGGGTTCCCTCGCTCCAGCTCAATTGAGTCAGAGTATGCATTGTTAATCCTAATCTTAGCGCTTGGTGTGTTATAAAGTGCTTTTACCCAACCTATAAAGGTGGGTCCAAACCCGAACATCTCCAGAGCCCGCCACAATTAGTCCCACTCCAAGCTATCGAAAGCTTTGGCAGCATCCAGAGAGACAACAGCTTGTGAGCCCCCAGAATAATATCTTGGTTTAACTGAAAACCTGTTACCGCTTTTGGTAAGAATTCAGGATGAGGACATAAAACCACCTTATGCTTATGCATGATGAAATATGGCTCTTACAAGACAGAGCCGTTAGTTCCGATACTCTTCTAGCAGAACAAATGGCAAGCAGAAAAGATTATCTTTTTGTCAAAGAACCAAGGGAATTTCTTGTAAGGTTCAAACGACTGATTTAGCAAAGCCGATAAGACCAATTTTAAATCCCAAGGATTTTGAGGTGCCTTGATAGGGGGAATAAACCGCGTTACCCCCGAATAAGCTACGCACCAAGAGTGGGATGCAAGAGGCCATAAGAAAAGACACCGACAAGGCCTGGATCTGGCTCTCGATAGAAGTCAAGGGCAGCTTCATTTCAGATCCCATATGCAGGAATCCTGCCTATTGACATACTTCCTGGGGTGCCAACCCCCGGATCTTCACCAAGAAACCTATGCCTTTCAGACTCTAAAGTAAGCGATTCTGGAAGCCGGATTCCTGGCTTAGTCAAAGTAGACACTACCCAAGGAGATCACCCACGATCTTTTTTAGAGTGGGATTTAACAATCAAACCGGTTAAATTTTTTGTCCGTAAGGTAGGATGAAATACCGGAACCTTGTGCAAGAAGGTCTGGCTATAATGGCAGAGTCCAAAGGACTCCTACTGCCATCTTTATGATCTCGATAAATTAAGATCTTCTGGGACCCACTGGGGCCGCCAGAATCACCTCCTTTTGTTCCTGCTTAACCCTGCGGAGAAGGCGCGGAAGTAGCATAACTGGAGGAAATGCATAGATCGGTAAAAACTGATCCCCTTGTTCGACAAAGTTGTCAACCGTATTAATGAATCTGGACGCAAATAGGTCCATGTCCGGAGTACACCATCTGACATATTGCCAAGAAGATGTCGGGGTGAAGAGATCATTCTCCCATAAATAATTGTTGGTGTCTCAAGTAGTACGCCTGAAAAATTATAATTGCCGATAGGCAAGGAGTGTTGTGTTCTGCCAAAGCTAGAACATTAATCACCTCTTTTTGGAGTGCACGACTTCTCTCATCTCCCCTGGTGATCGATGTAAGCCACCGCCATGGCCCTGTCAGACTGAATCCTGTCAGGACAGTCCCGTAATCTGACCGCTAAGATTCTGGGGCCAGATAAACTGCCTGAAACTTCCAAAAAAGTTGATAGGCAAGGTCTTCTAACCTGAACCATCTCCGCTGGACAGAATCTTCTTCCAGGGCTGCTCCCCAGCCTAGAAGGCTGGCATCTGTTAACACCTTCCAGGATAAAGACTTTCCCTCTTGCTGGATAAAAACCACCAATTTAGGCTCTGACCTATGTCAGGAGCCAAGCGTATTGGAAACAAACAAGGCCTGAATCTTCTTTATTTCAGACCGACAGGATGGTGTCTTGAAGCAGTCTTTGAATAAAACTGAGCGTAAGGGACGACCTAGAAGGAGGCCACCATTTCCCCCAAAAATCTCCTGCAGCCAAATGAAGGAATTTTCGTTTGTCCTGATAAGTTGAATTAGTCCTACAATGGAACTGATTCTCGTCTGGGGTAAGAATACCTTCTTCTGTATGGTATCTATAAACAGCCCCCAAGTAACCTCCTTGATGATTTTAAGGAGACTCTTCCTAGGCTGAGAATCCAACCCAGAGATTTCAGATATCTACAGATGAGATCAGACTCTGGTTTTAGACCTGAGACTGAATGATCTAGTAAAAGTAGATCTTCTAATAGGCTAGGACTGTTATGCATTGAGCCCTTAACCTGGCTAAAGGAGGTGCCAGAATCTTTCAGAACACTCGTGGTGCTGTTGCTAAGCCGAATGGCAGTGCCACAACTGAAAAAATAATTTTATATTTCAAACCGCAGAAATTTCTGGTAAGCGGGAAACTTTGACACAAGGAGATATGCAACTCCCCTCCTTGCAGGATGGACACAGCCGATAGAATTATGAAAAAAATCGGATATTTAAGTGCCGATTCAGATCTCAGATCTAGAATGGGTCTTACCTCTCTGGCTGTAGAAACCTAAAAAGGTTTGAGCCAAAACCCCCTGCTCTACTAAGGGAATCTCAGATATCACCGACTGGGATAACAGCTGATCCAGAGGCCAGAAAGAGAGACTTTTTTTTCTGGAACATTCTCTGAGGAAACGGAAGCTCTTGCATAAAGACTGCCGCATCAGCAGCCCCAAGAACCCCACAGGCAGCACCCAAACAGGGACCCGAACCCCAGACCCTCAGATCGAAAGCCGACTGAGCCATCCGGGCTCTTGGAACTCTAGTCGTAACCTAGAGAAAGAAATTGCAGAAATACCTCTGCTCTTGACATTGTTTCTGCCAGACCTTGAGAATCGCAGGACCTTTCCCCTCACCCAAACGAGTGGGGGTGCTCCTTCATTAAAAGGTTTTAGCATTCTGCTTTATGGGCTCTCTGCTCCCAAGATCCTGGTGGTGCCCTTGGGAACTTTCTCCTGAACCTGACGATTGAGACTGTCGAGACTGCCTAAAGGCAGATAGTCCAGGCATAGGAGAGGCTGCACGATTAAAGGAGACATGTTTAACCTCCTTTTACTGGTTAAGAGAGCTTTACCCTTTTTGATGTACTTATCCACTCTAAATAGCCACACCCCAGGAAGGGACACAAACTGGCTAAGGGTTTTCACATGGTGCTTCGGCTGTTCAGTATTTCAGCCACGGACCTCTGCGAGAATGCACTAGTCCAAGTATAAGCCATAAGATCGAGTCCTTCATAGCATCTGTGAGACACAGTGCATCAAATACCCCAGCGCCTTGCCGGGCCTGCTGATCAGGCAGAATTTCAGGTATCTCACACCAGTTTCTTAACCCTTTAGAGTCCACAACTTCCAATGCATTAGTGTGACTCAAAATATGCTCCACAAAAATAGTGGAGCAGACGTTAAAGGGTTAATGGACTGAGATACTCCAGTTGCAGCAAGAACTGCAAAAGACACCCTGTCTTTAAAAGGAAAATCCAACCTTAATTTGCTGGATCCTTTAACACCAGTGCATTATCCACTGGACACGCGAGACTCTGCTCACTGAGGTGATTGCAGCATTAATAGCTGGAACCCCCCCATTTCTTCATAGAAATGTTCCCATTCAGAATACATAAGCTATGCATGAATAGGAAAAAACATCCCCAGACAAGGGCGGTTCAAATGAACCTTAGAGGTAAATACCTCAAGAACCTGTGCTACAGGCAACAAAAGGGTTAAGTAAGGGAGTAGACAAAACACATGACTTGTGAGGCTACTCCCTCCCTGTTAGGATCCTCAGAGGAAAAATAGGATTTTTGTACTCACCGTGAAATCCTTTTCTCTGTAATTCACCGACCGACACAGCTCCTCTCTAACAAAATGGGTTGTCAGCCCTATCACTGGAGATTACTAGGCAAGTTGTAATACAACACTTCAGAATTTTAAGTTCCTCCCAGGGGGCGGTCCCTAGGCTACAACCCCACAGCCTGCTCTAGCAGAACTCAGTATGTCAACAATAGGGATGAGCTTCGTGTTCGAGTCGAACGTACGTTCGACTCGAACATTGGCTGTTCGGCCGTTCGGTGAATTCCGAACGTTTGGGCCGTTCGCGTCAAAATTCGAGTGGCGCGCGCGGACCACAATGCACTGCTCATGATTGGCCAAGCATGCACTGTGACCCCGCATGCTTGGCCAATCGTAGCACCAGCAGCGAGGAGAGCCATGATTGGCCACAGGCATCCTGCCTGTGGCCAATCATAGCTCAGGCTGTGTAGTGCACGCCCCACACTATATAAGGCCGCCTTTGAGGCGGCCTCGTGTAGTGTGTTAGCATCTGAAGCAGTGGGTGTTCTGTGTACCTTCAACACAGTACACACCGATCGTTTTTGGCTGATTTCCTATCTTGCTGCTGTGTAGTGGTTGTTGTCTGTGCCCTGACCGCAGTATACACCACTATATTCACCTCACCTATATAGCTAGTGATCTAGCTTTAACCACTTAACAACTGCCCATTGCCGATTAACGGCTTCAGGGCGGTTGTTTAACTCTGAGAGGCCGTTAATTAACGGCCTCCCAGAATTCGGCGCGCACTCGAGAGCATCCGTGACCGCCGGGTCCACAGGACCCGGCACATCACGGATCACGGTAAACGGCCGCTCGTCGCGGCCGTTTACCACGTGATCGCTCCGTCAAATGATGTTATGACGCCGGTTCCTCCCTCCCCTCTCTGTACCGATCGGTACAGCGGAGGGGAAAGAGATCGGTGTCAGCAGCGATGTGGGCTGCATCTGCAGTGCCCACATCGCTGCTCACCGAATTTAACCCCTCAATTCCCTGCCAATACTCTGCAATACCAGTGCATACTCTGCAGTACCCCGCCATTACTCTGCAGTACCCCGCCATTACTCTGCAGTACCCCGCCATTACTCTGCAGTGCAGTACTCTGCCATTACTCTGCAGTACCCTGCCATTACTCTGCAGTACCCTGCCATTACTCTGCAGTACCCTGCCATTACTCTGCAGTACCCCGCCAATACCCCGCCAATACTCTGCAATACCCTGCCATAAATTGCCATACCCAGCCATACTCGGAGATACCCAGCCATACTCGGTGATACCCTGAAATACCCAGCCATAGACGCCCCCCACCCCTCACCGCCCTCCGGTGCTTCTACCAACTCGCCAGTACGATCAAAGCCAGAATCTTTTTTTTATTTTTTATTTCAGGCTTCCCAGCCTAGAGGTGAGATGTGGGGTCATATTGACCCCCAGATTTCACTGTAAAGAGGACCTGTCACCACATATTCCTATTACAAGGGATGTTTACATTCCTTGTAATAGGAATAAAAGTGATCAAAAATATATTTTTGGGGAAAAAAATGTCAAACTAAAATAAATAAAGTAAAATGAACAATAAAAAAAAAAAAAAAAATTTTTAAAGCGCCCATGTCCCCATGTGCTCGCATGCAGAAGCGAACGCATGCGTAAGCCCCGCCCACATATGAAAACGGTGTTCAAACCACACATGTGAGGTATCGCCGAGAACGTTAGAGCGAGAGCAATAATTCTAGTCCTAGACCTCCTCTGCAACTCAAAACATGTAACCAGTAAAAAAAAATTTAAAGTGTCGCCTATGGGGATTTTTTAAGTAGCGACGTTTGGCGCCATTCCACGGGCATGTGCAATTTTGAAGAGTGACATGTTTGATATCTATTTACTCAGCATAACTTCATCTTTCACTTTATGCAAACATTGGGCTAACTTTACTGTTTTTTTTGTTTGTTTTTTAAGCACAAAACTGTTTTTTCCCCCAAAAAAACGCGTTTGAAAAATTGCTGTGCAAATACCGTGTGAGATAAAAATTTGCAACGACCACCATTGTATTCTCCAGGGTCTTTGCTAAAAAAAAAAAAATATATATAATGTTTTGGGGTTCTCTGTAATTTTCTAGCAAATAAATGATGATTTTTACATGTAGGAGAGAAATGTCAGAATTGGCCTGGGTGCTCCAGAACGCCTGATGGCGCTCCCTGCATGTTGGGCCTCTGTATGTGGCCACGCTGTGTAAAAGTCTCACACGTGGTATCGCCGTACTCGGGAGTAATAGCAGAATGTGTTTTGGGGTGTAATTTGTGGTATGCATATGCTGTGTGTGTGAAATAACCTGATAATATGACAATTTTGTGGAAAAAAAAAAAAAAAGGAAAAGGCCGTCAGTACTTCAGGTGTGATCAATTTTCAGATATTGGCACCATAGCTTGTGGACTCTATAACTTTCACAAAGACCAAATAATATCCACCAATTTGTACTTATTTTTACCAAAGATATGTAGTAGTATGAATTTTGGCCAAAATTTATGAAGAAAAAATTACTAATCTGCTAAATTTTATAACAAACGAAGAAAAATTCATTTTTTCGCAGAATTTTCGGTCTTTTTTCTTTTATAGCACAAAAAATAAAAAACTGAGAGGTGATTAAATACCACCAAAAGAAAGCTCTATTTGTGTGAAAAAAAGGACAAACATTTCCTATAGGTCCAGTGTTGCATGACTGAGTAATTGTCATTCAAAATGTGAGGGCACCGAAAGCTGAAAATTGGTCTGGTTATTAAGGGTGTTTAAGTGCCCAGTGGTCAAGTGGTTAATAATAGAGCTTGCAGTCAGTAGTGTTAGGAGATAGTGCGTGCTGTCTGCGTGCTCTGTACCCAGTACATACCGCTATAATATAGGGCAGGCCCCTACTTTCAAACATCCAACTTACAAACATCTCCTACTTGCAAACGCAAGGAGACAGCAGCAAGTGAGATGAAAAAAGATGGACGACAAAACAAATTATACAGGGGTGATAACCCTTCCCTATGTTTTCCAAAAAGCTTAAAAATAGTTTTTTTGACTGGAGCTACACTTTAAAAATGTACCGGTTGAAAATTACAAACAGATTCAACTTAACACAACAAACCTACACAGTCCCTGTCTTGTTTGCACCGCCTGTATACTGCTGTTCTGAGTATATAGGGCCTGGGGGCCACACGCATTTCCTTTTTTTAATATGGGTACGGGGTTCCCCTTAATATGCGTACAAGACCCAAATAGGCTGGTAATGGGCAGGGAGGGCTACCCATGCCATTTTTCTCAATGATTTTCAACCATATTGCAGGAACCAGATATAACATTAAAACCGCAAGCAGTTTTAAATGGTGTTATTTCCGTTTAATGTCATTTTGTGCAGGGACTGTTCTAAACACGGGAAACACGTGGCACTTCACAGGCATACTACAGACACCCCCCAGGCACCATATTTAAAGGAATATTTCACCTTTTTTTCACTTTAATCGTCATTAAAATCAGCAAATCAGCAGTTTTTAAAACTTTTTTTTGCAGTGACCCATGTCCCCTGAGGCAGGAGGCAGGTCCCCAAACCCTTTTTAGGACACTATCTTGCATATTAGCCGTTAAAATTAGCACTTTCCATTTCGAACGTTCGAGTCCCATAGACTTCAATGGGGTTCGAACGTTCGTAACGAACGCGGGGGTCGTTCGCAAGTTCTGGTGCGAACCGAACCGGGGGGGTGTTCGGCTCATCCCTAGTCAACAAGCAGTATAACGTAAAGAGAAAAAAGGAGGGGTGGGTGCTGTGTCGGTTTTTACGGCGAGTACAAAAATCCTATTTTCTCTCCTTTAAGGGTTCTAGGGGGTTAATGGTATACAAGCTAAAAACCCTTCCTTCCAAGAATGTCATCCTCCCCTGAGAGGTATACAGCTAGTCAGATGAGCCGTCAAGAGTAGAACACTTCTGTCCCTGTATTTATCATACAAACTGTTTTTTTCTTCTACCATTTAAAAGATTATTGCTATGATGTCTCTCCATAGTAGGACTAAGCATAGCAGATTCCCATCTAGTCCTCAGGGACCTTTTGTTGAGGTGCAGGAGGCTGGGGAGGTATGGGAAGATACAAATTTTCTCTTATATTCACCGACCGACACAGCTCCTCTCTGTAACAAAATGGGACGCCCCCAAGCAGTGCCAAACGAGGGGTGAGGAAAAACAGCAGAAAAACTTCATCCACCATGGCAAGTGGGAACTAGTGAAACTAAGCCCACAAAAAAAGAGCAGTGTGTGGAAAAACACCACCACATAACCGGGTATCCTCAACAGGAGAGATCCCCAAGACCGCAACCATTTGCAGAAGTAATGCAACAGTGCATTTAACAGAACAGTACTGCGTTTTTAATCGAAAAACCAGGAAAAAATAAAGGATTACATATTTAATTGCAACTACACGGCCGCCTGCAAAATTTTGTGGCCAAAACAGGCATCAGCCGATGCACTGACATCTACCTGTAGAACTTGGTAAATGTATGGACAGACGACCAGTTTGCTGCCTTACACACCTGAGCGACCGACGCTTGGTGTCGGAAGGCCCAAGACATTTTGACTGCCCTCGTAGAGTTGGCCATGACAGGAAAAGGGGGGCACCTACCCCTTTAAGGCGTAGGCTTGTACTACAATCTGTCTGATCCACCTGGAAATGGTGGCCGACGAGACAGTCATGTCCTTCTTTGGACCAGCCATCAAAACAAACAAACAGTGAGTCTGACTTCCGAAAGGGAGCCGTGGAAGCCAAATACACCTTCAGGGCCCTAACCACGTCCAGAGCGTGAAGGGCCACCTCCTTAGGGTGCTTTGGCTTAGGACACAGCGATGGTAATACAATGTCCTCATTGATATGAAAAGCTGAGACCACCTTCGGAAGAAAAGATGGTTGCGGACGCAACACCACCTTATCCCTGTGGAAGACCAGATAGGGTGACTTGCAAGACAAGGCCGCCAATTCCAAAACCTTCCTGGCCGATGTGATGGCCACCAGAAAAAACATTTTCTGGAAAAAGAGTCAACAGGGGAATCTCCCTGATATTTTCAAACAGCAGTTTTTGAAGCGCCGACAATACCAGGTTCAAATCCCATGGGGGTAACGGTGGGCGCACCGGAGGGACTACATGTCATACCCCCTGAACGAAGGTACCCACTAAGGAGTGTGATGCCAGGGGTCGTTGGGAAGAAAAAAAAAAAAAAAAAAAAAAAGACAGCCAGGGCTGAGATTTGCCCCTTGATGGTGCTCAATGCCAATCTCTGGTCTACTCCTTGCTGGAGAAACAGCAGGATCCTTGCTATGGAAAAGGAAAGCGGTTGCCATCCTTTCTCCTCACACATGGAGATGTAGGCCTTCCAGGTACAATGGTATATCTTCCGAGAAGATTTCCGTGCCCTCAACATAGTTGGAATCACCGAGTTCGTCAGACCCCAGTTTCTCAACACCTGGCTCTCAATAGCCATGCCGTTAAAGCCAGCGATGGTAAAACAGGATGAAAGATTGGACCTTGAGATAGGAGGTCCTCTCGCAACGGCAGTCGCCAAGGAGCATCTGCCACCAGACGCACCAGGTCTGCGTACCAGGGCCACTGAGGCCAATCTGGGGCAACCAGGATTACTGGAATCCCCTCGGCTTCCACTCTGCGAAGCAGGCGTTGCAACAGTTTCAGTGGAGGGAAGGCGTAGATCAGCTGGTACTGATCCCACGGAGCCACCAGCACATCTGCCCATGGGTCTCTTGTCCTGGACACGAATCTTGGCACCTTCCGATTGAGACGGGAGGCCAATAGATCCACATCTGGTGTGCCCCACTACAGGCACAGCAGCCTGAATGTCTCTGGATGCAATGCCCATTCTCCTGGGTCCAGCATCTGTTGACTCAGATAGTCCGCTTGCCAGTTTTCCAGTCCCGGGATGTAAATGGCCGACAGGGCAGGTACGTGTCGCTCTGCCCACCGAAGTATGTGAGCGACCTCCCGAGCAGTGACTGAGCTCCTTGTTCCCCCTTGGTGATTTATGTACGCCACAGCCGTGGCAGTGTCCGACTGTATCCTGATCAGATGCCCTTGAAAACTCATCAACCATGTGTGGAGGCACAGCCTGATCGCTCTCAATTCGAGCAGATTGATCGGCAACCTGGATTCTTTTGTCGACCAGAGGCCCTGAGCCGACTGAATCCCCATTACTCTACCCCAGCTGGATTGACTGGTGTCCGTAGTGATCACCGTTCATTTCAGAGGAAGGAACGATTTTCCGGACTGAATCACAGGGGACCTCAACCACCAGAGCAGAGAGTCCCCGACTGGCTGGCTCACCTGGAACTGTCGCTCCAGGGACAACTGAGATTTGTCCCATTTCAACAAGATCTCCTTCTGCAGAACTCTGGTGTGGAACTAGGCGAAGGGTACTGCTTGGAAGGAGGCTACCATGAGTCCCAGTACTCGCATTCAAAAACGGAGCGACGACCACTTGCGGTTCATCAGCAGTTTCACCGCGGACCTGAGAGTCTGAAATTTGTTTAAAGGGAGAAAAACGCTCGCTTCCCTGAAGTCCAACAGCAAACCTAGGTACTCCAGACACTGGGTCGGCACAATCACCGACTTCTTTAGGTTCAGCAGCAACCCAAATTCTTGCAGGGTCTGCATGGTGATCGCCATATCATCCTCTAATTCTGAGGCGGAAGATGCTCTCAGGAGGAGATCGCCCAGGTAAGCCCACGATCGCGATCCCACGTTGCCTCAGCAACGCCAATACTGGAGCCAGTACCTTGGTAAAGACTCAGGGGGCTGATGCCAGACCAAAAGGAAGAGCCACAAATTGGTAATGGGCTTCCCCGACTGCAAAACACAGAAACTTTTGATGCCGAAGGCATATGGGTATGTGCAGGTACACATCCTGGATGTCTAAGGACGCCAGGAAGTCCCCTTGATGGAGTGCAGCGACTACTGAGTGAACTGATTCCATTCTGAACCTCTGCACTTTTACAAAGTGATTGAGGGCTTTCAAGTCCAAGATCGGACGTACTCCCTTTTTTTTTTTAAATCAGAAATGTTTTTATTAGAAAACAGAATGTTACAAGTCACCAGTAACACTGAAAATTCAGTGCAATAAAATACATAGCATTGAACCTGTATACCATACAGAGTCTCCACAGCAATAACATAACGGAGGGGTACATTTATCATGACAATGTAAAGCAAGTGCAGTACTAACAGAAAAAGTAGCTATCCAAACAGGAAAACCTAACAGAAAGAAAAATAATAACAAAAAAAAAGGTAAAAAGATTCAGAAACCTGAGAGTTTTTGAATGCAGAGATAAAAGCGCCCTTGGAGCTAACACTGCAGTAGTGACCGTCGCCACTCCCCAAACAATGGTGTACATAAACTCCAAATAGGTAACTTACATACCATAGGGTTGGTTAGGGTTGGGTCAACCTAGTAACAGCCTGTGTTGGATCAACTGGTGCGGCGCTAGGCCTGGGATTTCAAGCCAATCCTGCCAGAGATTATACAATTTTTGGGGAACATTTCTGTGTTGGCATGTCAGCTTCTCTCGTATCAGCATTTTGTTTACCTGATCAATCCACTGTTGCCTGCCGGGGACCCTGGGCGTGATCCACAATTGCGCTATCAATTTCCGGGCCACATAGAGCAGCCGGAGTATCACCGCGTGTGCGGTCGGAGTTGGGGTTTCTCTGTCCAGGGCTCCCAGCAGGCAGATCACAGGATTTTTTGGAATGGTAACCCTGAATACCTAAGTAATAGTCTCCAGAATCCCAGTCCAGTACAGAGCCAGTTTGGGGCACCTCCAGAACATATGGAGATGGTCCCTTTTACATTTAGGACACAGGGGTGAGTCACGCAGGCCCCAACCATAGAGCCTGGCTGGCGTTCTGTAAGCTCTATGTAGCAAATAAAGATGCAATAGTTTTTGGGAGGCCCACACTGAGACCAATGGGGCAGAGGCGAGGCAAAAATTCCAGATCTCCCCATCCATCGGTCCCAGATCTTCCTCCCATTTGCGCCTACTTGGCAACGTGGCTGAATCCTGAAGTACACCAAGAACAATGCCATACCCTTTTGAGATCATACCCTTCTTACCATCTGCCATTATTATCGATTGCACGGCGGTATGGTCGGTCAGGCAAAGCGGTGTGGTTCTGGATTGTACCTGAGAGTGCCTCAATTCAAGGTACCTAAAGAAGTCATTTCGTGGTATTTCAAACTCCTCCTGTAACTCTAAAAAGGACTTGAGAACCTGACCATTTTATAGTTGAGACAAATATTCAACGCCCTTTACTTTCCAGCCGTTAAAACCCTTGAGCTTCACTAGCTGGTGGTAATTAGCGTTATCCCAAATAGGAGTAAGAGAGAAAACCTCTCACCTTCAACAACCGTTTAACGTATGCCCAAAGTGTTTTCAACATGGCTACGGTTGGGGCGCCCCTATGTAGGTGAGGGAAACCTGCTTCCAAGTTTGAGAATGCTATGCGGTGGTGAACTGGGGAGTCCAGCAATCTCCTTATGGGGTCCAGTAAATTCTCCAGACCCCAGCCACCAAGATGCTGCAGTTGTGAGGCCAAAAAGTAGGCCCTGGCATGTGGGACTGCCAGGCCCCCCTCCTCATTATATTGCAGTGTCCTCAAACCAATTCTGGCAGTATTTTTGCGTCAAATGAATTCCCTGTACTGGGAGTCTATTTTGTCAAACCATTGCTTAGGGATCCACACCGGGGAATTATGACAGACGTATAGCAGCTGGGGTGCCCACACCATTTTTATAAGATTAGCTCGTCCCACTACAGATCGTGGTAGTTTGCACCAAGCTTTGCACTTCTCCCCAAATTTAGCTAGCAGAGGCACTAGGTTAAGGCGGATATATTGGGAGACCTGTACCCCCAAATATCTAAAAGTGGACACTATCTGAATCATAGCTGCACAGTCAGGTAGGGGAGCCGGTAAGGGATCCAGGGGCAGCAATGCCGATTTGTTCCAGTTTATAGAAAAACCAGACAGTGGCCCAAAGTCATCAATTAGGTTCATGGTTGCAGTCAGAGAGCCTTGCGTGTCACCTAGGTACAGTAAAGTGTCATCCGCGTATAGCGACACCACGTCCACTCGTTAAAGCCCACGATTTTGTCATCCCCTCTTATCCTGGCTGCAAGAGGCTCCAGTGCTAGGGCAAACAGCAGGGGAGACAATGGGCAGCCTTGCCTAGTGCCCCGAGACAGTGGAAACGACTCCAACACTTCAGAATTGACCCGAATCTTGGCTAAAGGTTTAGCATAGAGTAATTTGACCCATTTGACAAATTTTTTGCCCATGCCCATTCTCTCCAGAACTTTCCACAGGTAAGGCCACTCGACACTCTGTCAAAGGCCTTAGCCGCGTCCAGTGAGAGGATGGCCTGGTTACCGGGATTCAATACTTGGACTTGAATATTCAAGTAGAGACGTCTTATGTTTTGCGCTTTGGATCTCGTGGATATGAAGCCCAACTGGTCCCTATGAATCAGACTCTGAATAACCCGAGACAGTCTAGTTGCCAGGACTCTAGCTAACAGTTTGACATCTGTCGTGAGTAGAGAAATGGGTGGATAGGAATGGGGGGACGTGGCCTCGTTACCCAGCTTCAATACAATTATAACTGCTTCATTCATGGAGTCTGGGAGTGTACCAGTTTCTAGAGCATTATTAAAGACCTTCAAAAGAGTAGGCAGTAAAGTAGCTGCATATCGCTTGTATATCTCAGTCGGAAGCCCGTCTGCTCCTGGAGATTTATTATTGTGGGCTTGTTCCAATACTAGGGCAAGTTCACCTACTTCAATTGGAGCATCCAACATACATGCGTCTGCAGCAGACAAGCGAGGCAGCTCACTCTTCCGAAGAAAATAATCTATGTCATCAGCGCTGGGGTGAACCTTGGAGGTGTACAAATCCGCGTAAAATGAACGAAAGATTTGCAATATGGTAGAGGTGTCCGTATGGGTTGTCCCCTGTCTACACACCTCCCTTTCCCAGGCCTTGGTTTTTTTCGTTTTGATAGCATTAATTTTAGTTATGAACTGCCCCCTTAAAAAGGCTTTTGCCGTGTCCCAGACAGTACCCAATGGAGCAGAGTCTAGATTGTCCTGCAAAAAAAGTTTAAGGTTATCACTTATGGGATCGGGTGAGGGAAATAGCGCAAGCCAGAAAGGGTTTAACTTCCACCCTCTAGGCTTGACACTAGTGGAGAATGTGAGTTCAACTCAAAAAGATGAGTGATCAGAAATGTGTCTATCCCGTAGCCAGAGTTCATAACCAGAGGAAGCAAGGCAGCATTCCCCAGCCCCAGGTCAATTCTCAACAGGCTCCCGTGAGCGGAGGAGCAACACGAGTACCATCTGACCAGGGGATGAGCGGTTCGCCACACATCTGTCAAGCCAAGTTCAGCCAGTAAATCTGCAAAGGGGGTAGCACCATTAGGGCGGGTAGGCATGGGAGGGGGGACCGGTATCTTGTCCCATCTGTAGTTCAGGTAATTATTAAGGTCACCCAACGCCAACAAGGGGACATTGGGATGCGGGGCCATTAACCTGGCCAGACATCTAAGAGCCTCAGCTGAGTAAGGGGGTGGTATATAAAGGTTAGCTACAATGCACACCTGGTGAGCTATTTTACCTAGTAGGAATATATACCTCCCACCTGGGTCAATGAGTTTTTGTGAGCAGGAGAAGCGAGCATCCTGACGAATCAGGACGCTCACTCCTCTAGCAAATGCAGAGAACGTAGAGTGATATTGGGTGGTGTATACCCTGTGGCTAAGACTAGGTACATTGTCTGGGGCAAAATGAGTTTCCTGCAGACAATTTCTGCCCCTAGGCCTTCAAATGCCTCAGGACCGCCAAACGTTTCACAGGATTACTCAGCCCCCTAACATTCCAGGAGAGGTATTTAACGGTTGCCGTCATTGGGAAATAACATAATAAGGTGCATACACAACATATACATCAACAGTAGTAGTGTTAAGTAAGTGGACACCTCCAATCCCATCGCCCCAAGCACAGTCACTCAGTATATCGAGATACCTGAGCAGGACAAATGAGGGTCTCCAGCGATAGTCCTGAAAATAGGTCGTAAAGGTAGCTCCATGGCAATAAAAAGAGGTGAGTAATCCGAGGGGTTCTAAGAGAAAAAAAAACACAGAAGAAAAGAAAACAACCAAAAAATTTGAGATTGTAAAATCATAATTTGGGGAGCCAGCCGGGCTCAGTTCCTGCAAGGCTAAGGTGGAATAAGGCCCCAACAAAACTGAGTGGGGGGGGGGGGGGGAAGTCTTTGGAAACACCCAAAGGAATCACTTCCAGGTAACAAAAGGGGTTTCACTCGAGCAAGCAACATAAGTCAACTCTTAGGTAGAAGTCACCTCTGTGTTCTCCTCACTCCGCCGAATCTGCATGTAGATAGTCCCTTTCAGAAGGATGCATCCGAGTCTCTAATTATGCAGGAGACCGTTGTTGTCTGGCATCTTTAAGAGCTTTATCCTCCCAGTCCAGCCATTGTACTGCCGCAGCTGGACTTTCGAAGAAATTGGTTGTCCCCAGGGCGGTAACACGAAGTCAAGCAGGGTACAGCATGGCATATTGGATATTAAGATCCCTGAGCTTCCTTTTAACATCAGCAAATGTTGCCCTCCTTTTTTGCAATTCAGCTGAGAAATCAGGAAACTGCGAGATTCTGGAATTATCAACCTCCATCCTGCCAAAGAACCCCCTTACCTTGGACAGTATTGCATCCCTGTCCTTGTAGTTGAGTAGCTTAAACAGGAAGGGTCTAAGATGGTTACCCGGGGGCAGTGGACGAGAGTGCACCCTGTGGGCACGTTCCACAGCAAAGAGTGGGGAGAAGGATTCTCTGCCAAACGTAGAGATCAACCAATTCTCTAGAAAGTCTACTGGGTTCTTGCCCTCGGCCCTTTCCGGAATCCCCAGGGCACGAATATTATTGCGCCTCATGCGATTCTCCATTCCGTCAAGTCGCATAGCATGCTGTTCAGTGAGATGACAGTTAAAGTTCAAGTCCCTCTGCATAGGTACCATGTCATCCTCCACCGTGCTCAGCCTCCCCTCCAGGGCAGAGGCCCTCTCTCTGAGTTTTTGCATGTCATGGGGGACGAATGTAATTTCAGGATTTACCCCTTTTATATCAGCAGAGAGAGCAGTTATGGATTGATTGCATGAGGTGACCGCAGTAAATATGTCTCTCAGTGTGGGTCCTGTCACATCAGCATTAGGGGAGTGAATTTGCGACCCAGGTATATTGCCATTGGGGGTACTGTGTTCCACACTGTCGGCAATCCATCTGCATCCTCCAAGGGGACAGTATCATTAGCATCCGGGGACCCTCCAGGGGTAGCCCCCGATGTAGGCTGGCCAGCTAGGGCGTCCTTGTACGATTTTCCCCCCATACAGGAGTTTCTGTGCGGCCTCCTTGTAATAATCTTTCGCCGCCCGCCACGCGTTGGCGCCATCTTGGTCAGGGGGGTCCGTCAGGGCCTTGCTCCTGTTATGTCTTTTAGACATGTTATGTACCCCTTCCCTCTTGGGAACCACAAACCGATTTGAGTAGAATCCCTGGAAGCGTTCAGATTCCGGAACTGGTACAATCACCTCCCGATTCAGCAAGTCCCTTACCGCCCCCAACAGGCCCTCCTGGCAAACTGGGGATACGGGTATGCGGGAGGGGAAGAATCTGTTTGGCGGCCAAGAGAGGAACTATCTTGTAGCCTGTGGAAACCAGATCGCAGACCCATTGGTCGGATAACTGGGAGGACCACAGGCTTGCGGTTCCAGGGATGCTTTTGACAGTCCGTGGGCATCCTGTCGGGCTGGGGACGTTTTGTCGAAGCACCGGGTGGATGAAAAAGCCACTTGTGAGCAGAAAAAAAGAGGGCCCTTGCCTGCGGAGTGGCTCCTTAGCCTTCCTGGCCTGTGGGAGTAGAGTACTCTTATCACCAGTGGCATTTTTAATAATGTCATCTAACGAGACTCCAAAGAGCCGGTCGCCAAGGAAGGGAAGATCCGTCAGGGCTTTCTTGGATGCCTGGTCAGCAGACCAGCATTTCAACCAAAATCAGGCGCCTTAGCACCACAGCTGACACTGAAGCCCTGGAACACAGAGGGAGAGTATCCAGGGACGCGTCACAGACGTACTTAAAGGCCTTGCACTAGTTGGTCTGCTAGTTCCACGCAGACAGGGGAAGCCTGTTGCTCTCCCAATTCGCGGTACAAAACTTTTGCCCGTTCAGTCAGTGTCTGCGACACCAGTGCGGATGCCAGTACAGGTCGCACGGCTGACCCCACAACCATAAAAGAGGAACGAGCCACCGCCTCGGCCTTCCTATCCGTGGGATCCTTGAATGCAGGAGTCCCCTCAACCGGGATCGTGGTTACTTTTTTTTTTAACCTGGATACTGGTGGGTCCACGACTGGAGGAGCCGACCACTTTTTTAGAAGGCTTTCCTCAAAGGGGTAACACACCGCCATGTATGTGCGGACCGCAAAGGTCCGTTGCGGGCAACCCCATTCCTTGTAAATGAACCTATAAATATAAGTCAGATACGGGAACACCTTAGGTGAACGTGCTGGCTTGCGGGACCCAAAAGGGACCGGTACATCAGCAGATGGATCCGCTGGCTCCTGAATCTTCAGGGTATCACGCACAGCTGTGATAAGTGCTCCAACTAGCACTTTGTCGTGCACGGACCCGGACGGGGACTCATCCTCACTGTCGAACGGTCCTGGTCAGCGTCATCTGACAAGACAGAGCAGAGGTCACCAGCCTCAGCAGGACCAGAGTCTGCATTAGAGCTCTCCCCAGAGGACGGGGGGGGGGGGGGGGCTGCTTTTTAGCACCTTTCTTCCCACGTACCGCCTCTATCTTGGCAACGAACGAATTGAGGACCGCTGTAAGGGTGTCCATAGGGATTGCGCAGTCCGCAGGTGACCCGGTTGTAATTGCCTGGATTTCGGGGGAAGAAACACCAGTTTCTGAAGCCATGCTGACCCTACCCTGTCTGCAACCTGAAGGGGACTTAGGACAGAGACAGTCCCACCCTCCTGCTGCTGCTGGCTGAGGAGCTCTAACCCACTGGACTCACCACCCTTGGCCGTTCCGCACTGTATTACCGCAGTGCCTGATGATCCCCAGCGCTCCCAGATGCAGAGATAACAAAACTGTCGGTGGCCAGCCGGTCGCGCGATCGGTGGGCGATCAGACATGTGTTCAGAACACAGGATAAACCTCCCAGCGCCCTGTGATGACCAAACAGGAAGCAGAGGGCACAGGGGCAGCTGCTAGAGCACAAAAACGCGGTTTGGCTACAAGAAAATGGCCACCGGTGTTCTCAATAGGGAATCACCAGGAAAATGGTCGCCTGAAGCCAGAAGCCAGTCTGACCCTTGCCCATTAAAATGGCCGCTGAACAGCGCTATGAGGGACTAGAGAGAACATGTGGCAGACACAGCGCTGCAAACACAGGGGCAGACTACACAGGCATCCAGCGGGATTAAGCTGCAGGACCCAGGCACCCAGCACAGCTAAACCCCCAGGTGAGAGCCCAGGCACACACACACCGCTCAGCACATATACAGCCCCCCTGTGAGAGGGGGAAAAAAGGGGACTTAGGGACACGGGAGAGAAGATGGGGGGGTGAGGGGGGGCCCCCAAATCGACCTCCCAGGGAATGCCCAGCTGCTCCACCCTGCAGAGGCAGGGAGAGCTGTACTTACCAGTCCTGTAGCTGGGAGACATTCCACGGTAGTCAGCTCCTGATCAGTACAGGGAAGACTACTTGCCGGCATACTGTGACGCAGACATCATATGTATGCCCCGGAGCATAAAGCTTACGACCACCTCTGGAGCCGAGGTATGTCGTGGCCTACCGAGCCGTAGCTGCGACCTGCACACGCTCGATGGCCGGACTGGGGAGACAACAAGGATAAGTGAACCAGCCTGTCACCCAGCCGGCTGTTGATAGAAGATCACAGGATCATTCATCTTGCGCAAAAAGCCAAGCTTCTGCATCAAAAAAAAAAAAAAAAAAAAAAAAAAAAACACGGACCTATGGGCCCGCAGGGTTCCTAGGTCTTATCTCCTCACTAGGCAAAAAAAAAAAAACAGAGTTCTGCCAGAGCAGGCTGTGGGGTTGTAGCCTAGGGAGTGCCCCCTGGGCGGAACTTAAAGTTCTGAAGTGTTGTATTACAACTTGCCTAGTAATCTCCAGTGATAGGGCTGACAACCCATTTTGTTACAGAGGAGCTGTGTCGGTCGGTGAATATAAGAGAAAATTTGTATCTTCCAATACCTCCCCAGCCTCCTGCACCTCAACAAAAGATCCCTGAGGACTAGATGGGAATCTGCTATGCTTAGTCCTACTATGAAGAGACATCATAGCAATAATCTTTTAAATGGTAGAAGAAAAAAAACAGTTTGTATGATAAATACAGGGACAGAAGTGTTCTACTCTTGACGGCTCATCTGACTAGCTGTATACCTCTCAGGGGAGGATGACATTCTTGGAAGGAAGGGTTTTTAGCTTGTATACCATTAACCCCCTAGAACCCTTAGAGGAGTTCATGGTCCCTTTGCCACTCATAGCTTACAGCAAAAAGCAGAGGCACTACCAGCAAAAGAATGTAACACTTGCTAGGCTATAGTACAGTACAATAACTGCTATTAATCCTAGCTATACAGTACAATGTTGTCAAAAGGGAAATGCCTGTGTCACCAAACCTGACCAACCAACCACTCTGCTCTGTCCCTCCACCGCCAGGCAGCAGGTTCTCTCACAGGGCTTAAAATACTTCCTGCAAAAAGGAGCAGTTTTCCACGCGAGCGTCCTGCATCATGGCGGCCGTGGTCTGCCCAAAAAATAGTTTTTTTTTTCAAAAGAATAAGGCAGCTGGCTGGCATTAACTAAGGAAAAAAAAAACGCCAATCTGGGGGCCCAGGAAGTGATCAGATTCCCCTTTCTCTTACTCGAGGGTCTGAGCTGGCTAGGACAGGAGAGTGAAAGCTTCTGTTTCCAGCATCAGAATGGTGAGTGCTCAATACAGCCCCCAGTGGTGACACATAGACATGACAATACAATACATAGAAGGAGAGATTCCTGAGAAAATCTCCCCTACCTTATTCCTTGCAGCAGGGTTTTATCAGAGATAAAAAACAATCTTCGCCCTTCACAGTAGGCTCTGAGACCTTAAAGGAAACCTTCAGGAACCGGGGAACACTCAGCTTGACCCACAATCCTGGACCTGCGACAGGACCCTGCCAGTAAACTTTTATTGGCCTCACTACCAAAAAGTACTGGATCCTAGGGCACACAGTTCTCAAAGCATTTGCAAGCAAAACCTCATGTCTTTGGATTACGAGGCCCGGGTACCATTCATTTAGTCCATTACAAAGAGAGCAGAATGGATCCGGTCAGGATGGCTGGCTCTCATCAAGGATTATTGCCGTGGAGCTCAGTACAACACATCCTTACACGTGCCCAACACCTTAGACACTGGTGAAAAAACTGACTCCCCCCAGTAATGGGAGGGGTTATATAGGGGAAGTACATGCCTTAAGGGGCGTGCCAGTGTCCAGCACCTGATGGCCCGATATAACCCATATAGTTATTACTATGGCTCTGTGTCCCCTGATGTAAGAAAAGTATTTTATTAAAATAAATTTGATAAAAATTAAAAAAAAATCCCCATTATTTTTTTTTTTTTTTAAATCATTGATTTATATCCACCCCGGTGGCCACACAAAATATTGACACTTTGGGCCCAATTTGGACATTTTCACTTAGGAGTGTACTCACTTTTGTTGCCAGCAGTTTAAACCTTATGGCTGTGTTATTTTGAGGGGACAGCAAATTTACACTGTTATACAAGCTGTACACTACTTTACATTGTAGCAAATTGTAATTTCTTCAGTGTCGTCACATGAAAAGGTAATAAAATATTTACAAAAATGTGAGGGGTGTACTCACTTTTGTGAGATACTGTATGCTTACAGTTGCATCAGTGTTATTTTTAACGAAAATAAATAAATTTAGTATCACTTTAATCACTTGCTTACTGGGCACTTAAACCCCCTTCTGGCGCAGGCCAATTTTCAGTTCTATCACTCTTACATAAGAGTGACTTGATGGACTTGTGTCTTTTTTTCAACCTCACCTACTATGTAACTCTTTGAATGACAATTGCGCGGTCATGCTACGCTGTACCCATATGACATTTTTATAAAAAAAAATTTCACACAAATACAGTTTTTTTGTGCTTTTTAATCACAACTGGGGTTATTTTTTGCTAAAACCCAAAAAATTAAATAAAATAAAAAAATTGAAAAAAGCAGCCAAATCAGCGCTTCAATTAGGTGCGCTGATGAGGCTACACTCATGGGCACTGATAAGGCGCCACTGGTGGGCACAGAGGAGGCAGCACTGGTGGGCACAGAGGAGGCGGCACTGGTGGGCACTTCTCAGCAGTACTTATGGGCACTGGTAGGTGGCAATGGCTCTCCATGTGTGGGACCAATGCCTCGTTTACACAAGCCGGTAATTGGCTGTTAGCATGAGAAAAAAAAAATAGGATTTTTGCACTCACCGTAAAATCCTTTTCTCCGAGGTTCATTGATGGACACAACACCTTAATCTTGACCTTCGGTTATAATCGCTACCTTTAGGAGAGAACTAGGCAGAACACAACAAAAAGCAAGCACAGTACCGCCCAGGGGCGGTCCTGCTGGTTATAACCCCTCACTCTGCTCTCAGCAGCTCAGTTCGTCAAAAAGCAGTACAAACATAAATAGGAGGGGTGGGTGCTGTGTCAGTCAATGAACCTCAGAGAAAAGGATTTTACGGTGAGTACAAAAATCCTATTTTCTCTTTTGTTTATTGACGGACACAGCACCTTAATTTTGACTTAGGAATGTCCCCAAGCAGTGTCAAAAACAAGGGGTGGGAACACAAAGAAAATAAACTCCCATAACAAAAAGAACTCCCCATTAGAAGGGTCACAAACGTCAAACGGCGGCCTGCAAAACCTTGCGGCCAAAGCATGCATCCGAAGATGTGTCCACATCGACCTTGTAAAATTTGGTGAAAGTGTGTACGGACGACCAGGTAGCTGCCTTACAAAACTGAAAAACAGACGCTTGATGCCGTAAAGCCCAGGAAGCACCAATTGCCCTGGCAGAATGTGCCGTGACAGGAAAGGGAGGTGCCCACCCCCTTATGGCATAAGCCTGAACCACAATCTGTCTGATCCACCGAGAAATGGTGGTCGACGAGACCGCCATGCCCTTCTTCGGACCAGCCACTGAAACAGTCCGAATTCCGGAAAGGAGCTGTAGCAGACAGATATACCCGCAGAGCCAGGAGCACATCCAAAGAATGTAAAGTTCCGCCTTTGGATGCGAGCTTCTGATCCACTCCTCGCTGCAAAAACAGAAGGATCCTGGAAACTGAATATGTACGTGGACGCCACCCCATCTCTTCACACATGAAGATGTAGGCCTTCCACGTGCAATGATAAATCTTTTGGGAAGACTTCCGCGCCCTCAGCATAGTGGAAATTACTGAAGCTGACAGTCATCGGTCCCTCAGCACCTGGCTTTCAACAGCCATGCCGTTAAAACCAGCAATGGTAAAGCAGGGTGAAGGATTGGACCTTGTGACAGCAGGTCCTCCTGCATCGGCAGCTGCCAAGGAACATCCGCCACCATTCGTACTACGATGGCGTACCAAGGACGTTGAGGCCAATCTGGGGCAATCAGAATCACCGGAATCCCCTCGACCTCCACTCTGCGTAGCAGACGAGGGAGGAGTCAGAGGGGGAAAGGCATAAATCAGGCGACAATGCCCCCATGGGGCCACCAACGCATCCGACGTGTCCACCCAGGAACAAACCGATTCCATCCTGAACCTTCGCACCTACACAAAACAACTGAGGGCCTTGAGATCCAGGACCAGGCGGACCCCTTCCTTCTTCGGGATTACAAACAGATTGGAGTAGAATCCCTGAAACCTTTCCGACCTTGGTACAAGCACTATCACCCCACCCAGTAGTAAGTCCTGTACTGCCCCAAACAGGGCCTCCTGACGATCAGGAAGGAGTTGCGGATTGGAGGGAAAAAAAAAAAAATCTGTCTGGCAGACAAGAAAGAAACTATCTTGTAGCCTGACAAAACCAGTTTCCAAACCCACTGGTAGGAAAGAAGAGAGGTTATATAGGGAGTACACTTCTTCCCTCAGTGGCCCTATAACCCACATAGTAACTACTATGGCTCTGTGTCCCCTGATGTATGAAAAATGTTATATACACATACATCTATCTTCAGTCATATCCCCGGTAAACCACCTCAAAGCCACAATGTTATATACATATTGCGGTCTTGAAGTGGTTAACAGAAGTCAATGCAGGTTGCAATGGAACTGCAAAAAAGGTATCCGTACAAGTACTCACGCAAATGCTTAGTATCAACAGCGATACTGGTATCGGTGCAACAATAGTGCCCATCAGTGCAGCATAAAAATTACTTAAAAATACAAATATAATTGCACTACCAGAATAACGTCAAAAGTCTAGCAGCCAGCAACAGCAATGAAGAATTGTGAAAACATAAAAAAAAAAATTGCAGCGCTAAATAATGTGAGATACTAGTGACAATACACACCAAATATCAAAAAATAAATATTGTGATAAAAAAAATCTGAGTAAACTCACTGAAATCAGTGGGCCACAATAGTAGTGAAACTAATAAATATAAAAAAAAAGCAAATGAATATCAATCCCAAAATGCATAACATTAAATTATAAAAAATAATAATCTGTGCAGTTCATAAAAAATAAATAAATAAATAAATTGCAGAGAATGGAGTGATCTACTCTATGTGGAGGCATTTTTTCTCATTATACCTACCTTCATGATTGCACTTTCGGGGAGTTCTAGACACAGACAACATGCATCGGATATCTCGATCGAGACCTGGGAGTTAGATTGTTCCTTTTGGAGGACCATTTGCGGTGAAATCACTTGGATGCATGATTGACCCACCATTGCGGTGTGTGGGTCCACACCTTAGAGTAAGAGTACCCATTACTGTTCTACAAGTGCACCTGCTATCTTCTTAGAAGTTTGCTATTGGTGGAATTTGGACGTCAAGTATCACATTTCCATACTACTGCATATATCTGAAATGCCCCGTATAAGAATTGGATAGGATTACATGAAGGACTAATTTGTTTAGTTGTAGAGTCTTAACCTCTCATGAGGATTTTTGTATGTGCATAGCATTTTCACATTCTCTGCGATTTTTTATGAACTGCACAGATTATTATTTTTTATAATTTAATGTTATGCATTTTGGATTTGATATTCATTTGCTTTTTATTCATATTTATTAGTTTCACTACTATTGTGGCCCACTGTTGTCAGTGAGTTTAATCTCACAGATTTTTTATCAATATTTTTGATATTTGTCTGGTGTGTATTCTCACTAGTATCTCACATTTAGCGCTGCAATTTGTTTTTTTTATAAAAATTACTTATTTGCAAAATTATATAAAGAATTTTTTTTTTCATTTGTGTAGCAAAAAAAATAAAAAGCCAGTAGTAATGAAAGCTTCATCTGTCTCAAAAAAAATGATAAAAATGTCATATGGATACAGTGTTGCACGCGCAATTGTCATTCAAAGTGCAATAGAACTGAAAACTGAAAATTGGGCAGATAACGGGTGAAAGTGGCCAGTATGTGATGTGGTTAATAAGCACAGTAAACATGTATGGAATGGAGAGCTCACTAATAAAAGCAAGGAAGAATATTAACATAAAAATAAAAAAATAATTTGTTACTCGATATCCGGTCATAGCTGAATTTTAGTTCTGGGTGGACAGACCTTTTTAAAAAACCTGTCTATATCCTCATCCTCGCACAACCTTTCATGTGAAATGATACTCGCTGGAAAGATTTTAACTACCTACGTATACACTCCATACAGTGCATATGTTGTCTAAAATATACAGCAGATCCCCAAAAAGAAAACAGCACAAGAATCACACAAAAAAAACTCACTTACCTGGATATGTATACGGAATAGCTTTGTTGTACATTGAAGCATACTTTGTGTATGGACTGACAATGGGAAGTAGAAGACCTGTAAATACAAACATGGGAAATAAGTAACAAAATTAGGTTTTTAAAAATAATAAATGGTGTAGGTCTTATATCCTTGACATTTATTTTGCAAACAAAAATCTTAAAGAAGTATGGGATGGGTTAATTAACTAGCACATATTACATTATTCACAAATCAGCTGATCTTTTTTCCTACCTCTTAGTTTTTCCAGCATGTGCATTTGAACTTTCCTGCAGCTCCCAAGAACGGTCTATATGCCGTTTTAAAAGTTCTCAGGGGGTGTATACAACTTCAGCAACACACCACCTCTGTCCCCCCTCCCTTGAGAGATGTGGCTGTGCTGTGAACAAGTACATTGGTCACATGGCTCCGTTTTCCATATTTCCATAGTAATATGACCTCACAAAAGGAAACAGAAGCAAGATACACGGTGCCCAATCTACTGCTGGAAGTCTGAAGTTTCACAGGCTTATAGGATTTGGAGAGGCCAAAGGATTGGGAGAGATAGATATATATATATTTTTTTTTTATTGAGAGCGAAAGGAGGCAATCATTTTCCTCTGAGAGCTGAACTGAGAGAAAACTTCTCCATTAATAAACGTACACCCATAGGTTTGCTTTGTGTTGCCATTCAGACAGCAAAATTATATTATATTATATATATACATACACACACACACACCCACACTATTATACATTTATATATATATAAATTTATATATATATATATATATAAATTTATATATATATATATATATATATATATATATATATATATATATATATATATATATATATATATACACACACACACATATATATACATACACACACATACATACACACACACACACTCTAATAGTGTGTATAATATAATTATATATATATATATATATATATATACACACATACATACACGTACACATACACACACGTACACATACACAGCAATTTTTGTTACCAAGCAGGAGGACCCTGTGCTACTCTGTAAAAGGGTGGTTTACGCCAGATTTTAGGAGAAGCACGATGATTGCTCAGGCGTATGCTGGCTTCATTACAGGACCAGAGTTAGAGCTCAGGGCCCCACCATCCTGAGGGAGTTCAGTGAAGGGAGCCAAAAGCATAGAAGAGCACACAGGGCACATAGGCCTAGAGCATTATAGTCAAAACATATTTTTATTTAATAAAATAGAGGTGAATGTACTCACAAACCAGTACTTGTGTCAAAGTTTTATCATGAAATAATCTGCTTAAATCCATATGCGAAAATCCACAACACTTGTCACATTGGCTAAATGCGCTTTCAAGTTTCCCTCTTCTTCATAGCTTACAGAACGTGTCCATTTCACATACTTATATATGGTGTACTGACTCAAATGGTAGTACCCCTTTAAGGGTCAATCTCATCATTTCATAGTGCCCAATGCGGTGGGTAGGGAGAATGAAATTGTTGGGAAAAGGGGGAAAGGCGGAAAGGGGAAGAAAAGGAAAGGGGGGGGGGGAGAGGGAGGGATTCTTGTCATTTAGCTGTTTTTTCTGGTAATAGAATAGGTCTTATGTTCCACTGGTCTCTTCGGATAAGCAATGCAGCTTATGGATCCCCAGTTTACAAGTGAATACTATGTTATATATAAAAAAAGAGTATCTTTTTTATCTCTCCATGTTTTTGTTTTATCACAGAGCATTTGTTATGACCATCTGATTATGAGATTATATTTATTTTGTAGAGGACAATGATGGACTCCTCCTGAGGAAGCAGCCAAAGCCACAAAAATAGGATTTTTATAACAGCTTATCTGTAAAATCCTTCTCTTGGCTTACATCACGGGACACAGAGCCATAGTAGTTACTATGTGGGTTATAGGCCACCTTGAAGTGATGGACACTGGCACACCCAAGACAAGATGTTCACTCCCTATATAACCCCTCCCACTACTGGGCGTACCTCCCAGTACATCAACAAACAAGAGTTTTTGTAGCAAAGCAATATACATGTATCAAAAGAGGGGAGGGACCTCTGTATCCCGTGATGTACTCCAAGAAATGGATTTTACAAGAAACCTGTTATAAAAATCCTATTTTCTTTATCATACATCACAGGACACAGAGCTATAGTAGTTACTATGTGGGATGTCCCAGAGCAATACCAAATGAGGGGAGGGAAGACAACAAAAGTAGGGCACCATGAGACTAGAGGACGTATACTGCTGCCTGCAGCACACTACGCCCAACGGTGATAGCCTCATGCCTTTTTACATCCACCTGCTAGAATCTGGTAAATGTATGGACTGTTGCGGCCTTGCAGATTTGACCCATGGAGGCTTAGCGATGCACTGCCCACGAAGCACTAAAAGTCCTAGAGGAGTGCGCTTTGATTTGAGTGGGTGGACTCTTTAAACTATAAGCTTTAACAAATTACCTGACAAATCCATTTAGAAAATAGTAGATTTTGATGCTGCCTGTCCTCTTTTAGAACCTTCAGGCAACACAAACAAAAAAAAACATCAGTTTTTCGAATTTGAGCAGTCGCCTTCAAGAAGACTGACTGTTCTCACCACATCCAAAAAT
Organism: Lithobates pipiens; assembly: GCF_037356315.1. NCBI lineage: Eukaryota > Metazoa > Chordata > Amphibia > Anura > Ranidae > Lithobates > Lithobates pipiens. The sequence goes on along the minus strand of NW_027507788.1, from coordinate 67,804,473 downwards.
GCAGTGATTTATCTTCCTTAGAACAGGGTTCTGGAAAGAATGAAGGCAGAATAATATCCTGGTTTAAATGAAAACCTGACACTACCTTTGGTAGAAAATTAGGATGAGGAGGCAATACTATCTCATCCTTGTGAATAATTAAATATGGCTCTTTATAAGAACGAGCAGCCAACTCTGATACCCTTCTTGCAGAAGATATGGCTACCAGAAAAATGTGTTTTCTTGTTAAAAGGGCCAAGGGAATATGCTTTATCGGCTTAACAGGCTGTTTCTGCAACGCTGACAGAACTAAATTCAAGTCCCAAGGGTTCAGGGGTGACCTAACCGGGTGGATTAAGCTGCGTTACCCCCTGAACAAACCCACAGACCAAAGAATGTGAAGCAAGTGGTTGTTGAAACAATACCGATTACACTGAGAACTGGCCTTTGATAGTACTCAAAGGCCAGCTTCATCTCTATGGGTAGGCTCCACCATCAGCTCAGGGCGGGTCCTCTTTGCTGTGCAATTTTTCCCAGACCTTGTCATGTGTTTCTAGTCTATCTTGCAATCTCGCTGTCATTTTTTCCATCAGCTCTACAACTTTTACTCTGGAGTACAGGTCTGCCTGGGAAGGTGGGGTATGTGGTTTCCAATGGAGGGTAACCAAGCATCTCTTGGCCGCAAGAACGTGTCTAAGCAGTTTTTTTGAGTGTTTGGGAATCTGTAGATGTGAAATGCCCAGGAATAGTTTTGGGGTCCTGGGTACCTGTGTCTCAAAGTCTGGATAGTAAAGATTGCGTTTCTGTCCAAAAGGGTGTCATCTTGGGGCAAGTCCAGTATATGCAAAATAGGGATCCTTTGGCTTCTTAGCAGCGCCAGCACCTGTCTGAGCTGGAGGGGCAAATAGCATGGAGAACAACTAGCATCAGGTACCAAAAGTAGAGGATTTTATAGGCGTTCTTATAGAGTGTGCAGTAAGAGCTTTTAGCTGCCTGAGACCAGATCGTCTGCCAAGTCTTCTCCGTAACCTCTTCTCCTAGCTCCCTTTCCCAGCGCAGCATGTACGCATGTTTGCCCTGGTTAGGGAAGGGCTATGAGTTAAGCAGCCGGTAGATATCCGAGATTATACCTCGACGAAATGATCCCTCCAGTACTATGCTCTCAAATGGCGTTGGCGCTGAGAATTGGAGGTTCGGGGCGATTGACTGGGCATAGTGTCTTATTTGTAGGTACCCATAAAACACCTGGCGGGTAGATCAAATTTTCTTTGGAGTTCAGTAAATGAGAGCATCTTGCACGTACAAGGATGCACTAGGTGGCCAAAGTGGAATAGATTCCTTGTCGCCTAGGGTGAAGACATCTGGTGCGCAAGGCCCGCAGGCATCCTGGGGTTATAAAGGAAGGAGGTTAAAAGGGGACCTTTCCGAGCTGAGGTTATGCACCCGGAATAGTCTACACCAGAGTGATCTAAGGTGAAGCATAGGTCCCAATAGCTGGGTCGAGTCCACCTCCATCTTTGGGGAAACCAGGAGGTCACGGCACGCAGCTGAGCAGCTTGGTAAGATTTGATTAAGTCAGGGAAAGCCAACCCCCAGTCTGAGCAGGAAGCGGTTAGGACAGAGCGGGGTGTTCTATGAGTCTTATAGTTCCAGACAAATCGTATTAGGTCTGCCTGGAGTTTTCGTAATTCAGCATAGGAGATTGGTATGGGGAGTGTTTGAAAGAGGTACAGGAGTTTGGGGAGGATGGTCATCTTTGGCCGACTGCGAGATCTCAGAGTTGTTCGCAGACAGACATTTTTAGAAGGGTTAGGGACGGCGATGTTTGTAGTTGGAGCACCAGGGCTCCGAGGTCCTTTTCAGTTTGCAGTTTAGTAGCTTTCGCATTTTTTTTTCAGGACCAAGGAGAGTGCTATGCAGCATCCCCTGAGGACTGCCTTGTGGGCCTCCCACAGAGTGGTGGGGGAAATCTCGGGGTTGCTGTGTTCGAGGAAGTAGTGCTGTAGTGTGGTCTCTAGTTCTGTCGTCAGAAGTATACTGTACAATGAGGCCCCAGGCATTACATAAAGCCTGGGGTCTAATAAGTTCCAGCAAGTCCTCTCGGCTAGGGCCCAAAAAGAGGACCCAGTTCGAGGGGACAGAGAACCACAGTGAGCAATAAGCAAATATCTCAATAAAATATATGTGAAATCTAGTAGGATAAACCTATAGGGGGGACCAATGACCGGGGAAGCAACCGCTCTCAAGTCCTTGGTAGGAAGCGTCTGTTTAATGAAGCTGGTACCATGCTGAGGGGCCTAGGGGGAGTGCAGATAAAGCTAGTGGGCAGAACAGGAGAGTCCAGAACACAGGTGTTCAAGCCATAGCCATGGCAGTTAGGGAGGAAGGGAGGCTTGCGGCCATCAGCCATGTTTAGGTTTAGCAGTTCCACGGGGAATCTTGACCCCGATGGCATTTAATCAGTAGGACTTTCTGCCAGACCAAGGTGGGTGGTGGTGGTGGTGGTGTGGCTACAAAGTCCCACTCTGGAAGGCGGGGAACCGGAATTTCCATGGTGTCGCAGAAGGGGTCTAGGTCTTCAGGGTTGCGCAACACCACTGACTTTCACTGCCGACAGGGTGTAAGGCTAAAAGGGGAAACCCCAGCGGTACACAATGTCTTTTTCCTGAAGCGAGAGGAGTAAAGGTTGGAGGAGTCTCCTTTTTTTTGTAGGGTGATCCAGGAGAGGTCTGGAAATAGCTGTATCTGTGTGTTAGCAAAGACTACTTTTCTGATAGTATGGGCCCTTTGCATGATGTCCTCCTTCAGGTGGTAGGAGTGAACCCAGTATATGACATCATGGGATCTGGAAGCTGGTCTCTTGGGACGTAGGACCCCGTGCGCCCGGTCCATTTCAATGGGTTTATTGGGGGGGGGGGGGGTTCAACTAGGTGGTCATTGAATAGGGTTTGCAGGGTTTCATGCAGGTCTTCCATTCCCTCCGATTCAGGCAGGCCTCTGACACGTATGTTGTTTCTTAGCCCCGTTATCCAGGTGCTCAATATGGGATTGCATGTCTCTGAGCATCAATAGGCGATTGGCTCCCTGTAAATGGGTGCGGTGCACCTCCAGTTTAATCTCTTGTATTTCCTCCTCCATCTTCATTCTGTCTGATAGATGTTTAATATTGGTATGAAGCACTTGAATTTCAGCACGGCATGCGGCATTAAACGGCATTTAAGTTCCTCAATGAGCAAAGTAAAGTCCTCCTTAGTGGGGATGGCTTGGAGGTAGGCCTGCCAGGGGGGGTTCAACCCTGTTTGTTGATGTGTAAGGTGGGGTGGGGTATGGGGGGGCTGCACTCTGTGCTGGTGCCCACGTTTGTATCTGGGGTTCCTGCAGGCCGCTCCCTGCGAGGGACCGGTATCCATCAGTCTGCCACTCTGTGTGGGCCAAGGCCGGGGTGCTGGCTGCTTGGGCATAGGAGGCTGTGCGATTCCCCCCTACGTCCTTAGATCTGGGCTCACTGGAGCTGGACTGTCTCTGTAGTTGGGGGGGGGGGGGGGGGGTAGTGGTGGCGTGCCTGCTGAGGTGTATGCCCCGCTTTGTCCTGTTTATGGCGGTCCCGGTGTCCGGGCATGCTCCAGTTCAGGCAGTGGGGGGGGGGGGGGGGTCCTCTGATTGCAGAGAGGAGGTAGGGGAGTCAGGGCTCTTTGTATGCTTGTTGTTAGTAGGGCTTTTAGAAGGATCTTCAATCTCACTAATCTCCTACTATGCCCCTAACAAAAGGCCAGCTTCTTTTTTTTCAAACTCTACTGCATGCGGTGTCCCCGGACCTAAAGGGGGATGGCATTTTTTGCGGGGGGATTCAAATGTAGCCCTAGATTCTATTTTTGACAAGACCAGAAGACCATTGTCTTCCTCTAGGCCTTACCCCAAAATCGGTTCCAAACTGGCTAAAATGCTCCATTATCACAATTTGATTGATGTATGGCAAAAATTCAACCCTTCCAGAAAAAAAACTATACATTCTATTCCAACGTTCATCGCACCTACTCTAGAATCGACCACTCTTTTTATGAACCCTGGGGTACCTCTCTTTCGGGCAAGCGAAAAAGTGGGTGTGATCTGGTCAGACCACTCCTTGCTTTGGACTTTGTGTGATACCTTAGCAGTGAACAAGGATCCCCGCCCCTTGGAGACTGAATTAATCACTTCTGAGTAATCCATCAGTTTGTTTTGACATAGAACAAAATCTTAAAGAATATTTTGCCTCAAAAAATCCTGAGGACACCTTCCCAGTGATTAATTGGGCGGCTCACAAAGCCACAATCGGACTAATTCAAATAGCATCTCCTCAAGGAAAACATGAATGCCGATATTCGCGATAAAGAAAAGGAGTCGTATGACCTACTGACCCCACAAACAAAATCCAAACCTAGACATTAGGGACAAAATAGATTCTATCTGGCTGGGACTGAATCTTTGGCGACCAAGGTGGAAAAGAATCTAAAGCCCCGTACACACGAGAGGACTTAGGTCCGACAGACTTCCGAAGGAGTTCTGCCGGAGTTCTGTCGGAGTTCCGACAGAGTTCTGACGGACTTTTCGGCTGAGCGGACTTGGCCACACACAATCACACTAAACTCCGACGGATTCGAACGTGATGACGTACGACTGGATTCGAATAAGGAAGTTCATAGCCAGTAGCCAATAGCTGCCCTAGCGTCGGTTTTAGTCCGTCGGAATAGCATACACACGAGCGAATGTTTCGAAGGGACCGGGTCCGACGGAGTTCCTTCGAAAAAATTTGAAGCATGTTCCATATTCTAAAGTCCTTCAGACTTTGGCGAGTCAAAAATCCGTTGCAGCCCACACACGATCGAATAGTCTGACGGAATCAGTCCGTCGGACTTTGGATGTTGAAAAGTCCGCTCGTGTGTACGGGGCTTTAGATGGACCTGAGTGCATCTAAGATTCTTTTAAAAGAATTCTGCAGAACGGTACTTCATAAGATTAGGCATGTGAATGACACAGAATCCACAGATGGTAATGGATTTGTTTCATGAATATTATTCTTTGCTGTATGTTAAACAGGAGAATGCATCAACTGGAGCCATAGACAATTTTTCTAACAATCTCACTCTCCCTTCTCTCTCAGATTCCCATTGGGAGATTTTGGAGAAGGAGATCACTATAGCAGATGTATTAGAGGTGATCAAAACAAGCTAAGACTCAAGGGCTAGATGGCTTTTCCACAGCATATTACAAGAAATTTGTAAGCACCCCATCTCCTCCAGTTCTTTACGGCAATACGGAATGGTGTGGACCTTGACGCAGACTAACAAAGCTGTTTGTGGGCATGTTTACTACCTAAACCAGACATGAGGACCATACTGATGTAGCCAATTACCGCCCAATATCCCTGATCAATAAATGACCTAAAACTCCTGACCAAACTATACACAAATTGATTCGATACTTTCTATCACAATATATTCACATTGACCGGGTTGGGTTTGTACCAGGGAGACAGGCTGCAGATCAGATTAGACAAGCGGTAGATCTCATCTCTGTCTTGCAATCTAACTGGGATGATGCAGCCGATAGGCGGGGCATGCTCTTGTCACTGGACCTGCACAAGACATTTGACTACATCCTGGACTTTTCCACTTCATATCCTAAGGAAATGGACCTGTGGACCAAAATTTCTTAATCTGAGGGCTTTATATTCAACTCCATCGGGTAACATTATAGGGTATGGTCATACATTGGACCCTTTGCACATCCGGAGAGGAACTAGGCAGGGGTGTCATCTTTCCTTGCTCCTCTTCATAAATTGCTATTGAAACATTAGCAATAGCTATTAGATCCAATCCCAATATTCATGGCATTGAAAGCAGTGGCAAAACACATAAATGTGGCTTATTTGCTGACAAAGTGCTGCTATTCACATTAGATCCTGTCATGACCTTACCCAATTTATTTGCCTTGCTATCTGACTTTGGGGCCTTCTCTGGATTAAAGGTAAATCAGCTAAAATCGGAAGCTCTCAATATAAAACATCCCAGATTGGGTCGGGTCTTAAATTCTATACGGTAATCCTTCTCCTTTAAATGGTGTACACAGGAGCTACCATATTTTGGGGTTAAATTGACCTCTGACATTGCTACACCATTTCAGGCAAACTATACTCCTTTATACGGCGCGACAGAATGTGACCTGCAGACCTGGCAAACCCATGATCTTCCCTGGATGGGTAGAATAGCAGCCGTCAAGATGATAGTTCTCCCTTGCATACTATATTATTTTAAAACTCTTCCGATACCAGTTCCTACTGTTTTCTTCTGGCAGTTACAGTCCCTGATAGGGTATATGTTTATTCCTGCGCTACCATGTGCGGGAGGACCAGAAAAGAACTGCTGCAAACACTAAAGAGGGGTCCATCCATACCCATTAACCACTTGCTTACTGGGCACTTAAACCCCCCTCAGTCCCAGACCAATTTTCAGCTTTCAGTGCTCTCACATTTTGAATGACAATTACTCAGTCATGCAACACTGTAACCAAATGATTTTTTTGTCCTTTTCTTCATACCAATAGAGCTTTCTTTTGGTGGTATTTGATCACCTCTCGGTTTTTTATTTTCTGCGCTATAAATGAAAAAAGACCGAAAATTTTGAAAAAAAATGAATTTTTCTTCGTTTCTGTGACAAAATTTAGCAAATTAGCAATTTTTCTTCATAAATTTTGGCCACAATTTATACTACTACACATCTTTGGTAAAAATAACCCAAATTTTTGCATATTATATGATCTGTGTGAAATTTATAGAGTCTACAAGCTATGGTGCAAATCATAAAGATTTGCAAAAAAAGATCACATCTGATGTACTAAGGCCTATCTCCATTCTTGAGACCCTAACAAGCCAGGAAAGTACAAATGCCCCCCAAATGACCCCTTTTTGGAAAGTAGACATTCCAATGTATTTAGTAAGAGGCATGGTTAGTTATTTTAAGTTGTCATTTTTTCCCATAATTCTTTGCAAAATTACGATTTTTTTTTTTTTTTCACAAAATTTTCATTGTAATAGCTTATTTCTCCCACACGGAATGTGCATACCACAAATAACACCCCAAAATACGTTCTACTACTCCTCCTGAGTATAACGATACCAAATGTGTGAGACTTTTACACAGCCTGACCACATACAGAGGCCTAATTTTGAAGTAGCACCTTCAGGCATTCTAGGAGCATAAATTACACATTTCATTTCTCAACCACCTATTACAGTTTTGAAGGCCCTGGAACACCAGGGCAATGGAAACGTCCAGAAAATGACCCCATTTTGGAAAGCTAACACCCCAACGTATAATCTATGAGGCATAATGAGTCTTTTCAATGGTTCATTTTTTTCCAGAAGTTTTCGGAAAATGTGGAAAAAAATGAAAACGCATTTTTTTTTACACAAAGTTGTCCGTTTATAAGATATTTCCAACGCATAGCATTTACATAGCAAAAATAACACCCCAAAATACGTTCTACTACTCCTCCTGAGTATAACGATACCAAATGTGTGAGACTTTTACACAGCCTGACCACATACAGAGGCCTAATTTTGAAGTAGCACCTTCAGGCATTCTAAGAGCATAAATTACACATTTCATTTCTCAATCACCTATTACAGTTTTGAAGGCCCTGGAACACCAGGGCAATGGAAACGTCCAGAAAATGACCCCATTTTGGAAAGCTAACACCCCAACGTATAATCTATGAGGCATAATGAGTCTTTTCAATGGTTCATTTTTTTCCAGAAGTTTTCGGAAAATGTGGAAAAAAATGAAAACGCATTATTTTTTACACAAAGTTGTCCGTTTATAAGATATTTCCAACGCATAGCATTTACATAGCAAAAATAACACCCCAAAATACGTTCTACTACTCCTCCTGAGTATAACGATACCAAATGTGTGAGACTTTTACACAGCCTGACCACATACAGAGGCCTAATTTTGAAGTAGCACCTTCAGGCATTCTAAGAGCATAAATTACACATTTCATTTCTCAATCACCTATTACAGTTTTGAAGGCCCTGGAACACCAGGGCAATGGAAACGTCCAGAAAATGACCCCATTTTGGAAAGCTAACACCCCAACGTATAATCTATGAGGCATAATGAGTCTTTTCAATGGTTCATTTTTTTCCAGAAGTTTTCGGAAAATGTGGAAAAAAATGAAAACGCATTTTTTTTTACACAAAGTTGTCCGTTTATAAGATATTTCCAACGCATAGCATTTACATAGCAAAAATAACACCCCAAAATACGTTCTACTACTCCTCCTGAGTATAACGATACCAAATGTGTGAGACTTTTACACAGCCTGACCACATACAGAGGCCTAATTTTGAAGTAGCACCTTCAGGCATTCTAAGAGCATAAATTACACATTTCATTTCTCAATCACCTATTACAGTTTTGAAGGCCCTGGAACACCAGGGCAATGGAAACGTCCAGAAAATGACCCCATTTTGGAAAGCTAACACCCCAACGTATAATCTATGAGGCATAATGAGTCTTTTCAATGGTTCATTTTTTTCCAGAAGTTTTCGGAAAATGTGGAAAAAAATGAAAACGCATTTTTTTTTACACAAAGTTGTCCGTTTATAAGATATTTCCAACGCATAGCATTTACATAGCAAAAATAACACCCCAAAATACGTTCTACTACTCCTCCTGAGTATAACGATACCAAATGTGTGAGACTTTTACACAGCCTGACCACATACAGAGGCCTAATTTTGAAGTAGCACCTTCAGGCATTCTAAGAGCATAAATTACACATTTCATTTCTCAATCACCTATTACAGTTTTGAAGGCCCTGGAACACCAGGGCAATGGAAACGTCCAGAAAATGACCCCATTTTGGAAAGCTAACACCCCAACGTATAATCTATGAGGCATAATGAGTCTTTTCAATGGTTCATTTTTTTCCAGAAGTTTTCGGAAAATGTGGAAAAAAATGAAAACGCATTTTTTTTTACACAAAGTTGTCCGTTTATAAGATATTTCCAACGCATAGCATTTACATAGCAATAATAACACCCCAAAATACGTTCTACTACTCCTCCTGAGTATAACGATACCACATGTGTGAGACTTTTACACAGCCTGACCACATACAGAGGCCTAATTTTGAAGTAGCACCTTCAGGCATTCTAGGAGCATAAATTACACATTTCATTTCTCAACCACCTATTACAGTTTTGAAAGCCCTGGAACACCAGGGCAATGGAAACGTCCAGAAAATGACCCCATTTTGGAAAGCTAACACCCCAACGTATAATCTATGAGGCATAATGAGTCTTTTCAATGGTTCATTTTTTTCCAGAAGTTTTCGGAAAATGTGGAAAAAAATGAAAACGCATTTTTTTTACACAAAGTTGTCCGTTTATAAGATATTTCCAACGCATAGCATTTACATAGCAAAAATAACACCCCAAAATACGTTCTACTACTCCTCCTGAGTATAACGATACCACATGTGTGAGACTTTTACACAGCCTGACCAAATACAGAGGCGCAACATGCAAGAAACACCGTCGGCGTTCCAGGGACACATAGCCTGCACATACCAAGAATTACACCCCCAAATACATTATGCTGAGCAAAGGGTAAAGAAAAGATTACCTGTGGTTTTAGAAGCGCAGTTGTCCACAGGAGGATATCACTGGTCCAGGCAGCAGGCAGGGACTTGGTCAGCAACAGCGAACACAGTTTTTCAGGCAGCAGGCAGGGATACTGTCCATATTACAGTCCAGGGTTAGTGCAGAGATGTCAGCAGTGCCAAAAATATTGGTCCTGGTAGTAGGCAGGTCCTTGTGGTGTGGTCAGTGCGGCATGATGGCAGTAAGTCCTACAGGCAGCAGACAAAAGTAGAGCCTCGTTCAGGACAGAATGGGGATAGGGGTAGAGGCTTCTCCCTCCCAAATCTCTTTGAAGCCTCCGAGTCTCCAGACCCTAATCTAGGAATAAGAAAACAAAGAAAATTGTTTTCTTCTTCCAGAAAAACTATACTGGAGCCCCTCACATATGTGAGACCCCGTGTTGAATCCCACTAGTCCAGTTGCAGAATACAAGATCAGTCCAAGAGGCAGGCAAATATCGTGGTCAAACAGTCCAAGGTCAGTTCCAGATCAGGCAGAGATATATACAGAATCGTTAGACAGAAGCATGGTCGAATAACAGTCCAGGGTCAGTTCCAGATGAGGCAGAGGTATGTACAGAATCGTTAGGCAGAAGCGTGGTCGAATAACAGTCCAGGGTCAGTTCCAGATCAGGCAGCGGTATGTACAGAATCGGCAGGCATAAGAGTGGTCAAATAACAAGCCAGGGTCCGTTACAGAGCAGGCAGTGGCATAAGGGGTGTGAAGGTGTATGAAGGCAGGAACTGAGGATTATGTTTACCATACTTCACTAAAAATTTATTGAAGTATGGTAACGCCAAAAACAGTCGCCTATACAGAGGCCTGGTTGGGAAGGACATTGTGCACAATAATAAGATGTGTCTTTTCTGACTCCTGCTTTGGTACACGCCTTACATCTTTTTTGGCGTCTTTTGCCTGCTGGTGTGGGGGGAATTTTATCCGGAAAGTGGCGCTCGGAGAGTCGACTTACAACGTCTGATCGGATATTTTCTGGTGGGCCGTTTGGGAATAAAAGGGCTGTGAAAACTTCCTCCTGGTAGCCAAAGAAACGTTTGGGGTTTTGGGTGGCTTTGCTGTAAATTACATATGAATTGTAAATGGCCAATTGAAAAAAATAAATTACTACTTTTTTGTACCAATGATATGTCCGTCTTGAGACCAGATATGGTTCCATCATTTGGTCGTTGAAGTCGACTCCTCCCATGAACAAATTATACTCTGAAATACATTTGGGTTTCTTTACGGGGCCATTCCTTCTGGGGATTTCTACGAAGGTATCGTTGTGGATAGAAGATAACATGTACACATCTCTTCTGTCCCTCCACTTCACTGCCAGAACCTCCTTGTTTCTTAGACTTGCAGTTTCTCCTTTCCGCAGCTTCTTGTTCACCAGACTTTGAGGAAAGCCCTTCCGGTTCTTTTTTACAGTGCCACATGCTGGCGTCTTCTTCCAGTGAAGGTTGTGGAACAGGGGCAGAGATGTGTAGAAGTTGTCTACATAGAGGTGGTAGCCTTTATCCAGTAGGGGGTATATGAGGTCCCAAACAATTTTTCCGCTGGATCCCAAATAATCCGGACAATTAGGGGGCTGTAGCTGGGTGTCCTTCCCTTCGTACACCTTGAAGGAATATGTGTACCCTGTGGCTCGGTCACATAATTTGTAGACCTTCACCCCATAGCGGGCCCTTTTGCTGGGCATAAATTGCTTCATCCTAAGCCTGCCACTAAATTTAATAAGGGACTCATCCACACATATGTGTTGGTCCGGGGTAAACAATTTGGGGAATATTTCAGAAAAATAATTTAGTATTGGTCGAATTTTGTAAAGGCGGTCATAATTTGGATCATTTCGTGGAAGGCATTGGGAATTGTCACTGAAATGTAAGAACCTCAGGATCATCTGATACCTGGTTCTGGACATTACCGCGGAGAAGAGCGGTGAGTGGTGGAGGGGGTGGGTTGACCAGTAGGTACGTAATTGTTTTTTTTTGTTGAGTCCCATATTAAATGTGAGGCCTAAAAAAAGCTTGAACTCCTCCACCGTTAGGTCTCTCCATTCGTAGGGACGGGCATAATAGGAGGTCGGATTTTGAAAAATAAATTGTTGTGCATACAGGTTGCACTGGGCCACAATTGACGCCAACATGTCCTCCGTAAAAATTAAATTAAAAAAATCGATGGGGCTAAAATTCTCCGTGTCCACCTGGACTCCTGGCTGGGCGGTGAAAGGGGGAACATTGGCCTCTCCTGAATTAGGAGGAAGCCACAAGGGGTTCTGAAGGGCATAGGGAAGGCCAGCATGGCTCCTAACCCTTTGGGGCTGAGATGACACCCCACTGGTACTTGGCCTTTCTTGCTGGGGCACTGCGGTGCTGGTGGACGGCATTGCGGTGCTGGTGGACGGCATTGCGGTGCTGGTGGACGGCACTGCGGTGCTGGTGGACGGCACTGCCTCACTAGAACGCCTTCGCTTGATGGGCCGGATATCTTCCTCCTCGGATTCATCAGTCAGTGTTTCACTGCTGAGGACTGGCTCATAAGTTACGTCGGCTTCAGAATCCGAATCCGAAAAGGAATCGGAAGAGGAGAGCTCCCCGTTGCTCTCGTCGGCCGCGGAAATAATTTGGTACGCCTCCTCAGCGGAAAAGACGCGTTTAGCCATTGTAGCACTGATGGGCACTGATGAGGTGGCACAGATGGGCGTTTTTGAGGTGGCACAGATGGGCGCTTTTGAGGTGGCACAAATGGACACTGATGGGTCGGCACAGATGTGCACTGATTTATTGCACAGATGTGCAGATTTGTTGCACGGATGTGCACTGATGAGGCGGCAGATGGGCACTGCTGAGGCGGCAGATGGGCACTGCTGAGGCGGCAGATGGGCACTGCTGAGGCGGCACAGATGGGCACTGCTGAGGCGGCACAGATGGGCACTGCTGAGGCGGCACAGATGGGCACTGCTGAGGCGGCAGATGGGCACTGATGGGTCGGCACAGATGTGCACTGATTTATTGCACGGATGTGCACTGATTTATTGCACGGATGTGCACTGCTGAGGTGGCAGATGGGCACTGCTGAGGCGGCAGATGGGCACTGCTGAGGCGGCAGATGGGCACTGCTGAGGCGGCAGAGATGGGCACTGCTGAATCGGCACAGATGGGCACTGCTGAGTCGGCAGATGGGCACTGATAGGTCGGCACAGATGTGCACTGATCTATTGCACGGATGTGCACTGATAAGGCAGCAGATGGGCACAGATGGGCACTGCTTAGGCGGCACAGATGGGCACTGCTTAGGCGGCACAGATGGGCACTGCTTAGGCGGCACAGATGGGCACTGCTGAGGCGGCACAGATGGGCACTGCTTAGGCGGCACAGATGGGCACTGCTGAGGCACAGATGGGCAAAGATGGGTACAGATGGGCACTGGCGGGCACTGGCGGGCACTGGTGGTGCACAGATGGAGTACTGGCGGTGCACAGGTGGGCACTGGCGGTGCACAGGTGGGCACTGGCGGTGCACAGGTGGCCACAGGTGGGCACAGGTGGGCACTGGCAGGGTAGATCTGAGCACTGGCAGGGCACTGGCAGGGTAGATATGGGCACTGGCAGGGTAGATCTGGGCACAGGTGGGTTTTTTTATCACTTTACTGTCTTTTTTAACTCACAAGCACCTTCGGTCTCCTCACACGCTATCGCTGTGTGAGGAGACACGTTCGGCAATGGGTGATGATCTCATTTGTTTACATTTGAGATCATCACCCATTGGAGGAGGCGATCGCGCTGTAAACGGCCGCTGTGATTGGCCGTTTACAGCGATCTGTGATTGGCTGTGTCCAGCGGACACGGCCAACACAGATTTTCCCCGATGCGCGCTCCCGGGAGCGCGCGGGGAACTCTTAAAGGGGACTACGTCAATAGACGTAGTCCCGGAAATTGAGATCCGCGCTATACACGTCATTTTACTATAGCGCGGATCTCAAGTGGTTAAAGAATAAGTAAAATGGGGGTTGGTGCTGCGCTGTTCACATCAATGGAAAAAATTCTGCTTAAGGTAGCAATACGCATGCACATAAATATAAATAAATAATACAAACAATAACCACAGTAATGGATAAGGTGACTGGTTTCAAAGTGCAAAGTACATAAATCAATGCTAATAACACTATATTTTTCTGTGTATCAAATATGTGCAAAAAATATAAATAAACTGTGCAAAAATTGCAAAATTAACTGTGCAAATCCAGAAACAATTTTCCTCTGCAAAAAGTCCAAAAGGTGTGCAAATGCAATGGAGCTGTGCAAAAATGAATTAAGTTCCTTTCTTCTTTGTGCGACGGACATTCAATGTGCAAAAGACAGAAGGTGCTGAGGAATAAGTATCTCCTCTTCGTGCAGAGACATACACTAGTGGCCTCTTACCTTGTGCTAATGATGTAACCGCATATATGTATAGATCTGTAGTAAATGCTTCTCCCTTATAATCCTGGATCAGTATGGATAAATAATTGTCTTAGTCTCTCGGTGGATGCAAGGAAAGTAATAAGAGAAGAAAGTAGACTGCTGATAGTGTAGTAGTTTTCAAACCAAATAAGATTTCTTAAAAATGTAGTGGTTCCTTTCCACTGAGCAATGATCACAAGCATTAATTCCATCCATAATCTTCCAAGATGAGGCAGTATATGTGTTCTTGGGTTAACATCCATATAATATGTCAAAGGACAGACATCACTGCCAAGCCAGAAAAATAGGATTTTTGTACTCCTTGTAAAATCCTTTTCTCTGTAATTCACCAACTGACACAGCTCCTCTCTAACTAAATGGGTTGTATAGCCTGCCATTAGGAGAACTAGGCAAAATTGTTACACAATACAGAACTTTTAATCCCACCCCAGGGGGGCGGACCCTGTGCTATCACCCCTCCTCACTGCTCCCAGCAGCTTCAGTACGTCAACAAGCAGTATAACGTAGAAAAAAGGAGGGGTGGGTACTGTGTCGGTTGGTGAATTACAGAGAAAAAGATTTTACGGTGAGTACAAAAATCCTATTTTCTCTTATATTCCCTGACCGACACAGCTCCTCTCTGTAACTAAATGGGATATCCCCAAGCAGTGCCAAACGAGGGGTGGGAAAAACAGCATAAAAACTTCATCCACCATGGCAAGTGGGAACTAGTGAAACTAAACCCACAAAAAAACAGCAGTGTGTGGAAAAATTCCACCATATAACCAGGTATCCTCAACAGGAGTGATCCCCAAGACCGCAACATTGCGGAAGTAATGCAACAGTGCATTTAACAAAAAAACAGTACTGCGTTTTTATCGAAAAACCAGGAAAAACTCAATTGCAACTACACGGCCGCCTGTAAAACTTTGCAGCCAAAACAGGCATCAGCCGATGCACATCTACCTTGTATAACTTGGTAAACGTATGGGCAGACGACCAGGTCGCCGCCTTACACACCTGAAGGGACAGAAGCTTGGTATCGGAAGGCCCAAGACGTTCCGATTGCTCTTGTAGAGTGGGCCGTGACTGGAAAGGGGGGGGGAACCTGCCCCTTCAAGGCGTAGGCTTGGACTACAATCTGTCTGCTCCACTTGGAAATGGTGGCCGATGAGACCGCCATGCCTTTAAGACCAGCCACCAAAACAAACAGTAAGTCTGACTTCCGAAAGGGAGCTGTGGCAGACAAGTACACCTTCAGAGCCCTAACCGCATCGAGAGCGTGAAGGGCCCCCTCCTTGGGGTGCTTCGGCTTAGGACACAACGATGGTAATACAATGTCCTCATTGATATGAAAAGCCAAAACCACCTTTGGTACAAAAGGACAGCCAGGGCTGAAATTTGCCCCTTAATGGTGCTCAACGCCAATTTGTGGTCCACTCCATGCTGAAGAAACAGCAGGATCCTCGATCTAGAAAAGGAGCGTGGATGCCACCCTTTCTCCTCACACATGGAGATGTAGGCCTTCCAGGTACGATGGTATATCTTGTGTGAAGATTTCCGCGCCCTCAGCATAGTTGGAATCACCGAGTCCGACAGACCCCGGTTCCTCAGCACGTGGCTCTCAATAGCCATGCTGTTAAAGTCAGCGATGGTAAAGCAGGGTGAAAGATTGGACCTTGAGATAGGAGGTCCTCCTGCAGTGGCAGTTGCCAGGGAGCATCTGCCACCAGACGCACCAGGTCTGCATACCAGGGCCGCTGAGGCCAATCTGGGGCAACCAGGATTACTGGAATCCCCTCAGCTTCCACTCTGCGAAGTAGACGTGGCAACAGTTTTAGTGGTGGAAAGGCGTATATCAGTTGGTACTGATCCCACAGAGCCACTAGCGCGTCTGACGCGTTTGCCCACGGATCTCGGCACCTTACGATTGACACAGGAGGCCAAGAGATCCACCTCTGGCGTGCCCCATTTCAGGCACAGCAGCTGGAATATCTTGGGATGCAACGCACATTCTCCTGGGTCCAGCATCTGACGACTCAGATAGTCCGCCTGCCAATTTTCCACCCCCGGGATGTAAATGGTTGACAGGGCCGGAACGTGTCGCTCTGCCCACCGAAGTATGTGAGCGACCTCCCGAGCAGCGGCAGAGCTTCTTGTTCCCCCTTGGTGACTGTATCCTGGTCGGACGCCCTTGAAGACACGTCAACCACGTGTGGAGGCACAGCCTGATTGCTCTCAATTCAAGCAGATTGATCAGCAACTTGGATTCCTCCTCTGCTGATGACCACTTGCGGTTCATCAGAAGAATGACCGCAGACCTGAGAGTCAGCAATTTGTCCGAGGGGAGAAAAACCCTTGCTTCCCTGGAGTCCAACAGCAACCCCAGGTACTCCAGATGCTGAGTCGGTACAACCACCGACTTCTTTAGGTTCAACAGCCACCCAAATACTTGCAGGGTCTGCATGGTGATCGCCACATCCTCCTCTAATTCTGAGGCGGAAGATGCTCTCAGAAGGAGATCATCTAGGTAACCCACGATCGCGATCCCGCGCTGCCTCAGCAACGCCAATACTGGAGCCAGTAATTTGGTAAAGACTCGGGGGGGCTGATGCCAGGTCAAAAGGAAGAGCTACAAACTGGTAGTGGGCTTCCCTTACTGCCAAAACGCAGACATTTTTGATGCCGAAGGCAAATGGGTATGTGCAGGTAAGCATCCTGGATGTCCAAGGACGCCAGGAGGTCCCCTTGATGGAGTGCAGCGACAACTGAGTGAACTGATTCCATTCTGAACCTCTGTACCTTTACAAAGAGATTGAGGGCTTGTAAGTCCAAGATTGCACGTACCCCTTCCTACTTGGGAACCACAAACAGATTTGAGTAGAACCCATGGAAGCGTTCCGATTCCGGAACCGGTATAATCACCCCCTGATTCAGCAAGTCCCTTACTGCTCCCAACAGGGCCTCCCGGCAAACCTGTCTGTTTGGCGGCCAAGAGAGAAACTATCTTGTAGCCTGTGAAAATCAGATCGCAGACCCATTGGTCGGATAACCGGGAGGTCCACCGGGCTGCAAATTCCCAAAGACGACCCCCCACCTGATAAGTGGGTGGGGGCAAACCTTCATGCGGTAGCACTTTTGGTAGCAGGCTTGTTAGGCTTGTGGTTCCAGGGACACTTCTGACCGTCCATGGGCGTCCTGGCGGGCTGGGGGCATTTGCCGAAGCTCCGGGCGGACGAAAAAGCCGATTGTGAGCTGAAAAAAAGAGGGCCCTTGCCTACGGTGAGGCTCCTTGGCCTTCCTGGCCTGTGGGAGTAGTGTATTCTTACCACCAGTGGCATTTCTTAATAATGTGATCCAACGAGGCTCCAAAGAGCCGCTCGCCAAGGGAGGGAAGATCCGTCAGGGCTTTCTTGGATGCCTGGTCAGCAGACCAGCATTTCAGCCAAATTAGGCGCCTCAGCACCACAGCTGATACTGAAGCCTTGGATAACAGAGGGAGAGTATCCAGGGCCGCGTCACAAATGTACTTAAGGCCTTGTACTAGTTGGTCTGCTAGCTCCACGCAGACAGGGGAGGCTTTCTGCTCTCCCAATTCGTGGTGCAAAAGTTTTGCCCACTCAGTCAGTGTCTGCGACCTCCAGTGCGGATGCCAGTACAGGTCGCACGGCTGACCCCACAACCGTAAATAAGGAACGAGCCACTGCCTCTGCCTTCCTATCCATGGGATCCTTGAAAGCAGCAGTCCCCTCAACCGGGATCATGGTTACTTTATTTAACCTAGATACCGGGAGGTCCATGACCGGAGGAGCCGGCCACTTTTTGAGAAGGCTGTCCTCAAAGGGGTAACGCACGGCCAAATTTTTGGAGACCGAAAAGGTCCGTTGCGGGCGACCCAATTGCCTGTAGATGAATTTGTCAAAATAAGTCAAAAAGGGAACACCTTAGGTGAATGTGCTGGCTTGTGGGACCCAAAAGGGACCGGTACATCAGCAGAGGGATCCACTGGCCACTGAATCTTCAGGGTATCACGCACAGCTGTGATGAGTGCTCCAACAAGGGCTTTGTCGTGCCCGGACCCGGACGGGGAATCATCCTCACTGTCCGAATGGTCCTGGTCAGCCACATCTGATAGGTCAGAGCAGGGGTCACCAGCCGCAGCAGGGCCCGAGTCTTCATCAGAGCTCTCCCCAGAGGACGGGTGGGGGCAGGGGCCTCTTACGTGCACCTTTCCTTCCACGTGCCGCCTTTATCTTAGCAACATAAGAGTCAAGGACCGCTGTCAGAGTGTCCATGTGCACTGCGCTATCCGCAGGTGACCCGGTTGCTATAGCCTGGACTTCGGGGGAAGAAACACCAGTTTCTGAAGCCATGCTGACCCTAGCCTGTCTGCCACCTGCAAGGGGACTTAGGACAGTGAAGGTCCCACCCTCTTGCTGCCGCCGCATGGGGGGGGGGGGGGGAGTACTTAGAGCTAGACTCACCACCCTGGGGCATTCTGTGAATGCCCCTAGCAGTACCTGTAGTCCCTAGGAGGTTCCCAGTTGCAGAGAGGAGAAAACTGTCAGCAGCAGCTGCTTATAACAGCGGTGAAACGTTCTGCAGAGCTAGCTTCAGCGTTCAGCAAGGAGCCATCCAGCGTCCTGTACACACAGTGGACACAGGAAACGGCAAGTGAGCGCACATGTAATGCTGCCACAAGAGAACTGCGGCGAAAAGAGCGCTCAGGCTTCAAAGAAAATGGCCGCCAAAGAAACTAAATAGGAGATCCTAAAGAAGATGGCTGCTGAAGCTCACCAGGGGAATACAGGCTTTCCCACATCCAAGATGGCCGCCGGACAGCGCCATGTGGTGACAGAAGAAAACTAGAAATGTGCTGCCCGATTACAGCCAGAACAACCTCCATAAACACTTTTGGGACCCCCCAGACTGGGACCAGGACCAACGCCAGCCGTACAGAGCACCCACAGGTGAGAAACCAGCGAACACACACACACACCGCCCGCAGCCACCCCCCTCAGAGGGGGGAAGGAGAGGTGATAGTAGGGACTTGAGAGAGAAGATAGGGAGGCGAGGTGGCCCCGAATCGACCCCCCAAGGAATGCCCAGCTGCTCAACCCCCCGAGGGGTACTTAGCAGTCTTGAAGAGCTGGGAGACATTCCATCACAGACCTACTCCTGCGCAGTTACAGGGTAGCTGTTGGCCTGGTATACTGTGATCCAGACAGCAGTAGCCCGGTCATATGTATACCCCAGAGCATTGAAGCTCACCGACCACCTCTGGAGCTGAGGCATGTCGTGGCCTGCTGAGCCTTAGCTGTGGCCTGCTCATGCTCAATGGCCGGACTGGGGAGACTACAAGGATATCATTAACTAGCCTGTCACCCAGCCGGCAGTTGATGAAAGATCCTGGGATCTTCCATCTTGCGCAAAAAACATCAAACCTGCAGCAAAAACATGGACCGCAGGGTTCCTAGGTCATTCTCCTTACTAGGCAAAATAAAAACTGAAGCTGAAGCTGGTGGGAGCAGTGAGGAGGGTTGATAGCACAGGGTCCGCCCCCCTGGGGCAGGATTAAAAGTTCTGTGTATTGTGTAACAATTTTGCCTAGTTCTCCTAATGGCAGGCTATACAACCCATTTAGTTACAGAGAGGAGCTGTGTCGGTCGGTGAATATAAGAGAAATACATACAGTATATCCAAAACCTCTTGGTTAATTAAGGCTTAATTCCCATCCAGGGAGAGTATCTACTTAGCTGTAAAAGGCAGATTTCTGTGTCTGTGATGTCACTGCTTCTGGCTAAATTTCAAAAGTTCTCTGACTTCCTGTTTCCTTCCTTTACCAGTGACTGTAAGTCCCACATTTCTTGCGATACTATAGGGCAGAACAACTGGTTCAATTATACCAAATTTTTGCTGAAGGATACAGACCCAACTGGGTCCAATTAGAGGCGCAAGCCAGTCCGACCATTCCACTGGCTCTTCTAATGTGGCTCCCTGGGAAGGAGCGCCGGGTGGTGTTGAGCCAGTCTTTATCCCACACACTTTGCATCTGCGGGACACAGCATGCAGGTTACACCCCTTAGAATCCCCCACATATACCAGCAGGCCCACTTTTCAATAACCCTCACCTCCTACCGGGCCAACTGATCACCCAATTCATGTGATGGATCAAAAAGGGTCTTTACAGAATTGCTAACTTTATAGATAAGGGAATAAGATGACTTAACTATTTTAAGGAAACCTTACAAATGCCCCCCAGAGAGACTTATCGCCTGTACCAAATTATCCATCCCACGAGAACCTTGTTGAAAGACCAGGTGGATATAACCACTAGGACCCTTTTTGAAAACCATTGCATACGAGGACCTGAATCACGGGGAGGGCTAACAGAGTTATATACCCTATTCAATAATCAGGGTAACAAACCTTCCTACCAAATAGTTTGGGAATTGGACCTAGGGCAAATAGTGGAAGAGGAGGTATGGACAAAAATAGTCAACCATGGTGCGCAAAGGTATACTCAACACCTCATTGGTAGAGGCAAATTATGAAGGTGCTAGCGCGTTGGTACCTTGTCCCTACAAGGCTAGCAAAACTTTACCCTAGTACTTCACCCCTGTGCGGACAGGGAGGAGATGTGTATCATGTTTGGTGGTCTTGCCTGAAGGTCCAACATTTTTCAAGCAATATATTCAACCTGATCTACTCAGTGACAGGACAATATATACATAGAGAAGCCAAAACGTGCTTGTTTACTGACCTGTCGGAGGAGATCCCCAGACATATAAAATCGCTCATATTTTTCAATTCTCCTAGCAGCTAAAATAACTATAGCATGTGCATGGAAATCATGTCCTGGATTATGATCAATGAAAAACTGGCCAGTATATGACGAGATAAGCAAACCAGGTTTGAGAAGGTGTGTAATTCCTGGATTTCTTATCTCCAAGCACCCTGAATGCTGGGAAATGCTTATGACGTCACGGCTGGGCACCATCCTGTGTTTGCTCCCCAAGCCTCACTCTTGTTCCGGATACACGACCATGTGTCTGTCTCTCGCCACACCATAGAGGCAGAACGAACGCTGTGGAGACACAGTACGGCTCAGCCACCCACATTGATGTACACCCTTCCCTCACTGAACCACTATCCTTATCAGATGGACTTTTATTACTCCACAGGACTGTGATAGGCACTTTTAGCTAGGAACACTAAAGGAGACTGTACTGCGCTATGCTCAGCCACTTCCACCCTTTCCTGCCTGAAGTTGATGTAATGCCAGCTACACAGGATCTGCTGTGACTTGCAGTCCCACACCATCTCCTCAGCCCAGATGATGGACTTGAATGCAACTTCTTTCTTTCACGTGAGTGGATATTGCCGTTTTAATAAATTGTTTTGTGATACATACTCAGAGGCGCCCTTCCTTGTTTGGTTTTCTTGGTGGCTGCCCTGGCTGACATATATACATATGGGTGTACATATATACATCATCCCATCTTTGCCCTTGGACTATTGGGTACTACGTTTTGAGGTATCTCCACATTGCGCCTTTTTACTTGTTCAATATTTGTTATGAGAGGCTGGGGTTCTTAATTTCTTATTTTGCCCCCCCCCCCCCCTTTCTCTGCTCCCTCACTTTAGGTGTTGGTTCAGTTATACCATGATGATGGAGGGTGGGGAGGGGCAGAGGGTGGAATATAATGTTTTTTAAGATGCTATCAGGGGACAAGGAAGGCTCTCTGACCACCTTTCTTACTATGTTTTGTTAATATGCATTTGATAAGGGCCACTGATCATATTGTACATTGAATCCTCATTCAACAATTTTCTGATAAATATCTAAGCATAATGTTCTGCATGTTGTTTTGAAAATGTAATAAAAACTATTGGAACTAAAAGAAAATATATATATATAATTTTTAAGAATGATAAAGTGATATTTTAAATTGAATTTGGATGTATGTGTACGGTTGCCTTTAAAATACCACTTTAGACCCCTTTCACACTGTGCCGCCCATACCGTCTGCGGTAAAACGCTGCTATTTTTAGCTGCGTTTTTCCATCGGATCTGCGGCGCATTTTTGGCTGCTAGTGGGGTATTTTTAAACCCTGCTAGCAGCCGAGAAAAGGTTAAAACCACCTGCAGCAGTGTTTTGCTGGCGGTATAGCCACGCGGCCTCATTGATTTTAATGGGCAGGAGCGGTAAACACACGACTTCACCACTCCGAAGAAGCTGCTGACAGGACTTTTAATGATGCCTTGCCAGTGCACTGCTCCAGTGTAAAAGCCAAGGGCTTTCACACTGGAGACAATGGAGCAGCTGTTTGAGGGCAGATTGCAGGTGATATTTAACGCTATAGCGCCTGGAAAACACTCTCAGTGTGAAAGGGGTGTTAGAGGTTTATTTTGGATATAATGTAGGAATTGGGATGATGGGAAACACCTTCAGTCACACAGGCTTCTTTCTATTCACTCTTGAAGTTTTCCATTCTGGCAAAAGGGTCTCAAGCCCTGGAATGTAGAGTGGATCAAACTATCAGATAAACTAGATCCTCAACCTCCTATGAGGAGGAGGGCCAGAATAACCAGAGATTGCTCTGGGAATAGTGCTTGGCTTTGGGATGCACAAGTGACGTTCAAATCAATCCTGACTGTTTGACATTCCGAGGATGCGTGTCACTCTATGAAACTTGAACACTGTTACACAATCGACTGTAAGCACCATCCATCTGCACAGCAAACTGAGTGTCAGGGCTGGCTTAGCCCTTCTTTCTCTGGGCTGGCTGCTCAGCTGTCGGCTAATTGCCAGCTCTCATCTCTCTCCAGTGACCCAGCTGTTCCTAATCCTGCTTGTCTGATCCGCCTACTTAAAGCTGTCAAGCTCACTTCCTCTCTGCCTTCGCCTTGGTCACATCACAAGAAACCATCTCCTGCGGTTCTGTTTTAAGACTGGTTTCCTGACATCCCTTCTGGCTCCTTATCCTGCTTGCTGTTGCTCCACAGGATCCCTGACTTCTGGCCTGGCTGATTACCCCGACCTGGTTATTGAACTCTGGCCTGGCTGACTACTCGATCTGGTTACTGGACTCTGGCTATGCTGTCACTACGCTTACTCCATTTACCTTTTTATTTTTTATTTAATAAACAAGTGCGATTTAATTGTACTTCTGTCTCGGTCTGATTCATGGTTTCTGACAGTAGGTGAAGGCCATGAATTCAGAAGATACAGTCTATCCACTTGTTGGTAATATGTTTTCCAGATTGGATGAGCAAGATCACCACATGGATCAGCTTGCTATGGCGTTACAAATGCCCGAGTCACGCGGCTCACCTGTTAACCCCCACTGTGGCTGCTCTGGTACAACCTGAGTCGCAGGCCGTCCCTGCTGCTGCGACAGTCTGAGCAGGCATCCGCCTTGAGTATTATCTCTATAAGAGGTATGTCTGGTTCAGCTTCCCCAGCGATTTGGGGGCGATCCAGTTCAATGCAGAGGGTTTCTCAATCAGGTTGAGATATACTTTGAGATGCTGCCCCAGGTGTTTCCCATGGACAGAAGCAAAGTAGGTTTTGTGATATCTTTGCTTTCTGGGAGAGCCTTGGCCTGGGGGTAACCCTCTATGGGAGATGCAAAAACCTGTTGTCTTGAGTTATCCCTAGTTTGTGGCCTCCTTTAAAAGGGTATTTGACGTTACCGCAGGCTCCGCTTCTGCTGCCAAGTGCCTAATGTCCATCAAACAGAGTATGAGAACTGTTGCCGTCTACGCCATTGAATTCCATACTCTGGCAGCAGTGGTTGCTTGGAACAATGAGGTCTTCGTGGCTGCTTTTTCTCATGGTCTCTCGGATTCCATCAAGGATGAGATAGCAGCCCAAGATATACCCACTGAGCTGGAGATCTTGATCTCGTTTGCCATCCTCATTGACTCCAGACTCAGAGAAAGACTTTATTTTAAAGGAGCGCTTGCGGAAGCCTCCTGTACCTTTGCCTACGAGCTTTGTAGTCCCACCCATGCATCCCTCACCTCCCATGCCTCCTGGTACTGAGTCGGTCAGTGAAGATGAACCCATGCACCTGGGCTTCACGCTTCTCTTTGCGGATGAGAGAGCGATTGTGCTTTTATTGTGGCCCGGCAGGTCACTTTACTTTTTGAAGTCTTGTCCTACCTGTCCAGGGAACGCCCAAACCTTGAGGTCCTGTCATGGACAGACCTTAGGTGGCGTTGTTTCGTCCCCAGTTATGCAGAAGGATAAGCCCCTGGTTTCGGTCACCCTTTCTTGGGCTGAGTCGTCCATCGAGATACAGGCTCTAATTGACTCTGGGACTGCAGGCCTGTTCATTGATGCTGCATTTGTTTCGCAGCACTCGATTCCGCTGCAGCTGCGTGACACTCCACTTGCCATTGAGGCTCTTGATGGGAGACCTATACAACCTGCCCATGTGACTCATGAGCCGGTTCCGTTGTCCATGGCTGTAGGGGCTCTTCCCCATGAGATAATCCAATTCCAAGTTATTTACTCACCCAGGTTTCCGTTGGTTATTGGTTATCCTTGGTTACAGAGGCACAACCCCTCTTTTTATTGTACTAAAGGTTCTCTCGGTCACCACAATGCAGCGAGACATGCTTCCGATTTTAGCGATGTGTGATAAAGGTCAAGCCGGTAGTTTGCCTCCACACCGTTCTTATGATTGCGCAATTGACCTTCAACCTGGTGCCATACCTCCTCGTGGCTGGATTTACCCTGTCGGTCTTGGAGGATAAGGCCATGGAGGAGTATGTTGCTGACGCACTTTCTCAAGGTTTCATCCGCAAATCCTTGTCTCCTGCTGGTGTTGGTTTTTTCTTTGTGAATAAGAAGAGCGGTGAACTGAGACCTTGTATAGATTATAGGGGTCGCAATCGTGTCACGATTAAGAATGCCTACCAGATTCCACTGATTACAAAGTTATTTGACCGCCTCAAGGGAGCAACGTTTTTCACGAAGCTTGACTTGAGAGGGGCATACAATCTCGTGCGCATTAAGAAGGGCAACAATTGGAAAACTGCGTTTAATACCAGAACAGGCCATTATGAATACCTTGTAATGCCTTTTGGCCTATGTAACGCCCCCGCAGTTTTCCAGGAATTAACAATGTCTTCCGAGATTTGTTGCAGTTATGTGTGGTGGTTTATCTCGATGATATCCTTATATTTTGCAAGTCCCTGGAGAGCACCACACAGATGTCTGTTGTGTGCTTCAGAAACTAAGAGAGAACAATCTCTATTGTAAACGGGAGAAGTGCGAGTTCCATCGTGAACAGGTTACATTCCTGTGCTATGTCATTTCCACTGCTGGTTTTTTAATGGACCCAGAGAAATTTACGTCCTCTGCAGCGTTTCCTGGGCTTTGCCAACTACTATCGGAAGTTTATTTGTAACTTCTCATCTCTGGTCAAGCCCCTGGCTGATATGACCAGAAAGAACGGTAACCCACAGAGTTGGTCTCTGGAGTCCATTAAGGCCTTTGAGACTCTCAAGGCTGCCTGTGTTTCTGCTCCTGTGTTGGCACATCCTGATCCTACATTGCCTTTTATCCTAGAAGTTGATGCTTCTGAGACTGGAGTTGGCGCCCTTCTGTCTCAACATCCTAACTCGGAGAGCGCTATGCATCTGTGTGGCTACTGTTCCAAGAAATTGTCACCTACTGAGTGCAATTATGATATTGGTGACAGAGAGCTGTTGGGGATCATTTTAGCCCTGAAAGAATGGAGACATCTCCTTCAAGGTACCACTGTGCCTGTTCTTATTCTTACTGACCATAAGAATCTTACATTCTTGTCTGAGACTAAGCGACTCTCTCCCAGAAGGGCGCAATGGGCTCTTTTCTTGTCCAGCTTTAATTACATTGTCTCATTCTTACTCGGTACTAAGAATGTAATGCCTTGTCACGCCAATTATCCTCCACTTCCAAGTCAGAGTCGGTTCCTATGATTCCACCTGATCGTATCTTGGCTACGGTTCGCACCAGTCTTACTTCTCCTTTGGGTGACGAAATTCTTGCTGTTAAGGTCCATGCTCCGACTGAGAAACCTTGTGACCGCTGCTTTGTCCCAGAGAGTCTCCGTACTACTGTGCTCCAGACTTACCATTCTCCCAAGGCAGCCGGCCATCCTGGGAAGAATAAACTCATTTGGGCCATTTCCCAACAATTTTGGTGGCCTAGTCTATGGGCTGATGTTACTGCCTTTGTAGCTGCCTGTTCCATGTGTGCTCAGAGTAAGACTCCACGACACCTTCCAGTGGGCCTCCTACAACCCATACCCAATGGAGAGAGGCCCTGGACTCACCTGTTAATGGATTTCATTGTGGAATTGCCCAACTCCCAAGGTGACACTGTTATCCTTATGGTGGTTGACCGGTTCTCAAAGATGTGTCATTGTATTCCATTTAAGAAGTTGCCTACCTCTAAGGAACTGGCTTCCATTTTTGCTCGGGAGATCTTTCGCTTACATGGGCTACCGTCTCGGACAGGGGCAGTCAGTTTGTCTCCCGGTTCTGGCGAGCCTTTTGTGCATAGTTGGGAATCCAGCTTGCGTTCTCTTCTGCGTATCACCCGCAGTCTAATGGGGGCAAAGAGCAAGCCACTCAGTCCTTGGAGCAATTCCTACGTTGCTATATTTCTGACCACCATAACAACTGGTCGGACCTATTACCATGGGCAGAGTTTGCTCACAACAGTGCCTTGAATTCTGCCTCCCAATTGTCTCCATTTATGGCGAATTATGGTTTCCAACCTTCCATGTTGCCCGACTCGTTTGTTCCGCAGAGTATTCCTGCATTAGAGGAGCATCACCGTGGTCTTCGTTCCATTTGGATACAAGTCCAGGAGGCACCTGCCTGCGCCTTCCTACCAGGTTGGGGACAGGGTCTGGCTTTCATCTCGCAACCTCTGGCTTCGTGTTCCCTCACTGAAGTTTGCCCTTCGGTTTATTGGGCCTTTCCGTATCCTTCACAGGATCAACCCAGTGGCTTACGTCTTGGACCTTCCTCCTAGTATCTCAAATGTGTTTCTGTCTGTGTTTCTGTCTGTGTGTCTGTCTGTGTGTCTGTCTGTGTGTCTGTCTGTGTGTCTGTCTGTGTGTCTGTCTGTGTGTCTGTCTGTCTGTCTGTCTGTGTGTCTGTGTGTCTGTCTGTGTGTCTGTCTGTGTGTCTGTCTGTGTGTCTGTCTGTGTGTCTGTCTGTCTGTGTGTCTGTCTGTCTGTGTGTCTGTCTGTGTGTCTGTCTGTGTGTCTGTCTGTGTGTCTGTCTGTCTGTCTGTGTGTCTGTCTGTCTGTCTGTGTGTCTGTCTGTCTGTCTGTGTGTCTGTCTGTGTGTCTGTCTGTCTGTGTGTCTGTCTGTGTGTCTGTCTGTCTGTGTGTCTGTCTGTCTGTGTGTCTGTCTGTGTGTCTGTCTGTGTGTCTGTCTGTGTGTCTGTCTGTGTGTCTGTCTGTCTGTCTGTGTGT